>NC_137623.1:43504033-44193031 GCF_963280865.1 Gymnoscopelus braueri | reverse complement strand
GTTCAAATAATAATAATAAAATAAAAATATATAATATTTTGGATGGTCATGGCCTGACAAGTTTGGTAACCCTTGATCTGGCTATAATCTCACGTTATAAGGCAGGGAACTTTATTTGTGTAGCTCCACACACTTGACATATCTATTACCACAGTCTTTTTTTTTATGGTTGGAATTTCTAGGGGCCTCATCTTCATACACAAACACACACATAGACACATACATAGTTCATCAACCCCAAAGTTAAAGCTGCACTGTGTAACTTTCCTCTTCTACCCCGGATTCTGAATCCGTTTCCTGTGCAAGTGCTGACATATTTTACCACTGAGCTGCTTGCTCGGGGGATAAAATTGGATCGTGACCATCAAGTCAAAATTCGTGTCAGATCCTGTGTCTAGGTGAGACGCGACCTTTGACACGATCTAAATGTCTCAATATAAGAGCAGAGCGACAGATCTGTAGATCTGCTATTTTCAAAGGATTTCTATACATTTTATACATTTAAAAACGTTTGAAATTGGACCCTCTGCATGAGTACTTTTACCTTTGGTACTTTAAGTATATTTTGATGACAATACTTTTGTACTTTTACTCAAGTAAATGTTGAATACCAAACGTGTAACAAACTATTTCTACAATATAGGGTATTGATACTTTTATTTAAGTAAAACATGTGAGTACTTCTTCCATCACTGGAGAAACATATCAAACAGTCAAGAGAAACATGTCAAGTATAAGCTGCATGGCTTCTTGATTCTGAGATGAATGAATCTGGTGTACTTGGTCGTGTTTTAGCACGGTGCCATTATTCACAGTTTGTGTAGGCCTGTTGCATGAAGAATGTGAAGAATCTATCAAAGCTGAATGTAGAAGAATGTTGGATATATGTATTTCAAGGTTTCATTATTTCAAGTGGTGTAAAGTAACTAAGTACATTTACTCAAGTACTGTACTTAAGTACAATTTTGAGGTACTTTTACTTTAGTGGAGTATTTCCAGTTGTCTATACTTTTACCTCTACTCCACTACATCTCAGAGGCAATTATATTGTACTTTTACTCCACTACAATTATTTGAAAACTTTAGTTACTAGTTACTTTGTAGAATACATTACATTATAAAACATACATTACTTTAGCCCTATTTTAAACCTAGGCTATTTGAAAATAGCAGATCTGCTACCTATTTTCAAACATTTTAGTGCTTTTACTTTTGGTACTTTAAGTACATTTTGATACCAATACTTTTGTACTTTTAATCAAGTACATTTTGAATTCCGGACTTTTACTTGTAACAGAGTACTTCTACATTGCAGTATTGATACTTTTTCTTAAGTAAAACATTTGAGTACTTTTTCCACCCCTGATTATTTCTCATTCAGGGTTAGAATTTGTCTACAGTGAAACTAACCAAACTTGCAATATATCTGCTTGTGTTCATTTTCAATAGCAGATATCTTATTGGCATATAGAGATGTACAGATACCGATTCCCATGACTTATGTATCGAGTACAGATCCGATACCAGTGTGTAAAAAAAAAAATTGGGGTTACTGTAAATGATAAAAAATAATCAATGCGATAAATGATGTGGTATGGGAATGGCATAGACCGGCATACTCGGCGATAACCGATATCAGCATTTTAGGCGGTATATCGGCAGCTTTTCCGACACTGGTATCTCGGTATCGAAACAACTCTGGTGGCAAACAGGTAATTGTAATGAAATAGCAGATGATTATCATTAAACAACAACCGTGGTCAATGACACGTTTACGTCAGTGGTTCTCAACCTGTGGGTCGGGACCCCCATGGGGGTCCCCACATGATTTTGGGGGGAGTCCCCAGGTGAGGACAATTTAAGGAATTTTTTAGTACCTAAAAGACCAATGCTGCATCGAAAGTAATAAACAAACTATACTATAAAAACTGGTCAAACTTTGGCCAAATTGTCAAATAATATAAGAAAGAGGCTACATTTCGATCTACAAGCACACAACGCCTCACGTTGCGAGGCATTGAGGCATTAACCCCATCCCTCAAAAAATGCAGTTCGCTGGGCTCATTTAAAAGAGCCTTAAAAAAAATCACCTTTCAGGAGGCCAAAAGAGGAGGTAGTACCATTTTCCCGTTAGACAGCCGACCCCCCCCCCCCTGTCCTTGTACATATTTTTTTTCACCCTTTTTTATTTTTTTGTTGTACATAGTGTTATTTTTTTGCAGTTTTGTTTTTATTGATATTTGATCTGTGGTGCCACTATATATGTCTATGAATTGAATACCAAGGCCCTCATTGGAAACAAGTCCGCAAGGACTTTCATGAACGGACCTGTTAGACAAAGTATTTTAAATGTAACTGTGCTGTTTTACATTTTTATGCCTAATAAAGTATTCAATCAATCAATCAATCAATTGTGAGCTTGTAGATCGGCTATTTTCACAATATTTATCTGTGGAACCGAGTCAAACTACATTGAATGCCCAAATTCCTACGTTCCAAGTGCTTGTCAGGGCAGGGGGTCCCCAGTTCAAATATAGTTCAAATATGATTATTTTGGGGGGTCCCCAGTTCAAATATGATTATTTTGGGGGGGTCACTGCCTGAAAAGGTTGAGAACCATTGGTTTACATTGTGCCATCATTATTAGTAAAAAAAACACGTCATGAGTTTAGTATCTCATGTGTTTCTCTTATAAAGGCAGTGGCAACAGTAACACAAAGACCATAATAGGAGGGACTCTCTTAAAAAGTAAGACCACCAGCGACCAGCCTGTCATCATGACCAAATACCTCCTTTCAATGGAAACAAAGTTTCCACTTTGTTTCCAAGGACACAGTGTTGCCGTAAAGAGCATTGTAAGTAGTATAGTTAATTGAACCTGCAGGCCGCTCTCTCCATTGTGACTGGAATGTTTAGTTGCCTGTTCACCCTCACAGAACCCCCCCCCCCAACTTTCTTTGTTCTGGGGGACAACCCTCCGCTGTGTGTGTGTGTGTGTGTGTGTGTGTGTGTGTGTGTGTGTGTGTGTGTGCGTGTGCGTGTGCGCGCGTGTGTGTGTGTGTGTGTGTGTGTGTGTGTGTGTGTGCGTGTGTGTGTGTGTGTGTGTGCAAAGTAACTAAGTACATTTACTCAAGTACTGTACTTAAGTACAATTTTGAGGTATTATTACATTACTGAAGTATTTAAAATGTTAAGTACTTTTAGTTCTACTCCACTACATATCAAAGGCAAATATTATATTATATTATATTACTAGTTACTTTGTAGATTTTGATCATTATTACAAACATTATTACAAACATTTATACATGTCCGCCATTTGAAAATAGCCGATCTACATGCTCACAATGTGTCACGATGTGAGACATTGTGAGCTTGTAGATCTGCTATTTTCAAAAGATTTTAATACATTTTATCTATTTGAAAACTTGTGAAATGGGACATTCTGCATAATGAGTGCTTTCTACTTTTGGTACTTTAAGTACATTTTGATACAATACTTTTGTACTTTTACTCAAGTAAATTTTGATTACCACAGTATTTCTACGTTGCAGTATTGATACTTTTACTTAAGTATAAAGTTGAGTACTTTTTCCACCACTGTGTGTGTGTGTGTGTGTGTGTGTGTGTGTGTGTGTGCGCGTGCGTATGTGTGCGCGCGTGTGTGTGCGGTCATGGGGGAGGGCTTAGGGTCAACAAAGGGCGTTGACATCTGTGGCTGACAGCTTCCTCGGGTTGAGCTGACATGCTGTGATGCTATGAATGCTGGGTATTAGAGAACATATGAGCAAGGCACTTAGAAACTAATTATCTATTGATCATGTGTTTTTTCACTGTTCTAGATTGCGTTTGTACTGGGAATACATTCTTAAGGCTCTCTCTGAGGTGTTCGGGTTCGGCATACAGCCATGTCCCATGTTGGCTATCTTTGGCAATCCTGCTGACTCGCTGCTTCTGGACCTTATAAACACAGACATTGTGGCCTTTACATCGTTATTAGCCAGACGCCGGATTCTCCTACACTGGAAATCCGCCCAGCCACCATTCTTTTACCAATGGCTGAACGACGTAATACACTTTCTTCAAGCTCGAGAAAATGAAATACTCACTCAGGGGCTCGAACGGTAAATTTGTCCAAAAATGGCAACCATTTATTCAATACTTTAGAAGCCTCCAGAGGTTACCCCGAGATGAGATACGCTGAGGCTCCTCAACAGACCTCAACCTTTGCTGGTGCACAAGAATTCAGATCAAACAAATTTTCATTTATTATTTATTCGTTTCTTTTGTGTAAATTTCGGCGGGCTTAAAAAAAAATTGTATACCCCCTTTTTTTAAATTATTACTACATACGCTGTATAAACTGCTGTCGGTATGAACAATAAAAGACTATTACAAAAAAGGGAATCATTCCTTATAATATATTGTCATCAACATGATGAATCAGTTGATCACCTGAACCTGAAAGGGCCCTATGACATTGTTGAGGATTTTGCTGTTGAATCGAGCCCCCTCTACCCCCCCTCCTCCCCCAACCCATATGTGGTCTCCTAATAGATGATTTTTCAGGCCAGTTCTGAAAGAAGCCAGTGATTCACATCTTTTAATGGATGGTGTCAGGCTGTCAGGGCATTCCACGGTATTGAAAGGCTAGCCAGTTGAGTAGTCTTTGTGACTGAAGCTCCTGCCATCTGTGCCCTAATAATAATAATAATGAACCCTCTTTCACGGCCACTTAGACCTTCTTCTCTTACCATCTTGATCCAGAATCGAGGTCAACTGTGCCTGCTCTGTATTTCTATACATGTATGCCACACAGAGCATGTGTATGATGATGCAGATACAGCACACCTGTGTGGAGGAAGCAGATGCATCTAATATGTCTCTCCACCACACATTTACTCAGGTTTTACCTTTAATTATATGTATATATACAGTATGTGGAGAGAGAGAGAGAGAGAGAGAGAGAGAGAGAGAGGAGAGAGAGAGAGAGAGAGAGAGAGAGAGAGAGAGAGAGAGAGAGAGAGAGAGAGAGAGAGAGAGAGAGAGAGAGAGAATGTACCTGCTGGGCTCTCAGCCAACTGAAATCCCAGTAGGACTGCCATTTTGTTTGCAGGGACAGTTCCTCCTTAATAGTTAAGTTAATCTATATTATGAAATTAAAGTGTATCATTGTCTTGATAAACAAATTACCTTTTTTTCTTTAAAAAAACAACATATTTACTTACTTCCTTACCTACTCACTTACTTACTTACTTCCTTACCTACTCACTTACTTCCTTACTTACTTACTTACTACAATAGTTTCTTGGTTAATTTACTTGGTTAATTTACTTATTTACTTATTTACTTATTTACTTATTTACTTATTTACTTATTTACTTATTTACTTACCTACTGACTGACTTACTTACTTGCTTATTTACTTACTTACTTACTTACTTACTTACATACTTTCTTACTTACTTACTTACTTACTTAGTTTCTTGGTTAATTTATTGATAAGTTGTTATAATTTCATTATTAGAAAATATTAAAGCATTGAAGGTCTGATGTGGTTTGACTTGAGTTTCTGTGAACTTGGTGTCAGTGAGTCCTGTGTGTCAGCAGAGTGATACACAGAGTGACACACAGAGTGACACACAGAGTGACACACAGAGTGACTCACAGAGTGACACACAGAGTGACACACAGAGTGACACACAGAGTGACACACAGAGTGACTCACAGAGTGACACACAGAGTGACACACAGAGTGACTCACAGAGTGACACACAGAGTGACACACAGAGTGACACACAGACAGACAAGACAGTGGCCGTTCATTCCATCAGGGAGATTTATGTGTTATTCCTGACCTATACTGTCTGTCCCTCCTGGTTGTGTGGAGTGATGGAGGACAGAGGGTCTGTCATTGTGTCTGTCACACCCACCCTACCACTCAGTCTGAGAACTGTCTAGGGACCCCTAGGGCAGACTAGGGTGTCCTCAGAGTTACAACAGGGGGGGCCACCAAGTCTGTGTAATAGGAACTTTGTTTTTCTTTTTTACGTTAAGGTCCTGGATTCGATTCCTTTCTGTGTGGAGTTTGTATGTTTCCCCTGTGTTCCCTAGGGTAGGTACCCTCACAAAAAACATGCAGTAATCCCAGTCTCTATACTGCCTCCCCCTGGTCAGCCGGGGCGCCTGATGGAGGGGAAAGGAACTGGTTGGAATAACATGTTCCTTCCACGCGCTACGTCCTACCGGGGAAACTCCCCCCTGTCAAGGCCCGTTCATAGTCCCTAGATGGATCTAAAACGTGCGTCAGGGGGTGAGGGATTCTGTCCGTTCTTTACGGACGCATGCATAGTCGCTCACGTTATTTAGGGGTTATTTTATTTATTTTAAAGTGTACAGGCGTAATACACCTATCCATCCACTAGATGGCCACTAGTATGTACCGCCGTACCCATAACGTTGCCATGTCTACTTATTATAAGCGACTTTGGGCTTATTTTTCTGTAAAGTTGCTTGTAAACAAACAAGCAATTTTGTATTGGTGGTTGCGGTTTTATTTGGGCTTGTTTCTAAAGTGTAGTTGCTTATTTGGGCCAATTATTATTTAAACCAGTGATTCTCAAACATATATTGTAGATCTGCTATATCCTAGGACCTAGTCGATTCTTTTGGGCTTGTTTTCATAGACCTGGTTGCTTATTTCTCTCACAAAACCTGGCAACACAGCCAGCTGCTGGCATCAGCGTAGCTAACAACATGAAGCTACCATTGTAGCATCTAGCCAAAACAACGCAATAAAAGACACAAACTAGTCCACAAACTAGACAAAAACAATGGTTGTCTACAAAACGTGAGTTTCGACCCCTACTGCACTGTGCTATATATTGTCACAGACCGTGGATCGACGGGTACTTAAGTACATTTACTCAAGTACTTCCACCAACCAACGTGGGTCTTTTTTTGGAGAAAGAGGGCCTGAGGAAAACTTTTTTTCCTTATACTGCCAACGGGTTCCACTGGTACTACAGGCAATTTACAAACGAACGTACGTCGGCCTGACGGTGAATGTCGACTGCACGGACGGAAATCCTGGAGCCGTAAGTGACGGAGGGGGAGACAAAAACGACAACGCAAGGAGCGCTGGCGCTAGTTACGTATCCTTACGTCCGACTATGAATGATACTTCAGGTGATAAGAAGCGGCCTGCTCACTCCTCATGCGTTGAAGGAAGCATGAGCTCAGTTTGGCGCTCTCCCCAGGCTGGCAGAGGGAGAGTAGCGCCTAGGATTACAACCTTAGGCCATTGGCACAGGGTGAAAAAATGGGATACAAATTAAAAAATAAATAAAAGTTTACTAAGTATTGAGGGTGAATGTCTCAAATAAGCACACAACACAACATTAATTTACACAACACTGAAGTCTATGAAATGTATGAAAAAAGTTTAATATGCAACTCAATTTTATACAATATGTAGTGGCAGTCCCTGCTTCATTTCTCTCTCAGCTAAGGTCGTTAGGCTGAAAAACATTGAAAACCCCTGGGCTGCTGTCAGAAGTATAGGGGATTTTTGAAAGGCCCAGCAGCTATGCACTGCAGTGACAATGCAGAGACAGCGTTTTCCTTTATCACTGATGTCAGGAAGAGTCTGTATATCCATTTGGAAAACACCCGGAAAGAATCTTATACTTTCCCACCCAAAGCTCCACTCCTCCCTTAAACAAACTTATCAGTGGATTGTTCCGGAAAAAGGACAATCTGGTTTCTGACTCTCTATGCTCACACAGTGCCTGAAGTGATGTAGTTAGTTACAGCACCATGGGAAAGTGTTTAGATCAGGGGTCTTCAATGTTGTTTCAGGCCAAGGACCCCTTAGCTGAGAGAGAGATGAAGCAGGGACCCCCACTACATAATGTATAGCATTATAGCAGTTATATGTATAACATAGCAGATTAAACTTTTTCATAGATAGCTTCATAGACTTGTTTGACACTATCAGTGTTGTGCGAATTAATGTTTTGTGTTGGTTTGTTCACACATTATCTTCTCTATTAATATGTTGGATTCATGTTTTCATTTTCAGACATTTAACCACTTAAACACTCAATACTTAGTAAAAATGGTCTGCTCTCTACTTTTTTTCCCCTTCTACTCCAAACTCCAAAATAGCCAGATGCTATTGCATATATCAGCGGATGATCAGAATAGGGATGCTAGGGTTCAAGTGGTTAATGTAAAAATAAAGAAGTTCCTATCACAAAAAGATTTTATGCCCCCTGTAGTAACTCTGAGGACCGCGTAGGGGTCCCGGACCCCCTGTTGAAGACCACTGGTTTAGAATGTTGCTACAGTCAGCTACCAGGCCTCATAAGAGTCCCTCATGACTGGTAGAGAATGGTACACAGTAGTACAAGTGGAATTCAACATTCTTCCCCCCCCTGGGTAAATATGGCCCCAACAAACTATACAGTAATGTGTTCAGGGTCCAAGGTGGACTTTGCACCTTCCTGGGCTAACAAAACACAGTGTGTGTGTGTGTGTGTGTGTGTGTGTGTGTGTGTGTGTGTGTGTGTGTGTGTGTGTGTGTGTGTGTGTGTGTGTGTGTGTGTGTGTGTGTGTGTGTGTGTGTGTGTGTGTGTGTGTGTGCGACTGTGCGTGTGCGTGTGCGTGTGTGTGTGTGTTTGGTGTGTGGAGGAAAAACAGGATTTCATCTAAAGTAAGGGAAGGAAAAAACAACCTTGGCTTCGCTGTGTGCCTTTTCCTGTGTTTTCTAAATGCCAGGCAGCATTAACTGACGTCTCCTTTTAAACCGAGAGAGAGACAGGGGGGTGCATTGCACTCGCCGGAGCCACAGGGATGTGGTGCCACACACTATACTGGAAACGTGTTTGTTTGCGGTGATGGACCATTCAACCAGGAAGAAAAATACCCCCCACCCCCCCACCCCTTAGCCACTTATGATCCCTATCAGCTACAGAGAAGTCCCATAGGAGATGAAAGGAGCCTGGGCTTTAGTCGAGCAGAACCAGCCCCGGCTTAATCGGGAGAAGAAAAAAAAAGTCTGTCTCACTCTCCTTTCCCAATGGTGTTGACATTTGGAAAGCCATTACGCTCTATACTGGAGTATGAGAGCAGACTCCATCTGGCCGTTGGAGGGGTTCCTATCGGAGTGAATGGAGATGTATACATACCAGTATACGGTGCCTCAGGTGACACAAAAGACTGGTAGCAGCTATAAGCTTGTGACCAAAAGAAAAGCTATAGAAAGGGACGGAGGGGTGTGGGAGGTAACCGGAACGCTCACCCCAAAAACACCCCCATTTTGTTTCGCGGACCAGACACCCCCAGCGGTTCTTGTTTTCTTTGTTTTTAAAGATTTATTTTGGGCTTTTTATGCCTATTGATAGGACAGCAGGCTGACAGGAAATGGGGAGAGAGATGGGGTGTGACACGCAGCAAAGGCCGTCGGGATCGGGAGTCGAACCCGCGACACGCTGTCAGGCTGCATTGAGCCTAGGTGCCCGTACCGCTACGCCAGCGGTCCGGGGCCGGTTCTTGTATTCTTGTAATCGTTTTACTGAGGTTTTTAGGAATACGTTTAGGGTTAGGCATAGTTTTACTGAGGTTACGTTTAGGAATACCTTGGTGGCGACCGTTCCGTTCCGAGGTCACTGGATTTGACCCTGGGGCGAGCCATGTTTTGGGGGCGACCATTCTAGTACTCGTGTGGGAGGGGGGATAGTAATGGATAACTAACCATTTAGAATGATTAAAGCAGGATGAGATAAGAAGTGCAGTTACCGGCTGAGCATGTGGACACTGTGGACGGACGGACAGTGTGTTTACAAAAGGGGGAAATTCCTGGCATTCCTCCTCGGCAGCCATGCCACTCCGATCTCTACCTCCGCCCAGTGATCTGGTCACCCTCTGTGCCAATGGGGTCCCAAGGGGATAGAGAAGGGCCCCCGAGCTCCATGTGCAGCCAATGGAGGGATACTGTAACTCGGTTACATAACGTTGCTGCCGGGCAGAAACCTCGTATCTCCATATTTTAACTTTTTGTGTTTTGTGTGGGTTTTTGATAATAAAAACCTCTTGCAGCCGCACTACTCTGCCTGTGCCTGTTCGTTCTGCACTTGAGTCCTACACCTCCTCAACCCATTTAGACCGGGGAAGAATCGGTGTCATTTTTAGATTTCTTTGGCTATTCAAAAAGTAGCAGATCTACAAGCTCGTAGCGCGAGCTTGTAGATCTGCTATTTTTGAAAAATTGTTAAAATAATTGCAAATCTTTGAATATATATATACATTTTTAACTCAAATCTTTGCTTCTGGGGGTCCCTGGAACAAAATATTCTCAGATGGGGGTCCGCAGCCAAATACATATCATTTTGGGGGGCCTTGACATGAAAAAGTTTGAGAACCACTGATATACTATAGCAACATAAAATTAAAAAAAAGAAACTGTTCGCTTTAAAAATGTGTTTTAAAAAATTTGTATTTCAGCTTTGTTTTGCTTGTTTTACCTTTAATTATATATCGGGCAGAAACCTCTTGTTTCCTTATTGTGTTTTTTCGTAAAAAAAAGTCCTACTTGATCATATTACAGTGTCACACAAAAAGCATCAAAGGTAGCAGGTCCAAAAGCTTGAAACGCGACACGAAGCGACACGTTTTGAGCTTGCAGATCTGCTACTTTTGCTGCTTTTGAATTTCAACCCTGAAAAGTAACAGTTTTGGACATGTGAGGTTTCCACCCGACAGAGACGATAAGGTGGTTTAATGGAGAGACACATTAGTTCATGGCTCTGGAGACTCTGGAAGATCCCAGTCTATAAAACAGTTGTTCTTTTAACCACCTAAACCCTAACCTTTTAGTAAGTTGTCTCTAGTAAGTTTAGGAGTTGTCTCTGTACTTGGACCGCTTTTTTTCGTCTACACCAAATCTCTTCGCCAAAAATAGCCAATCTACAAGCTCACAACACATCTCGTTGCAACGAGCTTGTAGATCGGTTAAGGCCTGGTATTGTGTTTTTAATTGGAGCTGATAAATAAACCAGAACAAGAATTACTAATTTGTGGTGGTGATAAAATGTATAGAGGAATCTTTGACATCTATGTTAAACCGCTCGTTAAAAGGAAAGAAACAAAAGGCAGCTTTTATGGTCAGATATTTAACCTGCTTAAACTAGCGGATGATCCCAGCCAGACCTTCACTGGACAACCAGTTCATTCCCAGTGGATTTCATTGGATTTAGTGGTTTTACTCCTCGTTTCCCCACTGCACCAGCTTATAAACCTATGGACTGAAACAGAACACTCAGAGGATGTATGTAACAGCCCTGTTGCTATGGGGCACCTTGTAGCTTTGTGTATGTGTATTATATGTATTATAATGCCTTAAAGTATGTTTATAAAGCATTATAGACGATGGGAACTATGCACGAACATGAATTTCACCCACCTTTTTACTTCTGTAAACCTGTGATGTGACAACAAAGCTGATTCTGATTCTGATGCATAGCTAGTGTTATCCAAATGATGAACTTTTGACTCCATTAGGAAGGGAAAAAGTCTGTGAATAAATGTACGCAACTCGATGCAGGTATTTCCTCAGAATCTATTGAAAGGATAGACCCTTGAGATAGTATCTCTATCTCTAGTATATTTTCGAGGAAGGGGGTCCTCCTATACATATTTACATTTATCATCATTCACCAGAGATCTTTGTTATTTGAAGAACACTTATGATTTTCGAACATTCTAATGCCCATTAACCCATTCAATGCGGGACGCATCTGTGTCATTTTAGATTTTTTGGGCTATTAAAATTAAGCAGATATACAAGCTCATAGTGCGGCACCGAGTGGCGCACTATGAGCTTGTAGATCTGCTATTTTTGAAAAATCGTGAACATTTTCGCTTTTAAAAAATCCACATAGTCAAAGATTTGCACACACGATTGTTCACGAAATAGCAGATCTACAAGCTCATAGTCTTAATGGATTAATAAAGAACAAGTGTTGTAAACTACTGTGTTACCCGTGGCACATAGAAGTCATAAGGCTGGGCTTAACATAAGTCTTTATCCCCCAGAGTCTACAGTCCACAGACCATCAGATGTAATACCAATTGTCGAATTTATCCCGCAAGCATGAGGTCTTATTCTGTACATCATTGTGTGATAGTTAATGGTCATATCATGGGTATATGTTCTGTACACGCTGGGCAAGACCTGGGATGTTGGTTGTCTAGGAAGTTGACAACCGGAAATGGTTGAATTTGGCGAAAGTACCGCCCAAGGAAATGACGTTGATGCTTTACAAATATGTTAACATTCTCCGTGAATGAAACGAGTGTTATGATTGGTCAAAAAATATTGTTTCCGGGGGAAACGGAAATCTTGCCCACTCAGGACTTCCAAGACACTCGCTGCTTTAGGTCGTGACCAGGCTCTTCTCTTCGCAGATGAGTGAGGCTGGGACCGAGGCTATGTTCTGTACTGACTGCATCTTTGTGTTGAAAAGATCATCCGGTGCCCCTTTAACCCATTAAGACCTGAGGCCCATTCTACAAAATGTCTTCTAAATCAGTTAGTTCTCAAACTCAGTTTTGTGCCAAGGACCCCCAAAATGATATATATTTGGCCGCGGACCCCCCCCATCTGAAAATGTTTTGTGCCAGGGACCCCCAGAACATTTGAGTTAAAATAAATCTAAATTATTCAACACTTTTCTAGCACTTTCAAGATTTTTCAATTTAAAAAAAAAAATAGCAGATGTACAAGCTCGCAGCTTGCTCACAGTGCGGCACAAAGTGATGTGCTTGTAGATGTTTGAGAACCACTGTTCTAAACCACTGTTCTAAATCTATACGAGTTTTCTGAAAAACGTATGTTGCTATATATATATACACAGTATAGCTCAAATCTAAAATGACAGATGCTTTCCCTGGTTTTAATGGGTGGAATTCAGAAGTGAGCTGCTGTCTCTTTCATCTGAGAGAATATACTGTACAAACAGCTACTGTGTAAGAAACTGCGACAAAATTTGCCGTTTGGAAACAAAAACAGAGAGAGAGAGAGGGAGATCGCCAAAGACTCCCTCACTGTGGGTGAAAAGGAAGCACAGGTGGAGGAGCTGAGAGGAGGTTTCAGGATCAATCTGCACTTTTTTTTGCTGTGATGCAGATGACTGAGTCTAATAGGATTCTTGAGGAGGGGGCCTGGGGGGGGGGGCAACACGCTGCTGCCCCTACAGCCTCTGGTCCAGCACCTCAGGGGTCATGTGATTGAGGGGAACAATAGTGTCAGGCTGATTACAGAGTGGAGGTGGGGGGGGGGACTCAGTGAATGTGGCTCAGTGTTGCCAGATCTGCTTATTACAAGCGGGGTGGAAAATTGGTGGTTGTGGGTTGTGCTTTTTTAGGAGGCTTGTTTCTAAAGTGTATTTGCGCTTGCTTCCTAAATGTTGTTTAAACCAGTTGTTCTCAAACAAACATTTTCATGTCAAGGACCCCCAAATTAATATGTAATTGTCCACTTATCCCCATCTGAAAACATTTTGTGCCCCCTGGACCCCCTTTACCAGATTTGTGTTGTCTTTTTTCCCAAGATTATTTTTGAAAATAGCAGATTTACAAGCTCACAACGCATCGTGATGCGGCGCGTTGTGAGCTTGTAGATTGGCTATTCTTAAATCGCAGATGTATACATAGGTTTAAAGTGCTCGTGTGGCCTATAGTCGCTTCTTTTGGGCTTGTTTTCATAGACCTGGTTTGCTTATTTCTCTCGCAAAATCTGGCTACACTGCTGCGACTCACTTGTGGTGGATTAAGTTCAAGCCCCTTAATGCAGGCAGGTCGCAACTTCTGCTGGAGGGGAACCAAACCAAACCCCCAACCCCTCCCCTCTGCAAAATGCTACTCTCTCTCTCTCTCTCTCTCTCTCTCTCTCTCTCTCTCTCTCTCTCTTTGACTTAAAGTGGCGGGTGAATCGGAGCTCTTCTAGTTTCCTTGGTAACTTCTGCCGGTGAATGTGCATTCCTTTTCCATGTCAGCCTCTGAGCAACTTGATGATAATACTGCACAGAGCCAGAGAACCTTTTGCATTTTTTTGTCACAGGCAAATCGATGTTTTATTCATCCTTCCTGACCTGCCTATTAATATCTATCTATCCTATCTATCTATCTATCTATCTATCTATCTATCTATCTATCTATCTATCTATCTATCTATCTATCTATCTATCTATCTATCTATCTATCTATCTATCTATCTATCTATCTATCTATTGATTGAATACTTTATTATTCAGAAATGTGAACAGCACGTGGTACATCTATATAATCTATCTAGTCTAGTGTGTGACCAACAGACTTAGTCTTTTATATTGGTTAGGCCTAGCATTTCAAAGCAGATTGGACCTGCTGGCTCGCCCCAAACTCTTCATCCCCCAATCTACTGGCTAGACTCATATAGGATAGGCGCTACAGATTAAAGAGGCTACCATATGCCATCATGCTAAGGAAGGACTGGGAACCTTGGCCTGTCACTGTTGCCCGCTAATGATCTGGGATAGGGGGATTGACGGGATGAGTCCGTCCCCCGTCCCCCAGTTTCAATACTCATTCTCAGCTTCAATGCTGCCATATGCACCCTAGCATTCACCCCAAATTCCTAGTATTTCCTTTTCCAGAGATATACTGTACTCACACACTAGCCTGGGATCAATACCATTTTCTGTTTTAAAGTCATCAGGCGGCCGGAACCCACGACCGGAACCAAGCGCGTCGTGCAACTCCAAAATGATTCACCAAGTTTAAAATTAGTTTGGTTTGGTATTAATCGTCTCATTTCGTTCGGTATAATAATCGTTTGGTATATCCATATTTTATTCGAACTCGTAGCGCGACTAGCAGAACGAAACTAATTGATTTGCATTATGTGGGGAACAAAAATAAATGCAACGCCAACCGGAACCCACCACTTTTTTTCTAAACCGGATAACACGGCTCAATTTTAGAATGAAAACCAGGCTTTCCTCCGTGGTGGGTAAGCCTGGTGACGCACGGTTACTCACACACAGATACACAGATACCCTCTATAATTGCATTCACCTTCTCAAACCCATAGCATTGGACTTTGTTTTTATTTGAACTACTGTATATGTTGACCCTAACTCCTCCCAAGTTCACTTGGAATCTCCATCATCATGGCAGCCTGGCCAGCCACCCACCCATCTATTTATTCCAGTGAACATCATCTGTTTTCCGCCGTGTTGGTTCCGCTGAGGGTATAAGCATAAGCCCCCCATCATCTCCACCACATATGGCTCATTTCATGGCTGCTGGATTGTCTGATTGACAGGCAGAGGAGGCAGCCTGGCCGGCCCGATGTCGCTTTAACCACATGGAACCTCTAGTGTCCCTATTCTTGGCATGATATTTTAAAATTGGCGAACATTCCGCGAAAATAGCCGATCTACAAGCTCAGTGTTGTGAGCTTATACATCGGCTATTTTCTCTATTCACATACTGTACAATAAAGTAGGGCTGCTTGATTATGGCCAAAATGATTATCACGATTATTTTTGACCAATATTATTGAGGTCACGATTATTCACTGAGTTTAGTGACAACATTTCTTTTTTGTTTTTTTTGACACAAGCATATCAATGCTTTCACATTCATGTTGAGCTGCTGCACATTCCTGCTAATGTAGGTTTGAATCATAATAAAACGGGTCCTCCATAATAAATACCAAAACTAAACACTAAATGAAATCAACATGCTTTCATTTTTGACATATTCCTGCTAATATACACATCTTTGTTTTTGACTTCAAAATGGTTTCTTTCACTCCATTCTTTGTACCTGCATGATGGATCTGAATAAAACTGCTGCACCTCACTAGCTGACGTACATTTTAAATGATACTTTGTCGTACGACAGTTTGCGTGCCATCTACAAGCTCACAAGGCATTACACCGTGATGTGTTGTGAGCTTGTAGATCTGCTATTTCCACTACTTTTTGTAATATGAAAACTTTGCAAATGGAAACGATTATGACAAATATGCAAAAATAATTGCGATTATCTCAAATAATTGCGATCAGATGCTTATGTAATAATTGTGACAGTCCTCGTGAGAATCGTGATCGTCATTAAAATTATATTAATTGTGCAGCCCTACAACAAAGTATATATATATAGGGTTTAAGTGGTTAATGTGCAGTATATATATTATGGCCAGGAGAAGGAAGGTTGCCAAGCTCTCAGCCGGGGTCATTTGAGGTGAATCCAAAGCCTGTAGTTTGTATAAAAGCATGAGGATGGGTGCCTGGAAGGGACATCCATCAGTACAACACCCCTGAGACAGAGTGCACTCTGTGCCAGCAGTGGTGGAAAAAGTACTCACATGTTTTACTTAAGTAAAAGTGTCAATAGTGCAATGTAGACATTTTCTGTTACGAGTAAAAGTGCGGAATTAGAAACTTACTCGAGTAAAAGTACAAAAGTATTGGTATCAAAATGTACTTAAAGTACCAAAAGTAGAAAGTACTCATTATGCAGAATGTCCCATTTCACAAGATAAAAAATACATAAAATGTATACAAATCTTTTGATAGCAGATCTACAAGCTCACAATGCGTCGCATTGCAACGCATTGTGAGCTTGTTGATCGGCTATTTTCAAATGGCCGAAATGTATAATGTAGCGTATGTTTTGTAATAATAATCAAAATCTACAAAGTAACTAGTAACTAAAGTTTTCAAATAATTGTTGTGGAGTAAAAGTACAATATTTGCCCTCTGAGATGTAGTGGAGTAGAAGTAAAAGTGCTGAAAATTGGAAATACTCCAGTAAAGTAAAATACCTCAAAATTGTACTATAAGGAGAATTTTGGACTAAGTTTTTCTTACCTTTTCTATGATGTTATGATATCTTAGGATGAATGGTACAGTAGAAAAATGTCATAACTCCATCCCGGGTCCGCCACAGCTTAAAACGTGCGCGGATAGGCCTTGCGCTAGATCGCATATTTTAATAGCTTTTATTTTTTTTTAGATCTGACGTTCATAGTGACAGAACACTATGCAACCAAAAAAATAAAAAATAAAAATCTAAGACTCGCTAGACGAGATTGAAATCTCGAGATTTCGATCTCGTCTACTTGTTTTTTTTGGACAGTGTTCTGTCACTATGAACGTCAGATCAAAAAAATAAAAAAAATAAAAAAAACTATTAAAATATGTGAGCTAACGCAAGGCCTATCCGCGCACGTTTTAAGCTGTGGCGGACCCAGGATGGAGTTATGAAAATTTTCTACTGTACCATTCATCCTAAGATATCATAACATCATAGAAAAGGTAAGAAAAACTTAGTCCAAAATTCTCCTTTAAGTACAGTACTTGAGTAAATGTACTCAGTTACTTTACACCACTGCGTGCCAGAAGGCTCCTCCTCATACAAAGGAAGGAGAAAATATTATTATTCATGGAAACAAACAAGTTTTTGTCAGAATGTATTGAAAGGAAGGATCGCCCCTTGAGATGTAGCATCTCATTTTGTAGGAGGGGATGCACAAATACAACAAAAAGCTGTTATATACAGTGAAGATCAGGGGTCTTCAACCTTTTCAGGCCAGGGACCCCCAAACTGATGGGGAGATGGAGCAGGGACCCCCTACCTCGTAGGGTAGGGGGGGCTACCACATATATTGTATATTTATGTATACAATTGTGTTTTATATTGCCTGCTCCTATACGCACCTGCCCCAGTAGGTGTGCAAAATAAGAATTCTCTACAAAATGTGTATTAAACATACCATGTTATTGTGCATTGTGCCTCCATTTATCTGTTTGCTATGGATTCATGTTATGTTTAAAGACAATTTGACATTTTGGTGGAAAAAAAAAAATAAAATAAAAAAAAATTCCAAACAAAAATATTGTTTAATCAAACAACAATTTCGCGGACCCCCTGCAGTACCTCCGCGGACCCCCTAGGGGTCGCGGACCCCCTGTTGAAGACCTCTGGTGAAGATACACAAGTGCTTACACTTACACTATGCAGATAGCATGCTCATATAGTGAGAATAGCAGATCTACAAGCTCACAAATATTTTTGATATTCTTTTTTTTGCATGCCACCATTGTACAATGAAGTATAATATAGGGCTTACGTGGTTAATCAGAATAATCAATTTAGTTGATTATAAAAAAATCTAAATCTAGCTAATCGTATCGAATCATTGATATATAATAAATCATAAAAATAAGTTCAACTCGCTTCCAGTCAGATTATTCGATTAACCTACAGTTATATTGGTTCTAAATGTCGGTTTTGGTAGAAATTATTTTCTGATAATTGCCCAGCCCCTATAGGCTCTATGCACAGCAGCCATATTGGAAAGAAATTGGGCCTCTTCCTTACTTCCTTAACAGGTGTTACCAATGATTCTAATGAAGGCTCTGTTCCATTTAGCGTTGCACAGTGGTTCTCAAACTTATTGATTTCAAGGACCCCCACAACTCTGAGAGTGTACAAATGGAGTTACACAGCTGTGAGGGGCTAACCCCCTCAAGGACCATGAGGGTCCCTGGACCACACTTTGAGACCCACTGGTGTAGCAGAGTGTTTCCAGTGAGCCAACATGCACAATATCAGCACCCTGACTCCGTAGGACCAGAATGGAACAGAGGCTTCATTAGTATCATTGGTATAACACCTGTGAAGGAAGTAAGGCCCAATTTCTTTCCAATATGGCGGCTGTGCATAGAGCCTATTGAGCATAGACATATAAAGGTAGACGCCTCCTCTGGCTCTGAAGCGTCTGTATGGCAGGCGTGCTTCCACTTCTGGGGGGGCAACTGGAAATTTCTGCGTGCGTCACAGAAGGCCAATCAGAGGCAGGTGGGGGCGGGACAACTAGATTCCTGGAAGTCCTGGAAAAGACGCGCTGTGATTGGCCAGTTGTCAACACGCTGGCGCCCGTGCCCCTCGGAAATATGGCGGCCACCATACGAAACAGGTCGCTCCAACGAACTGCAGAGGCCAATGAGGTATCTAGGTTTCTATATCTATGCTATTGTGTACCTCACCCTCACCCTCAGCCTCAGCCTCAGCCTCACTCTCACCCTCACCCTCACCCTCACCCTCACCCTCACCCTCACCCTCACCCTCACCCTCAGCCTCACCCTCACCGCAGCCTCAGCCCTCAACCCCTACAAGCTCACAATGCGTCGCGTCCGTCACCCATTGTGAGCTTGTAGCTCTGCTATTTTAGGCGCGCCACACCATCGTACCATTACCAGACCATTGGCGCCTGTCATCCCCCAATTAGAGGGTACTTATACAGTTTTTAGCTCTCTTTCTCTCCTCTCTCTGTCTCCTCTTTCTCTCTGCGTTCTCTCGTCTTTTCCCTGTCTCTCCATCCAGAGCTCCCAGGTCCCAGGAGGGTTGTGGGGCAGACAGAGTTGTCTGGTTAACCCATTTAGACCGGGAAATAATCTGTATGTATGTCTTTGGCTATTCAAAAATAGCAGATATACAAGCTCGTAGTGCGGCACTCTCTAAATATTTTTTTCCAAGGACCCCCATGAAGCAAAGATTTGAGTTAAAAATGTTTGCTTTAAAAAATATATATTCAAAGATTTGCACAAATGTTCAAGATTTTTCAAAAAATAGCACATCTGCTATTTTTGAGTATAGCCTAAGTATAAAACAATGGTTAAAGTGGTTAAAATCTAAAATGACACAGATGCTGTCCCAGCCTTAATGGATTAATCTGAGGCATTAATGTTGAATAAAGATGGAGCGAGGGGAGGGAGGCATCAGGCCCCGCAAATTAATTTCCCTGCACACAGAGCTGCTCGCTGACGATAATGAATAAAAGCTCCAAGGAGACACTGAGAAAAACATAACGTACCGACATCATGCCCACAACAATGCACAGTGGTGGAAGTGGAAGAGTTTTTACTTAAGTAAAAATAGCAATACCACAGTGTACTTGAGTAAAAGTACAAAAGTATTGGCATCAGAATATACTCAAGTACCAAAGGTAAAAGTCCTCATTGAATGGCATATTTAAAACATTTTATTTTCTCCTTTTTTTCCTTCAAAATGTTTCCAAATTTCTAAACGTTGAAAAAAATTGCAGACAAGCTCATGAATGGCGACGCATTGCTGTGCAAATACCTTTTGTATCTTAACTGCTGTCCTGCCTTTAGTGCCTTACCACTATATGGGTAACCGGAGTCCCTCAGGGCTCAATACTAGTGCCTTTCCTGTTTTCTGTTATTGTGGCGAAAGCTTTAGCTGAAAATAGCAGATAGACAAGCCCACTTGGGCTTGTCTGTCTGCTATTTTCAGCTAAAGCTTTCGCCACAACACCGATGCTGGAGTTTAAGTGGGTAAGCAACTGAATTTCCCCCCCATGGGATTAATAAAGGTGTATCTTATCTTATGATTGATTGATTGATTGATTGAATTTTTGATTGACATTTTTATTAGGCAATAAAATCGTATCTTATCTTATCTTGCCTTTGTCTTCTCCCGTCTGATCCATGTTGTCACATGTGAGTTATAATATGCCTTGTTGATAGAGTTGTTCCGATACCGGTATCGGTAAGTATGCCAGTCTAAGGGGGCACGGTGGCGCTGGCGCAGTCGGTAGCACTGTCGCCTCACAGCTAGAAGGTCCGGGGTTTGATTCCCCCGGGGATGCTGTGGGCGCTCGGGGCGTGTTCTCTCCTCCGCGTCATCAGTGCCCATATCCTAGGTGGGGTTGGGCGAAAGGGCCTTTCTGTGTGGAGTTTGCATGTTCTCCCCGTGTCCCCTAGGGTAGGTAACCTCACAAAAATACATGCAGTAATCCTGGTCTCTATACTGCCTCCCCCTGGCCAGCCGGGGCGCCTGATGGAGGTTCCTTCCACTCGCTACGTCCTACCGGGGAAACTCCCTCCTCTCAGGTGATAAGAAGCGGCCTGCTCACTCCTCATGCATTGAAGGAAGCATGAGCTCAGTTCGGGGCTCTCCCCAGGCTGGCAGAGGGAGAGTAGCACCCAGGATTACAAGCTTAGGCAATTGGCACTGGGTGAAAAAATGGGATACAAAAATAGTGGAATAAAAAAAATGAAAAAAATGTTATATAGGCCAGTTTGTGCCATTCCAATACTATGTAATGTATCACATGATGATGTCATTTACAGTCATATTTTATTTTATCGCCTGATACACATAAGTTATGGGTATCGGAATCGGTATCGGGAAGGAAATAGCGGTACATCTGTACTTGAATATTACATTCATCCGGACACACTGCATTGCTCTCAGACACGTGCCTATAGCGCCTCCTGGGGGTTTAGTTTGGGGGTCGACATACTGTACTTTGTGAATGACACAGAAATGCTACAGTATGTATGTGACGCTTATAGATGCTGGAATGGAGACTGTGACTCCCTCCCTCCCTCCCTCCCTCTCTCTCCCCTCTTAAAGAGGGTATAGATTCTCCTTGGGAGAGGGAGGAGGAGGAAGAGATGACTTGGCATTTATTTTGGGGTTGTGTGTGAGAAGCTGCAAATAAATTGGGCAGAGTGGAGTGGTCGCCCGGCGGACTATCTTTGTGCCAGCGGGAAACACTGCAGATGGTTGCGGTATATATATACTGTACAGTACAGAGTACTGTATGTCAAACAGGGTCGTAGCATACGCCAGTGATTTACGATCTTGTTTTTCTCTCTCTCTCTCTCTCTCTCTCTCTCTCTCTCTCTCTCCATCTCGCTCTCTCCCTCTCTCTCTCTCTCTCGCTCCATCTGCTCTCTCCCTCTCTCTCTCTCTCTCTCTCTTTCTCTCTCTCTCTCTCTCTCTCTCTCTCTCTCTCTCTCTCTCTCTCTCTCCCCCCCCCCTCTCTCTCTCTCTCTCTCATATACTATCGTTCACTTTCTCTCTCAGCACTGTGTAATATTGAAAGTCAGTGGACTATTTTGCTTTTGGAGTCATTCTGTGTCTTTCCATACTGCCGTTTTCATAACATACACACGTTTGTGTGACACACAACACAGTACACTCTCTCTCTCTCACACACACACACACACACACACACACACACACACACACACACACACACACACACACACACACACACACACACACACACACACACACACACACACACACACACACACACACACAAGCTATTGTCTGAGGCACTGCAGTTTTGTCATCGGGGAAATTGTCACCACAGCAGCTCTTGTCAGTTAAAGGCGTTGATGATCTGTGGGCTGCAGTGTGAGTAATATGGTCAGTAACAGAGCCTGATGGTCATCCTACCTTATTGAATAACATGGTCAGTAACAGAGCCTGATCATCATATCTACCTTATTGAATAATATGGTCAGTAACAGAGCCTGATCATCATATCTACCTTATTGAATAATATGGTCAGTAACAGAGCCTGTACCTCAGGGGTCTTCAACAGGGGGTCCGGGACCCCTAGGGGGTCCTCAGAGTTACTACAGGGGAGCCACCAAATCTTTGTGTGATATTATACTTTTTTTTACATTAACCACTTGAACCCTAGCATTCCTTTTCTGAGGAGAACATTAAGCCAAATATAGCAGATCTACAAGCTTGTAGATCGGCTATTATTGGCAAACAAGTTTAGGTGTAGAGGGAAAAAAGAGCAGACCAAGTAAAAAAAAGCGAATAAATATGTTCGTGACCCACACATCTGACCACTTATTATGGGTGGGCCGCGTGCATTGTTCAGATCATATTCATTTTAATGATCAAACATGATCATGATGATTGATTGTGTTCCGACTTGGATCAATGGAACTAGTATAAGTTTTAAGATCCTATAATAAGATACAGATATAACTAATGTTATATTGTGTTTTGCCAGTTTCCGGCCCACCGGTTGGGAATCGCTCACGCTGGACAAGACATAGCCGGTTGAGTGTCTAAACAGAAGTACCGGAATTTGGCGGATGTACCTCTCAAGGAAATGACGTTGACCCTTTACAAATCTATTTACATTCTCCGTGAATTAAACGAGTGTTTGTGATTGGTCGAAAAAGATCGTTTCCGGGGGAAATACGTACAACGGAAGTCCCGCCCCTATAGACACTCTCTGCTCTAGGTCGTGACCAGGCTTTCTTTTTGCAGATGAGTAAAGGCTGGGAACGAGGCTAGGAATCGCTGGGGTAGTGAAAGAATGTGAAAGCTAGAGAGACAGAGAGAGAGAGAGAGAGAGAGAGACAGACAGTGTGTTGCTCTTTGCACCAAGCATTCCCCAGAGGGCCAGGGGTTTGACATTTAACTACCACAGCTGTAAACAGGCTAGCAGCCCAATGCCATTGACATTCATTCTGTCTGGCATACTTTCCCTGCGCTATAGGGTGCATTTTGTCTTCCAGCCACCCATACAACACCACAACAACTCCAGTTTCAGCACCATCATGCAACCAGCATGCAACGATACTGCTTGGACATAAGTCACCAGCAAATAGCATGGCTGAGAGACTATAGCTGCAGCATCCCTCCAGACTAGTCTATACGCTTTACAACTAAGTTGTAGACCATTGGTTCTCAAAGTGGGGTCCGGGGACTCCCAGGGGTCCTTGGGGGGGGGGGTTCCAGGGGGTCCCCAGCAAAATGTGTTTTAACCACTTTATCCATTTATAAGTTGGCTGTTCAAAAAATGCAGATCTACAAGCTCACAGCGCGTCACTTCGTGCCGCGCTGCAAGCTATTTTCTCTCTCTCTCTCTCTCTCTCTCTCTCTCTCTATATATATATATATATATATATATATATGTTACAGGGAAATTGGCATTCCAGGGAAATTGAAAGAGGAGCGCTTGTTTTTATCACCCACCCAGGCAATTCTGTATAACCAACGCTAGAGGGCAATGAATGCACACTGAATCCACACTGAATCCACACGCATGCACATGTGTGTGTGCGTGTGCATGTGTGCGCATGCACACATGCACACGCATGTGTGCGCACACATGTGTGTCGTCGTGGACACTGGATAGTAACCATAGACTGTAACCCATGAAAAGATATATTCTGTCCCTATCGGTTCACAACTCGGACGGCGCTGATTCGACTAGCAGACCTTCGGCCGGTCGGCGCGGGCACTCGCACCTGGAGGCGCGAGGGCGCGCCTCCTCGGCCTCAAGCTCTGCTGAGTCGGCGCGCCTCCGTCATGGAAAATAACTATTATCACGTGTGCGTGTGAATGCGTGTTCAGCGTTCCCCTAGCGTAGCTTCCTGGTTGCTATGTGGGGGGAACAACAAAAGCCAGGTCGGCCTAGCATCTAAGCCCCGCCTCGCGCCTCCTCCTCCTCGCGCCGCCTCGTATCAAAGCCCCGCTTCGCGCCTCCTCCTCCTCCTCCTCGCGCCGCCTCGTATCAAAGCCCCGCCTCACGCCTCCTCCTCCTCCTCCTCGCGAGCCTCACGTAAAAAACCCTGTCTCGAAAAGCCCCGCCTCGCGCCTCCTCCTCCTCCTCCTCGCGCCGCCTCGTATCAAAGCCCCGCTTCGCGCCTCCTCCTCGCGCCGCCTCGTATCAAAGCCCCGCTTCGCTCCTCCTCCTCCTCGCGCCGCCTCGTATCAAAGCCCCGCCTCGCGCCTCCTCCTCCTCCTCACGAGCCTCGCGTAAAAAAACCTTTCTCGAAAAGCCCCGCCTCGCGCCGAAGCCCCGCGCCTAAAAGCGAGCGCTCCTCCTTCAATTTCCCTGGAATGACAATTTCCCTGTGACATATATATATATTTTTTTTAAATCTGGAAAGTATTGTGTTTTTTTTTTAAATAATTTAAATAACTCTTCTGGGGGCCCCTGGCACCAAATATTATTGATTGGGGTCCACGGCCAAATCAATTTGGGGGTCCTTGGCACAGAATAGTTTGAGAACTACTGTTGTAGACAATTTGGTGACATCTGTGGCAGAGGGGTTTGTAACTTTAACTGTAATTTCAAGGACCCCCATAACTCTTGAGAGTCTATACATTTGTACACTCTCAGAGTTACAGACCTGTAAGTGTCCATTTGGAAGCCCTTCAAGGAACCCTGAGGGTCCCTGGTGTAATATTCATAGGTGGTTGTGCCTCACAGGCACCCGTAGCAGACTTGCATTTGACGGCAGTGTCGTGAATCTCACTGTGTACCATATGGCTATGCACCGGCATGTAGTAGGCCTATGTTTGTTCTATGGAGCTGCTAAGTAAAGTCATGTATATATTTAAAGTAGTTGTCACTATCTCTAGGTCGTCCTCAGACGAGCCCTCCATTGTCGCTTCATATACTGTATCTGGCTAGCTAGTTGGTGCTTTGTACTCCTGCGTCTTTCTTTGTACATCCACGTATGTTAATGTGGGACGTCCTCGTGACCGATGCCTGTGTGTTGGTTCCCACAGCACCAATTTGCTGGCTGGCAGCTCTTGATGTCTTTGGCAGTGTCCTGCTATAGCCTCATTCTCCTAGCTGCTATTTTCTTACTCACACTTGGTATTCCATCATACAGGATCTTGTTGGTAACATGTGTACCCTTGCTGATGTTAAGTACTGCACGCAACATTCTGGTGTAGCAGCCGTTTAGAGACCTTTCTGCAGGGTTGGCTTCAGGGTCCAGCATTCACATTCATTCTACCGTTGCATAGAAGAAGCTGAGTTTGATTTGTCGGGGGAGGTTGGAGTTCCATATACACTGGTCATGCCGTTCAGGGCCCTCCATGCAAGTGCCTTCCTCACTTTAAGATCTTGCTCAGTTGAGTTGACCCATGAGCCCAGGTACTTGAAGTCCTTGACTTCCTTCAGAGCAGTGCCTCCTGTTGTTGTCAGAGGTGGATATTCCGATAGGATGTTATAGGTGATAACCTCAGTTTTCTTGGCATATAGCCGAAGGCACACTCTGACTCTACTCGCTGTTCAGGAGCTCCTGTGCTTGTTCCACGTGTCACGTCTCATCAATATAACATCGTGTCAGAAGTGGGATACGCAGGTATGCAGCAAAGCTGAGAGAAAAGCAGGAGAGGCAAAAACTCTTCCTTGAGAACCACTGAGTTAGAGCAGAGGAAGCTGTCAGAATCTTCCCTAAAACATCTATGACAACGCTCCACATGTACCAGACTCCTCTGCCTTCTGGCTCCAAAACTGTTGAACGAACTCCCCATTGCAGTTAGAACTGCAGAGTCACACCCAATCTTCCGCCGTAATCTGAAGACTCACCTCTTCAGACTCCACCTTAGACCGCAGCACTTACCGTATAGCACTTGGCCTAGCCTTGACGACCTTGCAGGCTTATGCAAAGGCTAAAATGTAATTTAGATAGCATGTTATGTAGACAGATGCCAGGTTCATTTGTAGACCTGGCATCCTATAGTGTGTATAGTTTCAATGTGATTATTTATTTTTTGATATTATACTGTTTAGACTGATGATAGGTTCTTGGTTCACCTATGATCCTAGATCACTATTTCTATGCATTTGATGTATGACCTTGTGTTTACCTTGCTTACTGTAAATCGCTCTGGATTAAGAGCGTCTGCTAGATGCCTAAATTGTAAATTGTTTGGGAGACAAAAAACTGGACCCCATATTGACGGACGCATCGTAAGACCCTGTGAATGTGGACGAGAGCATCAGTCACAGGAGAAAAGGCGCTCATTGTAATTTTTTCCTGCTGACACGCGGATACGTTTGCCATCAGAATAGAAGAACACACATCAACCACACATCCTCTCTGTTTATTATCACTTCATCACAAACCAGAGTCTGTGAGCAGAATAGTGTCACACAAATCACCTACCAGCTCAGCTGTTTTCACACGAGTCCATCTTCAGCCTATAGATACTGCTGCATCAATAGTCATAAACACAGATGACAACAACTGTGTGTTGTCGGGCAGAAACCTCGTATCACCATAATTCAACTTGTTGTGTTTGTTTTCGTAAATTAAAGGTAGGGTAAGTGATTTTCTTTGTTAATTTATTTCGGTTGAACCAATTTTATCCAATCAGGATATATAACTCAGGCAGGATACAGATTAAACAAGTGAAATTTGAAAAGTAACAGTTTTGGACATTCAAGGTTTCTGTATGTGTATGTGTTCGTGTTTTTGCCTGCGTACGTACGTACGTACGTACGTACAGTACGTGCGTGCGCGCGCGTGCGCGTGTGTGTGTGTGTGTGTGTGTGTGTGTGTGTGTGTACTGTATATCTATTTGGTGTGTGCACATGTTTTGTGTGTGTGAGCGATTGCTCTTCAGCTGATCTGAACTGATCACCATGCTGTTCCTGGCCGGTTTCCTCAGCTGTTTACTTATTCATTAATTCCACCGTGAGCGACGGCACCGCCTCACCACCGTGTATGCACCATCCTCTGGTGATTAAACGACTGCTGGTGGTTAGGACTTTTTTTACCTGGAGAGCAATTCAAGCAGTGACATGCACATGTAAAACACACACTCACTCACTCACACACACACACACACACACACACACACACACACACACACACACACACACACACACACACACACACACACACACACACACACACACACACACACACACACATACACCTTGCATGCACACCTGCACACACACAAACACACACACACACACACACACACACACACGCGCGCGCACACACACACACACACACACACACACACACACACACACACACACACACACACACACACACACACACACACACACACACACACACACACACACACCGGAAGGCGTTGGATGATGCCTCTCGGGGCGGCCGAGGCCTGCGTTGTTAATTAGTGAGCTGAGTGGTTGTGTTGATTGCTTCATTATTTCTTCGGTAAGCATCCAGCGGAGACATGCTGATGGATGATGCTGCACGTCTGACACTAATCCGTGCTAAAGCTCCTGACTAATGACAGTGCAGAAGCTTGTCAACGCCACATGTGTGTGGCTGTTCATTTCCTCGACTTAAAACTATGACGAAAAATGATCATCGACGTACCTTTTTTCACTGATGAAAACTAAACAAAAACTAGATAAAAACCAAGGTATGATGACTAAAACTGAGACTAAATATGTTGAGAATTTTGTCAATAAATAAAAACTAGACTAAAATGTTAGTGAGGGACGAGTGGAGAAGAGATCCAGTAGAACTAGGAAACGAGTCATTTTATGTTTGTTTGCGCTCGGGTGTTGCGCTCTGAAAATAGCCGATCTACAAGCTCACAACGCGTCGTGCTGTGACACGTTGTGAGCTTGTAGATCGGCTATTTTCTACATGCAACCAAGTGTAAAATCAGGCATTACGCCATCAAGGCCCGTCTCAAAATCTTTTTGTCTCAAAATCAACTGTAGATTTAGTCGACTAAAACTAGACTAAAACTAAAACATTTCAGATGACTAAAATATGACTAAAACTAAATCAAAATTAGCTGTCAAAAAAAAATCTAATATTTTCAGAAATAGTAGATAGTAACTTTGAAGGTCATGTGTCGTGATGGAGTGTCCCTGAGCAACTCCTCACACCCCTAACATTTACTCTGGATGGATGGAGCTGATAAATGCAGTTGTAGAATTCAGAGAGGAATCATTCAAATTTAAACAGGCGCTTAATTGGCACTGGGTGAAAAAATGGGTTACAAAATTGTTTGGGAAAAAAAGAAGAAAAAAAAGGGGGCTTAATGAGCCACAAATATGTATGGAAAATATGTTTTAAATAGAATCAGAATCGGGTTAAATGCACTTGGTTGATCATGAGCAGAAAATCCAGAAATTAGCTTCAGCCAACTGTCAGTGTTTCCCCATAGGCTTACTGCTTCAGGCTAGCCCCCAATTAAATAACTTTAAAAGTGTTATGAAATAGTATTAGCAATCATCAACCTATACATGACTAAATAATATTTTTTTAATTGGATCCAAACACTGGACAAATTCAGTGGCTCTGAATGAACATAAATTAGACAAATAAGGCCTTGGGGGCCTTGGGGACCCCCCCCCCCCTCAGGCAATGGTAAGGGGGTTAATAATCAGGCTTAATTGGCAATTGGCATGAATTGTTTTAATCAAGCCTCTTCACTCAGTATGCCATATAGTTATTCCAGCGGTGTAAAGTAACCAAGTACATTTACTCAAGTACTGTACTTAAGTTTTAATTTTGAGGTACTTTTACTTTTTTGGGGGGATTATTCCCAATTTTCTATACTTTTTACTTCTATTCCACTACATCTCGGAGACAAATATTGTACTTTTACTCCATTACAATTATTTGAAAACTTTAGTTACTAAATTTAGTTACTTTGTAGATTTTGATTATTATTACAAAACATACATTGTCGACGCATTGTGAGCTTGTAGATCTGCTATTTTCAAAAGATTTTTATACATTTGAAAACTTGTGAAATGGGACATTCTGCATAATGCGTACTTCCTACTTTTGGTACTTTATGTACATTTTGATACGAATACTTTTGTACTTTTACTCAAGTACATTTTGAATTCCGCACTTTTACTTGTAACAGAGTACTTCTACATTGCAGTATTGATACTTTTACTTAAGTAAAAAATGCGAGTACTTTTTCCACCACTGAGGTCAGACCACAGCCCTGCTCCCTGTAATTACCGACACTCTTGTATTCATACTGGTATTTCATAACAGGCTCTCTGTGGTGCAAATGTATTTCGTTTGCAATGGCTGTGCCCTTCACCAGTGGTTCTCAAAGTGGGGTCCGGGGACACCCAAGGGTCCTTGAAGGGGTACCAGGGGGTCCCCAACAAAATATGTTAATACAGCGTCACAATCATTCTAACCACTTTAACCATTTTTATATACTTTGGCTATTCAAAAATAGCAGATCTATAAGCTCGTATCGCGGCACCGAGTGCAGCGCTACGAGCTTGTAGATCTGCTATTTTTGAGAAATCTTTGCAAATCTTTGAACATGTATATTTTTGTTCAACCCAAATATTTACTTCTGGGGGGTCCCTTGAACAAATTATTTTGAGATGGGGGTCCGTGGCCAAACACATATCATTCTGGGGGTCCTTGACATGAAAAAGTTTGAGAACCACTGCCCTATACACCCCACAACCCCCGTCCCCCTGCGCCGTTGGAACCCGTCTGTGGAAATCACTACTAATTACACATGTCAGCCGCCAAAAAACCTTTCTAAGTTGACTCCCGCTGGACTGCTGCTCTGCGGGCGTCTCCTCCTTCCAAAATACCAACCCTGTCTGTTCTCACCATGCCTGCCTTCACATGTCTTTCATACTGACAGGTTTATGGAGAAAAAAATAACAACAAAACTAAATATATACTCAAGGGTGAGCTGGTGCCTCAGCCTCCTTGTCGTCACTGTCGGGGCATATTTAATCTATTTACAAATAATGGGTCTTAAAATGGTTCTTTAAAAGGCTATATGGTTCCACAAAGAACATGGTTCTTCATGTCCCTCAACTAGTTCTAGAGAACCTTTTTTGTCAAAAAGTTCTTTGAGGAACCTTTGAACTCTTAAACCATGTCTTAATAGGCAGACGTTCATCGAAAATAGCAGATCTACAAGCTCACAACGTGTTGCGTTGCGAAGCGTTGTGAGCTTGTAGATCTGCTATTTTCGATTAACATTTTAGCCGGTTGATGAAGTTTATACGGTTTAAGGGGTTTGGGTTCTTTATAGAACCATTCAAATAAATGGTCTCAAAGGTTCTTTTTGGAACCAAAAATGGTTCTTCTATGGCATCACTCTGAAGAACCAGTTTTGGTTCCAGTTGGCATCTTTTTTTCTGTGTGTAGTATGTTTTTTCATAACTTCCTTAGTGCGCTAGTGTTGCAAAAGCCAAATGTCCCCACAAGCATAGTAGAATTTAAGAAATAGACATTATGAGAACAATTTGTCTGGTCCTCCTCACAAGAGACATTTTTATGGTTAAAAAAGATTAGGGGAGTTAGGGTTACAATTAGGAAAAGATCGCCTGTCGCCTCACAGCTAGAAGGTCCTGGGTTCGATTCCCGCCGGGAATGCTGTGGGCGCTGGGGGCGTGTCCTCTCCTCCGCGTCAACGTGTTCAACACGTTCCTTCCACACGCTACGTCCCAGCGGGGAAACTCCCCCCTGTCAGGTGATAAGAAGCGGTCTGCTCACTCCTCATGCATTGAAGGAGGCATGAGCTCAGTTCGGGGCTCTCCCCAGGCTGGCAGAGGGAGAGTAGCGCCCAGGATTACAAGCTTAGGCATTGGCACTGGGTGAAAAATGGGTTACAAAATCGTGGGATGAAAATTTAAAAGTAAAAAAAAACAATTAGGAAAAGATTCAGGTTGGGATTAGGGTTTGGAATTAGGCATTTTTTTGATTTAGTAGATTTAGTAGTTAGGGTTAGAGTTATGTCTAAATTATACTTTATGTAGTTGCGCGCACGTAATTAGTTGCACACAAATATTTCACCGTCCCAATATGAAAGAATGCCCTAAAAGTCTTATGAAGCATTATTGGTTCTGAAATGGAGTTAATTTTAATATTTCCGAATTGTTTCCAACCAAGTTTTAGCCCCTAATTTAGATGTCATAGACATAGACTGTGAGGAGAGGCCACGGGGCAGACCAAGGACCAGATGGGGGGGATTATATCTCCACGGAGTCCAAGCTGGCCTTGGAACGCCTCGAGATCCCCCAGCAGGCTAGTCTCGCCAGCCAGACAGACTGTTGCAAATGCTTCCGTCATACAGTCTGGAGCAACGGAAGCTCTGAAGATGATCAGAGGATAAAGCGGCCGTGACGTTTTGTCATTACACGTCGCGTAAATGTGTCCTAATATAAATCAAAATAATCAAAGTATATATCTGGCTGCTTATCAGAAATGGATATTCTAAAATAAAATGTAAAGATAGTTAAAAATATATTTTCGTGAACGGAAATGACGAACAGATGACAGCTTCCTGTCTCGGATTTCGTGATGTGTAGTTCCAGACTCTATGCATTATGGAGGTGGTGGAATAGCTGTCTGGCTACGCGACACTACCAGCAGGCTAAAGGAAGTCTGGAACTCTCTGCTGGAACTGTTACACCCGCAACCCGACCCCGGGTAAGCGGGTGGAGATGGATGGATGGATGGACTCAGTTGGCAGAGATCTCTGATCATCTGGCTATGTAAAACTAGCTCATCACCTTAAGTGTGTGGGTGTGTGTGTGTGTGTGTGTGTGTGTGTGTGTTTGTGCCTGTGTGATCCTAGGTGCCCTTGTTGTTGTCCTGTAAGTTTTTTATTTTATTTATTTTTGAATATTTTTGGGGCTTTTGCCTTTATTGGATAGTACAGTGAGAATGACAGGAAACAGGCAGAGGGAGAGACAGGGACACCCAGCAAAGGTTGCTGGGTTCGGGATTCAAACTCGGGACTCGCCGTCAGGCTGCATTAGAGCCTATGTGTGGACCTTAACCACTATAGTGGTTAGGCCATTGGCGCCCCGTCCTGTAACTCTTTTGTAACTCTGTACCATAGAGTTGGCCCCGGTCACGTGTTGTGTGTGTGTGTGTGTGCACACACACACACAAGCCAGCCAGCCAGACACGCTTTTTGGGACAGGCATCTCTCCCGGACTTAATCCGTCCTACTAAATAGTGGGGGATGGAACAGGGCAGGGGGGGGGGGTGATGACAACAATAGAACAGTACACAATGCCTCTCTCTCTTTCCCTCTCTCTCTCTCTCTCTCTCTCTGACCACATGGTCAGTGGCAGGCGGGAATTAATCTGGACCCAGTTACAGTAGTTGGAAGCCCTCTATAACTGTGTACATAGTTCGGTATGGATGTCGGGTTCTCTCTCTCTCGTTCAGTTCATCCCGGCGGCTGTGTCTCAGTGGTCCCTAGCTGTATCATAAGTCGGAGGAAGCGCGGTACAATACTAACCCCCCCCCCCCACCCCCCCGCCTCCAAAACATCCTTCCTCACTGCCCTCCATTCCTGCCATTGTCACAACCAGAGGGCTGCGTCAAGAGGTAAAATTAGTTGTGTGTGTGTGTCTGTGTGTTTTCATTACTGCCTTATGTGGTAAAAGAAGTCTGTGTCTGTGTTTCTAGGGCAGGGGTCGGCATCCTTTTCGACATGATGTGCCATGTTTTCATTTTCTTGATAGTCAGTGTGCCAGCTCAACATTAAGTTTCATTATGACACCACATCAAAATGTATTAATTCCAACTGATTTTGATTGCCCGAAATATTTTCTTTCACATCAGGAAGTAATGACCATTAGACGCAGAGCAAGAACCCACCCCCACTCAGAGTTTGAATGAATGTAGAATTATGTGCAGGATGTAATTTGTGAGGGGACTTAATTTAACTGACAAAACTTTTTTTTAAAAATATATTTAATCTTAAAAGAAAAAACCTCTCTCTCACACTTATGCCAGTGTGCCAGCGATCACCCTCCTCTGTGCCAATGTTGGCACCCGTGCCTAAGGTTGCCTACCCCTGTTCTAGGGTATGATGATGTGCATATGGAATGTATGTGTTGTGTTTATGCATGACAGGAAAGACAGGAAATATAGAGACACAAGTCATTGTAGTTAGTTTCCTTGTAATGCGGATACTTGTGTTATGAGTACATCACGCAGGCCTGGCTGTGTGTCTCTATAGCTCATGGAAACCCCTGTGCATTCCACAGCTAGGGCCCCGTTTCCTGTCACACACCGGACACACATGCACCAGTGTGTTGGTCATAGATACTGTCTGATAGACAGAGAGAGGACAGGGAAGTTACGCAAATCATACATCTATATCAGGAGAGCCTGCCATCACTCTTGTTCTTCTCATGTTTGTGTTCCCATATATTTTATGGAGATGTATGGGATTGTTGGGTTGTTGTGAAACAGGAGGATTTCCTTAATTGTTTCACTTGGCAAAGTCACTGGGATTGATTGATTGAATACTTTATTAACAGTTTGCAAAAAGTTCAGAGGTACAGTTATACAATAATGCTAAAAGGATAGATTAGATTAGATTAAATGTCTTTATCATTATTGTTATCACAAGGGAGAATCGTTTTTCTCGGGTCAATGCACACATTCATGACAAGACAATACATAAATATACACCACAATTAAAACACCCAGCAAAGTACTTTAATTCTATAAAATGTACAATTTTACATTTAAAAGGGTCTTTAAAAGAAAGCAATGTCCTCTCCACACTTGTGGAACGCCCACAATGTGCTAGTATGATTTCATGTGTGTGTGCATAACACAAAGGATAACACAAAAATGCTCCATTGTGGTCCTATGTATTCTATTCATCAAGACATATAAATACATACAATACTATACAATAAATCATCAATCATTCTTTTCGCAAGCTAGAAGACATGTCCAGTTGTAAATTGCAGACAGATGCTCTTTTATGGCGGTTTTGAAGGAGGGTAGGGAGTCACACTTTTTGATGGCTGGTGGTAGGGCATTCCACATTTTGGTGGCATAATAGTAGAATTAATTCATCCCCATGTTTGGCCGAATCTGGGGGGAATGAGATCAGAGGAGCTCCCTCTGGTGTTGTGCCCGTGGGCGTTACTCTTATACTCTTTTGAAGTAGTTAGACAGGTACTTGGGCACTAGGTCCCTTGAATGAGTCGAAAGGGATTTATTTTATGTCGAAAATGTCTTAATTTGTAACGATGATGGTTTGAGCTGCAATTTCAGATGACGCAAAGAGTGAGCCCGAGTTAAGTTTCTTGTCCACCTTTGGAGTTACATCATGGCAAGGTAACTACACAACCCAAACCTCTACCAAAGTGCTCTTGCCCACTAATTACTAATACTAATTTCAACATATGTGAAGGTTTAAGGCAGCAGTACTGCTGCCTTAAACCTTCACATATGTTGAAATTAGTATCAGGAGTTTGGAAGGGATTAAGCTTGTTTGTTGATATGATCCCTTCTGCGCTGATGGCATCAAGCCCTGAAACTGTTGTGATGAAATCAGGAAAGCCTCAGAGGACTAGTGGTGGACTGACTGCGCTGTCAAGCCCAGCCAGCCAGCAGTGTTGAGGCCGTTCATATTACAGTACACCACTGCATTATTCATGTCTTACACAGGAGTCCCTCAGGGGAGGTAAAATTGCTTCTGTGTTAATGCGGCGATACCTTCTTAAAAGACATGAATCATATGAATCATTTAGACCATGGGGTCTTCAACAGGGGGTCCGGGACCCCTAGGGGGGTCCTCAGAGTGACTACAGGGGGAGGCTGCCAAATCTTTGTGTGATAGGAAAGGAAAACTAAAATAATAATAATTTATTAACCAGTTGAACCCTATAGCATCTGTATACCGGGGGGGACCATTTGCCGAAAATAGTCGATCTACAAGCTCACATCGCATCCCGATGTGAGCCTTGGGGTGGAGAGCAGACCAAGTACAGAGCCAAAGGTCAAATACTTTATCTCTCTCTCAGCTAAGGGATCCTTAGCCTGAAAAAGACCCCTGATTTAGACATAATTCCGACATCCCATTATTACGACCGTTAGGTTAGTGTGAGGTTAGGGTTAGGGATATAGGGTTAGTTATAATGGGGCCAGTTGGACCAATGGGACATCGGAATAATGGCATGGCACCATTTAGACAAGCACCTGGAGACTGCTTGCTGTGTGTTCTCCCTCCCAGAGACATCTTGGCTCTTTTTCTGAATAGCCATCTTCTACTTCATATAAGAACTTGTCTGGAATACAAAGGTGCTCCGTTTATAGTCTTCTTGTCTGCTGTAGAGGTATATGAATCACCATTTGGTCATTGAAGCACTCACCTTGTCCCTTTGGCTTAGAGTGACGACAGCGATTCCAGCCCATAGAAAGAGGCACTCCACCACTGCCCTCACTCGATGACTCCCTAGTATTAATCTTTTGACAGCAGTAGATACATACATGTGGTTGTACCTGGCAGCTCACAGTTGCAAAAGTGTGTATTGAATGTGTATTGAATTGTGTAACAGGATTGTTGTAAAAGCTGAAAAAGCCGCTTCATTGTACGGGAACTCTTGAGAGATCCTGCTGAACACCTTGAAAAGTGGATTTACATCTCAGTAGTCGTGCTGCTAAGCAAGCAAAGCGCTGCCTAACATGTACTACTGCCTTATTCAAGTCACCACTCCCTATGAAAGAGCATAAAAATACCAGACTCTTTACATTATGCTCGTTCAGTGTGACAGGGGCCATGGTGGGAACCATAGTATGCCTTAGCCACTTAAATCAGTAGTAAAAATTGTGTCAAGGACCCCCAAATTGATATATATTTGGCCACGGACCCTCATCTGAAAATGTTTTGTGCCAGGGACCCCCAAAAGAGAAGATTTGTGTTCAAATTTCAAGAATAAAAAAAAAATAGCAGATGTACAAAACTACAAGCTTGCAGGGCGGCACGAAGTGACGTGCTGTGAGCTTGTATATCTGCTATTTTTGAATAGCCACAGCATAAATGGATGAAGTGGTTAAAATGTTTGTGATGCTGTATTAACACATTTTGCTGGGGACCCCCTGGAACCCCTCCAAGGACCCCTGGGGTCGCCGGACCCAACTTTGAGAACCACTGACTTAAATCCTATACACGTAGTTGAGGCCAACCTCCTTTTGTCCCTCTACACTAAATATCTTCTCCGAAAATAGCAGATCTGCAAGCTCACAACGCTGTTACAACATGACGTGTTGTGAGCTTGTAGATCATCTATTTTGGACGAACACGCACTCCAGAATAGGGATGCTAGGGGTTCATGTGGTTAATGTGTGAACTGTGCTAGACTTGACAGATACCATGTGACGGCCTGCCATGGCTCGGTGGCAGAGCCACCGCTGTGTCATGATGCTAGCTCGCTGCGGTGTTGTGTTGTTGTCTCGCTGTTTGTCTCCATTTAACATGTCTGATTTTATTGAATGTCTGGGGCTAAAAATACCCTGGGCTCCACCAGTCAAGTGTCACTTGGATGGGAGGGAGGGAGGGGTGAGTGGGGTGCTTCTTATTGAGGCTCGAACGCATTTTTAACGCACATTTAATGCTGTGCTTTAAAACACTGAATGCTTGGGCTGGACTAGTGTTGATTTTGAATTTTCATAGTTTTTTTAATAAAATTCCATTTAGTTTTAGTCATATTTTAGTCATATGAAATGTTTTACTGTTGGTCTAGTTTTAGTCGACTAAATATCATAACATTATAGTCGACTAAATCCACAGTTGATTTAGTCGACTAAAATGTATCTTGTCGGTGCCTTGATGGCGTCCTAATGGCTGATTTTACACTTGGTTGGATGCTGAAAATAGCCGATCTACAAGCTCACAACGCGTCACAGCGCGACGCATTGTGAGCTTGTAGATCTGCTATTTTCAGAGCGCAACAACCGAGCGCAACCAAACATAAAATGACTTGTCTTTTAGTTCTACTGGATCTCTTCTCCACTCGTCCCTCACTAACATTTTAGTCTAGTTTTTATTCGTTGATGAAAATGTCAATATATTTAGTCTTAGTTTTAGTCATCGTAGCTTAGTTTTTATTTCGTTTTCATTTAGTTTTCGTCAGTGAAAAAAGGTAGTCGACGAACATTATTTTAGTCGACGAAATCAACACTGGGCTGGACCACTGGCGTAGCGGTCCAGGCACCTAGGCTCAGTGTAGCCTGACAGCGTGTCACAGGTTCGAGTCCCAATCCCGACGGCCATTTGCTGCATGTCACTCCCCATCTCTCTCCATCTCTTTCCTGTCAGCCTACTGTCAATAAAGGCATAAAAGCCCAAAAATAAATAGAAAAAAGAAAGCAGTGGATGCATCCAAAAGCAATATGCAATGTGTTCATACAACCTACAGTAAGTCAGTAAGTACATACATTTGATTGCAATTACATAAAAGAGGATACAATTATTGGCTTAGGAATGCGACAAAAACAAAAAATGATTTCAAGGCTTCGTGGCGTGTTTAATTGATTGAAAATAAGTCATTGTTCCTCACTCCCACATGGTAGAAATTGACATAATAATAAAAAATGTTTAAAAAAATACAGAATATAAGAAAATTGCCAATGAAGAAAGCAGTGTGCTTTTTTGTTCGACTACAATTACGAGCAAAAAATAATAATCATGCTTTTCATTCCTATCCAAAAGACCAACAGGTTCCTCTATTTGCCTTAACATGCAAGACACACACACACACACACACACACACACACACACACACACACACACACACACACACACACACACACACCCCCACACACACACACACACACACACACACACACACACACACACACACACACACAGGTACCAGTAATATGGCTTTATCTTATTTATATTCCAACATTAAGAATCAGTAATCTTCCAGACTCTCTCTGAGAGAGGGAAAAGATGAAAGACGGTGGAGAGAGAGTCTAGAGAACAGCCGCCGGCATCAAGGCGGAGATGTGATGTTAAAATAGGAACTCAGGGCAGATGAAGGGAGATGAAGACGGGGTAAACACAGGTCTGTTGGCGGGGGCTGACGCCTCTCTAGGACGTCAGAGCACCAAGCCTCTATTCCAGTGGGTTTCAACCCTTTTCATATCAAGGTCCATTATTTATTCGGCATTTGAGCCACGGAAACACCATTTGATTTAGACTCTCAGACCCAAGACTTTAAGAATATTTTGTTGTCGTTGGATAATATTTTGTCCACAATTCCATGCTGTAACAGGCAAACATTGATCAAAATAACAATTCTTGAATCAATTAATGCAGATGTTGTTTTTATGGTTTTTTAAAAATATTTTTGGGGGCTTTTTCTGTCTTTATTGATATAGGTATACAGTAGACTGACAGGAATCGGGGAGAGAGATGGGGGTGGTGACACGCAGCAAAGGTCGTCCAGGTCGGGACTTGAACCCGCAACGCACTGTCAGGCTGGATTACCAGCCTAGGTGCCCAGACGGCTACGCCAGCCGCCTCGGCCATTAATGCAGATGTTTAACAATAATTTAACTCTTGAGAGCGTAAAATGAAACCAAATGGATCCTTAAGGGTCCATTTGGTTTCATTTTACGCTCTCAAGAGTTAAAGATCTATAAGGGTGAATTTGGTTACCAACTCTCCATCATTTAGCTGGGGGACCACCTGGAACCTCCTCAAGGACCACTGGTGGTCCCCGGACCACTGGTTGAGAACCACTGCTCCCTATAGGACGTCAGAGCTGTAACAGCCTCTCTATTGCACTGCAGGGAATCAGCAGCCAGACTCTTTGTTATACCTCGGCCTGTCACCGTCACTTTACTGAGAATAGAATCCCAGAGAGTCAGTCACTACACTGTGACGCATGATGCAGAGCAACTTTTCTTTTTCCTTTTTGGTTTTGGTTTTTAAAGGGAGGGTGACGAATCAGTGAGGGAGGCAGTGCACGCACATCCGTGGACCAGGTGCACGACACAAGCTGGCATTGGTGTGCCATCGTGACTACATACTGACACTAGACAGATGGAACGTTGAGAAAGTTTAGGCCTGTATATAGGAGGAAAGGAAGGCACGTCTTCCCGAGCCTCCAGTGCCAGTTATCAGATTAGCCTACTACTGTACCTGTGTAACTCGAATAGCCTACACCTACAGCATTGGTTCCCAGCTAAATGATACATAGTTAGGAACCAAATGGACCCTTATGGGTCTGTAACTCTGAGAGTGTACAAATGGAACCAAATGAACCCTAATGGGTCCATTTGGTTCCATTTGTACACTCTCTGAGTTACATTAACATTGATTTTACAATATAAATTGGGGTCCCAGAGATAGAAATGCCATTAAATGGTTGTCCGTAGCCTAATAATGCATGTCAAACTAGGGGGTCTTTGAAATGAAAATGGTTGAAAATCACTGCTAGAGCTGTAAAAATCTTCTCTTATGGCGGGTCCTTGGCATATATTTTCAAATGGGGGTCCGCTGCCTAATAAGTGTCAATTTGGGGGTCCTTGACATGAAAAAGTTTGACAACCACTGGCCTACATGAGGATTGATGAATGTAATAAGTAAATCACAAAACAACAAAGTTGACCGGTAGATGCGTGGTCAACCAGCTAAGATAGCAGTGTGGTGAGACCACCGGCTTGGGCCAGTCGACTTTGTAATAAATTGGGCCGTTCTGGTTCTGAACAGCTAACCCATCCAAGCAACTCTTTCCTGAGTTGACCAGACCTTAACATGTTCACTGATGGGGTCAGAGAGGGTTATCAAGCGTCAATGGCCGTGTAAACGTCTCGACTCAGACGTTAACACATACAGCCATTATTTGCTGGTGGATAGATAGATAAATGAGCGGTTTACATGCTCTGCTCATTACGCTGTACTATTGTCTCATTGAGAGTGAGGGTCCGGTCCGATAATCAATACGGTCATGGTGCCGGAGAGACTGATCTGACATGTCTATCTGACTGTCAGACAGACAGACAGGTCCAGCCAGGCTGTGAGCTGTAACCATTGGTCCTTGAGGGGGTTCCAGGGGGTCCCCAGCTAAATGTGTTAATAGCATCACATTAATTTTTTTATATGTTGGCTATTCAAAAATAGCAGACCTACAAGCTCGCTGCGCGGCACGAAGTGACGCACTGTGAGCTTGTAGATCTGCTATTTTTTTACATTTTTGAAAAATATTGAAAGTGTTTAGAAGATTTTGAATATATATAAATTTTTACTTAAATCTTCTCTTCTGGGGGTCCCTGGCACAAAACCTTTTCAGATGGGGGTCCGATCTGCGGCCAAATACACATCAATTGAGGGGGTCCTTGACTTGAAAAAGTTTGAGAACTATTGCAGTAGACAGAGGCATAAGATAAGCTTTGATCAAAATGTTTGCCCCCAGAGTCTAACTGTTCAGAGAGGGATCTTTGATATCAGATATCAAAGAAACTCTCTTTATTAAGCCTTACGTTTGGGTCGTTAGACCTTCATCAGGACAAACAACATGATTCATTCCCCCCAGAGTCTGAAACCTGGATGAGAGAAAAATTAAGCGGAAGAACGTTTTTTCTCTCCTTTCCACCCCCTGACAGTAGTATTGATACTTACGTAAAAATATTAATACTTAAGTAAAAGTATCGATACTGCAATTTAGAAATGCTCTGTTATGGTGCGGTCCCACCGCAATTTTATTTTACCTATGGGCCAATGCTTTTTCAATGAGAATGCGTGGATTCATGGTCTGCTATTTTCAAATGGCCGAAATATATATTCGGCTGAAGTGGTTAGTGTGTTTTGTAATAATAATAAAAATCTACAAAGTAACTAGTAAGTTTTCATATAATTGTAGTTGAATAAAAGTACAATATTTTCCTCTGAGAGTAGTGAGAGAGTATTGAAATACTCAGAACAGAAAGTTAAAATACATCAAAAGGGTACTTATAAGTACAGTACTTGAGTAAATGTACTTAGTTACTTTCCACTACTACACCCCGAAATGATCCGATTGGTTAGCTCCGGAGAGACAGTGTATCTATTCACTGATTCATTCAAGGTCATAATTCTTCAAACTAGCTTTAATTATTCGCCCTTCTCCCGCTTCCAATGAAAGACAGAGTCTTCTATCAGGAAGATGAAATGATGATGAGAAGAAGTGCAGAGGGCACTTTTTAATTTTCACACCACATGCTCTGCTATGAAGCACTTGTACACAATATCATCCGAATCAATCAAAGTGGATGTTCTGTGTTTTTATATTGATTAATCAAGACTTGTTTGTGGGGGGGGGGCAGGGGGGTGACTCATGGGAGCAGTGCCAGTGGTTAATTGATCTGCGGGTGTTTCCAAATGTCTAATTGTGCCCTCCTCTTTATAGCATTGGTTCTCAAAGTGGGGTCCCCAGCTAAATTAATTAATCTAGCATCACAATCATTTTAACCACTTTAACCATATTTTATACTTTGGCTATTCAAAAATAGCATATCTACAAGCTCATAGCGCGTCACTTCGTGCCGCGCTATGAGCTTGTAGATCTGCTATTTTAGATATTTTTTTAAACCTTTTGAAAATCTTTAAATATATGTATTTTCTAAAGCAAACATTTTTAACTCAAATCTTCACTTCTGGGGGTCCCTGGCACAAAAACATTTCAGATGGGGGTCCGCAGCCAAATATATATCAATTTAGGGGACCACTGCTTTATAGGGCATAGCAGTGGCAGCCTGCCAAGCCATCATAAAACATTTTGATTCTGTGTCAAAGAGTATTTTAAAACCGCAAAAAAAGGGTATTTATTAAATATAGTAGGCTATATAATACAATTAAATATTCAAATATGTTTTGACACAGAATCCAATCTTTTATGGTTGTGATTCACCAGGAGGCTGCAGATGGCTTGGTTCCAGGCTTAAAATAATCAATATAAATATTTTCGGAAATCTCTATGGGGAAAATGAATGGGCTGTATACCCGGGCCTCAGAACTGCCGTGATAGTGAAGCCCTTTTCAAAATTTGGCGCTGACGAAAATAGCTGACCTACAAGTCTGTTGCCGTTTTGGGGAGCTTTGAATTAGGCTTGAGTGCTCCTCCTCTTCATCTCCTATCTGCAGGATGAAGCTGCTGCAAAGTTGTTTAGCACTTTCCATTAACACCTATATACCGTAACTGAATTTAACTTGATCATTGCTAGAGTGTTTGTTCAGTCACAGGGGTCTCCCCCGTCTCTTCAGCTCTTTGATAAACAGAAAATACATTTTCAGGTAGGTGACAAAATTTCAGCCAATCAGGAGAGAGTACCCACTTCCAATTTCCCTTATTTAATCTGTATCCTGTCTGAGTTCTCTATCCTGATTGGATACAATTGGTATCCTGACCTGAAAATGCTTTTTATGTTTAATAAAGAGCTGGAGAGACATGGAGACTCCTGTTACTGAACAAACACTCTATAGCAATGAGTACTATCAGAATATATTCAACACTTATTTTGACCAAAGAAAATCCCCTACCCTACCTTTAAACAAAATAACCTTCAATATGCCCGCTTGTGATGGTGGGGCTGGTAGTTTATGTCGAAACAACCTTTTCTGGATTCAGGGCCCACTTGAAAATTTCGAACGCGTTCGTGGCCCATCCATTCTGACCACTGAACAACGGCAGCCATTCGAGTCCTGATTCTGCTTACAGCTTTGGGTTGCTGATGACGTCTTCAGTGATACTGCATGGTGCTGACAACAACGACAAGAACAACAGGTCTAGAATGAATAGGAAAAGGCACAATTTAGTATTATGAATCATCCATCAAAATGTGTGTGTGGTGGGAGGGGGAGGGGGAGGGGGAGGGGGAGGGGGAGGTGGCAGGTGGCAGGTGGCAGGTAGGTGTGTTTGTGTGCATGTCCGTGTGTGTGTAGGTGTGTATTTAAATGCTCCAGTCATCACTGACTGCATTGTTGTCCTGAATATGACAAGCCTCATCATGGTGATGTGGGGGTGAATTGTCATCTGAATCACTGGTTCCCAAACTTTTTAGCTGGACACCCAAAAGAGAAGTCTCCCCGGGACCCAAACTAGTGAATAGCTGATCTACAAGCTCACAACGCATCGCAACTTGTTGTGAGCTATTTTCACTACTTCTTAAACGTTTTTTTTTATTTTTTGTTATGGAATTTCTTAGATTTTTATTTTTTTTTATTCCTGAAAAAAATATTTTACATTAATAACAACTAAAATAAGACCCATAAAAATGGGGCCATGACCCGGCCTGGTGTTTGGGAAACAGTGATCTAAAGGACCCCCCCCCCCCGTTTTGCAGTCATATAATACTTTATTCTATTAGCATTTGTGACAAGCGTAGCGGGAACGTGGAGCGCTGTAAAGATCTTATTACTATTTATCACCAACCAAGCCACTCACAGCAGTATTGTCACTGACACAGGGTCACACAAGGACAGGCAGAAGAGGGCGTGTGTGTGTGTGTGTGTGTGTGTGTGTGTGTGTGTGTGTGTGTGTGTGTGTGTGTGTGTGTGTGTGTGTGTGTGTGTGTGTGTGTGTGTGTGTGTGTGTGTGTGTGTGTGTGTGTGTGCGTGCGCGCGTGCGCGTGTGTGTGTGCGTGAGAGAGAGAGAGAGAGAGAGAAAGAGATAGAGAGAGAGAGATTTATGACTTCAGCCTATAGCTGAAGACGAGGTGAGGCCTGATGTATACTTAGAGGTGTGCCGGTATTGCACAGTGCCAGTGGTGGAAAAAGTATCAATACTGCAATGTAGAAATACTCTGTAAGTAAGTACGCGACGCATTGTGAGCTTGTAGATCGGCTATTTTCAAATGGCCGAAATGTATATAGGGCTGAAGTGGTTAATGTATGTTTTGTAATACTATTCAAAATCTACAAAGTAACTAACTAAAGTTTTCAAATAAATGTAGTGGAGTAAAAATATAATATTTGGATCCGAGAGATGTAGTGGAGTAGAAGTAAAAGTATTGGAAATTGGAAACACTCCAGTAAAGTACAAATACCTCAAAATTGTACTTAATAAGTACAGTACTGAAGTAAATGTACTTACTTCCTTTCCACCACTGCGCAGTTGCACACCAAAGATAGCAAACAGCAGCAAAGCTCACAGCAGGAAGCACGCCGCACAGACGCATTATTGTGAGCTTGTAGTTCTGCTGTTTGCGACATGAATCATGATGCACGACCCAGTATAAATCAGGCGTATAAGCTTCCAATCTGGCTGTCTCGTTCGCTCCTCCGTGGGGAGAGAGAAAGGCAAATCCTGGTGAGCACAGATCTGCACATATCACACACAGGTCTCTGCTGCATGGCGTGGACGAAGAAGAAGGGCTCTGTTTTGACAGGATGTTATTTTTTGAATTGATTGCCATCACAAGACCTCAACGGCCAGGCACATCAGATCGATAAAACACTAGTTGTTGAGAGCTAGTTGTTGAGAGCTGTGTGTGTGTGTGTGTGTGTGTGTGTGTGTGTGTGTGTGTGTGTGTGTGTGTGTGTGTGTGTGTGTGTGTGTGTGTGTGTGTGTGTGTGTGTGTGTGTGTGTGTGTGTGCGCGTGCGTGTGTGTGTGTGTGTGTCTTTGTGTCTTTGTGTCTTTGTGTCTTTGTCTTTGTCTTTGTCTTTGAGTGCGCGCGCGAGAGAGTCTGAACACAGTTACTAACAAAAGTTCCAAACACATTTATCACCTTCAGGGGAGGTCTGTCTGTCATCTGACCAGCACTGTCTTCAACTCCCTGTTATTGTCATTTATAGTTATATAGTTTGTCAGTCATTTGTTATTATGCATGTGTGGTTTCCTGTTCCCACTTTCAGGTGGGCCAGTGATGCAGGTTCTCCATGTGCTGACCTGCTGATTATTATCATCAGGGAGGATATCCCTGATGTAATCAGTATATGCCCATACATGGGCATGCCCCCTTTTGTGCCCAAATATGGAGCTGACTGATTTGTTTGTGCCTGATGCCATGACGACACATTGAGGTTAGACAACACATTCCATATTTGGGCGTAGTTGCATTGGGAACTCCTTATATGGTTATGGCTGAGTCATGGTGACATGTGTGTGACGTCAGAGGTCCACCCGCCAGCCGGCCGGCCCGTCCTCCCTTAAGCCAATTTTAATGTAGGATATGATTAGTAACTCAGTCCAGATATGGCACTTTTTCTGTGTTTTTCTTAGAGGACCACAATGGAAATAAGCTGTAGGGCTTTATTGTGTTTTTATCCTCGTGATATTTTGTCTGATGTATGTTGTGAAAGTGCTGATGTGCTCTTCTTTTTATCACCAAACAAATTAATTCATTCCAAAATGGCATTTCCCTCTAAATGTTTGAGTAGCCATTTGGCATCAAAGTCATGTCCTGTGTCGTCATATAGACGCATCACCTCGTCCTCGGCCCAAGGTATGTGTTGTACAATGCAGACAAATAAAGCATAAAGAGTTGTTCTTCCCACACATAAGATGGCCTGCTGAATGTGTCAGATAGCCCCGCCCCTTGCCCTGGTCTTTGACTACCCAGTGTTATCAGAGGAATCATGGTCTATGACCCTTCTATAGTAAAGGTTCTTCAACGGTTAGCTATGTAGGCTGCTATCAGAACAGTGGCATTGTTGTGTTTGCGTGTGTGCGTGTGTGCCCACGCGCTGTTTGCTGACTGTCAGTCAAGGTTAATAAAACACATTGTACACAGTACATATACTCTTACCCAGACACACACTCAAGCCTAATGTACAATCACACACACACACATTTATATGCACACACAGTCACACACTCTTGTCCTATACACAAACACTCTCCTTGACCACAGTTCAGTTCCACTGATGAATGAATGGGGCCTTGAGCCTAATTTATGCTCCGACGGGGTGTAGCGCGTCAAAAATAGCCGACCTACTGTACAAGCTCTCAACGCGTCGCGTCCGTGACGCGTTGAGAGCTTGTGGGTCTGCTATTTTAACCACGCGACACCATCATGCAACGAAGTATAAATGGGGCTTTACTCTCATGTCGCTGTAAGTAATGATGAAGAGGCAGGCGATTGATGGTGCTTAGCTCTGGTTCATAGCGTTAGAAGGAGTTCTCCTTAACGTACTTTCGATCCTTTCCCCTCACACCCGCCGGTAGCGCTGGCCGCGCAGCCTCTCGTCTGTAGTAAAATAATAAAAAATACACATTCGCTATACTCACCAAAACAAAGACGGTTTTATGAAGTTGAAAGCGTACTCTACTTAGTGGGAACACTCTGAGCCCCCCACCTCACGTCTAAAATACACTTTTTGGCCAGAAAAGAAAATATTTCACTGGAAGGAAAAAACGTTTTTGGTTACTCCACTGCGCCCCCTACAGATCTGGTCAATGGAATTTTTCAAAAAGTGTATTTTAGACGTAAGGTGGGGGGCTCCGAGTGTTCCCAATAAGTAGAGTAGCCTTTCAAATCCATAAAACCGTCTTTGTTTTGGTGAGTAGCGAAAGTGTTTTTTTTTTTTTACTACAGACAGAGGCTGCGCAGCCTGTGGTGCGTACGCAAAGGCTCGAAAGTCCCATAGCGTTAAGGAGAACTCCTTAACGCTATGGACCAGAGCTAGATGGTGCTCAACTCCCCCTCACTTGAACACAAACGACTACAGGTGCTCTGTTTGCGCTCCACTCAGTGTAATAGGAGGTGGTGGGAGAGTGTGTGTTTTTCTGCGTGGTTAGTGTGCATGTTAAGTGTGAGTGCACTGACTGCAGCTCAACCAGCTGTGAGATCCTATATCTAGCATGAAAATTGCTCTGACGCGTGGGGTTCATGAGGTTCAGGCACATGACACACACACTTATCTGGACATTGCAAACATGGACACGGACACGACATGTAGGTGCCCACACTCACATACTAATCCATGATGCCCTGTCCTCTATAATTGACTATGAGCAATTGTGTTTTTTATCTGTAACGCTGTAGTGCTTGTGCTTTTTTCCCCAGAGCGCAGAACGTGAGTGGGTGGAAATGCGAATGCGAACTGACAGCCTACTGTTCACTGAGAATATAAAACATGTCCAGTACGAGTGTCTGTGTTTGTCTGGCTGAGATTTAACTATTTCATAACAAGTGGATGGATACCACTAGTGTGTGGACAGGGAGCAATGTTTTTGGCATAATGTTATAAAGGCATAATGTAAGTCAGTAGGTCAGAGTGGCTTATTGTCGGTGTAGGAGCCATATGACTTTCAGATATACGTTTTTATCATTGACGAATGGTATTCACTTGATTGACGGATTTGGGCACCGCACTCGTATTAGGTGGTGGTCGTGATCACCGGAGCTGTGGGCGCTTCCACGCTAATAATTAGTCATGGCGTTCACCTGTTCACAGCAGTGTGGTAATTTGGACAGAGAGGGGGTGAGCCGCATCGTGGGAGCTAGCCGTCATTTTCTGTTGACCTCAAAGTCTCACGTTTAGTTCGTAACTGTTGTAACATTGCAGTGTCTTAACTCTCATGTTTAGCTCCTCGCGGCTCTTTGAACTGCCTAGAAATACAGCTGCATACCGCCTCCCCCATGACAGCCAGGGCGCCTGATGGAGGAGAAGGGAACTGGTTGGAATAACGTGTTCCTTACACGCGCTACGTCCTACTGGGGAAACTCCCCCCTGTCAGGTGACAAGAAGGTCAGTTGGCTCTCATGCATTGAAGGAGGCATGAGCTCGGCCCTGGCCTCCCTAGGCTGGTGAAGGGAGTGTAGCGCCCAGGATCACTTAGAAAATTGGCACCGGGTGAAAAATAAGGGTTACAAAATCATGGGATAAAAATTTGAAAAAAGAAAGAAATACAGCCGCAATAGTCGGTATCAGCTAAGCAACGAGGGCGTCTATCCACCTTTACAAGGTGCTCGACCCCTTCAGAGATGGATTGCAGAGGATGAGCGCCACACCTAATGTCAGCTGAGCTCCCAGTACTTATGCAATGGGCATGTCTTAAGCCTGAGTTACACATTGTACTTGGTTGAGCACATCAAACTGCAACAGGTTGTGAGCTTGTAGATCTGCTGTTTTTGTCAACTGTGGGCCATAATTCTGACCGACCGTACAAATAACATTGTGCTTCATCAGCCAAGCTTCATAAGGTTTATTTAGTTTAGGCTTTTAAACGGACACAAAAACAGCTTTTGTTTGTGTTGTTCATAATGACCTCAACAGTCCCTGTGGTTATGTAACTGAGCGAGGTGTCATACTAGTACTACCCCCCCCCCCCCATACACCCGCACCCCGCCCCTCCCACCCCACCACTGCTACAGTACACAGCGGAGGCAGCGGTGAGCGCCACGCTGGGAGTCTAACGTAATTTTAATGGCCCGATATGTTTCTGTGTGAGGAGAAGGGTGGGGGGTTGGTTAGTCGGGGGGGGGGGGCAGACAGACAGTGGTGCTGATGGATGGATGAGCCTCTCTCAGCCTATACAGTACGTGACACAGCAGCCAGTAACTCATCCTTTCTGCTGCTGGGGTTATAGCCTTCCAGAGGGCCATTGCTGCCTGCCTGGCTGAGGCTGAGAGCGCTGCACAGTGGCACAGTGACTCAGCAAATAATGGCCGACTTCTCACAGTAAACGCTTGGCTCCTCTGCGCAGAAAAGGGAGAATTGCAGGCAGAGCTACTTGGAAAACCCTGATGTGGAGCATCCAGTTTATTCTTGCTGATATTTGAGAGATCTAATCGATACCCTAAAAAAAGGTTCAGTTTGCCGGCCGGCCAACTAAGTTGTCTAAACAACAGTAACACTCCCGGGGGGTACCCACTGTCACCCCAGTTCTTGCGGGAGAAACACATGGTTTCATTTATTTTTCTGCTTTTTTCAATTGATTCCTCTCCGACACACATTTCTGTGTTGTCACTGCTGTTGTATCCTACTGACTCACCTGCAGTGAGGAGCCCCCACCGGGAGGACGTATAGAGCCTTCGAACTCCTCCTCCCGCCCAACACTCCCTGCTGACACGGCTTTGTCGAGCGTATATAGACGCTTGACAAAGCCGAATGCGCCACGGTGGATTCAAACCCACAACCTCCGCGGTGGTGGGCAGGCACTTTACCACTGCGCCACCCGCGAGCGCTTGCATAACAAAATTGTTTATAGTATTTACCATGGCCAAATGGTCGAAATCTAGAAAATGTGTCCAAATCTTTGAAAATATATATTTTTTAAAGCGAACATTAACTCAAATCTTTGCTTCTGGGGGGTCCCTGGAACAAAATATTTTGAGATGGGGGTCCCCGGCCAAATACATATCTAAAAATGTTTTCTAAATCCTAACAGTATGTCGCTATATCAGTGGTGCTCCAACTTTTCCATGTCAAGGACATGATTTGGGCCCCCAAAATGATATGTATTTGGCCGCTGACCCCCATCTCAAAATATGTTGTTCCAGGGCCCCCCAGAAGCACAGATCGGAGTTAACAATGTTTGCTTTAAAAAAATATATATATATTCAAAGATTTGCACACATTTTCACGATATCTGCTATTTTTGGGCGGTGAAACCGCCCCTATAAGTGAGGTTTGGAAAAATGTACAAATATCCTGCGCTGTGAAACCGCCCCTATAAGTGAGGTTTGGAAATTTGTACAATTATCCTGCACCGTGATTGGCCAATCACAATCTATTCAGGACTGTGATTGGCCAGTGTCACATGACACATGTGCATAGTCCTATATAAGAAACCATAACTTGAAAAAAAACATAAATTGGTTTTTTTCAAGTTATGGTTTCGTCCATCATAAAGAGTGTTTCAATAAATGTATTTATCTTTTGTACATGATTGGTTGACTCCATTCAGTATTGTGATTAGCTAGCAAGACACCGCCCACTTCACACAGGGTGTGATTTTTTAATAGCCAAAGATATCTTAAAATGACACAGATGCGTTTCCCGGTCTTAATGGATTAAAGGTGAACTGTGGTCTTACATGAAGGATTGCTACAAAGTAGCATTTGGAGGCACAGAGCTGCTTACTCCTGAGTCATAGACATTCACAGGGCGTCTCCCTAAATAAAAAACTGCACAGGAAAACCGTACAAAAGCCAGAGCCAGAGCATCATAGCTCACTGTGTTATCAAACTGATTTCTATCAAAGGGTGTGCAGCTTCAAAGACAAAATGGACGCCCTCGCTGTGGGCATTTCCTGTGGGTCTTCGGTCTTGCAATGCGAGGGTTTATAAAGCCGAGAGAGAGAGAGAGAGAGAGAGAGAGAGAGAGAGAGAGAGAGAGAGAGAGAGAGAGAGATAGGCGAAAAACATCATATCAGAACAAACTAGATGTACTCCTTTGATACGAGGAAGGAGCAACCCTGCTGATATGCTGATATGTGTCTTGTTGTGTTCTCTGATCTCTGATTCCATCTCTCTCTGTCATATACACAGAATACTAAAATAGAAAAGCTTTTTTTTTTTACTTTTACCCATCAGTAAACATAAACTGGCTGTCATAGAAGAGAAGGCTCAACAAATGTTTTTTTTTTGTGTTTGTCAACCTTTATTATTCCTCTACGGCAGCTGTGTAAATCTGTCCAATTCATTCAGAGACACACCTCTCTGCACCGCTCCCAGACACGCACACGCACACGCACACGCACACGCACACGCACACGCACACGCACACGCACACACACTACCAGTGCTACTGTCCCCTACCACCTTGAGATAAGCAAATACTTGTGGCAATTTTATGATTTGTCATACAACTGTGTCGGCTGCTGAAAAATACAGATTTTCAAGTGTTAAAACGGTTATATTTGACGACAAAGTCTAAATGAGGCTTTACATACAGCTTTTTGGGGGTTGGGGGGGGCTTTTCTTAGCCTGGTAAACGCCCCCCCCCCCCCCTTTCCGGAATTCTCATTTTCATTTGATTCCAGGAATTGGGTCTGGCCTGAGTGCTTATCTGGGCGTTTCTGCGTCGTCAACAAAATGGACTAGCCTATCAGCGTCCTTGCTCATTGTTCTGTGATTGACAGCGGACGTTGGCCAATCAGGTAGAACCCGAGTGAACCCGAATGGAGCCGAGTGCAGCCGAGCGAAGTTGCTCTGGTGGTGGTGGAACGAACTGCTGATTGGCTTAAGGGGTTGTCAGTCAACGGTACTACTCCCGCCCACAGCCAAAAAGCCAAACAGGCCCTCATGCCAGACTCAAATGAGATTTCCGGAGGGGGGGGGGGTTTACCAGGCTAGGCTTTTCTGTCTTTAGTACACAGTAGAGAGAGAGACAAGGAAATTCACAGAGAAAATGAGTTTTTCGGAAAAACACCCGAAGGTGTGAGAACTTTTTATCGATGTGAACAACAGCTGGCACTAAAGAAGAAGACACTTGTGATTATACACCAGCCTTATCGCTTCTCATTGAGAGCACGATAACACCTTCCTCTTGACTCCCACGCCCTCCTCCCCTCCTCCTCCTCCTCCTCCTCCTCCTCCTGTTGTTATGGAACACCTCTCGCTCTCTCTCTGCCACCTCTGTCGGGCAGAGCGCCAGCAGCCGCCAGCCGCCCCTCTTAAACACAGCAGTAAGAATAGAGGGAAGTCCCAAATTAAAAAGCATTGTTGTCTCCCCCATCTCGCTGGACCTGTGGCCACGGGGAGCGAGGGGTGGAATGACAGCTTTATTTCATTGTGCCGTCTCGGGGTGACCTTGGCTTATTGGCCTTCCGAACTACTGTATTTTTGTTTGTCCATGTTTCTACCTCCCTCCCACCACCCCCACACTGCCCACCCGCTCTCCAGACAACACGCCATTCTATAGGCTCAGTCTTAAAGGGACAGTTCACCCCCAACATGACTTATTTTCTATCGATTAGTCAACCCATGGAGACTTGAATTCATGGATATTCATTTGTTTTTGTCGCATTCCTAAGACAATAATTGATGACCGGCAGTGGTTCCGGTATGAGACACAAAGAGTCTCCTTTGTGTCTCCTACCGGAACCGCTGCCTACCGGTCCGCTGGTCATCAAATTATTGGCTTAGCAATGTGACAAAAACTAATAAATATCCATGAATTCAAGTTTCCATGGGGTGACTAATCGAAGTAATTTTTGGGGTTGAACTATCCCTTTAAGCAGTGTTGCCATGTCCGCTTATTATAAGTGACTTTGGGCTTGTTTGTTCTGTAAAGTCGCTTGTAAATTTAGGTGGTTGTGGTTTTTTGGGCTTCCTAAATGTTGTTTAAACCAGGGCTCTCAAATGATTCACATTGAGGAACCTCAAATTAATACGTAATTGTCCACGTATCCCCATCTTAAAACATTTTGTGCCCGTACCAGATTTGTGTCGTTAAAATATTTAATATTTTTCACCTTTTTCCCAAGATTTCTTTGAAAATAGCAGATCTACAAGCTCACAACACAGCAAATCTACAAGCTCACAACACGTCACATCGCGATGTAAAGTATATACTGTAGGTTTAAAGTGCTCATGTGGCCTATGTAAAGTATATACTGTAGGTTTAAAGTGCTCATGTGGCCTATAGTCACTTCTTTTGGGCTTGTTTTCCTAGACTTGGTTGCTTATTTCTCTCACAAAATCTGGCAACACTGGTCTCAAGTCAAAGCTGGTATGTTTAGCCTGGGCAGAACCGAGGCCTGCCAACAAACTCCCTCCCATGCAGTCACAAAGGGACTCAAGGGAGACGCGGGATATTGTTACTATAGTTTTCATATCCTTCTCTCTGCGGTGAGTGGCTTTTAGCCTGTTCCATCCCTCTCTCTCGCTTTTTGTTTTGTGTTTTTCACTCTGTTTGAGATCAACCCCCCCCCCCTCCCCCCTGATCTCAAGAAGAGGTATGAATCATAGTAATGTACTATTAGAGTTGCCATGGCGATGATGATGGCCGTGGTGTCTGTGTGTGAGTTGTAAAGCAGGGCTGTGCAGGGCTCGGAGCCACATGTAGTGAGTAGTAAGGAGTGTTGAAGCTGATAAGACCTGTTGCTCTTTAGTAGAGAAAGCCATGGTGCACTACATGTATCTTTCTGTCACTGGTACGTGAGTCATTGGTTTCTTAGTTTGGTTGCTTTATACTTACTGTGTGTGTGTGTGCGTGTGCGTGTGCGTGTGCGTGTGCGTGCGTGTGCGTGTGCGTGTGCGTGTGTGTGTGTGTGTCTGTTCGTGCGTGCGTGTGCGCGTGTGTGTACGTGTGTGTGTGTGTTAGGGCAGAGGTCTTCAACAGGGGGTCCGCGACCCCTCGGGGGTCCGCAGAGGTACTGCAGGGGGTCCGCGAAATTGTTGTTTGATTAAACAAAAAAAACAAAAAATATATATATATATTATTTTTTTATGTCAATAGGGCAAGCAAGGCTGGTGTCACTCCGCGGCTGCGGCTAGCCCCGCCCCCGGTCGGTGGGGTCGACATGTCCCTTCACTCGGAGGTTCGCTAATAGTAGCCTGCTAGTTGGTGCTCTTTCAGCAGTGTTTCGCCAAAATGGGAATGAATTGTTGTATGAAAACTGTTCCACGGCTTCTCACCATCGACGAGTTGAGAATAAAGGGGCTAAAATGGACAACGGACTAACTTTTCACCGCATTCCCAAATGGAAGCCAGCCAGGTCTCCCAACATCACAAAGAGACGATGCATGGCTTGGTTGTCTGACAGCCCAGATGACAGAAAAAGGCGTGGAAGAAACACGCACGATAGCACACCTCAGGATCCATGTAGAGAGGGTTATAGGCACTATGCGTAACAAGTACCATATATTAAATGGTAGGGTACCCATCACTCTGATGCATACACCTAGCCTGGTTCCAAACGGGCTGATAATCAGGCTAGCATAAACCAGGAGTGGGCGAGGACATGACAGTCCTTGACAAAGTTGTCTGAGCGTGCTGTGATCTGACTATAACTTGTGCACCAGTGTGGTTCTGAAACTATTTCAATAGTACCCTTCTGCATAGTAAAAGCAGACATGAGGTTATACTCTGTAGATACATTATCTGTTCCCTTTTTATGTACATAGTAACCTGTACATGTTTTCAAATAAAAGACATAGTCTTTCTACATAAAATGATTGTATGCAAATAGAACCGCATTCTTTCACATGGCTAAAATGCATAGGCCATTCTATCATTATGCAGTGCTTTCATTCAATGCAAATATAACCGAATCCTGATGATGATGGCTCAGGTCAGTTTCCTCACCTGTTAATGATCACATTATAATATGGATGGGCAGATATATTTTGCTCCTCTTTGAGCCTGATGAGGTTCCTTTTTTATACACATAGTAACCTGTAAAATAAATGTACCTTGTTTTCAAATAAAAGGCACCTTCATGTGACGTTGACTTACAGTGGTTACTTTAGATTTTGATTATTATTACAAAACATACAGTAACCACTTCAGCCCATACATTTCGGCCATTTGAAAATAGCCGATCTACAAGCATTGTGAGCTTTTAGATCTGCTATTTTCAAATGATTATGCATTTTATACATTTGAAAGTTTGTTTTTGCAGTTGGCTTTTAACATTGTTGATGTAATTATTTGGATGTGCCGTGCCGCTGTGTGTACAAGCTATATAGTAGTGTACCCTGTTGGATGGGTCTGTAGAGTGGTAGTGACCCAACCAACATGGTGAATCTTGACTACGCCCCCCAAATCACTCCCCCACCCAAGCGAACTTTGCCAGCCCTATTTGTCTTTAAACATAACATGACATATTTCAATAGCCTAGTATTGAATGCACAACAATGTATGTTTATACATATTTTGCAGAGAAAGGTCCTTTTGCACAGTTACTGGGATAGCCCTGAAACACGACTGTCATACCATGACAGTCATGGCGCTACTTGTTCCTGTTTTTTGAAAATTTTACATTTACAACCAGCACATCTACATAAACGTTCAGATTTCGAATATAAAGTGCTTCCCCCCCGGCCACGGATGTTACAAGTTAAAGTGCACAGGTCTAAGTAGCCTACCTGTATCCTCCGCATTGTTAAATAAAAAGCTTTTTAATCCGATCGCCAGCCATTTTCTCCAAATCTTCTCCATATGCTTTCAAATATGCACCCCTATCGGTTGGGAGGTGTATTGCACCCTGATACATTAAGAAAAAAAAGAAAAAGGAAATGGCCGGTGATCGAATTAATTTTATTTGATTGAACAATACGGAAGATACGGGTACTTAGACCTGTGAGCTTTAACTTGTAACATCCGTGGCCATGGGGTCAGCACTTTATATTTGAAATCTGAATGTTTGTGTAGATGTACTGGTTGTAAATGTAACATTTTCAAAAAACAGGAACAAGTAGCGCCATGACGCTTGTGACAGACGAGCGTCATGTGAACCATGGCTACTACTGGGACAACCTGTGCATATAGGAGCAGGCAACCATTTTTTTTCATGTTTATACATATAAAACACAATTTTATACATAAATATACGATATATGTGGTAGCCCCCCCTACCCTACGAGGTAGGGGGTCCCTGCTCCATCACCCAATCAGTTTGGGGGTCCCTGGCCTGAAAAGGTTGAAGACCCCTGTGTTAGGGCATTCACAAATACAGATTTTTTTGTATTTGACTTCGAATACCAAAAAGTATTCGAATAGCCGTTTATTCATGGGTGATATATCTTTTTTTTTTTCATCCAATAAAAGCGAGCAATTCTCTGCATTTCACATTAAAATGCAGTGTTGCAAGCGTAGAGTCATGTTTTTTCTGCCTTTGTATCTTTCTGGCATGAGTGCTGCTGCTGCTGTCTTCGCGTCCCACCTGCATTGAGTGACGGCCCCAATCACGTACAGTGGGAAATTATTTGACAACAATCAACCATGAATTTGATTAGGAGATCACCAGAGCTCACAGCTGCATGACTGCTGTAGATATATGGCATCCACCTTATAAAAAGAAAAGAAAAAAGTACACAGTACTTGAGTAAATGTACTTAGTTACTTTACACCACTGACTGTCACCGATCTGTTGGCTGGTGTAGATCTCAGTTACTGTATGATCTTCCAGCTCTCTCTCTCTCCCATGGGAGGGCTTGGAGCTCACTAGCTCACGCTTGACTGCTCCTGATGGCTCTGTGATGGCTGCCTTCATCTTAAAGATTGCTCCTCTTTCTTACTAGAGAAAAAAAGAAGATAGGTAGGAGCAACTGCAACTGTGTCTGATGGGAGATAACAGGCCCAAATGTACAGAGGATGAATCATAGAGTCTGACTATATCCACTCCTCCCTTCCTTTCTCTCTCTCCGCTGTCACCTCCTTGTCTTCCCCCCTTTCCTCCTCTGTCTATACTCTCTACACCCCTTCCCCTCCCCGCCGTGCCCTGTGATTAACAAGTGTGCGTGTGTGCGTATGTGCGTGCGTGCGTGCGTGCGTGCGTGCGTGCGTGCGTGCGTGCGTGCGTGCGTGCGTGCGTGCGTGCGTGCGTGCGTGCGTGTGTAATCACTGTGGAGAGGCTCTTTTCTCTACTCTGCAGTGGAGATCATTAGAGCCAAAGAAAGAACATCCCAGTGAGCCATAGTCGGCTATTAGACCTCTGTCTAAAACTGGGGTTATAATTGGTCTAACAGTGAAAGTTGAAATGACGTCTATATTATAGACGTCATTTCAACGGCTATAATATAGACGGTCTATAAATAGACGCTTAAAGAACAGCTAATCAACGTCTAGGCTAAGCCTAGATGTCTAAAAACCTTTCACTGTTAGACCAATTATAACCCCGTTTTAGACTAGCCCTTAGACGTATTTTAGACGTCTAATAGCCCGAAAAATGCTCAGTGGGATGATGATACTGAACCACAGTTAGACAGACAGACAGACAGACAGGAAGGAGGGAGAGAGAGTAAAGCCTGACTTTTAACATTGTCGTGACTCGTGACTCTGTCGTGACAGAATAAAAATGTTAGACTTCTGGTGCTGTAGAGTGGGTAATGGTATGGAGTCGTCATGGTTAATCAGGGTTACCACCTGTTGAATATGGTGGAAAGTGGGGTGCGGGCAGGTCGCTTCTCCTTTTCAAAAACCAATACGCACATCACTTGGTTGAGAAGAAAATGAATTAACTTGAACGTTTCAATGAAATGAAACGTTGTCATTACATTGGAGCAGATGAGTGTGCAGGTTTATTCTTTCTCTTCTTCTCCTTAGAAATACATGCACTACATATTAAGCCGTTTATTTCTTAAAGACGTCATGAAATGGCTTTTTGCTTTTTTTTGTGTTTGCGTTTGACAGGAAGTAAGAAAAATTTAACACTAACCCTAACCCTAACTTGACTTAAGAATACATGAAAATCTGGCATCTAATGGTATAATAATGATAATAATAATAATAATAAACTTTGTTTGTATAGCACCTTTCATGACATGAAATGCAGCTCAAAGTGCTTTACAGACCAAGAACAAAGCACAAGTGCTTTACAGAAAAAGTACAAATAATTAAACAATAAAGAAAAAAGGAAAAGCATAAAACACCATTAAAATAATAGCGAAAGGCAGTGAATCAGGCAAAACAGTGAGGACATGAATAACAACACAAAGATTTAAAAATCAACTAAAAGCAAGAGTGAAGAAATAAGTATGAGCTGTGCTTTAAAGCTAACCACATGAGGCTGCCTGTCATAGGTGTAATGGGAGTTTATTCCAAGCTGTCTGTATGTCCAGGGGTGTGTGCTCTAAAAGTGTGGAAAACTTATCTTTCACCATTTCACAGCAGAGTGGCTCAGAGCCTCTGCCTGACAGTGATGACCAATAGGCTTCAGCGCCCCTCCCATAAACCTTAATATTAAGGTAAACCCACCTTGAAGGCTAAATGTTATATCTCTGGGATATAGAATACTGACACATGTCTGTTTGACTGAGGTGCAGGTGAGATGTGTTGCCTCCAGTCTGTCTTGAGGCAGGAGTTCTATTTATAAGCATCTACACGATGCCCTTTGAAAGGATCAGTAGCCTGCACTGCTGTGATTCTGTTGTCACCCCCCCCCCCCCCCCTCCATCTCATCACACTTTTCACCAAGGAGATACAGGTTGCCTGCAACCAGACCCCCAGTGCACCATGGGGGCACAAATCCAATTTCACAACTTACACTCACACTCTCTCACACACACACACACACACACACACACACACACACACACACACACACACACACACACACACACACACACACACACACACACACACACACACACACACACACACACACACACACACACACACATTATTTATGCCTTTAGGGAATGTATAAGGCCAGTGGGCGGCTGTGGTCAGATGAGGTTCAGGTGTGTGTGTGTGTGTGTGTGTGTGTGTGTGTGTGTGTGTGTGTGTGTGTGTGTGTGTGTGTGTGTGTGTGTGTGTGTGTGTGTGTGGCGTGTGTGTGTGTGTGTGTGTGCGTGTGCGTGTGCGTGTGCGTGTGCGTGCGTGCGTGCGTGCGTGTGTGTGTGTGTGTGTAGGGGTTTCACAGAATAATCGAATATAACTATTCGAATATCAAAACCACTATTCAACACATTACATCATGAAAGTTGAATATTCGCTGATATTATTTTTAATATATATTTTTTGAATTATTATTATATTGTTTTTTATAAAGCAGTGGCAATATATCTACAGCAGATAGGCAGCTGTGAGCTCTGGTGTTGGTAGTTCTCCTAATCCATTCATAGGTGGGGCGCTAAAACAGCAACACTCATGCTCAGACTTGTTGCAACACTGCATTTTAATGAGAAATTCAGAGTTCTTGTTTTTAGTGGATGAAAAAATATTGTAAATCACCTGCGAATATTCGGCTATATACAAACATCTGTAGTCGTGAATGTCCGACCTAGTGTATGTGCGTGTGTGCATGCTTGTTAGCAGCATATACAGGTCGGTGAAGTTTGTTTCTTTATAATTTTTTGCTATTTTGTCAGAAATTATATACCATAACTATTCTAACTATTGTGATTGTTTTGTATTTGTAACTGCAGTTCTAATCTAATTCTGATTGGATAGCTTTGTAACAGTGATTCTAATTGGCTGTCTTTGTTACCCATTCTGAGTGGATGGCTTTATAACTGTCACGATTAGTATAACTGGCGGACCCAAATGCAGAAACTAGACAATAGTCAAAGTCCAAGGGTGTTTATTCAAACAAAGGAATGGGGAGGTTGGTGGTGTTGGTCGAAGGGAGCTGGCAGGCAGGCACGGCAGGTGAGTATGGTTATGGAAGTTTATGAAACGATCTGGCATCGCGTGGAGAGAAGACCATGATGAGCTGATGGCAGACAGGTGAGGTAGATGAGGGAACTGGAAACAGGTGTGCCAAGCTGGGAGCTGGAGCCAAGCCTACGCCCAAAACACACGCCCACTCACAAGACACACACATACACAAAGACAAAGTAGGGGAGTTTCGAGGCTCCGTGAGCACCCCAAAAACACATCTCTTAAACCTGTTTTTTTAGGACCCTAAAGGTGTCTAGTTATGATTTCTGCTTGTTGCCCATGTCAACTAATGTCCCATGGGGTTTATTTTTAACCCTTTCTGACACCTACCCCCAACCCAAACCATAACATGGAGATAACAGAGAATACCATAACTCTTTAAGTAAACAACATACAGCAACAAATGAACACATTTTTCTATATCATTTTGACCCAAGGAATTCATTATAGTGGTTTTTATTAAGATTCAAACACATATTGACTCTATTTCAGGGCAGAAACAGCCAAAAACTAGCAGAAAATGTTGAAATCATAATGATCACGTCTATATTTCTCTTTGTATTAAACGTTTACCGTGTATTATTTTTTACCATATGTTTTTTAGGACCTTTATGGTGTCTAGTTAAGATTCATTCTTGTTGCCCAGGTCAAATAATGTCCCATGGGGTTTATTTTAACCCTTTCTGACACCTATTCCCAATCAAACCATAAAATGGAGATAACAGAAAATACCATAACTCTTGAAGTAAACAACCTACAGAGACAAATTAATACATTTTTCTATATCATTTGGACCCAAGGAATTCATTGAAGTGGTTAATATTAAGATTCAAGCACATTTTGACTCTATTTCAGGACAGAAACAGCAAAAAAATAGCAGAATATTTTGAAATCACATTTATATTTCTCTTTGTACTACATTTTTAAGGTGTATTATTTTCTACCATATGTCTTTTAGGACCCTAAAGGTGTCTAGTTAAGTTTTAATCTTGTTGCCCTGGTCAAATAAGGTCCCATGGGGTTTATTTTAACCCTTTGTTGCACCTATTCCCAACCCGAACCATACAATGGAGACAATAGAAAATACCCTAACTCTTGAAGTAAACATACAGAGACAAATTAACAAATTTCTATATATAATTTTGACCCAAGGAATTCATTAAAGTGGTTATTATTAAGATTCAAGCAGGTCTTGACTCTATTTCAGGACAGAAACTGTAAAAAACTAACAGAAAATGTTCAAATCACATCTATATTAATCCTTGTATTAAATACTTAAGGTGTATTCTACTTTACCCCATGTTTTTAGGACCCTTATGGTGTCTAGTTAAGATTTCTTCTTGTTGCCCAGGTCAACTAATGTCCCATGGGGTTCATTTGGTGACCATTTTAAATCGATGTCCACAGGAGTGGCGTTTTCATATCTGAACCAGACAACGTACAAAGACAAATAAACCCACTTTTTCATAGAATGTTTACACCAGGAATCTAATGGAAAGGTCACTGACATGGTACAACCATTCTTTATTGGTGAAAAACACACAAATATCAAATTCTGGCTTATATTTAGGCATAATATAACTTTTTTTGAGTGGTGCCACCTTGCCCTTGAAGGAACTAGTACAGCCCTGATCACTGAATACATGGTACCCAAGCAGGGTGCTACAGTATGGCTGCCCAAGAGAGGTTGCTAGCTCCGTGACATTTACCAGCTGACGGTGCCTGCCTGTGCCAGTGTCAAGGTAGATGAGCAGGTTGATGTCGTCATCAACATCAACAATCATTCTTGGCAAATCTGCTAACACAAGAACTCACCAAAGTTATATAGGTATTGATCAATCAACTCACTTCTCAATCTAATGCCACAAGTTTATGAGCTGTTCCTTCCACGATGAGAGCAGCTGTTTCACATTTTGCCAGCCGGGATGCTGCCTCCTTACTCCCCCAGACCTTGAGCATCAACTGGCAGAGCTGTCGCTTATTTTCCGCATTGCCCAGAAAGAACTGGGGTTTCCTGGTGGCTGGACCTTGCACTATGAATTTCTCCGAAAGTCCACGCCTCAGCCTCTACTGCGCCCTTGATGGAATCAAGAGTGGTCTTGATTCCATCAAGGCGCAGTAGAGGCTGAGGCGTGGACCAGCTCGCTTGCCCCATGCCAGGACACACTCATCCCCCACATCCAGTGGGTGAACTATAGAGTGACCTGTTACAAGCGAGCAGCTGAGACAATCTTTTGGAGGCCTAAATCCTATGATGATGGTCAGGGGTGGCAGAAGACAGAAGGAGGGATTTTGGAGCCTGTCTGGTCTTGTGGGCCAATTCTGCCCCTATCTCTCATTGACCTGTTGACTGCATGGTGTCATCAGTGATGATGATGATAAGAGGGAAGAGGATGAGGTGGAGTTTGATGATGAGATGGATGATACTGATCAGTGAAATTGTGTTTTAATATAAGCCAGAATTTGATATTTGTGTGTTTTTCACCAATAAAGAATGGTTGTACCATGTCAGTGACCTTTCCATTAGATTCCTGGTGTAAACATTCTATGAAAAAGTGGGTTTATTTGTCTTTGTACTGTGGAGTATCGCTGGGAGATCGCCTGTTAGGTAAGCACCACACCTCGGAGAGGGAGTGGGACAGAGACAGAGAGAGGCTTCACAGACACAGCAGCAGCCTGGGCTGCGTCATAGAGGGGCGTTACCTACCAATTGCCCTCATGAATCAGCCCCATCTGAGCGCACCTGTGTGATCGCCTAGGTGTGGCACCAAACTACAAAATAGTCACTCTGTCTCAGTCTCACCCTGGCTCTCTTGGTGAACAGACGGGTGCTCAGGCGGTAAGCGATACTATCCACTGTTTTCCCTCACAAACGTTGTGTGTTAGTGAAATGTAAAACTAAAAGGACATTCTCTGTTATCTTCATAGGCAACCTGCAGGAGGAATGACAACGGATGTTATGATGAATGACAACAGATGTTAAGATGCATGACAACAGATGTTATGATGAATGACAACAGATGTTATGATGTAAAGCCCCGGACTCGGGAAGGAATTTATGTTCAACGTTAATATTATTTACCAAATATAAACATTGCTCTATGAGCCTGGCTGTTTACTACAATAAACGCCCTTGATTGGGTTTGTACCCTGACTTTTGCGTCTTGGCTTGAATCAGTTCCCCACAGTACGTTGTCTGGTTCAGATATGAAAACTCCACTCCTGTGGACATCGATTTAAAATGGTCACCAAATGAACCCCATGGGACATTAGTTGACCTGGGCAACAAGAAGAAATCTTAACTAGACACCATAAGGGTCCTAAAAACATGGGGTAAAGTAGAATACACCTTAAGTATTTAATACAAGGATTAATATAGATCTGTTAGTTTTTTGCAGTTTCTGTCCTGAAATAGAGTCAAGACCTGCTTGAATCTTAATAATAACCACTTTAATGAATTCCTTGGGTCAAAATTATATATAGAAATGTGTTAATTTGTCTCTGTATGTTTACTTCAAGAGTTAGGGTATTTTCTATTGTCTCCATTGTATGGTTCGGGTTGGGAATAGGTGCAACAAAGGGTTAAAATAAACCCCATGGGACCTTATTTGACCAGGGCAACAAGATTAAAACTTAACTAGACACCTTTAGGGTCCTAAAAGACATATGGTAGAAAATAATACACCTTAAAAATGTAGTACAAAGAGAAATATAAATGTGATTTCAAAAATATTCTGCATTTTTTTTTGCTGTTTCTGTCCTGTCCTGTTCTGTCAAAATGTGCTTGAATCTTAATATTAACCACTTCAATGAATTCCTTGGGTCCAAATGATATAGAAAAATGTATTAAGTTGTCTCTGTAGGTTGTTTACTTCAAGAGTTATGGTATTTTCTGTTATCTCCATTTTATGGTTTGATTGGGAATAGGTGTCAGAAAGGGTTAAAATAAACCCCATGGGACATTATTTGACCTGGGCAACAAGAATTAATCTTAACTAGACACCATAAAGGTCCTAAAAAACATATGGTAAAAAATAATACACTGTAAACGTTTAGTAAAAAGAGAAATATAGACGTGATCATTATGATTTCAACATTTTCTGCTAGTTTTTGGCTGTTTCTGCCCTGAAATAGAGTCAATATGTGTTTGAATCTTAATAAAAACTACTTTAATGAATTCCTTGGGTCAAAATGATATAGAAAAATGTGTTCATTTGTTGCTGTATGTTGTTTACTTCAAGAGTTATGGTATTCTATGTTATCTCCATGTTATGGTTTGGGTTGGGGGTAGGTGTCAGAAAGGGTTAAAAATAAACCCCATGGGACATTTAGTTGACATGGGCAACAAGCAGAAATCATAACTAGACACCTTTAGGGTCCTAAAAAAACAGGTTTAAGAGATGTGTTTTTGGGGTGCTCACGGAGCCTCGAAACTCCCCTACTAACAAACATAAAGACACTGACAGAGACTGTGACAATAACAACAGCTGTGATTGAAAGGCTTTGTAACTGGCATTGCGACTGCATGCTATTAGCAGCCGTTCTCAATGGGCTATGGGTACGATTGGCTAATGATTCAACATGCACGTGTGTGTGTGTGTGTGTGTGTGTGTGTGTGTGTTGGTTATGTTTTAATGAGATTAAAACTCATTGCTAATTGAGAGCTAAACAATCTGTATTCTGCACAATTTTTGACAGCCATTATCAGCTTTGTGTGTGTGCGTGCGCACATTTGTGCATGTGTGTGTGTGTGTGTGTGTGTGTGTGTGTGTCATCCAAGGGCATCATTAGACACACACAGCCCAGAAGTGAAAGATGTGACAGGAGTCCTTTCATTTAGCTGGCCACCAGTGTTGCCATGACTGCTTATTATAAGCGACTTTGGGCTTGTTTTTTCTGTCGCTTGTAAATATTGGTAGTTGCGTATTGCGATTTTTTGGGGGGGCTTGTTTCTAAAGTGTAGTTGCTTATTTGGGCTTGCTTCCAAATGTTTTAATTATTATTTAAGCAAGTAAACGTGCATTCGGGAGCAGCAATATTGATGTGCAGATATTTTATTCTTACATATGAATTATTATTTGAACCAGTGGCTCTCAAATATGTCATGTCATGGACCCCCAAATGAATAAGTATTTGTCCCGAAACCCCCCCCCCCCCATCTAAAAATGTTTTGTACCAGAGAGCCTCGTACCAGATTTGTGTTATTAGAATGTTTAAAAAATCTTCCAAATATTCCACATTTTATTTGAAGATTTTTTTGAAAATAGCAGATCTACAAGCTCACAACGCGTCGCATCGCTTGTAGATCGGCTATTTTCAAACAAACGATGTATATGTCACAGGGAAATTGGCATTCCAGGGAAATTGAAAGAGGAGCGCTCGCTTTTAGGCGTGGGGCTTCGGCGCGAGGCGGGGATTTTCGATACAGGGTTTTTTACGCGAGGCTCGCGAGGAGGAGGAGGAGGAGGCGCGAGGCGGGGCCTTTACAAGGCGGCGCGAGGAGGAGGAGGAGGCGCGAAGAGGAGGAGGCGTGAGGCGGGAGGCGGGGCTTTGATGCGAGGCTTTTGTTGTTCCCCCCACATAGCAACCAGGAAGCTACGCTAGGGGAACGCTGAACACGCGTTCACACGCACACGTGATAATAGTTATTGTCCATGACGGAGGCGTGCCGACTCAGCAGAGCTTGAGGCCGAGGAGGCGCGAGTGCCCGTGCCGACCGGCCGAAGGTCTGCTAGTCGAATCAGCGCCATCCGAGTTGTGAACCGATAGGGGGAGAATAGATCTTTTCATGGGTTACAGTCTATGGTTACTATCCAGTGTCCACGACGACACACATGTGTGCGTGTGTGCGTGTGCATGTGTGCGCATGCACACACGCACACGCTTGCGCACATATGCGTGTGCATGTGTGCATGCGCACACATGCACACGCACACACGCAGGCTTGCATTCATTTTCCTCTAGTGTTGATTATACAGAATTGCCTGGGTGGGTGGTCAAAACAAGCGCTCCTTTTTCAATTTCCCTGGAATGCCAATTTCCCTGCAATATATACACTAAATAGGTTTAAAGTGCTCATGTGGCCTATAATAGTCGCTTGTTTTCCTAGACCTGGCTGCTTATTTCTCTCACAAAATCTGGCAACGCTGCTGGCCACTATCAGTCTGTGACAGACAGTGAGTCTGACAAAGTGAGACAATCTGAGTCCAGGCCGTTAACTGGTCAATGTTTAATGCTGTGTAATTGCTTTCACTGACCAGCTGACCTGAACCATGTCAATGATGATTTACTAGCCTAGTAGCCAAGGGCGTTTTACCACAGACCACCATTGTTGAGACCCTATAACTATAGATACCACATGTTTCTGCCTAATCTGTTTGTTAGCCACATGAACCCTAGTATTGTCCCTATTCTGGGGTGATCTTTCAGCGAAAATAGCAGATCTACAAGCTTACGACGAATCGCAAAGCGATGCATTTGTGAACTTCTGCTATTTCCGGAAGATTTTTAGTGTAGAGGGAAAACTGGAGGGACCCCGGACCGGATGTCCAAAACTGTTACTTTTCAGGATTCAGTTTCAAAAGTAGCAAAAGTAGCAGATCTACAAGCTAAGCGCAACGTTTCGAGCTTGCGGATTTGTTACTTTTGATGCTTTTGTGTGACACTGTAGTATCAAGTAGGGCGTTAATTTACGAATATATAATAATAAACATATGAAGATAAGAGGTTTCTGCCTGACAGCGACAATAATATATGGTTTAAGTGGTTAATGGGAGACTCTATGGGTGAACCAAGGACTTATGCAGTTAATTGTGAATCCACCTCACAGACATTTCCTTCTTCAATGTAACTTGTTTGTGATTACTCTTCATTCTGGACCAGTGTTAGATGCCAAAAGTTATCGAGGCTTAAAATTATCGTATTTGAAAGAAAAATATCATACACAGCCAAAAAAGAGAAATAACAGGTGTTAATAAGTAATTTCACAAAAAAAATTGCCTGAAACTGGACTGGAAAGACGCAATCAGTGTTTTTAATGCCTCCAAGTACAGATCGGGGGTCAGATTTACTGATTTAATGACTTATTTTGAAAAGCCAAACCGGATCCCGATGCAGCAGCCAGGGAATTTAGGAAATTCACACACTTTTTTGTCTATATATGGCAAAATTATCGTACATTTGGCCATTTTTGACATTATTGATCGTACATCGTACAGAGGGTAAAATCATAGTACAAATACCACAATTATCGTACATCTGGCAACACTGTTCTGGAATGACCAGTCTAATCAGCTGTTGTTGTGTACTGCAGCTGCAAGAGTTAAACTGACTGACTTGTTAACTACCCTTGTTAACGTTAACCCTGTTTTGACCCTGAACGACCTTAGCGTGCCCTGAGCCAATCACAGCATGTGTGATAGCGATACGATATCCCACTGCAAACAGGACCTGATTGTGATACCTGAGTACCGAGTTTCACCTGATCTTACCTCTCTCTCTCTCTCTCTCTCTCTCTCTCTCTCTCTCTCTCTCTCTCTCTCTCTCTCTTTCTTTCTCTCTCTCTCTCTCTCTCTCTCTCTCTCTCTCTCTCTCTCTCTCTCTCTCTCAATTCAATTTAATTAAAAGGAGCTTTATTGGTGTGAGAAAACATAAGTTTACGTTGCCAAAGCAAAAGTGGAACAACACAATCAAAACTAAATAATGTATGTACAATTAAATATTAAATATAAATGGGAAATAAATAAATACAGTGTAAACAGAGCTGTGTTACATTGCAACTTAGAGGGAAGACTATCGTAAAAGTTGTGCATTTTCTGTCAGAAATAGTTATACATCCATATAGGAGAGGTTAGCTTGGTATAAACTTTTGAAAAAGTTGGCAGCAATATTTTCAATGTTTTGCATTCACTTGGTGTAAAACCTTCACGACAAATAGCAGAAATGTATTCGAATGTAATTGAAGGTAGTTGCTCTGTTCATACGAACAGAGCAATGTACCGAACACAGAAATACTGCCTCCTACCAGATTTGTGTTACAGCCTCGTACCAGATTTGTGTTAGAATGTTTCAAAACTCTTCCAAATATTCCACATTTTTTCTTTTTTAGATGTATTATAAATATTTTTTCAAATAGTATACAATACAGTATACAGGTTTAAAGTGCTCATGTAACCTATAATAGTCACTTCTTTTGGGATTTTTTCCCTAGAGCTGGTTGCTTATTTCTCTCACAAAATCTGGCAACACTGCTGGCCACTATCGGTCTGTGACAGACAGTGGCTATCTGAGTCCAGGCCCTTAACTGGTCAATGTTTAATGCTGTGTAATTGCTTTCACTGACCAGCTGACCTGAACCATGTCAATGATGATTTAAAGCCTAGTAGCCAAGGCTGTTTTACCACAGACCATTGTAGACCCTATAACCTAAATACCACATGTTTCTGCCTAAACTCTGTTTGCCAGCCACATGAACCCTAGTATTGTCCCTATTCTGGGGTGATCTTCCAGCGAAAATAGCAGATCTACAAGCTTACGACGCGTCGCAGTGCAGGAATACACACAATGATTTGTAGTCCTTAGAGTGGTTGTGTTTATTTGACATCCTTCTCCTGTCACAACAGCTCACACATCTTGCTGCTGTGTTTGCGCATTGTTGTATTCACCCAACAGATGTTTCAGGAGTTTTTTTGTCACACACACACACACGGTCACAGAGAGAAAAAAGATTGGATCGGGGCAAAACAAAGCGTGCAGCTAGCTGGTATACATGACGTGTCTTGTTTTCCAGTGTGTAAGATAGCTTTCTTTTTGTTTTCTTATCATTTGGTTTAGTCCCGTTTGTTTTCCGTCTGGTGGTTGTGCTTGTGTTTTTGCAGAGTCCCAGAACTAACTCTCTCTCTCTCTCTCTCTCTCTCTCTCTCTCTCTGCTCTCTCTCTCTCGCTCTCTCTCTCTCTCTCTCTCTCTCTCTCTCTCTCTCCTAGAGAACCATGAGCACTGTGGAGGAGGAGCCGGACCATATGATACCATGAAGACAAGCCTGCAGGCCCTGCGCTGTCAGCTGCTGAGTGAGTATCCTGGTACAGCAGGAGGGGGATCAGCAACAGTAGCTGTAGCTTCCATCCAAAAAGTATTCACTATGTGAACTACTGTAGAAAAACTGCACTCAGTAGACATACCTCCACCAACACTATGCAGTTGTTGAGGTGTGTCATCTTCACTTGTGACCTTGCCCTCGATTGTGACCTTTTCTTCTGACCTTTTCCGCCTACTGAACATTTCAACCAAGTTTCACAAAAATCCACCCATCTGATCTAGATTTTGACATTGACCTTTGACCTGGCCTTCTCCCCCGCGTCATCAGCGCCCATACCCTAGGTGGGGTTGGCGAAAGGGCCTTTCTGAGTGGAGTTTGCATGTTCTCCCTGTGTCTCCTAGGGTAGTTCATACCCTCACAAAAACATGTAGTAATCCTGGTCGCTATACCGCTTCCCCCAGTTCCATTCCCATCTCCCACTGGCTTAGTGTTGAGTGTCTTTGACCAAATAGGTCATAACTAGGGTTGGGATCCGGAACCAGAGGAACCGGATCCAACATTTTGTTTTGGCTCTTAAACTGTAGGTCGTGCAATACATGTTTCCCCTGGATTTCTTGGATCATGACGCCACTTCCCATCTAAAGTAGCTGATATGCAAGTTCGCAACGTGGCGTGAAGCGACGCGTTTCCAGCTGTAACGAGCTGTAACAGAAAAGTAACAGTTTTGGACATATGAGGTTTCCGCCCGACAGAGACGATATCATTTGTGACCCACATATCAAAATAAACATCAGATGTTTACCCCTGGACCTTCACACCCCCTTCCCTGTTATAGCAACCATTATTCCATTATGATTTAGTCACTCTGGACATTGCTTTACATTCTAAGGGCATTAGCGAGGCCAGCAGAGCAGAGTGGCACTTCTCTGAGCCCCTTGGCAGCACTCCACCTGTGAATGTCAGCTGAATATGGAACACGGTGTGGGTCACGCTCCAGACTCCCCACCAGGCGCTTCACTAAACAGGCAGCTGATAACTGTATCTCGTATGCGATGCCTTGAGGGAACTGAAAACACACCACGGGGCTCCAGACTAACATTCTACACTGGTGGCAGTGCTGCTGTCTTTATGTTTTTGTGGCAGAGGTTGGGGCAACTGTTAGACAAATGTGTATTCTAAGGTAGCTCTCCACCAGACGGCTATGGTGTCGAAAGAGGCTCTTAAGGTACTGACGTCAGCGGGGATAAAGGTCCTTACACACCGGGGCGATTTTTTTCATGCGAATAATACATTTTTTTTTAAAACCTTATAAAGTCAATGCAAGCTTCCACACCAGTTTCGCAGAGCGAAAAAAGCGTCTTTTAATTATTCGGAACGAGTCTGAATTTTGCGTATATTCGCATATTCGCCGGTGTGTAACCGCCTTTAGTGTTGGAAAGCGTCTGTTGCCGAAAATCTGCTGTTGAATGGGCGGTGGGTACACTGTCGCGTCTGGTCGCAAGTTGTAGGGAAGTCTTTTGGGGTTTCCTCCTTTATGAAGTAGGGAACTTATCCACCTTTAGCGGTGTTTCCGTAAGTAGGCAAAAATTGAGATTGAGACCATAGGGGAGGCACAGGATTGTTAAGAGTGACGCCATTACGTAATTTCCTATTTTAAGCCTTATACGCAGTCCTCTTGCCTTTGTCCGATAATTAATTGTATTTACTAGTTCTCAGATTACAACTGACTAGTTTAAAGAGAGCTCTGTTCTGAACCACTTCTCATGGGAGTTCTCCAAGAGTCTTCTATTCAGGCTTTGATCTTTCCATCCAGGGCTTTGTGAGGTTCTGCAGACTGTGACCACCGGCAACCCGTCCAGTCTAGACCTTAACAGGTTGTGGCAGGATTCAGTCCCAGCACAGCAGAGATTTCATTTTTTATGTTGCCTGATGTCCTCAGGCCATGAGCTTCATCAGGTTACCTTGTTCCCAGTGTGTGAAGCGTGAACTAACTGATTGGTCCAGCTGAGATATCTGCCCCTGTTGCGGAGGCACACAGACATTTCATTTCTCTCTTTCTCTCTCTCTCTCTCTCTCTCTTTCTCTCTCTCTCTCTCTCTCTCTGTGGGACGCTTGCAGGAGACAGATGTGACCCTAACATGCTCAAGAAAAAAACATGTTGCATGTAGATCTAGGAAAAAGAACTAAGATGGATGAGACGTCATCGTCGTAGCTGTCAGAATAGGAAGTTTCACTCCTTTACTTCCCCTTTCCTCTAGCTCTGGTCCATAGTGTTAGAAGAGTTCTCCATAACGCTATGATTCTTCAGAGCTGTTGCCCTCACACCCGCGGTAGCGCAGGCAGCGTATCCTCTCGTCTTTAGTAAAAAAAATAATACACTTTCGCTACTCACCAAAACAAAGATGGTTTTAAGATGTTGAAAGTCTACTTTCCTTAGTGGGAACACTCAGAGCCAGAGTTTTTTGGCCAGAAAAGACATTATTTCACCGAAAGGAAAAAATATTTTTGTTACTCCACTCCTACAGATTTTTCCTTCCGGTGAAATATTTTATTTTCTGGCCAAAAAGTGTATTTTAGACAGTGTTCCCAGTAGGGAAAGTAGGCTTTCAACTCCATACAACCGTCTTTGTTTTGGTGAGTAGCGAAGGTGTATATTTTGTTTTTACTAAAGACGACACCCCACGCTGCACAGCGTGGGGTGTGAGGGCAACTGCTCGAAAGTCCCATAGCCAGAACTCTAACGCTATGGAGCAGAACTACCTTTCCTCTATTGTCACCGTGCAGTTTTTGTCTTCGCCTAGTCATCTGCATCCTCTATCTTCCCAATCGACTGTGTGTACTGTATGTGATATTCTTGTGCGTTCCCCTTTCCCAATACACCTGTAACCGTAGGGTGGACTCGCCATTTGTTTTGAGTAAATTGGGTTTCAACCTTGCAGTATACTGTCATCCTCTATGCAATTCCATAAGGCAATTGCCTCAAAGTACCTCCATTCCTTTCCAGAAGTGCAAATTACATTGTGAAGTGCAGCTTGTAAAAAGCTTATCTGAGAGACCATTTAGACGGCACCGGAAATGATTGCACGCCTCGAGAAAGCTCCCTAATCTGAGAACACGGCCCAGGAGCTCACTGCAATATGATTATGTTGTCACAATAGATTGTTCTGCTTGCAGGGCCAACCTAATGCCATGTTGAAATGTGTGAATGAGTTGTGTAAATAGGTTGGAACTCAGTCTGTGTCTTTGAAGTTTATGGTATTATTATTTAAGCGCTGCGTCTGTGGTGGCGTGTTCTCCCCCCCCCCCCCTGCTGCTCCCAGACAACTTCCTGTTTAATGTTTGCCGCTTCCTGTCAGAACCGGCCCCTGCGTGGCTGGCTGTGAGGCTGTTTGTCACAAGTCCCAGATGAAGTCACTGAATCATTGTCCCGCTATACAAACGCTTTTAGATGTTTTTAAGAGCTTCAGTTTTCTTTCGTCCGTTTTTCTCTTTCACTTTTGGTCTCAACCTTTGTAACTCTCGCTCCATCATCGCCCTCCTCTGCCTTTCTCTGTCTGACTCTTAAGACTCTCTCTCTCTCTCTCTCTCTCTCTCTCTCTCTCTCTCTCTCTCTCTCTCTCTCTCTCTCTCCTCTTCTCTCTCTCTCTCTCTCTCTCTCTCTAGTGTACCAGTGCAGATAAACAAGTCCCGCGTTCAAAGCCGACCGTAACGTGACAAACAGTTGCCGCGCTCAAACAGGAAGCCATTATCCCACTGTTCCGATTGCCTCCCGCTCTTATCTTCGCACTCACATCTGCAGCTCTCCCTCCTCCGCTCCCCCCCCCCCGCCTCCCCTTCTCCTCTCCACCCTTTCCATCCAGCCCCCCCACCCCCTACCACCTCCACCCCAACAGCCCCCTCCTCCTAGACTCTGTCCCGGTGGTACGACCTGGAAATCTCTGTAAGGGCTGTCACGATTATGACCATCAGTTGTCGCTCAAATAATTGCGTTTAATGACCATTGGAATATCATGAATAAAAAAAATACATTTCTGTTCAGCGCATTGGTCTCCTATTAACTTCAATTAGTCAAATATTGGATTATTGGCTCAGGAATGAGACAAAAACAAAAGATAACTATGAATTCAAAGCTTTATGGGATCTGTTTATTATTATCATTATTTTCTCCACAGCGCAATCTCAGATGGGGGGGGGGGCAGACAAATCCCCCCCCCCCCCCTCCAGGGACAAAACCCTGATGCATGCAGTACAGGTGCTTTTAAAAATGTCCATAAAACATACCTCTTAAAAAAAAACATACCCCTATTAGTTCTGGCTATTTTCTTCCTCAAAAGGGGACTCAATTATTATAATTATTATTATTATCTGTCCCTTTCTTTCTAAACTGCCCCTGAGTGCTTTGCAATTTTCAAAGTCATCAGGAAAACCGTATCTATACAGTAAAGATGCTTTTAAAAAACATAACCTCTATTATATTTGTCTCCTTTCTTTTCCTGCTCTTTCTAAACTGCCCCTGATGGCTTTTCAAGTACAGGCTGTCAGAAATGTCAACAGATGCAGTATATATAGCTTGTATATCTGCTATTTTTGAGTAGCCAAGGTGTAAAATAATGCTTTTTTAGCTCAAATCAAAAAGTGACACTGATGCGTTCCAGGTCTCAATGGGTTAAAAGAATCGTGAAAAAATTGCATCGTGAACCTAGTATCGTGATTTTAATCATATCGTGAGTTGAGTGAATTGTTACATGTATATATGTCACAGGGAGATTGGAGAACCAGGGAAATTGAAGACAGAGCGCTCGTTTTTAGGCACGGGGCTTCGGGGCGAGGCGGGGCTTTGATGCGACGCGGACCTGTCTTTTGTTGTTCCCCCCCACGTAGCAACCAGGAAGCTACGCTAGGGGAACGCTGAACACGCGTTCACACGCACACGTGATAATAGTTATTGTCCTTGACTGAGGCACGCCGACTCAGCAGAGCTTGAGGCCGAGGAGGCGTGCCCTCGCGCCTCCAGGCGCGAGTGCCCGCGCTGACCGGCCGATGCTCTGCTAGTCGAATCAGCGCCGTCCGCGTTGTGAACCGATAGGGACAGAATAGTTATTTTCATGGATCACTGTGTGTGTGTGTGTGTGTGTGTGTGTGTGTGTGTGTGTGTGTGTGTGTGTGTGTGTGTGTGTGTGTGTCTGTGTCTGTGTCTGTGTGTGTGTGTGTGTGTGTGTGTGTGTGTGTGTGTGTGTGTGTGTGTGTCAAGGAGAAACTAAAACAAAAGCCAGAACACAATAAAAGTGTCTTAACAGTCCTGCTTTCAATAAACCAAATTGAAAGCATGAGCGCGTGTGCGTGTGCGTGTGCGTGCGCGTGCGCGTGTGTGTGTGTGGTCGCGGCCATATATGTTTGTGCACTTTAGTTGGGAAGCCTGGCTCGTGGCTCCCTCTAGTGTTGTTTCTAAATTGAAAGCATGAGCGCGTGCGCGTGTGCGTGCGCGCGTGTGTGTGTGTGTGTGTGTGTGTGTGTGTGTGTGGTCGCGGCCATATATGTTTGTGCACTTTAGTTGGGAAGCCTGGCTCGTGGCTCCCTCTAGTGTTGTTTCTAAATTGAAAGCATGAGCTCGTGCATGTGTGCGTGCGCGTGTGTGTGTGGTCGCGGCCATATATGTTTGTGCACTTTAGTTGGGAAGCCTGGCTTGTGGCTCCCTCTGGTGTTGTTTCTACAGAATTGCTGGTTGGGTGGTAAAAACGAGCGCGCCTTCTCCAATTTCCCTGGTTCTCCAATCTCCCTGTAACATATATATACACACACACATACATATACATAGACAGACAGATAGTCAGCCAGCCAGCCAGCCAGTCAGTCAGTCAGTCAGTCAGTCAGTCAGTCAGTCAGTCAGTCAGTCAGTCAGCCAGCCAGCCAGTCAGTCAGTCATTTTCTTAATATGGGGTGTTGTGGGCCTGAAGCTGATGGATTTGATCCGTTGACAGTAAAGTCAAAGCTTTGGCTTGGTCAGATTTGGACGTTAACCTTTAACAAAACATGCCGTTTACATAAAATATATATATTTAAAATGCCAGGCAAGCATGATCCTGAATATGCATGGGGCAGACTCTCCTGTGTTTGGCTGGTATAGTGTGATAAAGGCCCATCAGTATTCTGAAGGGTGCCGTATAGAGTTGTACCCGGTGACCTGCAGGGAGGAGAGCCAGAATACTGTGTGTGCAGCAGTTGGTGATTAGCATGAACATGCTCAAATGTCATCTGTGTGGGAGTGCTGGCTGAACAACTCCTTCTCAGGACTAGTTTAACCCTTTCAATCCGGGAACGCATCTGCGTCATTTTAGATTTGAGCTATAACCATTATTTTATAGTTTGGCTATTAAAAAATAGCAGATCTGCTTTTTTTGGAAAATATATATATATATTTTTGCAAATCTTTGAATATATATATTCTTTCTAGCGATTATCTTTAACTCAAATCTTTGCTTCTGGGGGTCCCTGGAACAAAGTATATTTTCCGATGGGGGGGGGGCGGCCAAATACATATCATTTTCTTGGTCCTTGACATGAAAAAGGTTTTGAGCACCACTGATGTAGAAACATATACGTTTTTCCAGAAAACTGTTAGGATTTAGAAGACATTTGTAGAATCCCCAGAAGCAAAGATTTGAGTCACAAATGTTCGCTTTAAAAAACATATATTCAAAGGTTTGCACACATTTTCACGATTTTTCAAAAATAGCAGATATACAAGCTCATAGCGTGGCACTCGGTGCTATGAGCTTGTATATCTAAAAATGTGCTTGTATAAATCAAAAAATTACACAGATCGTTCCCAGTCTTAATGGGTTAATGGTGGGTTCTGGTCTCCCCAAGGGTTTCCAAACTGTATTCGCCATACCTCTTTATCAAGACATGAATGAATGAATAAATGAATAGTTTATTTCGGTGCTTTAACATAACATGAATAGATGCTACAGTTTACTTTACAAATACAGAGTCGGCACCGAAAACGTGCCGACTCTGAAGCCGAGGCTTATTTTGCCCTCCTATATACCCTATTGGTAACTTTGTTTCAAAACAAACAAAAAAAACACAGTTTCAGAACTGAAAACAATAATTACGTCAACAAATTTCAGCATGAAACAAACGTCAACTAATCTTTTGCATGAAACAAACAAAGAATGAAGAAATACGCAATCATACATAGACATAAAGTAACTTAATGACATGTTGTTTACATTCACATTACATTACATTACATTTACATTTATATTTGAGCCATTTAGCTGAGTGGCCACATATAAGAAGTGAGCTGGTAGAGTTTTAGCTTTTGGGCTTTAGATTAGTCTTCCTGGCATCTTTTGTAAAAAAATAAACAACAACTAACAGGCAGAACTGATTACAAAGGGCGCTCGGGTGGCGCAGTGGTAAAGTATCTGCCCACCATCGCAGAGACTGGTGGGGGTTCGAATCCACAGCCGTGACAACACACAGAAATGTGTGTGGGGAGGAATTAGCCTTAATTACTTAAATTGCGGAGAAAAAGCGTTAAAAAGCAACAACAAAAAAGAGAAATGATTACAATAACCTGCCACACATTCTCTGCGGGCAGGGCAATTATCAAATGATTTAAATTATGCAAAGTTCTATTCTTAAATCATTCTTAAATCTATTCTTACTTTTTTTGAGTGGTGCTAGCCACTCCATCAACTGACGAAGTGTGTTTGTCCATATGTCTGTATGAGCACGGCAACAACAGCTGATTGCGACACAAAGATGCAACCAGTTACAGGTGCACCATTGCTCCGCCCCCTCTGTGTTCCTTTTGGCTTGGCTTTAAACAGCCATAACTCCAGTTCCCAGCATGCTAAACTTCCCAAACGTATTAGGTGCTCTTAGATGGCCAATAGGGACAGGCTGTAATTGCTTAAGCCCCCTCTGTGTTTCTATTAGCTGGGCTTTAAACAGCCATAACTCCACTGTCCAGCATGCTAAACTTCCCAAACTCGCTAGGTGCTCTTAGACGGCCAATGGGGACAGGCTGTAATTGCTTAAGCCCCGACCCCTCTATGTTCCTATTGGCTAGGCTTTAAACAGCCATAACTCCAGTTCCCAGCATGCTAAACTTCCCAAACTTGATAGGTGCTCTGAAATGAATGGACTGGGATTTAACATTGTTCCTCTAGTTCATATAGCGTAATGAAATGAACTCATCAAAGGCACCACTCACTTCACACTGGGTGTGATTTTCGAATCTCCATATTACTGCATATATGAAGCTATAATTTAGTGACAAGTAGACGTTCTATGACGTGTTATTCTAGAAACGTGTACCATTGTGCCTATAACCTTAGCTCAGATACTCATGGGACAAGTACGTACATATGGCTTCCCATACATGCGTCATACTCTCCCCCTTGTCTTTAACCTATCGTACAGCCTGAGCAGGAAGAGGACACTGCCGCTAAGAGTCCACAACTACAGCCCTGAACAACAGTCACACCAGTTCAGCTCCACAAGCGTAGATGATGGATGATCTTGCAGCTCTATTTCTGGCTCTTTTGACTCGAGTATAGCAGAGCCAACTGTCCACTTCCCACTGTTTGTTGACACAGCACAACCTGGCGGACTGCAACGCCTGCTTCACAGGCATATTCTCCACGGACTTTCCAATCCCTGGTTCGTTTTCCCCATTGCGCTCTACACTACAGTATGTGAGGTGACCCCTAGGTAATAGATGAATATTGTCGCTGTAGGGCAGAAACCTCTTATCTCCATATTCTTATCTTTATTATGTTTTTTCGTAAAATAAAGGGATAGATCACCCAAAAACTTTTTTTTCCTATTCAGTCACCATGGAGACTTGAATTCATAGATATGTTTTTGTTTTAGTTGCATTCCTAAGCCAATAATTTGATGACCAGCGGACCGGTAGGTAGCGGTTCCGGTAGGAGACACAAAGGAGTCTCCTACCGGAAACGCTGCCGGTCATCAAATTATTGGCCTAGGAATGTGGCAAAAAAATATATCCATGAATTCAAGTCTTCATGGGGTGACTAATCGATTGAAAAAAAGCCATACGCTTTCAACTACACGACCCTATCGGTTGGGAGGTGTGTTGATACATTATAACTCTGGGAGAGAATTTAACAATTATTGAACAATACGGAAGTTACGGGTACTTCTTAGGAACATAACATCCGTAGCCATGAGGTCAGCACTTTATATTTGAAATCTGAACGTTTATGTAGCTGTACGGTCCAAAAAGGGAGAAAGTGCAAACACTATATGTTGAAGTTCATCCATGACTGTCATATAATATATGACAGTCATGTTTCAGGGCTACTACTTTGGATGCTTTTGAATTTGAAAATATGTCGAATTTTGGACATACTGTATGAGGTTTCCACCCGACAGAGACGAATATCCTTTATCCCCTCATTGCCCTCCACATAGAGTACCCCCCCCCCCACCCTCTCTCTCTCTGGGATTGATCGTACCGCCAAAGACAAGAGGATAACCATTGATATCCTGCACACTAAGTGGATTCGGGGATGATTGATTAGGCCGGTGGATTCATGATGCAGTGTTGCCTCCACAATATTATTCCTCTCTCCGGAATGGAGTCTTGCAGCTTAACGTATTATAGAGGCACCGCAATAATGGTTTGTTTGTTTGCACGAGAGGTGTTTGTTTCATCAGCAGGATTACACCTTCCCATGTTCCAAGCAGCGTTGCCATGTCTGCTTATTATAAGCGGCTGTGGGCTTCTTTTTTCTGTAAAGTGGCTTGTAAATACTGGTAGTTGCGGGTTGCGTTTTTTTGGGGGGCTTGTTTCTATAGTGTCGTCGATTATTTGGGCTTGTTTCCTAATGTCGTTTAAACCAGTGGTTCTCAGAAATGTTCATGTCAAGGACCCCCAAATGAATATGTATTCGTCCTCCGACCCCCCCCCCCCCCCCACAACCGCTATAAATATTTTGTGCCAGGGACCCCCCCCCATACCAGATTTGTGTTGTTACAATGTTTCAAAAAATATTCAAAACGTTTTTTTTTCCCCCAAAGATTTTCTTTTGAAAATAGAAGATCTACGACACGTTGTGAGCTTGTAGATCTGCTATTTTCAAAAGATTCTTGGGAAAAAAAGTGAACAACTTGAAATAGTTTTGAAACATTTTAACAACTCAAATCTGGTATGGGGGTCCCTGGCACAAAATATCTTCAGATGGGGATACACAGACAATTACATATTGATTTAGGGGGTCCTTCACATGAAAATGTTTGAGAAGATTTTTTTTAAACAACATTAGGAAGCAAGGCCCGAATAAGTAACTACACAACTAAGCCCCAAAAAACCTGCAACCCGCAACTACCAATAATTTACAAGCAACTTTACAGAAAAACAAGCCCAAAGTCGCTTATATTAAGCGGACATGGCAACACTGCCTCTGGTCCCTTGACTCTGACTGTAGGGTAATGATAAGTGATTGGGGAGTTGCTGTGAGAGGAGACCATGTGCCAGATGAGTAGATCAGTCTTCAACATGATTTATTAATGTTGCCAAGATGCCGTCAATGGGAGGACTTAAACATGAATGTCACACAGGCTTCTTATGCATTCAGAACGTCCCTAATTTTACAGGGTTGATCATATAAATTGCCCCCTCCTTCCAATATATCTTTGACTTAGTCACATAAATCAGCACATCATTTCATAGTAATTTCACTCCTTTTTTCCCATGCCATCACCGTGCTAGCTAACTATCGATTATTAACTTTTTGATTCATCGTTTAATTGATTAAGCACACAAAAATAGTGAAAATAGGCAATATCTCAAAGATTTTTTAACATCTTTGAGACTTTTCACCTACAGTATATAGTGACATGCCCAAAGGATCGATTATTAATCAATTATTTTTATGATCGATTAAATTGATCAGTTTGATTAACTGTTGCACCTAGCTAGTGATGGGGAGGCGAGAGGTTGGGCTGAGTCATAAGAATGCTAACAAAAAACGGTCCCATCTGGACAAAGACGACGAGGCGAAGGTCCGCTTCTCCCTACACGCACACTACGCAGGCTGCGTGGGGCCCCGCCCCACGCACGGACCCAATCCGCCCAGAACTGCGAAAAAAACGAACCCAATCCGCCCAGAACCGCACACGGAGGACACATGCACGCGCGCTGCGCGCACGTGCATGTGTCCTGTATCATGCTTAGGGCCCCTGTGGAGTCTAAAGCGGCACTGGAAGGTACTACTTCAATTCAGTGTCACACACACATGTCACAGGGACACATCTGAAATGCAGTCACATCATTTGTGTCCTTCGTACAGTATGTGTCCTTTGTACAGTATGTGTCCTTTGTATGTCTCCTTTGTGAATGAAGGACAAGAAAATCTGTCCATGTGTTTGTTCCTGAGCCTTCATGTTCATTTAGAATTGGTCAGGAATGAAAAATGGATTGTGTGTACGCGTGCACAAATGCATTGGATCAAAAGTACATGTCTTCACACACACACACACACACACACACACACACACACACACACACACACACACACACACACACACACACACACACACACACACACACACACACACACACACACACACACACACACACACACACACTACACAACTCTTTTTACTGCAAGCTTTTAAAGCCAAAACACGCACACCTCTCCTCACCTTGATTCTACTTCATTCATGTTTCTTCACCTAGCTGACCTTCTCTATCGCTCCTCTTTTCCTTCTCATTTTCTCAGCCTCACCCAGTGCCTCAACTCACTCAATAATGGATGCTCATAAAGCGCTGTTCTCTTCTCCGCCCCTTTCAGTCATTTCTCTTCATTACACTGTCGGGACACAAACCTTGTAACTCCATATTTATACTTTTTATTAGGGATGTGTCCCATATTATCGGCCTCCCAATATTATCGGTCGATATTAACATAAAAATGCTATATCGGGACATATCGGTATGTTTTTTTTTTTTTTATAAGTTCCAGGAGTTCTTACTGTGTGTGTGATATGAAATGTGAGCATACCATAATCACAGTAATTCTTAATCATATTCCATCATATTCAACTCCAGTCACTTTCAAATTCGAGCACTGCAGAGGGCAGGTGTGTGTGTCTGTGTCCAGCTGACGCTCGTTGACGCTCGTTAATGTTATACGCATCAAAGCAATTATGCCTCTGCACTGTCAAAAAGGCCATCTAATCTAAGATTAGTGGAACTCATTCAAATGAACACCAGTGAGCCCCGGGACTGAATTTATTGAAAACCTAACAACACCACTGTATTATATTAGGTTTATTAGATATTATATTTATATTATAGCAATTTTATTTTATTAGATATGTGATGTTGTTACAATTACAATTAGTTGACTTTTGGTAAAAAAAAGCCCACGTATATCGGTTTCGGTTGATATCGGTAACGGAAATTAGGAGTTGGACAATATCGGTATATTGGATATCGGTAAAAAAGTTAATATCTAACATCCCTACTTTTTATGTTTGCTTTTTGTAAACTACTTTGTCATACTACAGTGTCACACAAAAAGTAGCAACAATAGCCGATCTATTGAAGTGAGAGTGTAAGCACTGTCTGTAGATCTGCTATTTTAGCACTTTTTGCCGTTTTGAAAGTGGAAGTACAAGTGGTTAAAGGCAGGTACACACTGCAGGACCTTAAAGTGCTCGGGGGGTCATCTGATCGTTAAGCATTACACACTGCAGGAGTTTATTTCTTGAAATCGGCTGTCATATGTCGTTGTGGTTTTCACACTATAGATTGATCCCCGACCAGGGATTACACACTGTAGGATAGTTCACTAGGATGCTATCTCCAGAGTCAGACCCAATACATACATTTGTGTTTATTCCAATTCATTTTAATCGACGTATCCCGTGATATGCCTCTCCCCCCCTCTCTCTCTCTCTCTCTCTCTCGCACGGCAAGTGCGCTGATTCCGCTGTGACAGAGTTGCCATGTCCGCTTATTATAAGCGACTTTGGGATTGTTTTTCTGTAAAGTTGCTTGAAAGTGTAGTTGCTTTTTTGGCCTTGTTTCCTAATGTTGTTTGAACCAGTTGTTCTCAAACATTTTCATGGCAAGGACCCCCAAATTAATATTTGTCCGCAGAGGCGCAGACCTCCCCCTTCTGAAAATATGTTGTGCCATAGACCCCCATACAAGATCTGTGTGGATTTGGAAAATACTCCACAACCCTCCCCCAAATGTCTTCTTTAAAAATAGCCTATCTACAACGTGAGCTTGTAGATCGTCTATTTTCAAGTATCCAATATATTTGTATATAGGCTTAAAGTGCTCATAGTCGCTTTTATTGGGCTTGTTTTCACAAACTTGGTTGCTTATTTCTCTCGCAAAATCTGGCAACACTCACAGACTACGACACACACACACACACACACACACACACACACACACACACACACACACACACACACACACACACACACACACACACACCGCTCGCTCTCTGTGTCTTTATCTCTATCTCTTTCTCTCTATCTCTGTGCAATAGTCTCAAATAAACAGCCCCCCTTTGAGCACGCTTGCTCACTCTCATTCTGTTTTATAATAATGTTAACTTAATACAGGACTGGACGGTAACTATGTGGGGGATCTGTTTGTTGTGGTCAGTTCCACCGACCTTCCATAGCCACGGTGGCTGTAATGTGCTCTCATTGGCTGTAGCGTGCATCTCCTCGCAAGGTGGTCGCAGCCCCGTTCATATTGTATGATATTGTCTGCTGTCCTGTCCCAGACAGAGCTGAATATCTAACATGGTAGTTATCTGAAAACGGTCGGAGGCCGATCTGTGTCAGATCGGGAGGTTTTGTCGGCGAGCGCCAAAAAATGTCGGCGACAGCAATATCGGACCAAATCTACCTGCCCTAAGTGTGTCTGACTGTGGGAATATGTTCCAGGGGCCAGGCCACAAGAAAGCTCAGCTGGGGCCGGACTTGGCCCACGATCCGCCAGTTGAATATCACTGGTATATACGTACTGTAGTATTAAAGGACGACTTCACCCATTTTCAACGTATCTTCATATAATTGGTCCTCACCAATGCTCATTATAATATGGTACAATTTTTGTCTATTCACTCTGTGTCTCAGAGGAGGGCTGTGGACAGTTCAGAAACCCGCCTACCAGTGACATCATCGATGGGGAATCCAAGCTAATAGGAACTGCAGGCTTTCTATTTCTGGAAAGTTGCCATGCTATAATGGAAGCCATTGTTCTCACCTTAATAACAATAAAAAAAATAATAATTGAAATCTTGTTTTGTTTTTTTAAACCTGCCTAACGATGATGTCACTGGTACTCTAGGCGGGTTTTTGAAGGCTCTCCAGCCCTCCTATGAGACACAGACCGAGTAGAACAAGATTGTAACATTTTATCCTGAGCATTAGTGAGGACCAATTATATGAAGATATGTTGACAATGGGTGAAGTCGTCCTTTAAGATTCTAAAGGAGCCCCATATGCATCACATATAGGCCTATAGGCACATAAGGAGTCCATTGAACAAGATCAAACGATTCCATATTTTCCATCAGACAGATTCCATGCTAGTCTCAGATCATACTGACTCATCAGCTGTGTGTGTGTGTGTGTGTGTGTGTGTGTGTGTGTGTGTGTGTGTGTGTGTGTGTGTGTGTGTGTGTGTGTGTGTGTGTGTGTGTGTGTGTGTGTGTGTGTGTGTGTGTGTTTGTGTTAATATGTGTAAGTGTGTCTGGGGTGTATGCATGCTTACATATCTGTGTGAATGTGCGCGAGCGTGCGTGTGTGTGTGTGTGTGTGTGTGTGTGTGTGTGTGTGTGTGTGTGTGTGTGTGTGTGTGTGTGTGTGTGTGTGTGTGTGTGTTTTGAAGAGCTTTTCATTTCTCAAGGGTTGTGAGCACAGGATCCAGGTGAGAAGGTGGAGAATCGATACATGGACATGGATCCAGATAAATTGCTTTTTTTTTGGCAAGATTCATTTCTGGACATTCAAAAATAGACTTAGTCTCTAAGAGCACCTTTCTAAATTGACTACCAGCTAAAACAAGACTTTTTCCTGGTCTTGGGCCTAATTATTACATACTTTATGCAAATTGTGCAAATGAGGAAAGGTTGCATGACTTCACCATGATAATAGATGAATTTCTGCACATCACAAACATGGGCTTTGACTCTTAAGTCACCTTTCTAAGTTAACTGGACGCAAAATGTTAGCTATTTCCAGGTAATTTGCTCATTAAGCGATAGATTTGCTGATTATGCTTATTACTCAAATTGCCCAATATGCAACTTTTAGGAATCAAGCTTAAACTCATCTGCTAAGCCTATATATGACATTTTAATCATAAAGGTTTACAGGAAACAACATTTCTGTTTTAACATGGGTTTGACAGCCCAAAATGTGTACAGCCTCTGACAACTCTCAGAGGTCAATTGAGAAATGCTTCCACGTCTGAAAACAGACTTCATGACATATAGAAACACTGTAGGAAGTTTCATGCTTCTTTCATAAAAAGCACAATACCTTCCATATATGAGCTTATCTTCTCATTAGAACCCTGAACGCTCACCATATACTGCCCCCAAAACCAAAACCAACATGAGATGAATAGCACCTTTGAATAGCATTGTACCTATATTGCACTTTGAATGCATTAGCACTTTCTTTCTTGTTTTTCTTTATTTTACTGCTGCTCTCTCTCCTAGATGTTTTTAATGTTATAACAATGTCATAACATAACTATCATAATAGTAATAATCACCATTTCTGTAGAGTGACTATTAGGTTTCATTTTTCATTTATTAGAACAAAACTGACATTTTAACAAGCATATATTATTATAATGGAGAAAAATGGGGCAAAAAGTGCCAAAAATGCAATTCTGAGGTCAATGACCACTCAAGGTCACCAGAGGTCAATCTGAAAGTGCTTCCACGTCTGATTGGTTTGCTTAACTGCTGCACTATGAATGTGCGCGTACGTGTAAGTGTGTGCGCGAGCGTGCGCATGCGCATGCGTGTGTGTGTGTGTGTGTGTGTGTGTGTGTGTGTGTGTGTGTGCGTGTGTGCATGCACACTCTGATATTAACTGTAGTTAGTGAAGGGAGTCGGTGCCTCATGTTTTTTTCAGCAGCAGCAAAGTGTCGTGTTGCCAGGTAGAAACAGCAGGGGATTGGATATCAATATGACTGAAGCTACTGTGGAATAGTGGTTCTCAAGGTGGCAGTCCGGGGACCCCCAGGGGTCTTTGAGGAGGTTATAGGGGGTCCCCTACTGACTATACAGATGACTACTGACTATAGAGATATAGAGATGACTTTTATTAACGTGAGAACAATGACTTCCATTATAGCATGCTAACTTTCCAGGAAGAGAAAGCCTGCAGTTTCTATTAGCTTGGATTCCCCATCGATGATGTCACTGGTAGGCGGGTTTCTGAACTGTCCTCCTCTGAGACACAGACCAAGTAGACAAAAATGGTACCATATTATCATGAGCATTAGTGAGGAACAATTATATGAAGATAGATTAAAACCGCAAAGGTTTTTACATTCATGGAATCTTTTTTTATTCTTTGAAAATGTCTATGAAAAATTTTAGAACGTTGAATCTTTTTTTTATTAATATTTGATAATTTTTTGAAAACATAAAAAAGGGATATTTACTCTGGACCCCAAAAAATGGGTCCCCCGACCCACATTGTTTGTGAAACAATGCTTTAGATCATTTCAGGAAGGACTAGTAGTCATAAATCACAGCTGGCTGTGGGTGTTATCTCCTCCATGAGGACTGTTAGTAGAGCTCCATGGATTATGAACGTGACAGGCCTGGTTAATGGAAGACAGGGGCGTCGCCCTCTGTAGTGGGGAGTCTGTGATTGAATATGAGGGAATATGATTAATGACTTCATGTCAGTGCTTTTCCAACTTTCAGTTCCCAGAGGCACTACTACCAAAGGGCAATTGCTATCGTCAAATATTGTGGAAAAAAATAAAATAATTCAATAAAATAATTTAAATATTCAAAATGTCGCCTATGGCCCGGGCGGCTGGCGTAGCCGTCTGGGCACCCAGGCCGGTAATCCAGCCAGACAGCGTGTCCCGGGTTCGAGCTTTGCTGCGTGTCACCCCCCCCATCTCTCTCCCCATTTCCTGTCAGTCTACTGTATACCTATCAATAAAGGCATAAAAAGCCAAAAATATTTCTTTAAAAAAAAAGTAACGCCTACAATGACATGTCCAAAATAGGAGACCAGGTTGAAACTGGTTAAAAAAAAACTCTAGCATATGGAATTTGTTTTGGGAGATGTGTGCGCTCAAAGTACTGATATAGAAAATTAAAACATAATTGTATAGTTGTATAGCCTATATTGTAATAATAATGTGTGTGGTTGTCACAAAATCCCAAGGCAATCTGGACGCTCACCAGTGAGCCTGAACACATTCTTAAGCAGTATTTCAGTCTCGTAGTCAATAATACAAGAAGGGGTCAATAAAGGGGTCAATAATAAAAAAATCCAAATCAGTATATAGTTGCTGCTGAGCTTCTTTCCCTCACGTGTGTGTGTGTGTGTGTGTGTGTGTGTGTGTGTGTGTGTGTGTGTGTGTGTGTGTGTGTGTGTGTGTGTGTGTGTGTGTGTGTGTGTGTGTGTGTGTGTGTGTGTGTGTGTGTGTGTGTGTGTGTGTGTGTCGGAGCTCGTCCTCAATGCGTTGCTACTCCAAGGAACCTGAACTCGCTGACCCTTTCCTCTGCAGCTCCATCGATGGAGATAGGCGCGTGCTCTTCTCTCTCTCCTTGGCTTCCCGAAGGCCACGGTCAGCTTCTTGGTCTGTTGACTTGTTGAGGGAGAAGTTGTTCTCCTACAATCAAAGAAAGCATCATGCTTAAACATGATAAAAAATAACGTTGTTTTTTTTATATTTATGGGGCTTTTCTGCCTTTATTGAAACGGGGAGTGACACGCAGCAAAGGTGCTCGGGAATCAAACTCACGACTCACTGTAAGGCTGCATTAGAGTCTGTGTGGTTTGCTTAAACACAGGGCCATCTGTGCCCTGAATAAAGCAAAGTTAATTTGGTTTTCCACTGTTTATCATGCTCACCTTGTCTCCTGGTACCTTTGCCTCTCCTCGTAGGTGTAACAGATTTTTCACCTCACCCTCATTGTGGTAAATACACAGTGAAGCAGAAAGCCATGGTATAAACTTGGGACTAGAGATGTTTATGACAGCATACTGTACAGTACAGTATGTGTCCCCAAAAATGTACTAATAAACAAAATGAATGATAATGGTGAGCACACTTGATTGCAGTCTTTGATTCCCCCCCTTACCTTTTCTTTCTCTCCCTTCTCTCTCAAGATGGAAATTAGGTTTCCATAGTTACAGAGAGAGCATGATAGTTAACTCTTTGACTGCCAATGACGAGATTTCTCACAACGTGTCGCGCTGCTTGTAGATCTGATATTTTCAGCATGCAACCAAGTGTAAAATCAGCCATTACGACGCCACCAAGGCACCGCCAAAATACATTTTAGTCGACTAAATCAACTGTAGACTCAGTCGACTATAATCTTATGATATTTAGTCGACTAAAACTAGTCAAAAACTAAAACATTTCAGAAGACTAAAATGTGACTAAAACTAAATGGAATTTCTTTAAAAAAAACTATGACTAAAACTAATACAACATTTGCTGTCAAAATCAACACTGCTTTTCAGTGCTCCTGCATAGCAGCATTTGGCGTTGCAGCCTATTTTGAATGACACATCATGCAGTCAAAGGCGGGTTGCCCCCCCAATATGTTTGGCTCACACACACACACAGGTACAGGTACATGCACAGAGGTCACCGGAACACATTTAGCGCATAATGAGGTTAACAGAGCGATCTGGTTTAAACCAGGCAAAGTGACAAACACTGCAGTGCAGTTGATTACAGCCTGATGGGCTGTGTTGGATGCAAGACATGGCTGAGAGGGGCTTCTCACAGTCACCATTGAATGATTGATCGCATACAGTACTTTATTAACAGTTTGAAAAAAGCACAGAAAGTACAGTTTAATACAAATACAATGCTAAAAGTATTGAACCCAAGAAAGCACTATGGCTTGTTTCTATTGGGGTCCCATGTATTTAATTCATAGAAACATTAATGACATACAAATATACAATACTAAAATATCATATAAACGAGTTGTAATCTAAAACAGTTCTTGGGGGGGGGGGCATTTCTGGTGATAGGCTTGAACTTTTTACAGGGGCCACTTACAAATTACAGCCACCTGTAAGTGCTTTAAGTGGTTTTGAATGAGAGTAAGGATTCACACTTTTGTATGACTGTTGGTAGGGCATTCCACGTTTTGGTGGCATAGCAGTAGAATGAACTTAACCCCTTGTTTGAGCCAAATCCGGGTTGAACATGATTTGTGGAGCTCGATCTGGTGTTGTGTTTGTGGACTAGTGGCCATTCCTATGAACTGTCACTTCTTATATGCACACACACACGCGCGCGCGCGCTCGCGCACAGTCGCACACAAACACACACGCGTATGGATGTGTTTAGATCCACATACACAACACACTGACACAAACTGCTTTCTTGGAGTGGCTGACGACTCCTGATGTGGAAAATGCTAGCTGGTCAAGCTGAAGGTGGTGCAGTGTGATGCCTCTCTGATAATCTCTGATAATCTCTCTCTCTCTCTCTCTCTCTCTCTCTCTCTCTCTCTCTCTCTCTCTCTCTCTCTCCTCCATCCCTCCATCTCTAGGTGTTCTAGCATTCCTAGCACTGCCAGCAGGGGTGGTGTTATCAGCACAGGACTCTGTCTCCATGGCAGCCCCCCATAGAAGAAGCCACGCCCTCCCTGTCCATCCCACCTTTGCCCCCCAGCCGGACTGGCATCAGGAAGGCTCCAGCAGCGGCGAGCAGTGGCCCCCCTCCTCCCCCTCCCACGGAGGAGGGGGGGCTCGCCCCATGGATACCATCCTCGCCACAGCAGTGCTCAGCAGCTCCCTCGACAGGCTTCATGGTCACTTCACCGTAGACCCTCCCCACGAAGCCCCCCATCATGACGCAGCTACCGTCGACCCCGACACTGTGAGGCCCCATCCCAGCCCGCGGCTCCAGCAGCCAATAAGCACTAGTGTCGTCAGCCAAAGCAACTCGGCCTCTAGCCCAGATACTGTTGTTGGTACAAACCGGGACAGTGGCAGCAGCAGTCCCAGCAGATTTCCAAGCCCTTCCGTCGTCCCACATAGAGAGGCGGGAGCCCCAAAAACCTCCCTGACTCGTATGTCCCAACCTGCCTTTGAAAGAGGAGACATCCTGGATCCCCAGCTCGCCGCCGGCGCCACTCCGCCGGCACCCGCCCATCATCACTCAGAGCCTCAGAAGTCGACGATGGAGGAACCCACCGACCCCAGTCTGCTTCTGCTGCGGCGTGTCACCACTGAGCTCCAGCCTTCCTCCTCCTCCTCTTCCTCGGCGGGTCACGCCCGAGGACTGGCACTCAGGGAGCGCGACCGAAACAAACCCCCCAGGCAGCATCAAGCCCCGCCCCACACCATCACCCTGAGGGAGGTGCACGGCGAGGGCAACGAGCCCCCCACCGCTGAGCTGGTGACCGAGCCGAAGGCCGAAGGGGGGTCCGTCTCCGTCTCTCCGGCCCAGAGCCCGCCTCCAGGGAACCTGACCTCCCCGTCGGCTCTAGAGCCCATCAGCCCCGTCCCGACCTTGACCCCGACCCCAGCCAACCACACTGTAACTAACGACACCACTGTTGAGGAGGACGAGGACCCTCTCCTCCCCCCGCACGCACCTCCGGGTAACGGCACGGACAACAACGCCCCTCCTCTTGGACCCCGGTCGCCGGGGAACCTTACCGCAGAGGGAGGGCCGCTGCTCTCTAACGGCAGTTCGGCCGTCGATGAGGACCTTACGGCTAATAAGGGGAACAGCTCGTCCTCCTCGGAGGAACCCGCCTCCACGGCCAGCGGTAACTTCCTGAACAGGCTGGTCCCCGCCACCACTCGTGAGCCCTGGGAGCAGAGCAACAGCTCGGGCCCCGCCCTGGAGGACCCGCCAGAGCGCTCCACCATCTGTCTGAAGAAGATGGACATCGTGTGGATCGTGCTGGCCATCAGTGTGCCTGTGTCCTCGTGCTGTAAGTAAAACACTAAAAAGATTACAAGCTGAGTGCTTTTTGCACGCTTAAATCCATCACTTAATATAGTTTCTTGTTTTTATATGACACAATCTAAGATTCCCCTATGGTGATTCCATTGTGAACCAGGTGTAGTGCGAGTGACGTCAGGACTTCGGTACTCTATTCAGTGGTTCTCAACCTGTGGGTCGGGAGTCCCGGGACCCCACATGATTTTAGGGGGGGTCCCCAGATGACAGTGAAGTGACAATTTAAGGACTTCTTAATACCTAAACAAAAAAGTAATAGTAATCAACAAACAATACTATAAAAACTGGCCAAATTGTCAAATAATTTAAGAAACTTTTGAAAATATTTTCACAATATTTATTTATGGAACCGAGTCAAACAAAATGTAATGCCTCAACTCCTACAATTCAAAGTGCTTGTCAGGGTGGGGGGTCCCCAGTTCAAATATGATTATTTTGGGGGGTCACGGCCTGAAAAGGTTGAGAACCACTGCTTTATGTTACGGCTTTTTTACACAAACTCTTCACAAATTCGTTCTCTGCAACATGTCAAGTAACGGGAGTTCCATCACAGTTGTAACATCAAATCAAATTGCTTGGCTCCACATGTCCTGTCACTCTGACCCGTAACACATGCTGTTTGAGCAGTGGGTGTTTCCATTGCCTACTTGAAGACACCGCTAGCCCTACGGCTCCATCCATCCACTAACTCTCTAACCTCTGTCTGCTGGGGGTCCCGGGTCCGTCCCTGTGACATACTCATGGATTAAAGTTCTCAGTCGCCAAGACTGATTTCAGTCATTTGGATTCCATAGCAGCCAGCATGTCTTCTATGGAGGCATGTTGGGTTATTCATTATTTTAAGATGAAAGAGTATTTGAAGTGGTCAAACTAGCACTAAAATTTAATCTGCAATTTCTTCAACGGGTTGTCTGTATGAGAACAGCAGGAACATAGGTTTAGAATGATAATACCCAAACCTCATAATTCTACATATTGTGCTAATTGTTTAGGAAACAAAGAGCTCTAGTGTGTGGGGGACTCCTTTCCCGCTGTTTCACAAATCACAGATTACAACTTGGCCTGACAAAAGGTTTCAGTTGTGAAATTTTGTTTTGCTTTAACCCATGCATACTAGCGTCATATCCAGTGGGTTTTACTGTACATGTACTGCACACTAAACAATACGGAAGATATGGGTAATTCTGAGGGCCCGTACAGAATTGTAACATCCATGGCCATGGGGTAAGCACTTTATATTTGAAATCTGAACGTTTATGTAGATGTACAGGCCAAATATGGAGAAAGTGCAGAAAACAGGTTGAAGTTCATCCATGACAGTCGTGACAGACGACCGTCTTGTGAACCATGGCTACATTAAAGGCTACTTACTTCTACTCCCCTGTGGTCTCTGGGTCTCTATAGCTGTGCTGTTGACGGTGTGCTGCATGAGGAGAAAGAAGAAGTCGTCGAACCAGGAGAACAATCTGAGCTACTGGAACAACGCCATCACCATGGACTACTTCAACAGGCACGCCGTGGAGCTGCCCAGAGAGATACACTCCCTGGAGGCAGAGGTTTGTTTGTTTGTTTGTTTGTTTGTTTAACCACTTAAACCCCATATGGTTGAGCGGAGTCCCTCAGGGCTCCATACTAGGGTATTTTCTGTTTTCTGTTATTTTTGGGGGAAAGCTTTCGCTGAAAATAGCCGATCGACAATCGATCTGCTATTTTCAGTACAGATGCTGGGGGTTAAGTGGTTAATGTATTTTCAATTCATTTTTTTTTTATTTACTTTCATTTTTTACATATTAATAATGAATTTAAGGATTTAATTATGCACACAGATCTCTTCTCACAGTCTGTATCTCGTCTCTCTGTCGGGTGGAAACCTCATATTATGTCCAAAACTGTTACTTTTCACGATTCAAATGAAAAAGTAGCAGATCTACAAGCTTTGAGCTTGTAGATCTGCTACTTTTGATGCTTTTGTGTGACGCCGATCAAGTAGGGCGTTAATTTTACGAAAAAACACAAACAGTTAGACTATGGAGGTAGGAGGTTTCTGCCCGGCAACAACGATATTTCAATTCATAACCAGTATCTAAAATGGAATAACGATACAGATGATATGAATAACAGGGACTTTCAAGGGGCTCATGGAGTCCTAGCTTGGGTACAGTGGTGGAAAATGTACTCATCAGTAAAAGTATCAATACTGCAATGCAGAAATACTCACAGGTATCATATGTATAAAATGTATTAAAATGTTTTGAAAATAGCAGATCTACAAGCTCACAAGCTTGTGAGCTTGTAGATCAGCTATTTTCAAATAGCCAAAGTTTAAATAGGGCTGAAGCGATTAATGTTTTGTAATAACTAATGATAATTCAAATCTACAAAGTAACTAGTAACTAAAGTTGTCAAATAATTGTATTGGAGTAAAAGTACAATATTTGCCTCTGAGATGTAGTGGAGTAGAAGTAAAAGTATTACTTTCTATATAAATAGAAATACTCAAGTAAAGTAAAAGTACCTCACAATTTTACTTAAGTACAGTACTTGAGTAAATGTACTTAGTTACTTTCCACCACTGCTGGGGTAAAATAGCAGTGCAAAGTTTCTTTCTGCCACATCTCCTTCCCTTCTACAGTAATTACCGCAGCGTGTTTTAGGTGGCTTACAGTGCCATCTGCTGTGGAAGGGATAGTACTGCAGTGTTTGGAACAACAGCTTGAACTTGACTTTAATGACAACAAAGCTATTTCAAAAGGAAGTCACATTATTGTGATGCGTCATTGCATTGCTTTGTTCCATTTCATTACAGGGCATAAGCAGTAGCGGCCATTTTGTGGTGCCACAGACAGAAAAAGCCTGGAACCAAGCCATCCAGGCTCTGGGTGAACCATGACCATAAAACACTAGATTCTGTATCAAACAATATTTGAATATTTAATTACATGATATGCTATTATTTAATAAATACCAATTGTTTTTGCGGTTTTCAAATATTGTTTGACACAGAATCAAATGTTTTATGGCCATGATTCACAAGGAGCCTGGATGACTTGGTTCCAGGCTAAAATATTAAATATTTTTGGAAATCTCTATGGGGAAAATGTATGGCTTTTCTATCGGTGGCACCACAAAATTGCCAGCACTGCTATGCCCTATTGTTTTGTTTTTTTTCCCCCTTTGGCAACCATTTCACAGAGTCTCTTTTATTTATTTTACCTCTTTTGTTTCCCTCCTTCTCGTGTGTCATCTATCTGTGGGACAGGAGGGCGATGCCCACGTTGGCTCATGTTTAGGATGTTCCTCCTGGTGACACCCAGGTGTTGTGTTCCCGCTTCGCCTCCTCCGTCTCTCTAGAGCAGCTGTCTAACGTTAGCTGCTACCATCCTGTAGCATTTCACACCCATCAATCCCCCCGTTGCCATAGTTACCCTGATGTTTGCTACTGTAACCTTGTTGTCGGGCAGAAACCTCTTATCTCCATACTCTAACAATTTCTTGTTTTTTGTTTTTATTTATTTTTTAATACATTTAGAGTAGCCAATTATTTTTTACCACCTTTTTTTCTCCCCAATTTAGTCGTTATGCCAATTGATTGCTCCCCACACACATTTCTGTGTTGTCACTGTTGTTGTATCCTACTGACTCACCTGTCAGTGAGGAGCCCCCACCAGGAGGACGTAGAGCCTTCGTCCTACTCCTCCCGCCCAACACTCCCCGCTGACAGGTGCCGCCCCCAATATTACAAAGTCACGGTGTGTGGATTTTAACAGCCCCATCCTCCTCCTCCTCCTGCAGAAACAAATCGTTTTCTCTTTTCACACCTCATCCCTCCCTGTAGGCGTTAACTGCTGACTCACCGCTCTCATCCTTATAGGACTCCCTCTCCTCTCTTCTCTCTCTATCTCCATCTCTCCCCCTTTCTCTCCCTCTCTTTATTGTTCTCCTTTCCTCTCTCCATCCCTTTCTGTTGCATTGCCCCCCCCTCTCTCTCTCTCTCTCTCTCTCTCTCTCTCTCTCAGCGCTGTCAGTACATTTCTGTTTGCATGCATTCTCTCCTCTGCACTGAATCTGTTGCCAGATTTTGTGAGAGAGATAAGCAACCGAGTCTAGAAAAACAAGCCCAAAAGAAGTGACTATTATAGGCCACATGAGCACTTTTAAACCTATATATATTTTATATCGGCTATTTGAAAATAGCCGATCTACAAGCTCACAACGCGTTGCGATGCAACGCGTTGTGAGCTTGTAGATCTTGCTTATTTGGGCTATAAACAAGCCCAAATAAGCAACTACACTTTAGAAACAAGCCCCAAAAGAACGCAACCCGCCACTACCAATATTTACAAGCAACTTTACAGAAAAACAAGGCCAAAGTCGCTTATAATAAGCGGACATGGCAACGCTGACTAAAACCCTCCCCTCTACTTTCTCACTCTCACCACTTTGTGTGTTCCTGTAACTAGTGACTTGATTCTTATAGTATAGATGTGTGTGTGTGTCTTGTAGTAGTGAGTCTTGAGCTATCTACCATTGATTAATTGATTGATTGAATACTTTATTAAACAGCACGTGGTACAGTAAGACATTAGGATAAGGATAATTCCTTTTAACAGGTCGTTCATGAAAGTCCTTGCGGTCTTGTTTCCAATGAGAACCTGTGAGCAATTGGGGTTAAGAGTCTTGCTCAGGGACAAATTTCATATCAACGGCACATATGCTGGGATAGCCTGGAATCGAACCTGGGGCAACCAGGGCCAGCTGGTTCCCTAGGCGGGCTCACTAACCACTCAGCTATGGCCGCCCCACATTAAAGCTAAAAGGATAACACAAAAAAAAGTCCTAGGACTTGTTTGACTTGTTTCCATTGTGGTCCTATGTATTCAATTCATCAACATAGCATATGAAATTAACACAATATTAAAGGAGTAGTTCACCCAAAAAATCACTTATTTTTTATCAATTACACACCCCATGAAGCCTTGAATTCATGGAGATTTTTTTTAGTTTTTGTCGCATTCCTGAGCCAATAAAGTCATGACTGCCGGAGAGTCAATTGAGATACTGAGCAGCCATCCGGTCAATTGATAGAACATAAGATTTTTTGGGGGGGCAGACTACTTCTTTAACCCATTCAATTGGGGAACGCATCTCTGTCATTTTAGATTTCTTTGGCTATTCAAAAATAGCAGATATACAAGCTCGTGCAGATCTGCTATTTTTGGAAAATCGTGAAAATGTGTGCAAATATTACTCAAATCTTTGCTTCTGGGGGGGTAATACAACATATTTTGAGATGGGGGTCCGCGGCCAAATACATTTTGGGGGTCCTTGACATGAAAACGTTTGAAAAACACTGATTATAGCAACAAACTTAAAAATAAATTAAAACATTTTTTTTTTAAACTGTTATGATTTAGAAGACAGAATCCCCAGAAGCAAAGATTTGCGTTAAAAAATGTTCTCATTAAAAAATATACATTCAAAGATTTGCACCCATTCTCACGATTTTGTGGATCTGCTATTTTTGAATAGCCAAAGAAATCTAAAAATGACACAGATGCGTTCCCGGTCTTAATGGGTTAAAACTGTGAGCTACCTGTGTTAATGTGTTTGTGTGTGTCTTTGTGTGCTGTGTGTGTGTGTATGTGTGTGTCCGTGCGCGTGTGTGTTTGCAGGAGCATGAAACCTGTTTGCCCCCCAACGGAGACTACAGTGGCAGCAGCGTGGTGCTGGTCAATCCTTTTTGCCAGGAGACCCTCTTCATCAACAGAGACAAAGCCTCTGACATCTAGAGAGAGACCCCCACCAGAGACCAAGCACCTGTCAAAGACTCAGAGAGAGTAATACCTGGGCTCTAGGAGAGACTACTATTTACCCAAATATAAATACTGGAGCACTCCACTGGTCTGCACTGCAGTGGTGGAAGAAGTACTAACGTTTTACTTGAGTAAAAGTATCAAATACGGAAATGTAGAAATAGTTTGGTATTCCAAATGTACTAAAGCTTTAGTGAAAGTACAAAAGTATTGGTATCAACATATACTTAAAGTACCAAAAGTAAAAGTACTCATTATGCAGAATGTCCCATTTCACAAGTTTTTTTAACGTATGAATTGTGCTAAAATCCTTTGAAAATAGCTGATCTACAAGCTCAACGCGTCGCAAATTGTGAGCTTGTAGAAGTATATACAGGGTTGAAGTGGTAAATGTATGTTTTGTAATAATAATCATAAATCCACAAACTAGTAACTAAAGTTTTCAGATAATTGTAGTGGAGAAAAAAAGCACAATATTTGCCTCTAAGATGTAGTGGAGTAGAAGTAAAAGTATAGAAAATCGGAAATACTCCAGCAAAGTAAAAAAATACCACAGAATTGCAATTAAGTACAGCACTTGAGTAAATGTACTTAGTTACTTTTCACCACTGTCTCTGCGCATATTTATTATTTTGCAGGGTCGACTGAAGTTTCCACTTCCTCGTCTTCCTCTTAGAGTAAAACAGGAAGACACAAGTCAGTCACCCCTGCAAAATAATAAATACGTTGCAGACCAGTCGAGTGCTCCAGTATTTTATCCTATTCAATCTGGGAACGTATCTGTGTCACTTTAAGATTTCTTTGCATATTTTTTTGTTGTTGAAAAAAATTGTAAAATGTGTGCAAATCTTTGAATATATGTATATATATACCTTTTTAACTCAAATCTTTGCTCATGGAGGGTCCCTGGAACAAAATATTTTGAGATGGGGTGGGGGGAGGGGGGGTTGGCGGACAAATACATATCATTTTGGGTGGTCCTTGACATGAAAAAAACTTTGAGAACCACTGATATTACAGAAACACAATTTTCTTTCAAAAAAACTGTTAGGATTTAGAAGACATTTGTAGAATTCCCATGTAGAAGCAAAGATTTGAGTAAAAAAAAATATATGTATTCAAAGATTTGCACACATTTTCATGATTTTTCAAGAAAAGAATCTACAAGATCTACAAGCTCGTAGCTTGTATATCTTGAGCTTGTATATCTGCTATTTTTGAATAGCCCAAAGAAATCTTAAAATGACACAGATGCGTTCCCGGATGAATGGGTTATTTGGGTATTATGTCTCTCCTGAAGGTCTCAGGTATTATTCTCTCTGTGTTTCAAGTCGTCCCTGTTGAGTCCTTCTACCTTCAACTGGCTGAAGCGCGCTGGGACTTCTCTTTGTACCTGTCCAAGACTGTCAAAATAAAAGCCTCTCCCCTTTTCTCCACTCCCCCCACCCCTCGCTGTATTTTATATATGTGATCAATATTCATCAGAGACTCATCTTTATATTGTATATATGAAAAACACAAAGACCTAAAGAGTGAAAGAACAATGAGGTAAAAACAGGACAACTATTTACAATGAGGATGCGCTCGCATATTTTTCTGATGTACATTTTATACAAAAAGCTTAATTGTGATAAGAGTTTTTATGTCTTTATAAAAAAAGAAAGAAAAGCAAAATGTGGTTTTGTTTTACGTTGCGGTGGCTTAGGTTGGTGAGTTCACTGTAGCTGTTTTACCACATCTGCTTTAGAGAGAAATGTGCTGTTATAAAGTATTTTAGCATTGCTTTTGTTTTTTAAATCAAGCCCAAAATACTTAGCCTGTTGAACTTGAATTCTGCACCTGCGTAGTACTTGGGGGAGACAAGGGGTTTAATGAAGGTTTCTGGCAAAATGTTTGAAACCCAGATATTAGTAAAGGAGGATATTGTCTGTGTTTTGTTTTTTTTAAACTGCATTGGCAGTAGTTGGTGAGAGGTTATAGTCTCGCGTAGCCAGACAACTATTCCACAATCTCCGAATGCTTTATATAGAGTCTGGAACTACAACTCCTTAAAGCCGAGACAGGAAGCTGGCATCTGTCCGTCATATCCGTTCACGAAAATATATTTTGAAATGTACATTTCTGCTATATATGCTTAGATGATATTAGGACTAATTTGCGCGACTGCAAAGACGAAACGGAAACGGAGGAGGCATCACATCCGCGTGATCCCAAAACCTATACCGCTTGTGCAAGGACGCGCGGTGATTGGCCAGTACGCTTGTGCAAGGACGCGCTGTGATTGGCCAGTAGCCACTTTGAGTGGCCCTTGTGGGCAAACGCTCTCGCCAAAACATGATTTACGATTCTGTGCCTATCGGTACATAACTCAGACGGCGCTGAGTCGGCTCAAGCGAACTTGAGCCACGAGAGGCACCACCGAGCGAGCTAAAGCGAGCGAGTTGCCGTGCCTCCGTCGCGGTCAAAAAAACATACTTTATTGGCCCCAAAAAATAGCCCTCGGTTGTTGTAGGCGAGAGGCACCTCCGCATTGGTCATAGAAGCGGGGCGTGGTTATAGCACAAGCGGTATAGGCTTTAGTATGTTGCATCACATCCACTTTATAATCTGAAAATGATCATTTTCAGAGCTTCTGTTGCTCCAGATTGTATGACACAAGCATTTGAAAATTGTGGAAAGGCAACACAGTCTGTCTGGCGAGACTAGTGAGAGGTCAACAGCATGCAGGGAATAGGTAATTGGTGCATCTGTCAACCAAATGGACTTTGAGACTTTAAGCCTAACCTATACTTTGTCGTATGATGGTGTCACTTGACCAAAAATAACTGATACTCAAGAGAAAATGTATGACGTATTGTCAAGTTTTTTTTTGCTTCCTTGAAAGACTGCTATGTGTCGCTTTTTCTTTTCTTTTCTTGAAAATCTGTTAACGTTTTGGCAAACATAGTATAGATTAGGCTTTGAAATGGCTTCACTCAAGTGTCACCAGCCTCTCTACAGAGGGACCACATAGATGTCTTAATTCTTTATGTCATGTCGGTATGGCTTGTCACGGGTGCATGAATGGCGCGCACGTGTGTGTGTATATGTGTTGTGTGTGTATGTGTATGTACGTATCTGGTATGTGCACGCAAATGTAAGAGTGTGTCTTTGAGTGAGAGAGTGTCTGTCATTAAGTCTGCCTCGGTGTTCGTGTGTGTCTCCAGTCTAGACACAGGGGTCTTCAACAGGGGGTCCGGGACCCCTAGGGCTGTGGTTCTCAAACTTTTTCTTGTCAAGGGGACAAGGGCCCCCAAAATGATATGTATGTTTATTAATTTATATAAACGTTGAACAAGTCCAAGAAGTCTATGACGCTATCTATGAAATCTATGAAAAAGTTGAATCTGCAACATAATTTTATACAATATGTAGTCCCTGCTTCATCTCTCTCTCTCAGCGAAGGGGTGCTTGGGCTGAAAAACGTCGAAGACCCCTGCTGTAGACCAGTGGTTCTCAAACGTTTTCATGTCAAGGACCCCCAAATTGATATGTGTTTGGCTGCGGACTCCCATCTCAAAAAGATTTTGTCCCAGGGACCCCCAGAAGCAAAGATTTGAGTTAAAAATGTTCGCTTGAAAAAATATATATATTCAAAGATTTGCCCCAAGGTTCAAGATTTTTCTATAAATAGCAGATCTACAAGCGACCCCCTGGGGTCCCCCGGACCGAACCAATGCTCTAGACTGTGTGTGTGTGTGTGTGTGTGTGTGTGTGTGTGTGTGTGTGTGTGTGTGTGTGTGTGTGTGTGTGTGTGTGTGTGTGTGTGTGTGTGTGTGTGTGTGTGTGTGTGTGTGTGTGTGTGTGTGTGTGATTTGTCTGTCTGTCTGTCTGTCTGTGTATGTACCATCCATGGAGTGGTCAATGGTTTTGGTCCAGCATGTTGAAAAGGTCGGAGGAGACCATTAGATCAAACCTGCATCACCATCTCTCCCTCCATTAAGTACATTTTGTCTGTGAGTGCAAAACTGTGTTCATTATTACTTAAACGTTTAAGACGCTGAATGATTCAAGTTGATTTAATCACCGCGCCTATGAAAGGCTTTAACAATTCTTGACCAATTAGAATTCTCAAAGTATTCTGAATATTTACTGTGAGCACATTACAGAGGCAGTTAAACAACAAAACATGCATTTCAATATAGTTTAGTTATTATGAACCTGTGGTCCTTCTTTTATTAATGGGTTTTACATTGCATTGTCACAGTTTTATTCTGTAATCAATGCTGCCTGCCTCTGTCATTGAAATGAATACATTTAAATAATACTGCATTGATGTTATTAATTTCATTGGGTTTGGAAAGTGACGTTGAATCAGTGTCTTGTTCAACAATATTTTTTGGTATATCTATTGAATGTTTATTTTGAGCTTGTGGTCTCACTGGCTCAAAGTGGACGTTTCACACACAATGTTCAACAGGAAAGGCATGGCAGTGTTCAACATCATGTATCTTTTGCACTGTAGCATATACACTGTACTTTTTACTGCTGAGCAATAAAACAGGAAAAAACTTGTTGTGAACTTGTTATTTCTGTTATATATTTTCTGTTATTTCTGACCAGTGGCGGTACTCACATTTTATACTTAAGTAAAAGTATCAATACTGCAATGCAGAAATACTCTGTTACAAGTAAAAGTCCGGAATTAAAAATGTACTTCAGTGAAAGAACAAACGTATTGGTATCAAAATGTACTTAAAGTACCAAAAGTAGAAAGTACTTAATATGCAGAATGTCCCATTTCTTCACCAGTTTTCAAATGTATACAAATCTTTTGAAAATAGCCGATCTACAAGCTCACAATGCGTCGCATCGCGACGCATTGTGAGCTTGCAGATCGGCTATTTTCAAATGGCCGAAATGTACATACTGTAGGGCTGAAGTGGTTAATGTATGTGTTGTAATAATTATCAAAATCTACAAAGTAACTAGTAACTGAAGTTTTCAAATAATTGTTGTGGAGTAAAAGTACAATATTTGCCTTTGAGATGTAGTGGAGTAGAAGTAAAAGTACTGAAAATAGGAAATACTCCAGTAAGGTGAAAAATACCTCAAAATTGTACTTAAGTACAGTACTTGAGTAAATGTTACTTTACACCACTGTTTCTGACCTGAGTACTGGGCCAGAGATCAATTATTGCTGGACTTCTATACATTTTACTGTACAAATTTCAATTATATTTGTTCATGCCTAATACATTTGGACAGTCCATAAAAGTCCCAAAACAAAGCTGACCATTGAGACCTATGTATGCTTGAATTAGGTTTCAGGGTCATGGGTGAATTATATAACAAAGCATTGTGTAAATGCCTTGCTGACCACAGCATATCCATTCATTCAGTGGGGTAGAATTTTCCCTTTGTTCACCCTATGACCAGTCACACTGGATCCAATGACGGGCTTTTAGACTCTGTTCGACTAACAGGCCCAGTATGCGGCTTTGCAATAACCCAGCCAATGCTGGGTACCGAAACCTGAACAAGGAGACACATGTCATTCAGCTGAAATTACCCCCCGGCAACACTGCTTGTAACAAAGTGTCTGTCTGTCTGTCTGTCTGTCTGTCTTGTCTGTGGCGGGAGCACAGGTATGCCCATATATGGACTGGGCATCAGTGGGAATCAGCTTTGTTTATTAAGCAAGGTTCATCTCTGATTTTATTTTATTTTTACCATAAGGGTTTCCGGATTGGGCAATGCTTAAAGGACGACTTCACCAATTTTCAACCTATCTTCATAATTGGTCCTCATAATAAAATGGTAAAAAAAATAATCTACTCGGTCTGTGTCTCAGAGGAGGGCTGTGGACACTTCGGAAACCCGCCTACCAGTGACATCATTAGGTAGGTTTTTTTTTTTTTAAGATTACATTTTTTTTTTACGAGAACAATTTCTTCCATTATAGCATGCTAACTTTACAGGAATAGAAAGCCTGCAGTTTCTATTAGCTTGGATTCCCCATTCCCCAGCTTGGATTCCCACCGCCTACCAACGACGATGTCACTGGTAGGCGGGTTTCTGAACTGTCCACAGCCCTCCTCTGACTGAGACACAGACCGAGTAGACACAAATTGTATCATATTATAAGGAGCATTGTTGAGGACCAATTATATGAAGATAGGTTGAAAATGGGTGAAGTCGTCCTTTAATGTCAGTGCAAATTGCCAGTGTTAGGCAAGGCAAGTGTTTCTGTTGTGCATACCTTCAAACACTCCTGAATTTAGCAGGAGATTCCTCCTGCTGTGCTTCTGAATTGTAATTTCTCCTGAGAATATCCTTAATATTGGACAACTCAAACCAGACTATGGTAAAAGTGAGCATGCATGCCCATGGGTGATACACACTCCACTGATATGCAGCCATGCCCAGGGCCATAATGTTAATTATAAGTCATAATTTAAGTCATTGAATACTAAGTGGATACTAAGTCAGTTAATATTAAGTGGATGCTAAGTGTCAAGTGAATACTAAGTAATGACTTTTCACTTCTATTCCATATTCAGAGAGAGAGAGAGAGAGAGAGAGAGAGAGAGAGAGAGAGAGAGAGAGAGAGAGAGAGAGAGAGAGAGAGAGAGCGCGCGCGAGCAAGACCTAGCAAGCTACCACCCCCCTGGAATTTCACCAGTAAAGCCCGTATTTTTCCGAACATGTACAAATGCAAAATATAATATTCGCTTGCCCCGAATGTTACCTAGGTGTCTGGCGTATTTGTGCAATGTATTAGTCCATATTTTTCAATAAAGAAGTGTTTTAATCCCGTCTGTGGCCGAACGCCATTTGTCCCCCTCGTTTACTTCCTGTTTACATTGAGTGTAATTCCGGCTTTCACCAGATACGCCCCGTCACTGGCGCCCATTGGGAACTTCCGACCGAATCGGCCACAGACGGGATTAAAACACTTCTTTATTGTAAAATATGGACTAATACATTGCACAGACACACCGGACACCTAGTTAACATTTGGAGCAAGCACCTTATATTTTTGCATTTGTACATGTTTGGAGAAATACGGGCTTTATTGGTGACATTCCTGGGCGCACTGGGGGGTGGTCGCTAAGACTCTCGTAGATGCGAAAGTAAAAGTCAGACTAGTCAAACGATCGTCTTGATCTAAGGCTACCTATTCACTAGCCCTGAAACAAGCGTCATGTGAACCATGGCTACCTATTCGCATTATTTTTGTATAAATCTGTGCCATCGTGCCTTGTTTTTGCAAACTGTTTATAAAGTATTCAGACAATCAATCTAAATTCGTATCCACTCGGAAATGTTTCGTGTCCGCTCGGGGAATAATGTATTCGTATCCGGGGCAAGCTCGACTACTTCCGGTGCCAGAGCGGTGTAGATTTGTCAAATAGCCTCCTAACGCGCATCGCATGGCTGATAGCATAGCTAGCATTCCAGGCTAGGAAGTATTAAACACCGGGACACATCATCTTCCACCTCTCCGAAAAACAACGTCGAACCGCCCAGACAAAACACCGCCCTGTCCCTGGAGAGCCGGTCCGAACAACTGTCTCTTTAGCCGAACTAAAGGAGAAAGACACCCTGTGTCATTCTGTCGGTTAGCATTGACCAACTTTTAGCGGTTAGTCACTCTGGTAGCCGTTACGTTGCTGCTCGCTCGCCCGTTCGAGGAAAGGAAAAAAAAACATGGCGGACGTCACGGAGAAGAGCCTGGACGATTTCTTCGCCAAACGGGATAAAAAGAAGAAGAAAGAGAGCAAGGGGAAGCAGCAGCAGCAGGGCGGAGGGAAAGAGGCGCAGTCCGCCGCCACCACTCAGTCCGCCGCCATGAAGATGAAGATGAAGAAGGAGAAGGAGAAGGGCTTTAAGACTGGAGACTCTCAGGACGGCGCGCAGATCGAGAAGGTAGAGTTGGAGATGCCGGTGTCACGCCGCCCGGTTAATCGGCCGGGGACCGGGGTGGTGGCTCTCACTTTGTACCGGGTGTCTGACACTCTGGTACCGGGGAGTTGGAGCCCTGTCACCGGGGCTTAAGGGTGTGGGATGGAGAACACGGTGGTTAATATCACTTGATCATCATCAGTATACAGTTCCATCCATGTGAACCACGCAAGCTGCTATACTAGCACCGGTCCTAGTGGAGAGAGACGTGGCTTTTTCTGATAGCTTCCATCTATTACGGCGTTGCTTGCCGACGTGCCGTTACTAGTGAACTTGGAGATCATCTTGTATTGTTGTTGTTGGGGAAGAGAGAGCTTGAAGATCAGCTTATTTTCGGCAAGCGACAGTACGATCAGTCGTACTAGGGAGTGATTAAAACAGGCCTATAAACTAGGCTATTAAAAGGCTAGGCCTATAGCCAGGCCCCGGCGCCGCCATTCCAACATGTCACGTTTTTAGAAGACCTGACAGCCTTGGCAGGGTTGTCATGGGGGTGGGGGTGAATTAAAGCTGGAATGCTGTGTTGTTAGACACTCTTTTTCTTTTAAAAACCTCCCAGACATTCTGGTGTATGTTGGCACCGCAGGACATGCTGCCTTCCAGCTGTTTGACTATTAAGAACTGGGGGTCGTTTTTCTTTTGTCCTCCTAACACTCCTTAGTTTTTTTGCACAGTCATGTCACAATTAAAGCTATAGCCTAGTTAGCCTATAGCCTAATGTTTCAACTATTAATGACTTACTACTTGTGGGGCCGTTGAGTGTACATGGTTGTGAACAATAACTGAGCTCTCTGCCTGTCACTAAGGAGGATGAGGAGTGGAAGGAGTTCGAGCAGAAGGAGGTGGACTACAGTGGCCTTCGTCTTCAAGCCCTACAGATAACGTACGTGAGATACCCAGAATATGTTTGTTCATATCATGGGTAGGGATGGGACTAAATGAAAATTTACATGTCACGATTATTGTGGCAAAAATTATTGCGATTTACGATATTATGGCGATAATCAACATATGCTTAAAAACTTGAAATGTCCACTTTTGTGAACCACTTGAACCCAGCATCCCTATTCTGGGGATAACGTTCGCCACAAATAACCAATCTACAAGCTCACAACGTGTTGCAACGCGTTGTGAGATTGTAGATCTGCTATTTTTGGCGAAAAGATTTGTGTAGACTGAAATAAGAGCTCTTTACATTTATCAAGTATAGAGGGTTTAAGTGGTAATGAATTTGCAGCTCAGCAAAAGCTATCTCCGCTATACAATCATTGTGAGCGGTTTGTTATCACGATAAACGATCATAACGATTATCGTCCCATCCATAAATCATGGGTTTGTTTACCTGATGCGAAGTCGTCTATTAACTCAGCCGTCTTGTAGACGTCTCTTCTTGACCTGCCTCCCTGGGTTGTTTTGCAGTGACGAGAGGGAGGAATCGGACTATGAGAAGGAGGAGGTGGGTGAGGACGGAGAGATCATCCTGGTGAGTGGGAAGGGGGAGTCCGGGCCCTGGAACAAGTCTGGTGGTGGACCTGCCCCTGCCGCCGCCCCAGTGGGTGAGTTGAGACCAGTTGAGACCATTTCAGCCCTATCTTTATGTACCTTTTTTAACCTTTCTTTGTTCTTTGGCAGACACAAGTGAATAGGTTCCAACTGCCTCGGTGCCAGCTAAGACACTTAAAAGGATCGGCTGGCTAATAAGCCAAATTATATGCCTTAATGCATTATAATTGCCAACTAAAATGTAAAATTAAAAACACCTTAAATAGTTCATCTTTTACTCGAGGGGGACAACGCCCGTCGCAAGTTGATGATGTAATTTGTCCATATGTGGTCCAGTCCTGTGGAATGTTATTAGCTTGTCCTAATAATAAACAACTTGATACTTCCCATGGTTATTATGAACATCAGAACAATATTTTAAATAAGTTTTATTGCCATCTACATTCCACAGGGCTGGACCACACATGGACAAATGACATCATCAACCCGCAACGCGTGTTGTCCCCCTTCAGAAAAAGATGGAACTATTTCTAAAATAAATTAAATATACAAGGTGTTTTTCATTAAAATTTTAGTTATAGAGGGCAATTATAATGTATTAACCCATTGAGACCTGGAACGCATCTGTGTCATTTTTTGATTTTGAGCTAGAAAGCATTATTTTACAGTTTGGCTATTCAAAAATAGCAGATCTACAAGCTCATAGCGCGGCTATGAGCTTGTAGATCTGCTATTTTTGAAAAATCTTGAAAATGTGTGCAAATCTTTGAATATATGTTGTTTTAAAGCAAATAATTTTTAACTCAAATCTTTGCTTCTGGGGGGTCCCTGGAACAAAATATTTTGAGATGGGGGTCCGCGGCCAAATGCATATCATTTTGGGGGTCCTTGAGATGATAAAGTTTGAGAACCACTGATATAGAAACATACGTTTTTCAGAATACTGTTGGGATTTAAGACATTATTTTGTAGATTCGGCTTCAGGTCTTAAAGGGTTAAGGCATATTTGGCTTATTACCAGGGATCCTTTTAAGAACCTTAACCCATTCAAGCAGGAAAAGCATCCGTCATTTTAGATTTTAGCTACATATCGTTGCTGTGGGGCAGAAACCTCTAATCTCCATTATTTTCTTCTTTGTAAATTAACGCCCTACTTGATCATACTACAGCGTCACACAAGTATCAAAAGTAGCAGATCCACAAGCTTGGAATGTGGCGAGCTGGTACATAGTACCATGTGAGATATGTGATAAGGCATTATATACACATCTGTTCATCTTCTATATTAGCCTAGTTACTGAAATTACCGGAATAATTGACTCAATGTTGGCTAACATATCGCTCCTGAAAGTTTTAATTTCCTGAAATTGTTCTGTTCTCCAGGGACTTAACTGTCAGCTAGACTTTCCAAATCAATCTGCTTTAAAATGTATTCCAAGGCAACAATAACATAAAATACACATTTTCATTTTTGGTCATTTCATCATGAAATATCCTGTGTAAGAATATACCTCTTCATTCAAATAGGAACCCGAGGTGGTTCGAAGTGGGCGGGGGGGCGATGAAAGATGGATTTTCTTTATCTTTTGGACGATGTCGCCGGCGATCGCCCGAGAGTCGCCCGCTGTTAAAACGTACTGTTATGGGGGGTCCTTAAAATGAAAAGGTTTGAGAACCACTGATATAGGAATGAATACAAATAAAAAAATAGTGCAATATCAACTGAAGCATTCAAAATGATATATTACTGTAAATTACATAAATAGTGCAATATCAACTGAAGCATTCAAAATGATATATTACTGTAAATTACATATAATGTGGTATGGGAATGGCATAGACTGCCATACATACCGATATCAGTATTTTAAGCAGTATCGGCAGCTTTTCCGTTACTGGTATATTGGTATCTTGAACAACTCTACTCTCTATCAAGAAAAGCAGTGTATATATATATACCAGGGATGTGTTAAAGTGACCAAAATGAAAATTGATTACTATAATTCTAGTCATACCAATTATTCCACAATCTTTGTGGGAGGGGGAATTTGTTTAAAGGTAGGATAAGTGATTGTCTTTGGTTAAAATAAGTGTTAAATAGCTCTATATTCTGATAGTACTCATTGCTATAGAGTGTTTGTTCAGTAAAAGGAGTCTCCTTGTCTCTCCAACTCTTTATAAAACAGAAATTCATTTTCAATTTTATCCAATCAGGATAGAGAACCCAATCAGGATATAGATTAAACAAGTGAAATTGGAAGTGATGACACTAAGAAATGAGCAGGCAAAATTGGAACTGGAACACTATAAAAATGAAGCTTAAAAATTGGTTCTTTCTCCTGATTGGCTGAAATTTTTACACATACCGGAAAATGTATTTTCTGTTTATTAAAAAGCTGGGGAGACTCCTGTTACTGAACAAACACTCTATAGCAATGATTACTATCAGAATATAGTAACCTTTTTTTTAACCTTTTAACAAAATACTTTTTGTTTTAACCCAAAAATATCACTTACCCTACCTTTTTAAGTGAAATTGTTCTGGGGATTTTAGCTTTTTCATCAAATGACCATCCTAGGTTATAATAACAGCATTACATTGGCCTATAAACTGGTTTTCAGAAATAAACTTAAGACAGAAAGAAGCATGTGCATCTTTTACATTATTGTAACTAAACCATTAAAGACGTGGTGAAATGAAAAATATGTTTTTCACACTTTTAGAGCATACCCACGGTCAATCCATTTTTGTGTATTTGTTATATCAAAAGTCCCTGAAATTCAATTTTGAATTACTTCCTATAAACGCAAAATAGAGACTGAATAAATATTGCACCCATACTAGGTATCCTCTAAAATGTAGTTACTCTGGGCAGGATTTGGATGGCAATATAGCCTTTGCAACAGAATGTTCTTTTTTAATTAATTATTTTTTATTTAAAAAAAATGTATATATATATTTTAATCGATTTTTATCCTACAAATGATTATTCAATTATTCTGACCCATCCCTAGTATATACTATTCCAACATTTTTATTTTTAAGAAATTGCAAATTTTCTTAAATCTACAGAGAAATCTGGACATTTGGAAATGTACATGGAATTCTAACCCTACGGTAAAATGTGTGGAATCGCTGATGTAATGTCTGCCAAATGTTGTCCATACAGAAGAAGAAGAGGTTCCTGAGGCCAAGCCTGCCGGTGTATATCGCCCCCCTGGGGCTCGGCTGACCACCACCAAACGAGGCCCCGCCCAGGGCCCTCCTGAGATCAACAGTGACACGCAATTCCCCTCTCTCTCGTCCAGTTCCAAGCATGTGGAGACACGCAAGTAAGTACCACCTTATTAAAGAAAGGTTTTATGTTTGATATTCAGTTTAATATATTAACTGTACGTTATTAACATTTTGAATCTGCACAATCGATTGTATTCTGTAGAAACTAGGGATGTAACGATATTGTTTTAACACAATATAGCTGAACAACAATGTCTTTATTTCCGTGGGCCTGTGACGGCATCTACATAGGGCATTCCGGCTGAAATTTTTATTTTATTTGAGCCACGATTAGGACCACAATTGACTATTTTCCTGCTGCCCTCCACACTGCTACCAACTGAGAAATTATTGGCCCAAAGCGAACTTTGCATTGATTAGTAGTTATGTTTGAATAGATAAGATCTCTCAATTCAATAGGATGTACCAAACTCTCCTCAAGCTCTCGCCAAGAAACTTTAGTTGTCGAGTCAAACCATTTTAAAAGGGAACGAAGGGTGAAGGCCCAATAATATAAGTTGAAGTCGGGCAACGAAAGGCCGCCATCAGCTCTGGCTCGCTGCAATAAGGAAAGTTAAAGACGTGGCTGTTTCCCATTCCACACAAATTTAGATACAGCAGAGTGAAGCTTACTTAGTCCAGTACTGTGATGGCGGTGGCAATGGAAGCATAGAACTTATCAAATTAACCCTAGGGAGGACGTTCATCTTTATGATTGGGGTGGCATTTCATTAACTTTATAGCAAAATGGCCGCCATGTGAATATGGTGAATTGAAACAAGTCCTCAGGACTTTTTTGTGCTATATCAGCTCGTGGAAAAGTGGAGATATTTTACTAAACACACGTTTTCTGGCAGAACTTTCAAATGGATATGAAACTAGAGGACATTATCTGACTCCAAGTCTTAGGAATTAATTATTGGGTGAGTGCAGGCGCAGCTTAGAGCACTTTTCTGCCGCGCAGATCACTGTGCTAAACAGGCGCGGATAGGACCGATCTATGGCTGTGAATTTGAAATACATGAAATGTATGTAAGATCACAGACACTCTTGGGCTAGAGCTGTGGCCTAATGCAGTGGTTCTTAAACCTTTTCATGTCAAGGACCCCCAAATTGATAAATATTTGGCTGCGGACCCCCATCTGAAAATATGTCGTGCCAGGGACCTCCAGAAGCAAAGATTTGTGTAAAAAAAAATCACTAATGTTCAAGATCTTTGAAAAATAGCAGATCTACAGGCTGAGCCTGTAGATCTGCAGGCTCATAGTGCCTGTAGATCTGCTATTAGATTAGATCAGATCTAATAGATCTGTATTAGATCTGTAGATCTGCTATTTAAAATACTGATAAAATAATGGGATAAAATACTTTGGAAAGGTTTTGAGAATTCATTGTTAAAAATGTGTGGGAACCCTGGATGTAACGATATTGTTTTAGTGCGATATATATCGCTAAACAACAATATCTTTATTTCCGTGGGCCTGTGACGGCATCTACGATAGGCATTCAGGCTGAAAATTGTATAGTTTTGTTTGAGCCACGATTAGGACCACAATTGACTATATTCACACAGCGGCCATTTTGCTTTCACGTCATATTTGCGGGGAGTTCTCCCCAACAGAATTTGTTGGGGAGAAGTGCCACCCGCCACCCGAGTGGGGTGGCATTTCATTAACTTAATAGCGATAAAGTCCCCAGGACTATTTTTGTGTTATCCATTTAGCCGTAACCCATTAAGACTGGGAACGCATCTGTGTGTCATTTTAAGATTCCTTTGGCTATTCAAAAATAGCAGATATATAGCAGATACTTGTAGATCTGCTATTTTTGAAAAATCTTGAAAACTTTTGCAAATCTTTGAATATATATATATGTTACAACTTCTGGGGGGTCCCTGGAACTAAATATTTTGAGATGGGGGGTCTGTGGCCAAATACATATAATTTTTGAAAAACACATATTATATACGTTTTTTTTTTAAACTGTTAGGATTTAGAAAACATTTGTAGAATGCCCAGAAGCAAAGATTTGAGTTACACAAGTTCGCTTTAAAAATATATATATTCAAAGACCCACGATTTTCCACGCTTTTCCCCAAAAATAGCAGATCTACAAGCTCATAGCGCAGCACCGAGTGCCGCGCTATGAGCTTGTAGATCTGCTATTTTTGAATAGCCCAAAGAAATCTTAAAATGACACAGATGCGTTCCCGGTCTTAAAGGGTTAATGTCTGACTGTACCATGTGCTGTGCTGTCGTGTTGTTAGGGACAGGGAGATGGAGAGGACCTTTGAAGTAGTGAAGCACAAGACCCGTGGAGAAGGAGGCAGCAGCGGCGGCGCCGGCGGCGGCAGCACCGCCTCCAACCAGCAGCTGCAGCTCGACAACCAGTATGCCTGCTTGGGGGATAAGTAAAGTGAACCTGCCCACCCACCCCTATGTCCTCTACCCCCCCAACCACCCAACTCCCCTCCCCTATATCCCCCCCCCCCCAAATCCCCGGCCCCTCCAGCGCGGTCCTGCCCAGCCCCCCAGAGGGAAGCTGAACTCCCAAGCTGTGTGGACTGGACTGAAGGTCCTTGACAAAACTTCTGGTGCTGCCGCCACCATGACACCACACTGATTATGTTGCTTTCTGGTTACACCACACACACACACACACACACACACACACACACACACACACACACACACACACACACTTACATATCACTTACACATATATACCACTACAGTACACCCAGTGACACTCCAATTAAATAGATGAAATAACGAAGATAACAGTAGTGCGCTCGCCTTAGCGAGCCCGCAACTAACCTGTTTCTCTTACACACACACACACACACACACACACACACACACACACACACACACACACACACACACACACACACACACACACACACACACACACACACACACACACACACACACACACACACACAAAGCGTTTTGGTTGGCAAACCAAAAGGACTGCATCTGAAGGGGCTGTGGCGACAGGGAATTAATGGAACCTCGACTGATGATGAAAATCTATGCGATGCACCCATATGTACGACACTGCAGCAAAATGACAAACAAAAAAACGTAGTTGTTGTCCTCTTGTGGATTGTACTCGGAGCAGCGGGTTGTGCGACTCTCGCACAACCTCTCCCAAGGACTTCAACTTGCTTCGAAATAAAGACACAGAGGATCCAAAGTGACTTTAGGGCAAGATCATTTTATGAACTTCTGTTTGAAATATATATATATAAAAATATATATATTTTCCTTTTTGCAAGATCATTATAAGCCTGATCGCACATCGTGATGATATCCGGGGTGGGGTGGGGTTGAGAGAGAAAAAAGCGGTTTCAAGGGTGGCTTACCTCACTCAGCTGCATAGCCGCTGTGACCATGAAGATTGAGCTTTTCAGTCTGACGGTAAAAAAAATGTGGGGGCGAATAACAACCCCCGCTCCACCCCCGACCCCCCCATATAAAAAGAAAAATAATTGGCACCGGGCTCTTTAATTTAGAAACTTGAAGCTTTGTCTTTAATTTAGAAAGCTTTGTTTTTCCTTAAACGACGACCGACGAGTCTCTGCAGAGATCTCTGGAACAAGGAGGAGGTAAAAGGTTGCGGTCCTCATTTAGAAATACTATTTAAAAGTGGCCTTACTGTAAGAGAGAGTGAGTGAGAGAGAGGAAAAAACTGCTTTGTCATCACGCAGAGGAGAGAACACTCGCCTTGTCGTCTCATGGGCCGTTGCCTGCTTCTGGATTTCACCACTTTGTGAGGGATAAAAGAAAACGAAAAACCTTATGTTCAAGAATGTAGTGTTGTTGTTGTTGTTTGCTTGGCAATTACAGCTACTATCTGTCCTTCGTCTGTTTTTTACCCCCCCTCTCATTTCATTTTGTTTTCCTAAAAATCGGTAAAGTCATGATTAAAAGCTTACTTATCTGAGGTCATTTGTTTGGGGGAACTTGACTTTTTCGGATATTAATGCTGGTAATTTGATCCATCTTTTTTGCCCATAACCCATTTAGACCTGAGGCTGAAAACCTAAATCCAAACCTGAAAAACGCAACTTCGTATTGACCCAAAATGTCTTCTAAATCCTTACCGAAAACCTATGTTTCTATATATCGTTGCTGTCGGGCAGAAACCTCTTATCTCCAACTTTTCTTTTTTTCCCCCGTAAATTAACGCCTTACTTGACTACGCTACAGCGTCGCACACAAAACCTCAAGAGTAGCAGATCCACAAGCTCAAAACACGGCGCGACTCGTTTCGAGCTTGTAGATCTGCTATCAGTTTTGGACACCTGACAGAGACGATATATAGCTCTAATCTAACATGACACGGGTGCTTTCCCGGTTTTAATGGGTTAAAAATAATAATCGTATAGCTCGATCTGTAGCAAAAAATTAACAATTCCCAAATTGAAAGGTATAACAATGTGTGTATATAGGCTTTCCAGGTCTAAATGGGTTGTGCGCTCCGCTTGCATAAAGTATGGGTTGATCGTGGTTTTGACACCACATGATGGTCACACAAGGTGTTACAAAGGTCAAGAATTTAGCAAATCTGCCACAATGACTGGTCTGCTTCATGCCAATAATGGTGCTTGTTACACCAAAATGTTCATATCTGTTGCTTTGTGCCCCTCCCACCCCCACCCACCCCAATTACATTGCTACTTTTAAAGAAGCCAAGATATATATAAGTCAGTCTCGTCATTTCTGGAGTGGAAATCTATGCCTCGTTTCTTGAAGATTAACTTTTTATCATTCTAAGGCTTTTCCTTTTATACAGAATTTCATTGTCTGCACATGTTAAACTTCTTTTTCTTTCTTTCTTTCTCCCCCCGCCCCCCCCTTTTTCTTTGCACCAGTTCCTTGTGCATTTTTTTTTGCACCAGTTCCTTGTGCATTTTTTTTTTTTGCACCAGTTCCTTGTTCATAACTGGTTTCGTGGGAGGCTTAGTGTATTGTTTTTTTCTTTTTCTTTTTTATGATGACAGACCACTGGCTCCTCATGAAAACCAGGCTTTGATATTACCTAAGTCAAAGATTATACAATATACAGTATATGGGATGTTACAACCATAGTTATACACACAATGGGTATAAAAAGAAATTGAAGAAGAAAAACCTTGGTGTTGTGTTCCGTTTTCTGTCACAGCCATAATGTTAGGGGGGAAGCGGCCTGATCCATTGCCAGATCCACTGTGCAAGGAAGTAGTTATCATGTCCTGAGATCAGTTAATGAAATAGAATGGTCTAACACGGAAAAAAGTACAATAAAATGATCCTTGTGATTGACGTCTGAGTTCTTCTATAAAGTGGTGATTTGTGTGTACAATATTAGACATAACTGCCAGTGTAACTGGTCTTTAAAGGTTTCATGACGTTCAGTTTTACCACACATTAAAAGTCTTTGTCATGGTCCTTCAAACGTGTATAGAAAGTTTTAACAAAAAATTCCACTCCATTGATCCATGGCAGGTGTTTTTCTCTCACATTTCTAAAGCCTTTTCAACTGCAATGAAAAAAGAAATCTTTGCCTGCGGGTGTCGCTGGTGAGGGATTTTGCCTGTCAATCATCGCCTCTGCTCCGCCCCCCCCCCCCAAAGGAAAGGATAGGGGAGGGGAGGGGCGAGGAGGAGAGTGGGCGGGATTAATCGACTGTGACCTCACTGTCGAAGGGCCAAGCTCAGATTACTTTTTAGCCTAATTATTCAGAAAACCCCAGACCACAGAAAATCCACTGAATGTTCAAAGTTCAGATTTTTTTAGGTGTATTTGAGGTCATAAAACCCCCCAAAAAACATTAAAAAAAAAAAAAAGTGAAAATGAATGTCATAGAACCTTTAACATGCAATGGATATTCTTAACCCATTCAATCCGGGAACGCATCTGTGTCATTTTTAGATTTCTTTGGCTATTCAAAATAGCAGATACACAAGCTCATAGCCAAGCTTGTAGATCTACTATTTTTGAGAAATCTTGAAAATTTGTGCAAATCTTGGAACATGTTTTTAAAGCGAACATTTATAAAATATCTTGTTCCAGGGGACCTCCCCAGAATCAAAGATTTGAGTTCCAAATGTTCACTTTAAAAATATATATTCAAAGATTTGTGCAAATTTGCCACGGGGGGGTAACCAAAGACATTTTGGTTACAAGAGGTAGGTGAAACTTGGGGGGTGGGGGGAAAGCAATAACAAAAAGGTTCTGCTTTGTGGTAATGCAGGTACACACTTTTGCCTGTTGGTTTTGAACCAAGAACCTTCTGTTTGGAAGGCCCATATCTTAAGCACTGCACCACTGTGGTTCATATTCAATTCAATTCAATTCAATTTTATTAAAGTGTCAAATCACAACAAGTTGTCTCAAGACACTTTACATGTAGAGAAGAGACCCGACAGTCCCACCCTGAGCAAGCAATTTTGCGACAGTGGCAACGAAAAACTCCCCCTTAACTGGAAGAAACGTCAGGCAGACCTAGGCTCTAGGGTGGGGACCTTCTGTCTCGACCGTGTCGGGGGGAAAGAAGAGAGAGAGATATTTAATTCATTCTCTTGCACGCTCTTCAGTGAAAGATTAGATAAAGGTGCAAGAGTCAGGTAAAAGTTGGAAAAATGTCCTGGTTGGATTTGAACCGGGAAACTTCTGGTTACAAGCCCTGTATCTAAACCACTGCAGCACAGTGGTTCTTACTTATTCTGTTCACTTGCGTGGTCTTCAGTGAAAGATTAGATAAAGGTAAAAGCGGCAGGTACAAGTTGGAAAGTTGTCCTTGCTGGTTTTCAGATGTACGTTTTAAAAGTTAAATATCTCAAAAACTACAAAACATTTCAAAGTAAAAAGTTCAAGCATTTGTGTCCACAGTAAGATGAATTATAAAAAGTGTGACTGGAGTTTCTAGGTGAAAGTGTTTTTTGAGGTGCCAAAACTTTCTAGGTGTAAGTATGTACGACTAGTAGCCTGCCAAAGTTTGTACTTTTTTCCCTTTAAACGTCCATTTTCATTGACAATAGCCTGGTTCCAGACTGGAGTTCTCTCCCTCCGAAGTTGTGAGGGACCACAGAGATTACAGACTAATATCACTGCGTAGATATTAGATATTAGGGGGAAAAAACTTTGGCAGGCTACTAGTCCTACATAGAACCCCCATTTAAACTTTAAAATGTTCATCTTAATGTGGACATGTTTGCCTGAAAAGGAATCTTTGAAATGTTTCATAGTTTTAGAATTGTACTCCTTTAAAAGTTCAGAGATTTATAATGGAGGCAGATGGAAGATTTTGGGACCCCTTTAAATGTCTTTAAATGTCCATTGCCATTGACAATGCATTGGGCGCTTAAAGTTAAATATTTCAAAAACTACAAATTATTTCAAAGTAAAAATCTCAAGAGTAAAAAAAAAAAAGTCAAGAGCTCTTCCAACTGAGCTAGCTATCAGCTGCCTTGCTAAAACATGGTCTTCATTCCTGTTTGACCAACAACACACAATACAAAAAAGAAAGAAAAAAAACTTTTAACAGCATAATATTTTGTCTATGGTTTGTTGTGCTGTTGCTTGTCTAGATGTTTTTTTTAAATGTTTTATAGTCTGCCTTTTGTTTCCTTTAATTTTTTGACATTATTATTGTAGTTAGAGTGCCATAGTGGTTAGTGGGCATACCAGCCCTATTCCTCGAAAGGTGAATTAGAGCTAAAGCCTGGCTTTAACCCCTATCCTGACTTAATTTAGCCAGGATTAAGGCTGAATCGGTTCCATGAAAGCTGAATTATCTTGAAGATTAGTTTAGCCAGTTCACCCTGGCTAAGTTTAGCCATGAGCCGATTCCACGAATGAGAATTGAAGCAAGCCTACCTTAGTTACCATGGCAATTTAGCTGTGAAGTTAGCCTGGTCAGGAGCAGGCTAACAGCCAAGCTTACTTAATCCAGTGCCTTGTTCTTCAAGTCTTTCCACAGTTAATTCAAAACATGTGTTTGTATATGGACTCATTTTAATGACCCTGCATTCAAATAAAATGAAATATATACAATAAGATATAATCAAATTAATTATATTACTGAAATAGTGTGTGACCATGAATCATAATTGTTTCACAATGACTCATGTGATATGTCATTGTCACTCTGTTAACACTATAGTTCATATTGTTGTTAGATGTTTGATAATATATTACAGATTTTTTTAAATATTTTTTTTTTTTTAAATATTATAATATATATATATATATATTTATATAAATTATTAGTTTAAAAGAGCCTCACTGAATGTAAGTCAATGAGGAGCATATTTTAAATTATCAATTTCTAGTCAATGGAGAAATTATTTTTTATTTCTTGTCCACCTTTGGAGTTACATCATGATGGCAACACAACCCAAACCTCTACCAAAGTGGTCTTGCAAATGTGGGGTTATTGCGCGTCAACCCCCCCCCCCCCCCCCTCCGTGCATCCCATCGTGCGTCCCATCGCGCGTCCCGTCGCGGTCACCCCCCGTCCCCGGCCGTCCCGTTGCCGTCCCGTCCCGTCGCAAACACACACACACACACACACACACACACACACACACACACACACACACACTCTGTGTGTGCTTGCAATACTTTGCCACGCTTTCTCCCTGGATCTATTTATTGCGGTCCTTCCTTTCTTGCTTAAATACATTTTAATTCCTTGTATGATTCCATGAGCTGCTGCAGTGCTGCTGTTCAGCCACAGAGAAGAACGCTGCTCTGGTTTTGGACTCCATGATTGGTCAAGTTCAAGGATTCTGCTATCGACTTTCATGGTCTTTTATAGAAATACGTGAAGCCTGGCTTCATTATCCTGGCTCGACACAGCCTGGCTTGACAAGGCCTAGCTCGACAAAGTCGCTCCTTTTCAGCCTCGCTTGGCGTTCATGGAACCGAATAAACCAGGCTATACGGACCCGACTTTGTCAAGCCTGGATTTGACTTAAGGCCAGGCTTATTTAATTCACCTTTCGAGGAATAGGGCCCTGGTAAAACAGAGATCCTGGATATCTCCTGGGTACGATCCCTAACCCTAACCCTAACCCACGGACGGGACGGGACGGGACGGGACGGGGGGGTTGACCGCGACGGGATGAGCGGGGGACGGGGGACGGGACGAGACACGTCCCGTCCCCCGTCACGTATGTGCATAACGGTGAATATGGTTGTACTATTACCACCTATTAGGCGCTATGAGCTTGTAGATCAGCTATTTTTGAATAGCCCAAAGTATAGAATAATCGTTATAGCTCAAATCTAAAATGACACGGATGCGTTCCCATATTGAATAGGTTAAAGTTGACATGGTGACTTGGGGACATTGAAAACTGAAATCCCAGTTCTATCCATTACAGAGAAAGATGAGGGATTTGAATTGGCTTCAACAAAGCCTAAGGATGTTGGAATGAAATTAGTGTTTCTTTTCATAACAATTGAACACATTAAAGGTTTATTTGAAGGAAACAGACAAATGACTTGTTTCTTATATCTTGCTGGATATAGTTATATCGAGTTGATTGCTGTTGCTGGATCCAGTGAGTTCAGTTCAGCTCTTCAGCCTTACTTCTCTGGCAGATTTCGCTTCACTGCGGGGGAAAAACATTGTACAAAGCAACGGTACAAAGTAGTCACATCAAGATATCTCACAGCAAAACAATTAAATGACTTTTAAGACCTTTCTAACACCAAATTGTCAAATATTACGTGACAATTTGGCAAACGTGAAAATAGCCGATCTACAGTACAAGCTACAACGTCAGTGTGAGGCCGCGTTATGAGCTTGTAGTTTGGCTATTTTCACAATATTTATCTGTGGAAAGGATGAATAATAAACTAAATGTAATGCCTACAATTCCAAGTGCGGGACCCCAGTTTAAATATGATTATTTTGGGGGGGTCGTGGCCTGAAAGGTTTGGGAACCCTTGCCCTTATGAAGCTAGCTGATGCATGCTAAGGTTAGTACATTGTCTCCAGCTTTTTTTGGGGGGGCCAGTCTAGGTCCCTATTGTTTATATCATTTAGAAAACATATAATCAATTTCCAAATATCAGATTTTACATTAAACTGGACTGTTTATTTTAAAGAGTGTACAGCAGGGGTCTTCAACAGGAGGACCCCAGAGCTACTATAGGGGGTCCACCAAATCTTTGTGTGATAGGATTTCGTTTTCTTTACATTAACCACTTAAACCCTAGAATTCCTTTTCTGAGGGGAACATTAGCCGAAAATAGCAGATCTACAAGCTTTTCGCCTTGTAGATCGGCTATTTTTGGCAAAGAGGCTATAGGTGTAGAGGGGAAAAAGAGCAGACTAAGTAAAATCTGTAATCTGAAACACAATGTTATACAATATAGAGGGGGTCCCTGCTTCATCTATTTCTCAGCTAGGGGATCCTTGGCCTGAAAACGTTGAAGACCCCTGGTGTACAGTATGTAAGTAGTGCTCACCTGGGGGCCGTCGTTTTCATCGGGCGCCGGTGTCTCAAACCCGTCAGCATTTCCCAGGAGGTGCATGGTGAAAGGTGCATACTGATAGACAAAAGATGACTTTGTTTTGTGGGATGTATGATCACATCAATTGATGGGATGCTCATTAGGTTAATTTCAGGTAAAAGTCATTGCTTGAATTGCAACGTCTTTCTATTGTATACAATAATTAAATAAATGAAAAAAAATAATCATGTTAAAGTAGAGTTTGAAGTTATAATGGTTTTGTATATGAAGGGGGCGTGTCTGATACAATTATTTATTTGTCTGGGGGGCTGACAAAAGCCTGAGTAGACGATAACATTTCCCAAATTTTGTGTGTATTCAAGCTAATTATCAGTTACTTTTGATTACTATTCATTGAAAGTTTCGGACCTAATGTTCCTGCTCTTGTTCTATATTTGAAGGACAAGCCCCAATTAGGAACTAGTTCCTGTTGTGTCTCAGTTGATTAGCTGTTCACAGACGAACACACACACATAAAAGTTGTGTGTAATATGGGTGCAGAGTTCTTACCGTGACATATCCACCCCAATAGCCGTTGGGCCCGTTGGCATTGCTTCCTCTTGGCCACTTAAAACGAATGGCATAATATTTATTTATTCATTCAATGTAAGTGCCAATATGATAATGATTAACTTCTAAAAGCAGCATTTCTTCAGGGCAATGGCCAGAATAAAGAGACTCTGCTCGGTTATTCTCAATATGTTTACCCTGAGCTGACGGGACTTTGACACTGGTTAAAACAAACAAAACGGTAACATGATGAATAAATATACGTATTTAATAGGACTTACAGCATTACACATTGTAGCCCCTATAGGCTACATACCTGATCATCCATTCTATTAGATTTCTGTATGTTTGACGTTATGCATTTGAAGCAGATGATTGCATAACTTGCTTTCCTGAATCTTTTTTTTGTCTAGGCTACCCTAGAGTCTAGACATTACAACAACTCAGTAATATTTTTCCAATAATATATTTCTCCAATTAACAATTATTGATTTTACAAATGTGTTTTATTGTTTTATTATCACTACACAACTCAACTGAAGATTCAAATAAGAATTAAACAGTTTCATCTTACCTTAGCTTTTGACGGTGCAGCCACTATAAGCCCCACCACCACACAGAGTAGTAGTATTGCTCTCATCTTCAGCAGAAATGGCCTGTTGCTTCTGTTGACTAACTCACTTATAACAGTATATAGAGTCACATCATGACCTCAGTAGGAGGAGTCTTTGTGACACTTTGTGATCCGATAGGCACAGAATCGTAAATGATGTTGTGGGGACTGCGTTTGCCCCAACTGCCACTCAAAGTGACTACTGGCCAATCACAGCGCGTCTTTGCCGGGACTTCCCCAACTCTCAACTTATGGAAGATGCTTCTGCTAGTCTGACCACTTCAAATGCTCCAATTTTAGAATAATAATTGATAATAGCCAATCTACAATCTCTCAATGCAAAACCTCTTATCTCTTATTAAACTTTGTGTTTCTTCATAAATTAACACCCTACTCGATCGTACTACAGCGTCACACAAAAGCATTAAAAGTAGCAGATCCACAAGCTCGAAAGCTCGTTTCAAGCTTGTAGATCTGCTACTTTTGATAGTTTTGAATCCTGAAAAGTAACAGTTTGAGGTTTCCACCGACAGAGAGGATAAAATAACATTTTCCACAAGACGAGGCTCGACTTTCGTACTTCAAGTACTGTACTTGAGTAAATTATTATATCATAAAACACACATTAACTACTTAAGCCCTAATTTACACATGGGCTATTTGAAAATAGCAGATCTACAAGCTCACGACGCGTTGTGAGCTTGAAGATCTGCTATTTTCAAACATTTTAGTACTTTAAGTATATTTTGAGGCCAATACTTTAGTACTTGTTACTCAAGTAACATTTTGAACACAGGCCTTTTACTTACTAAGAAGTAACAGAGTACTTCTACATTGTGGTATTGATACTTTTCTTAAAAATGTCAGTACTTTTTCCACCACTGGAGATTTCCACCCGACATATTTTTGCAGTCGTTCGTTTGTTCATGATGCAAATTAGTCAATCACACAAGACACAAGGCAAAGAATCAACTTGTTAAATGAAAAGTAAAATTTTATTATTCCTGAACCACAAAATAGACTTCTTTGGTTGTACAAATTCACTAGTTACAGTCTTGTATGAACTCTAACCCTTGACCCTAGGACTTCTCTGACCCTTCTCCCCTCCAACCTACTTGGAAATAATAAGCCCCAAGAGAGAACGCAAGACAAAGTATAAGAACAAAATAAAAAGTTTCAAACACTGCATTAAAAAAAATGTAGTGAATCCCACCTTTCTGAAGAAAAGAAAAAAAATCTACTGTAAGTTAAAAAATAAAAATAGAATAAATCAGCCATTTGCAAATGTTAAAAACCAAACTGAATTTCAGTCAGTGAGAGCAACATGGAAAGTATAATTAGTAGGGACCTACATTAAATTAACAGTATGCAACCAGTCAACATATGCAAATTGACTATGCTATTTTTACGAAAAGCAGAGAGAGAGATACTAGCTTGAGAATGACTTTAAATGAGACAGATTTCTTGAGAGCGATCACCGGGTCAGTTTTTGCTTCTCGAGGCTCTCCCATTTATTAGACCAATATACACGCAGCAGAGAGCTCCGGGTACCAAGCCCCGTCCCCAAAAACCCCCAGACTGACTCCTCCAGCAGTCCCAGACATTGCTTGGTCTAAATTAGGTCTAAGACTGGCTCAGTTTAAACCCTCCCCAAAAAAGTCTGCTGTCCTTTCAGTATTTGTACATTATTCACACAATAATAAAATGATTTTTCAGTGGCATCAGAATTAAATTAAACCAAAAAGGAGATACAAAAAAGAAAAGAAAAATTAAAAGCAACACCTGCTACCTTCACATTGCTGGAAAGAAAACCTCCCAGATTATGTGTAGAAATAATATGAGTTTTTTTTTTCACATTGCTGTAAAGATGCCCCTGAAAAGGGCTAGAGAAAAAGTACCGTTAACTTAAAAAATGAAAAAAATGAGTTCCCAAAATAGTGAAATCTGTTTATATCCATTACAATCAAATATAGATAGATGGTGATGCTGGTATCTCCAGTGTGAGTCACATTCACTGAACAAAGGGAATGTAACAGTAATAATATTAATGAAGCTGCCCCCATAGAAACCATAGATGCTGTACTACTGGTCTAAAACTCAGTGGTTCTCAACCTTTCAGGTCCAGGACTCCCCAAAAATAATCATATTTGGACTGGGGACCCCCCAAAATAATCACATTTGAACAGGGGACCCCCCACCCTGACAAGCACTTGGGAGTTGGGGCATTCGATTTAGTTTGACTCGGTTCCACAGCTAAATATTGTGAAAGACAAGTAGCAGATCTACAAGCTGTAGATCTGCTATTTTCACGTCATTTGGCTCCTTCTTATATTATTTGACAATTTGGCCAATGTTTGACCAGTTTTTATAGTATAGTTTGTTGATTAACTTTGATGCAGTAATGGTCTTTTCTAGGTATTAAAAAGGTCTAAAAAGTCCTTAAATTGTCACTTTACAGTCATCTGGGGACCCCGACCCACAGGTTGAAAACCACTGTACTAACGTACTGTACACATCAGGACAGGAATCATCAAAAAGGAATAAGAAGGGTGAGAGCTAAAGTTTTGATATAACCTATTTAGGGGTTTGCGAACAGTCAATGAAACTAATTGATTTAAAAGATTATGAAAAAGAAATAACCGATCATTTAATAAAAGTATCGATTAAAATGCGATTTTCTGGGCATGGTGTTATAGACGATAAGTTGTGTAAAAAAATAAATGTCAAGGAATTTGAAATTAGCTAAAATAGCAATCTTACAAGCTCATGGGATCGATTATTTCATTAAATCACTAAGAAAATAATCCTAGGTTGCCAGCCCTAAACCTATTCCCACTCTCTACACAGGGAGATATCAGCAATAAGCTCCAAAGTCGCCTTTTTTATTTTATTTAGACCAGCATAAGAAACAGATATGTGACAGCTAGTAAAATATAAAACTTTACATACATAAATGGGAATTTCAAAAAACAGTAAACAAAGCAGAATTGATGCTATGACGTAATAAAGTGATATGCCAATACTTGACTCAAAGCTTTGTTTAGCTTAAAAAAATGGTAAATGATACATATAGTTCATCTTTTCTTTCTCTTGAGAACTATGGGTTTGTACAACAGTAATATATGTGAAGGCCTTCAATTTGACTAAAATGATATAATCATAAAAAAATTAAAAACTCCAATATATTAGCCGAGATAATGTTTGTTAACCACATGAACCCGTTGTGTTCCTATTCTTGGGCATGTCATAATAGCCGAACATTCGGCCCCCCAAAAAAAAGCAAATCTACAAGCTTGCCCAACCCGTCGTGAGCTTGTAGATCGACTGTTTGTACGTACAAACAAAGTATAAAAAGGGTTTAAAGTGGTTAAGAAGCTGACCAGTGGGGTGTGACCACCATGTTCCTTGTGAGGACTCGAGTTCGATTCCGACTCCCGTCATGTCTCCCCATTTCTGCGTGCTGAGTGCGCTCAGATTTTCTGTCTCTCTCTAACACTCCTATCTAAATAAAAAGCCCAAAAAGCAAACAAAAAAAACAAAAAGAGCTGACCAATGGCAGTGCAATAAGGATATGTAGTGTTGTTTTTTCTTTTTAACATTGCGTCTGTGAAGGTAGCAGGATGTTCCCCCTTATTCAACATTATATACACTCCTCACCTCCCAAAAATATTCAACAAAAAAAAACCTGACATTTTACAATCTATTCACTGAAAGCATCAAAAGTATCATTCAAGAAAAGTTAGTATTACAGCTACAATTCATCTCTTTCTCTTCCAGTACAATGTTTTTTTTTTCTTCTTTTAAAAACAGCAAAAAATCACAGAAGTTTGGGGAAAATAAAAGTCAAAATAAAATACAATCAGTGTGGCCTTAGTTCCATTAACCTTCTAATAGGCTCACTGAGAATAGAACCCAAATTTAGTTTGTTTTTTTAAAAAGGAGAAGGTCTAGGTAGCAATGCTAGCTGCTAGCTAACCATGCTAGCGCTTTGTTGTGTGTGCCCTAAGGGACTATTTTTTTTAAACGGGCGATATTCTTCGTGCCGACTCATCCATACACAGACTGTAAAAGGCATGACTGGCACACAGGATATGATCCTAAGTGAGTGTGTGTGTGCGTGTATGATGATGATTATCAGCTTCATATAGTCTCTGCAGTGGTTACATAATGGGAAGAACAACTCTTCTCAATCTATGGACACAGCATGTAATGTATATAGTAGTACTGACTCAGTCAGCGCCTCTTCTTCTTCTTCTGGATATGAATGTGTGTGTGTGTGTGTGTGTGTGTGTGAGTGCACACACACGTTGTGTCCAGATTCTCTCCTTTGTTTGCAGTGTGTTTTATTTGAAGTGTTACGTGGGCACGGCGGTCTCCAGGCTGCGGCGGCCCTGTCTCAGCTTGCGCTTGTTGCTGTAGAGAGCCATCTCCTCCAGGGCCGAGGTGGCAGACAGTGGGGAAGAAGAAGGCACCTCTGCCTCGGGGTTCACAGCCGGTACTGTTGTGGCAGAACACAAAAAAACACATGGAGCGGCTTCGTTAGTAGGGCTCTACAGGTAGTTGCTACATAGGGGAAGACGTTTTTGCCTCACAGCCGTGGAGCGGAACGACAACTCTGTGCGTCTACCAGGAACCTTGCTTCAACAGTTCGAAGACCCTTTTTCTAGTTTAGCATGGATTCACCGCTCTTTTCTTTGTGATTATTCTATCGATAACGGTTTTGATTAAAAGGTAGGTTAAAATAAGTGAATAGCTCTACATTCTGATATATTATAGTTTATATATAGTATAGTATAGTTTGCTATAGAGTGTTTGTTCAGTGTTTGTTCAGTAACAGGAGTCTCCATGTCTCTACAGCTCGTTATTAAAAAGAAAACACATTTTCAGGTACTGTAGCTGACAAAATGTCAGCTAATCAGGAGAGAGTACCCATTTATCAGCTTCATTTTTATAGTGTTCCAGACAGTTCCAATTTTGTCTGCTTCTTTCTTTGTGTCATCACTTCTAATTTCCCTTGTTTAATCTGTATCCTGACTGAGTTCTCTATCCTGATTCGATAAAAATGGTATCCTGAGCTGAAAATGCATGTTCTGTTTAATAAAGAGCTGGAGAGACATGGAGACTCCTGTTACGGAACAAACACTCTATAGCAACGAGTACTATCACAATATAGAGCTATTTAACACTTATTTTAAACACAGAAAATCACTTTAGCACTCGTTAGCTAAAAGGTTGCTGGTAGACACACAGGCTAACGTTGCTTTGAAGGCAATCAGGCAGACAATTGTGCAGCAGGTGTCTGATGGCAAAGGTCCAATAGAATACCACCTTCACCTGCAAAATAGGCCCCACGTCTACACCAACGGCAAGGAAGGTAAATTAAGGAAGGGACGAGCTGGACGCCGGGGATGCGCCATGACGCTCACGGGTGGTAAACCTCGCACCGGAAGTTCAATGAAATACAATGCAGTGAATGAGAGCCGGCTGGACCAGCTCATGAACAAACACCATTTCTGAACGATTGCAAACTTTGTCATATAATCGGTTCAGGAATATAAAAGAAGACATATCACAGGTTGCTTTGTGACCACTAGTTTTTCGATGTGCACATGTACGTATTTTTAGCGGCAGGTATCGTTTCAGGCTCGGTAGTATCGCAGGATTTGGTTGTCAGACTGGCAATGATGGACAGTATCGCGATAGTTTGGCCGTTCAGAAATGTACTTTGTGCTCTTTAGATGCCTCTATAAAGTTATACAGTGTACACATCGAAAAAACAACAGCAGAAAACAATGTGTGATATGTCTTCTTTTATTTTCCTGGACTGAGTATTTTACAAAAAGGTCTCATTCAGAAATAGTGATTATTTATAAGCCGCTCCACCTGGCTCTCATTGACTGCAATGCATTCCATTGAACTTCCACCCAGTGCGACGAATCTGCCAGCTGGAATTTTGTACAGAGAAAATGACGTCGGTGTCCTTTCCTTAATTTTACCTTCCTTGACCAACAGCTTGAAGCCACCAGGTTTCATTACCAGTTGGAACTGTAAAATACTGGATTCATGACTGGATAATGGTGAAAACTGCCACTTCAAACAAGCTCAGCCTCAGCGCCAAGAGAGCAGGGGTCAATTTAGATTACAACCATTTTGATATCAACCTTGCAGTGGACCCTTCCATGCTCTCTTTAATCCTCTTTCTTATTCAAAGCTTTAAAGTGGCTCCATGCATAGCCTGGATCTTGCTTAGAGATTGAGAATTAGTTTGGCACTCCAATCAAAAGTTCTCTGGCACTGTGTGGTCCGATCAACCTGCACCTGTGGAACAGTAAAGGTGCTTCACACACACACATGACACACGTGATCTGTACTGTAACAAACCGTTATCCAAGCAGAGTGCATGCAAGTCCAACATGACAGCAACGTGGTAGTAGGAATGCAGGGCGCTCAAAAAAACTACTGCATATTTGAACCCTTCAGCAGTCCCCCGGGGGTCTCTTCCCTTTAAACAGCTGAGCTTCCCCCCAAATGTTCGCCTATTATGACATGCTCAGAATAGGGATGTTTTAAAGGGATAGCTCACCAACAAAATACATTTTTCCTATCGTTTAGTCACCCCATGGAGACTTGAATTCATGGATATATATATATTTCTTTTGCATTCCTAAGCCAATAATTTGATGACCAGTGGACTGGTAGGCAGCGGTTCCGGTAGTAGACACAAAGGAGACTCTTTCTGTCTCCTACCGGAACCGCTGCCGGACAGCAAATTATCTCTCCTCTCCATAGGAAACCAGTGGCTCAGCCAACGCACAGATTTGATTGCTCGTCCCGTCGTGTACCATAAGCACCTTAATACCAGCAAGTCAAACCCAGGTAGAGATACCGTCCCCAAAGGCAAGTCATCGAGTTCTTTAGTGGGACAATAGAGTACCGAAGTCCTGACGTCACTCCCACTACCCCCTGGTCACGGCGTTGTTTTTTTTATATTGGATGTCTAATCTTAGATCACGTCATATAAGAACTGTGTTCCGAAAATAAACAAACCACCCCAGAGATTGTCAAAAATTAAATGTCTTAGGGTGGTTTAAGACGGGGGAGGGGCCGACGCGCCTATTCATTTTCAATGAGAGGCGGGTGATAATTTGGGACGCGCGGAGAAGTTGAGGGGCGTTGAGGCGAGCGGGTGCGGTCCCGTGATATTCTCGTGCTCGTGTGTGCACACGCCCGCGGGCGACTAGAGCTGGATTGTGGTGAGCTTTGGATAAATTAGCACTTTGTTTATTTCTGGAAAACAGTTCTAAGATTCCCCTATGGGAATTTAAGTACAAAAAATAACGCTGTGACCCAGGGGGATATAGCGCCCTCTAGCGGGTAGTGATGTCAGACTTCGGTGCTCTATATCCCAATGCTATGCTATGGTTTAACACACGAGAAGCAAGGGTTAGAGTAAAGAAAACACACGCATTCAAAAGACCGCAAAGAGCGCACACACAACCCGCACAACAAGCGCACACACTCTCTCGTTCTCACAGAGACACAAAGAACAGTGTATGAATCCTACCAATAGGAGGCGCTTATCCCAGGTAGTCACCTGAATCAACGGGACAGAAACATCAAGGTATACATTATTGGGGAGACCGGGTGTGGCCTTGGGGCAGTTTGAATTTATGTCGGGGGTATTGGCCACTTAATGAGGAACAATTCTGTAAAACGTGACAATATGTTGCAAATTACAAATCATCTCTGTCGGGTGGAAACCTCCAAAACTGTAAAAAATACCCCAACTAGCAGATTTACAAGCTCAAAACGTGTCACTTCACGCCATGTTAGATCTGCTACTTTTGGTGTTTTTGTGTGACGCTGTAGTATGAAGTATAGCGTTAAAGGAGTAGTTCAGAAAAAAAAATACTTATTTTTTATCAATTACACGACCCAAGAAGCCTTGAATTCATGGAGTTTTTTTTGTTTTTGTCACATTTGTAAGTCAATAATTTGATGACCGGCGGAGCCTCCAGTAGGAGCCTCAATGGAGACTCTTTGAGTCTCCTACCAGAGACTCCACCGGTCATCCAATTATTGGCTTAAGAATGCGAGAAGAACAAAAAATTCTCCATGAATTCAAGGCTTTGTGTGGTGAGTAATCGATAGAAGAAATGTCCTTTTGGGGGTGAACTACCCCTTTAATTTACGAAAAAATAAAAAAAAATAGAATATGGAGAGGTTTCTGCCCGACAGCAACGAAATGTGTAAAATCTTTTGAAACAAACTATTTGTCAGCTTGCTTCTTTAATGGCAAATGTTCTCCTACTTCCCTTAAACCTAAAAATAAAATCACAGCTTAAGGGCATGGATGGCACCGGCACTGACCTGGGTTGCTGGAACCATCGTCCATAAATTGCACATCGTCACCAGCCTCGGGGGTCTGGAAGAGAAAGAGGACAAACTAAATGACTAAACTGAAGGGCAGGGAGTTTGTGTCAGGAAACCTTCACCACGTGAAGCAGTCACTGGCAGTGGAAGGGTGGCGAGAGGAACTGTGTGCCATCTGTCCCACTGCCAGTGTAGTAGCACCCAAATAATACCCACTTGAGGCTCCGCAAAGGTTTCAACACTTGGGCGAGAGCCAGTGTCTCTACTAGGGATGGGACGATAATAGTTATCATTTATTGTGATAAAAAAAACGCTCACATCGCAGAGATTTCAATTTATGGTGAAATTGTCCTCCGTCATACACTGGGGTCAATTTACCTTTGCCGAGGTGCATATCCCGTACCACTTAAACCCTCTAGAATTGGTAAAACGTGCCTGTAAAGAACATATATTTTGATAATATCGTAAATCGCAATTATTTTGGTCACAGTAATGACAAGATTTTTTTCATATCGTCCCATCCCTAGTCTCTACATTAGATATTTCCCCAGGAGAGCTCGGAGGGTTAGGAAAAAGGTGGTTGCTGAGTTAGGTCACCAGTTCCGGGGGGTCGGGGGGCTTGCTGTATTGATGCAGCAAAATAAGTGATACATCAGTTAAACGTCTGTGGAACGGATTCCCACCACCCTGTCCACCACCAGCAAATGTGTGCACGTTTTAAGTTTACGTTTTTTTGCAAGCGTCAGTGACTGGACGCAGCGAAGAAAACCAGGTGATCGATTGTTGAAGGGATAGTTCACCCCCAAAAATGATCGATTAGTCACCCCATTCATGGATATTTTTTAGTTTTTGTCGCATTCCTAAGCCAATCATTTGATGACCGGCAGCGGTTCCGGTAGGAGACACAAAGAGTCTCCTTTTGCCTACCGGTCGGCTGATCAAATTATTGGCTTAGGAATGTGACAAAAAAAATAAAAAATCCATGAATTCAAGTCTCCATGGGGTGACTAATCGATAGAAAAAAAGGAAGGAGGGTGTTTGTTTGTGGAGTAATTTTTTCCACTTCTTTTCTTTAAAGGAGGAAGTATATAAATGTGTTATTTTGGGGTTAGATTGCAAACGAAGAGTTTGCCTGATAATCACCGTCCAGCATTGTTTACACCAGCCCCTCCCACCCTCCGGAGAGCAACACACACACACACACACCTCTGAACCACGTTTAGTCAGTTCATTGGTGAGAGAGGTTCGAACACAGAGCAAAGTAAACAACTAGCCTGCCCCCAAAAACAAGCCCAGGGTGCAACACAAAGGTTGGCAAAGTTCACAAACCAGGATCACTGTGAAACAGCAAGGAACAAAATGAGCACAAACCACAAAGGATCCTGAACTCAAGAGAAATCCAGATAAAGATACAGACAGCCACAAGACGCTCAAACCACCAGAAACTAGAACCACTTCAAAACACAAGCTTTGCTCATGCCAGCGTGGGATTTCCCCCCTGCTCTCTCTCCCCTCTGTTAACCAATACTGAAAACCCGCCTGTGCTCGTGCTCAGAAAGCCGGTTAGTTTTTGACCATTTCCTCGCAGTGGCCATTTTGCTCTTACTTAATATCCAGTAGTAAGAAAAAGTATCGGAAAAGCTGCAGAAAAAATGCTGGTATCGGCGAGTATGCCAGTCTATGCCAATCTAATACCACGTAATTTATCATACGATGTCATTTACAGTGATCAATTTGTATTTTGAATGGTGTTTTATACACTTACATTATTTTACTAACTTGTAGCTGCACTATAACAATAAATTATTAATAGAACAGTGGTTCTCAAACTTATTTTAATTTCAAGGACCCCCATAACTCTGAGTGTACGGATGGAACCAAATGGACCGGTAAGGGTCCATTTGGTTCCAATTGTACACTCTCAGAGTTGCAGACCTGTAAGGGTCCATTTGGAACCCCCTCAAGGACCCCTGAGAGTCCCTGGACCCCACTTTGAGAACCACTGTCCTATATTGTTTTAAAATAACACACTGGGATCGGATCTGTATCGGAAAGGAAAAGATTGTATCGGTACATCTCTAATATCTGGGGGGTATGAAGTAAGAGCAAAGTGAACATTGTGTGAATATGGTCCATAACATTGCTGGTTAAATGACAGAATATAGGGGGAGACCTTCGGTTTCAGAGGTCAGAATGCATGAGAGGAAGCCTTGGATGTAGTTGTGTAGCGTTCAGCCCATGCAGGGGGGTGAGACCCCGGTGAGAGTGGATGACAGGTGGGGTCGTGCCCCCCCCACCCCGGAACTGAATATTTTGTTAGTTAGTCAAATAACTCTGGATGCGGTGATTGGTTGAGTGTTAATGTCACATTATTGGTTGGTGAGTGTTAATGTCACATTATTGGTTGGTGAGTGTTAATGTCACATTATTGGTTGGTGAGCGTTCATGTCACATTATTGTGGTGATTGATTAACAGGTCACAGCTGGTGATGCGTGGAAGGTTTTACGTGGATGGTGAGTATTTAGAGCAGTGGAAGGTGACAATAAGAGGGAAGAACAAGAAAACCATTGACAAAAGAAACTAAAAGAGAACAACCTGGTGCCGATTCGTCCCGCGTCATGATTTAGTACGAGTACAAACATCCTTTAAAAACAGCTGTTAGACTTTGTTGTGCACCGGTGTACTGTGCACCTAAAATAGCAGATCTACAAGATTGTGAGCTTGTAGATCTGTTATATTTGTGGCGTGCAACGACACAGACCAATGCAGCTAAAGTATAAATCACCCATGAGAGTTAGCCAGCCAGACCCACACAGAGTCATGGAGGGGGGCATTCATTAATAACCGAGCCACTTGCACTGAAGCCCCTGGATTATTGGAGAAACTAAGAGGGGAGGGGGGGGGGGGGCAGCAGGAAAAGCCACGGGCAAGGGGGGGGGCTTGCTCAGCATGCAGCTTATACCTGGATGTCGTATACGGGTTTGGAAGAAGGAATGGCAGCAAACTGACGGTAGTCAAACTTCTTTGACGACAGGGACTAGAAGGATAGCAGAGGAAGTAGGGGGTGAAGACAGAGGGATGGAACGAATGAATGCAGGGATACAGAATGAGCAGGAGTGGTGGGTAGAGAGAGAGAGAGCGCGAGAGAGAGAGACAGAGAGAGAGGGACAGAGAGAGAGAGACAGACATAGAGAGACAGACACAAAGAGACAGACAGACAGAGATGGAGCGACAGAGAAAAAGACACAGACAGAGAGAGCGAGAGAGACAGAGACACAGAGAGCGAGAGACAGACAGACAGAGAGAGGCAGACAGACAGAGAAAGAGAGAGCGAGAGAGAGAGAGAGAGAGAGAGAGAGCAGCAGAGGAGAGGAGGAACACAGTAGAGGAGGTGAGGGAAGCAGGAATGGATCAGGGAGAGGTAGGAGGCAGACAGGCTGGGTGACTCAGACAGCCAGCTGTGGCAAATGGAAAGAGGAGCACTATGTTGTTGTTCTAAAGCCTGGCTTGGACAAAGTGAGAATGAAGGTGGATGATGGGTGAGTTAATGTCAATGTATCATGAAGCCAGTCTACTTTGTCCCCTGTTCCAGCTTGTTGTCAATGGTCTGCTGTCCTCTTTTTTTTGCAGGTAACAACTTCTAAAAATTAACAAGAAAGTCATAAGCTAACAGCTTTGAATTTGTTTTGAACAATTCAAGCCGTCTCAGACAGTAGATTTCAACAGGAAGAGCTCAATCTATTTTCGACCTCTACAATGTTAGACAAGTGGAGAAGGAAAACACACTGTGAAGGGTCTGGAAATTCAACCAGAGGTAAAAAGTGGTTAATTAAAAAGCTTACCAGTCTGCCAGGTGAGGTCACTCCACGAGGGCTCAGTTCTGTTAGAAAAACACAAGAAATGTGAGATCAGACCACAGTCTCTACTGGTTTCCTGCTTATTCAGTACCGAGTTGAGATATACCACAATCATCATCATCATCATAACCTTTATTTAAACTCGAAGTACAGTTGAGGGGCAAGCCCTCATTTTCAATGTAGTCGAGATACACAACATAATATTCAACAAGAATAAACATTTATATACATCAATATTAATATAAGAATTAGAGGACAGAGAAGACTCAAACATATTCAAAGAACTAAGACAGATAGGCCGGGAATTAATCAAAACAGTTACACTCTGGAACAAAAGTGTTGGAGACCATTTCCCTAAATTGACCCAAGGAAGGCAGTGATCTGATTCTTAGGGATTTCTGGAGCTCATTCCAAGTAGATGGAGCACTAACAGAGAATGCTGCCTTGCCTAGCTCTGTGTGAGTAAATGGCACCTTAAGGGTCAGGAAATCAGAATCTCTTATAGGGACAGTATCACGCTTTTGATATGTATTTAATTTAATTGTTGATGGTTTTCATAGTCTATTGAAACAACAATACGTAGGCCCCATTCAGACCAAGATTTGCTTTGGATAAGAAAATGTATACCAAGTACATCATGTTTAAGTCATGATAAGTGTCCCTTGTTTACGTTCTAAAACTCGATAAACATACCATACAAGCCTGTACATAACACTATAACTATATCAAATCAGCAAACAATACTGATCTGACACATCAGACAGGTTGGCCATTGAGATGACGTGTGACCCACCTTCCAGAGGGGTGGGAGAGGGCGTTGGTGCGGGTGAGGGCGACTCCGCCAGCTGGTCTAGCGTACCGCGCTTCTTCCCCTCTCGAGACTTGGCGATGACCATCTGAGCTTTGAGCGCATCCTGCTCCAAAGACTTCATTCTGCGGGAGAGAAAGAAAGGGTGTGAGACAGAGTTAGATGAATTAGAGGAGAGAGAGAGATAGCAAAGTAAGAGGAGGAAGAGAGAGAGAAAGAGAGAAGAAAGATCGATAGAGTGGCTGATAAGACGCTCGTGCGCAGACACGCACGCACACGCACGCACACACACACACGCGCACACACAACCACAAGGTGCGTAGTGTACTTGTGTTGCCAACTACGGGTTGCTCCTTGTCCTGGTTTGCGGTCGTCTCACTCCCGTCTAATGGACTGATCAGTGATCAATACAGTGAAACTAAGGGGATGCACTCCAGGATAAGGACAACCCTCATGGGATATACCCTTAAAGGGATAGTTCATCCCCAAAATGACTTTTTTTCTATCGATAACTCACCCCATGGAGACTTGAATTCATGGAGATTGTTTTTGTCGCAATCCAATAATTTGATGACCAGCAGACCGGTAGGCAGCGGTTCCGGTAGGAGACACAAAGGAGACTCTTTGTGTGTCCTACCGGAACCTTCTGCCGGTCGTCAAATTATTGGCTTAGGAATGAGACAAAAACAAAAATAATCTCCATGAATTCAAGTCTCCATGGGGTGAGTTATCAATAGAAAAAACGTCATTTTGGCGGTGAACTATCGCTTTAAACTCATCATGTCACTGGCAGCTTTATACTGTGTGGGCTGTGTATGTTAGTAGGATGGTGCACTGAAATCAAGACCAAGATAGCAAGGAAGACAGATGATGAAATGAGACAAGTGGTGAAATGAGACGATGAAAGGGGGGTCTCATCTCACGACAGATGTGATGAGAGAATTGGAGAGAGAGAGAGAGAGAGAGAGAGCGCTTCACAGTAAATGGATAAGGCCAAGACGTGCAGAAGCAAGACAGCATCCACAAAAAAGAAAAAACACATGGGCAGTGGAAGCACTGTCACAACGTTGCTGTGAGTGCTTGCTCTTATCTATCTCTATGCGTGCCCCCCCCCCCCCCCCCCAATTTCCCAACCCACGCAAAAAGCAGTGTGCCACACCACCCCACGATGCCGTGCGTCCAGCCCACTGGGGCAGAGGAAGCAGACCTGAGCTGGGAGGCAGCGGAGGCAGGAGGAGGAGGAGGAGGAGGAGGAGGAGTAGAGCAAGTAGTGGAGGCAGCAGTAGTGGTGGTGGAGGAGGAGGTGGCGGGCTGATGAGACGCCCTCACCCTGGCCTGGTACAGCCTCTTAGCCAGGTCCTGCTCATACTGTTTAACATCATCCTCTAGGCCATAGGGCCTGGAGAAAACAACCACCACAACGACCAGGGAGGATAGGAGGGAAAGAAAGAACCAGGGGGACCAGGAAGAGGGGGGTAAGGGTAGGGGAGAGGATGAGGAGAAATGTAACCAGAGGAAAAGAAAAAAGGGAGGAAGAAGATAAGGAGAGAGGGAGGGAGGGAGGGAGGGAGGGAGGGAGGATAAAGAGACGTAAGGACAGAAACAACCAACAGAAGAATGGAAGGTACAGTAGAGTTAAGGATAGAGCCCGACCGATCAAATTTCTTTGGGTCCGATGCTGATCCTGATTTTCTGATCAAGTGATTTTATTGTATTTAACCACTTTAAGCCTTATTAATTTAAAACAATAAGTATGTAGCCTTTGTAACCAACGGTTCCCTAGCCATGTGGCCCATTCAAAAAGGCTAAACAATAGCCAGTCGCAATGCGTAGTGAGCTTGCAGATTGTATTTTTTTTAAACCTTTAAAACTTGAACATGTTTGCCTATAATGACATGTCCAATATAAGGACACCAGGTCTAACTCATTCGGTGCCATTGACATGTACACGTCAATGGCAACACGTTTCCAGGGGCCAGAGTGCCAAAGACGTCCTACACGTCCAAACCGTGTTTTCAGTGTTTACGCTAGATGGCGATGTTCCCCAACCTATGACTTCTGGAGAAGAGTATAGATCCTGAAATAATGTGATCACAACAAACCCAGCCCCGTCCGATCTAATGTTAAAGGATTTAGAAAAATCTAATTTTCTTCGAGTTTTTGGCGAGAGCAAGCTATATTCAACCGGCAATAACTAAAGAACGGTCGCAGAGAAAAACCTCTGTGTTTAGCAACGATCGGGGGATCGATCATATTGGAGATAAATATTCTGTGACTACTTGAAAAGGTAAGAAAAAGAAAAAATCGCTGGCACTATTGGCAATTATGTATTTATTTACTTGGCACTGAATGAGTTAAACCAAAGTGTTTAAAAATCAGGACATGTCGGCTATAATTGCTATAACGGTATATCGGTTGGGCTCTATTTGGGAAGAATCAATGAGATCAGTGTAGCAGACAGGAAAACGGTATGAAGAGAAGAGGAGAAGAGGCACAGACTATGTAAACAGACGGTCATTCTGTGTCACAAAGCTGAATCAACATTCACTCTGTATTTCTGAACAGCTGGCTGAAGAAGAGGGGGCTGCTGGGAAATGAACCGAACTCGGGTTACCCGACCCACGGCTGACTGGCAGCCTGCGTCAGAAGCAAAGGGTCACTAACCTCTACCACGAGAACATTTGAGCGACTAAAAGGTCAACGGGGATAAATCAAGACAAAAAGTTGAGAGGAAAAGGGAAAGAAAGGTGAAGATGAAAAGGGAAAAGGCAGAGAGAGATGGGACGCTAGGGAAAGTAATAAAAAAAAAGACCAGACACCATTGTTTTTTTTGGGGTATTTGTTAGCTATGGTGCTTTCCATCCGTTGCCTGAATACCGGCCTCTCGTCTTTAGTAAATTTAAAATACACCTTCGTGTGTGTGTATTTGGGTATTTGTTTTACCGTGCTGCCCTCCACATGGCTCTCTTCTCTGCCTCCAGAGCTCGTTTCTCAGCGGGCGACATGTCCTTGTCGAGGGCCACGGCCAGCTCGGGGCTCTGCATGCGCAGCCTCTCCTGGTGCCTGCGCTCCGCTTTGGCCGTACGGATGGGAGCCGCCGATGACTCACCGGGGTACCCGGGGATGAGACTGAGAAACACAACGGAAAATGGATAATCACATGAAATACAACATGCCAATACTTGCACAGATGTTTTTTTCGTAGAATGAATTGCCTTGACCATACCACAGCGTCACACAGAAGTATCAAAAGTAGCAGATCCACAAGATCGAAAAGCGGCGCGAAGCGACGCGTTTTGAGCTTGTAGATCTGCTACTTTTGCTACTTTTGAATGTTAATCCTGAAAAGTAACTGTTTTGGACATATGAGGTTTAACAACCGACAAAGACGCTAACTTTTTAACACATATACACTATACAGTACATAATTGTATGAATCACAACTGGTATAATAATGGAAAAATATTGGCTACAACTTGAAGAATAACAAATACATCTGATACTTATATTTATGTCAAACCCTTAGATGTAATTTGTAATGGGAAACTAGCGTGCTGCCAACTTGTTAAAGCCTCCATCACAGGGAAAAGTCCCATTAAATGACTTTTCCAAAGCTTTATACAGTCATTCTTGATTTATCAAAACTTTTCGTCTGTGCATAATGTTCTCTCTTATAGTTAAAGTGTTATTTACCCGGTCATAGAGTTGGGCCGTTGCTCCCATCCCATGCTTCCTTCCAGGGAATTCCTCTGAGAGTCTGCTTTACCATCTACTGAGGAGGGCCTACACACACACACAGAGAAAGGACAGATTAATTAAAAGTCTGCTTTAAGGCAACTCTCCTACAGGAGAAGGCGCGTTCAACTCAAAGGGGAAGTCTTGAGGTGTGCTCTCTTGGAATTTAACGATATACAGTGAAAGGATTATCCGCGAAAAGATTATACTCTCTTGAGTAGTTTCTATATTCTTTTTAATTTATTTTAATTTATTCAACAAAACAAAAAAAAGTACTCCAATCTGTGCTTCTGGGGGTCCCTGGAACAACATATTGTGAGATGGGGTCCACGGCCAAATACATATCATTTTGGGTAATCTCTCAAGAACAGATTCTGCTCTGCGTTGGAATCTGTCAGGGAGGTTGGTCATAACATGTACGCAGTAGCCTATAAGTGGGCGTGCCTTCAGATCAGGAAGCAGGCCGCGCTTTACCCAATCAAATGTAGTGGGCGGGATTCACGTGTCCGTCGATCCTTCCCCTCTCGAAACCAACCGAAACTAATTTAACAATAGCGTCCGCGGAGCAGACAAAACCACGGAAAGATATTCACATTTTAACTTGTTCTTTCATCATAGAGACAAGTGGGCTTATAACCAAAACGATCCATGTTCTCTGGGAGAAGTGGTGTTAGTGTTCTGTGTAGAAATATTGTTAGTGGGAATGAAAACATAGTCGCACCACCGGAAGTGATGCGCTGAAGGCAGACCAAAACCCCGGTTTCCTTGCGCACGGGTGCTACGTTTTCTTCCTCCCAGAGCCAACTGAGACAGTCAAAAACAGCAGAGGGCGCTGTTTTTCCTTTTCATTTGGCACTGGGTTCCCAGATTGCATTTTGGGTGGTCCTTGACATGGAAAAGTTGGAGCACCACTGATATAGCTACAGCTGCAAAACATTTTTAGATTGTATTTGGCCCGTGGACCCATATCTCAAAATGTTTTGTTCCAAAGACCCCCATGAAGCAAAGATTTGAGTTACAAATGTTCGCTTAAAAAATATCAGCTATTTTTGAATAGCCAAAGAAATCTAAAATGACACAGATGTGTTACCGGATTGAATGGATTAATAGCGGTTTGCACAGCAGCAGCAAGTCTACCTTGCAAGAAACAGACATGCTTTCTCAGCGTCTCAAACCGTTATGGGGGGTCCTTGTAATTAAAAAGTTTGTGAGCCACTGGTTCTAGTGGCTAAAACCTTCAACCCTGATGAATGTTCTTCTCACAGTGGTCATGTGTGTGTCTTACCCGGAGCTGCCACAGTAGCTGGGCGGCGTGACGTTGTAGCTGGGCGGCGTGGAACACTGTCTGGAGGGCGTGGACACGGGCTCCACGTTGTACTCCACTCCGTCCAGCAGCACCTTGCCCGTGGCCTTCATGTCCGCCACCTGCTGGGCCAGGTCGTCCTCTTCGTCCTCCTCATCTTCGTCCAGCAGGTACTCACGCGCCCGCTGCTGAAACCTCATCTCTGAGGTTTGGGACAGAATAGGTTCGTTAGAGACCACAAGGGGAGGTAAATGAAAATTCCCATTAGAGTTCTCAACGGGTCTGAAAATGAAGGCTCTGCCCTAGCTGTGTCGGCCCGAACAGGGCCCGGCCCGAACAATTACCATAATGTTAGGCCCAAAAACCAGAAAAAAAAAGTAATACATTTTCAAAATATATATATATATATATTTTTTTTCATGGGACCCGAGGCTCGGCCCAGCCGGACTAATTAGCATACATTTTCGGCCCCGGCCCGGCCCGAAAGCGTCAGGTAGGGTTTGGGCAGAATTTGAGAGCTTTAATTCCCATAGAAAGGAGGTGTCATCCACTGCCGTCGTTTTTCCCTTTTCTCCTTTGTACATATAGTGCTTTGTGTTTGTTGATGACATGTATTATTGTAATTTTTTATGCTATGTTGATGAATTGAATACATAGGACCACAATGTTATCCTTTTAGCCTTGATGTCTTACTGTACCACGGGCTGATTTCATTTCTGACTAATAAAGTATTCAATCAATTTATTTTGTAGTGAGGAGAGAGGTTATTAAAAAAGGGATACATCTCAATCATAAAATACAAAAGGTTGAGTAATGTGAACAATTTCATTTGTGCAGATATGACACAAAAAAAAAAGACTTTATTCTAGCTTCATTAGAAAGAGTACATGGATAAAGAAAGACGGCTGTTGGAAACTGACCTTCCTCTTCCCTCATCTTCTTCAGGTCGTCCTCTCCGACGAGGGAGACGCGAGCTTTGGGTTTCTCCGGCGTCTGCTGCTTGACGTCGATCTCAAAGTACTTCTGTCTGTCCCTGAACGAGCGCTGCTCTGGACTGTCTTTACCACCGGCTGGAGAGGGAGTCTGGCTCTGCAGGGAAAGGTTGACACACATGAGTTAAAGAACTTAGGTTGTACTGCAGGTAAAAACAAGAGGACGCCTTTAGCAGCCCAACTGTTAAAGCAAATGGTTGATCAGGGTCGGACACCAACCATTCTCCTCACAGGTCAGTGGCTAGTCTTGGATTTCGACCAATCCACTTAATAATTACTTTTGTACTAGCCCGCACACAAGGAAGACTAGAAAAAAGGAACTTCTAACCAAAGTTGCTGCTAAAGTAGACTAACTCACCAGTCACAGCTGAACATGTTAACAGAATCTTGCTGTTACGTTCCCAGTTCCGTCCATATGAAAACAAATATTGTTGGCAAGACCCCAAGAACAAATGAAAGAAGACTGAAACAGACTGATAAGACGACCATTTAATTTTAGAGTTTTGAGTTTTTGGCCGAGGCGCTTAAGATGGAAAATAAGAGAGGCAATAGAAGAAAAGTATAAAATAAATTAGGCATTAAAAATTATTAGACCCAACACCAAAACAATTTTTTTAAAGTTTGATCTTCCGCAGTCGCATTCCTGACACAACAGCAGCAATGCCAACTCCCATGATGCTACAGGACAGAGGGTCAACCACCACCGATTAGATCACAGCCCGACTGGGGGAAGGCTGTCGTAAGAGACCGGTGGGTACTGTATACCTGCATCATGTTCAGGGAGGGTCTGGAGAGGTGAGGCACGGCCGCCAGACTCATATAATCCCGACGGTCAGAGGACGAGAGGGAGTGCCGGGGAGAGACTGAGCCGGTCGCACCCCTGCCCCCGGCCCCCTCGAACCCCACTAGCTCGTCATCAAACACCTCGTTGAGGGACTCAGGCTGAAAAATGGCCCAACACAAGTTGTGACTTTGTTGTGACTACGTCCAATTAGAACGGTGCTGTTATAGGGTGCCGATACAGGAACGTATACGTTTCACACAACCTTTAGAAGTAATCTGGGGAGATACTCGCATCTGTACTTGAAAGGGCACCTGGAAAAGTGCCATGGGTTTTTTGTGGCCAACACTTGAAATACCTTAAACATTTCAAAATACCCAACCATGCTTCTTCTTGCCAACATTTAAACATAGGCTTGCCTATGTTCAACATTCTATGACTGGTAGGTAGGCAGGTACTTTATTTGACCACAACATTTAACAAACAGGTTGTTCATAACACGATTTAAATGGGAAATCACTTTTTGTTGTTTGTGGAAAAAAATAGAAAAAGACAGTTTTGTTATTAATTTAACCCATTTACACCTGAGGCCAATTCTAAAAACACCTTCTGAATCTGAATTTTTGATTCAAATGATTATAATTTTTCTAAATCATGTTGCTATATATCGTTGTGGGGTGGAAATCCGATCGGCTATTTTCACTACTTTTGTGCGACACTCTTCTATGATGGAGGGCTTTAATTTACGAAAAAACTAACAAATTTGTAACTTGGAGATACAAGGTTTCCGCCCGACGGTGACCATATAAAGTAACAACTAAAATGACATGGATGCTTTCCTGCATTGAAAAGTATAACAACGTATCACCTTTCCAGGTCTAAATGGGTTAAAACCCTCAAATACCTGTAAAACTGTACAGTTTGTAATATGTGGCTCACCTCTGGAGAAGGAGAAGGCGGCATGGGATGGACATTGTTCCTCACACCATAGAGGTCCTGTGGGACGGAACAAAGGCAAAAAGTACAACATTAAGCCAACATTAGTACAACAAAATAACCCCTTTACACTGAGCACAAAGATAGGGAAAGTGCAGCAAGCAGGGAGGTAAAGAAGGGGTGTCAGGAGACTGTCGGCACAGGATACCACACAAGGACGTTCAGTTGTATTTTGGGGAGAAATTCTTTCAAAAGGCAACACCACTGATGACGATGACTAGGGATGGGACCATATGAAAGGATTATTGTGGCAATAATTATTGCGATCAACGATATTATAGCGATAATCAAAATATACTTAAAACTTTAAATGGCACTTTTGTTAACTACTTGAACATCCAGCATCCCTATTCTGGGGGGAACGTTTGCCAAAAAGAACCGATCAACAAGCTCACAAAGCGTTGCAACGTGCTGTGAGCTTGTAGATCTGCCATTTTTGCCGAATCGATTTGTGTAGAGTAAAATAAGAGCGTACCAAATGCACTCTTTACAGGTCAGTTTTATCAAGTATAGAGGGTTTAAGTGGTTCTGAATTTGCAGCTCAGCAAAAGCGAATTCATCGTAGTGTAGGACAATTTCACGATAAATTAAAATCTCTATGATAAGATTGTTTTTTTTTAATCACGATAAACGATTATAACGATTATAGTCCCATCCCTAACGATGACACAGTGGTACCAAAAAACAACAACAACACCGACCACAGTGAGTGCATTCCACATGCCACCGCACACAGGCTCCGATAGGCCAGCCTGCTCCACAAGGATCGGGACGGCAAAGCATGCTTTGTGATGTCACAAGCCGGGAGGAACCCTACTGTACCTGTGGCGACTCCAGCACAGCCATGGAGTGAGGCACGGCAGCGAATGCCTTGTATGCCTGCTTGAAATCGATGGGGAACTCGTCGGGCGAGGTAGGGGAGGGGGCGCGAGGCTGCAGGGGGAGGGAGGGGGGTATGGAGGCAAGAGAGAGGAAGGGAGGGCAGGACGGGATTGGGCGGGGTGCGTATGGTAGGAAACCAAAGGGAAGGAGGAAGAAGAGGCAGGACAGACAGACAGGTAGGAGAGGGCAGACTATGAGAAAAAAACAGCAAAGTTGGAAGAAGACAGTGGAAGAGAACAGGTCATGGCAGCTGGTTTCATGTGAGAGAGGGAGGGGGGGCATGTACCGGAGAGACAGACAGACAGACAGACAGAAGGGCTTGGAGAATGAGGCAGTGCTGCTGCGCTTAAAGCTGCGACTATGATTCTCTGAGCACCCTGGGTATGAAACTAATTCAGGAAGACATGGGGATGGTCGGTCGGTCACGTCAAGGAAGAAAGCGGATCATTCCAGGACAGTGAGGCTATTATAGTCTCATCTGAGCGACAGGAGGTCTCACTTGGATGGGGATGTGACATTTCTCACTGGTGCAGCAACAGTTGGTACCGTGGGGAGGCTGTGCCACCGCGTTGGGGTGAAGAGGGTTCCACTGGACTGTTGTAGACACATGCCCAATTTTCCTACTGTGCAATTCAATGCAAGACTCCAACACCTAGCTCAGTCGGTAGAGCACTTGCCTCTTGACCACAAGGTCATGGGTTCGATCCCGGGCACCGCCAACTCAGCGTTATGAGTAGCACAGCTTAGGTGTGTGCGGCAAGTCGTCCGATAAGTACATGGGAGCTGATGGTAGGTGTTGCGCTCCATCTCCCAGGGGGTCTAGCGCACTGCGAAACGGGGATAGACTTCCGCTCTCTGGCTGATACCGACAATATGACCTCTCCGACCTACTTACTTACTTGGTATGTGTTGTACACTATGCCGTATGGCGCCCACTAAAGTGTTCTCTTTCTAATACTCGCTCCATGTCTCGCTATGGGCATCTCGCTCATATTATCAGAGACCCTGGGTTACGTTAGTAACCTATTGTTTTGACTGAATCACAGTGGGCAGCACTCAGTGGGCTGAGAGGAGAGAGGGGAGGGGGGACGGGCTACATACACACAGCCCTATGTGGTGGTAGTGAAGGGTCTTACAGAGGTCTGGGAGTTGATGGGGGAGGGGCCATGCTGGAAGGGGTTGGGGCTGTGGCCTTCCTGTGGACTGGCGGGAGACGGGGTCGACCACACGCGTCCCACCGGCTGGATGGCTCCTGGTCTCGTCTAAGGAAAGAGAGGAACATTGATGTTAACGAAAGCTACATTAAACACTTAACCCATTAAGATTAGGAAAGCATCTGTTATTTTAGATTTTAACCACTTTAACCATTATCTTATTCCTTGGCTATTCAAAATAGCACCGAGTGCTGCGCTATGAGCTTGTATATCTGCTATTTCTGGGGATTCTACAAATGTCTTCTAAATCCTAACAGTTTTTAGAAAAAAACGTATGTTGCTATAATATCAGTGGTTCTTGAACTTTTTCATGTCAAGGACCTCAAATTATACGTATTTGGCCGCGGACCCCCATCTCAAAATATGTTGTTCCAGGGACCCCCAGAAACAAAGATTTGAGTTAAAAATGTTCGCTTTAAAAAATATATATATTCAAAGATTTCCACAACTTTCAAAATGTAGACAATTTTGCACAAAGTAGGAACGTCACGGTTAATGTGGTTAACAAACACTTTAACTTGAAGGTCCAAAATGAAGATGAATGAAGCATAATGGTAAAAATGTAAACTGAGGAGGTGAAACAAACAAAGGACTCCCAAACTAAGTTTACTTGATTCATGTTATTGTGTTTCCTTTATGGCAAATTGCCAGCTCTCCATACTCCATAGACAACTCACTGAAGATGGGCTGCTGCTATCTCTGCCAGTGGCGTTGGTGGGGTAATGAATGCCTGCCTGTAAAGAAAATATGAATGAGAATGCATGGATGGACACCACGGAGCTCGTATGACCAGACACACCCACGGGCTTGAGTTTCAACAGGCATGTTCACACCAACGCGAGGAACACATAACTATAGTCGCCAAGCCTTAGCGTTTGGAGCTTCTGTCGATGAATGGTAGCACAGAGATTCTCACTACTGGAACAATGTAAATAGACAACAGTTAAGGCTCGATATATATTGTTTACAAAATGCTAAACTTTGTCACATCATCCCTGTTTTCTCACGCTGTCAAATAGCCATATAACAAATATTCCCACTCGTCTACCATGGATAACAGAAAATGCATTACATTTTACTAGTCTATTACACATCTTCCTTCAACATAGATGCCTGGTCCTGATCTAGTTTAACAAGATCAAACATGTCACAGCAGCTAATAGCAAGTATAGACAAACGGACAATCAAGTCACATGACATGGCTCTTCCAGGACACCTCCGGTCCCACTCACACACTTTGCAAAGAGCAAAGAAACGGTAATCAGCCAGTCAGGGAGGAACAGTCACATGCTATAATGCTAAGATGCTGTAGCTGAGCGTGTTAGAAACTGCAGAGTAGAGCTGCCAATGGTAATTTAGAGTGAACAAATATATCCGTTTGCATCTCTTTTACATGATTATATTGATCATTTAAAGACCAGACAGATGACAGAGGAAGTCATTAAGATTTGAGGGACTTTTGGTATAGAAAATACACAAAAATGCATATAATTGTGCAGCTCTAGCTGAGAGTAGTGGTAGTATTATGCTGAGAAAGCCAGGCCAACAGCAGAGAGCAGAGAGGGGTCCATAGGACCCACTTACGAAGCGGGTCTCCCTGCCTCCTCCACACAGAGAGCTGTTGGACGAGTGATGGCTGGGCTGAGGCAGGGAAGGAGGAGAGATCAGAGGGAGCCAAGCAGAAAGGAGCTCTGCATCCTGACTAGAACCAAGGGGTGACTCATGGCCAACAACATAAAATAAAGGATGGAGATGAGTGGTTTTTCAGAGAGAGGAGTACTGAGGGTTATAGTGGGACTCACCGGCTGGATGGTGGGGGAATAGGGGGCGTCTCTGATTGGACTGTCTGTCCTCGGGAGATCACCACCAGAAGGCGCCTGGAAACATAAACAATGGTGGGGAGGGGGGGGAAACATTTACTCAGCCACTGCTTTTATATTATTTTATTGTAAACCTCAGTGTAATATATACACAGAAACCAATATCATGTTAAACTAATCATGTACCCAACAGTCATATACATGTTCTTAACACATGATTAGTTCCAACATGATTTGTCACAGTAAAGTTAATCCACCAAAATTATAAGCAATAATAATGAACATGCACTCTGCTAGAGGTTGTGCTCAAAGGTGTGAATTTCAGAATTTCAGCTGGTCAGTTTTGGGTCACCAAACAAGTGTGGCCAATTTGCTGCCCTGGTTTTGTTGGCTCCGTCAGTACTGACATTACAGGCAATCATCCTAACTTGGACAGGGAATGCCACACAAGGTGATCAAAACAGGTAGAGCTTTATAGGCCTTGATAGGCTTTTTCCACTTCACTTGCTCACAGCAAAGCAATCCTTCCAACTCAAACTCTGAACGAACATGATTTTTTTTTATTGGTTTGTTATTTTGGGATTAATACAAGCAAAACTTAACCATTATTTTCACAAGACTATTTAATGATGACTCTTGTGATGTGCGAACTGTGCATCACAAGTGGTGTGCGAACTGTGCATCACAAGTGGTGTAGGTCAATTAGGCAAAGCAAGGCACTAACATTATCAGGGTTGGGGGAAACCTCGCACTATAAAACACTATAAACATATGCACACATTGCACTGTAAAAGCCACTATGTATACAACAAGCATTGGGAAAAAACACAAGTTATGAAAAATTGTTCTTGGGATCATACTAAGCAAAGACGGTTATAAAGTAAAGCTACATCACACACTGTTGCCGCATAATTCCAAGGTCTCCGCTGCCGTAGCCGGGGGTCCCCGCGATACAGGTGAGCCAAGTAGTGCAAAACCAGTGTATATTAGACACACCATGCCGAGCCCGTCAAACCACACACACAGGGTGTGCTTCTTGCCTTGGAGGAGTACAACCAGGGCTGCAGTTGGCCCTGCTTCCCGTAGCCAACGGGCGGCCCCGACAGGATGCGTTCCTGCGGGGGGCGGCCCTTGCCCCTGCGATTTGCCACCAAGAAAGGGTTCTCCTTAAAGCAGATGGGTTGAGAATCCACCAGGTTTTCGTCCTCTTCTTCATCACCACAACCGGTTATGGATGATGATGCCGAGCTGCCTGGCATCATTGTCGAATTTTGCAGGGCGGCGCTTTCGCCGAGAGAGGAGAGCAGGGAGGAGGGGACGTGCTGAAGCCCCGTCTCTGGGTTTATACTGGGGCAGGACTCGTCGGGGTCCACGTGGTAGAGAGGCGGGGAGGAGGGGTGGGCCATGCCAAAGCCCAGGGGCTCTAAGGGGGCACCGCAGTGGGCCTGCAGGGGGGCCTCCATGGGAGCAGTAGGTTTTACAGTGGGAGAGAACTGAACGGGGAGAACAAAAGGGAAGAGAGACAGCAACAGAGAGTAGAGGTACAGTGTGAACTGAAATGAAAGCAAAGTACAGAGAGAGAGAGCAACGAGGCCGAACAACAGTGAGAAAGATAGCACGCTTAAAAAAGAGAAAAGTAACGAGTAGGGCTGTCACGATTATGAAATTTACTTGATGATTAATAGTCATACAAATGATTGCGATTAAGGATTTAATTGCGTATCTTTTAGGCCTTGTAAACAAAGGTTGCACGGGGGGGAAATATATGATTTTTTTTTTTAATACTCAAAGAAATGACTGACAATGACCGATACCAATCAAAGCCAAAATACGGCATATTTAATATTTTATACTCAAAATGAGTTACAAAATAGTGGCCATCTACAAAGCTCTACAATGCGGCGCGACACTACTTTTGAAAATGTTTCAAAATGTATGAACATGTCTCAACATCGAAACGATTATGCAAAAATAACTGCGGTTTTCTAAAATAATTGTGATTAGGCGATTATGTAGTAATGGTGAGAGGCCTAGTAATGACCTGATTAAAAACAGTAGTGTGACACACAGAAGAGAGAGAAAGGGGGGGGTAAGTACAGTAACAGGGGAGACTTACAGTAAGGGAGTTGAGTTCCAGTGAGTGAACTTAAAATAGATCTAAGGCTGATACGTATGACTTCTGTGTGTGCCACTGCCAAGTCATTAAACAGACCGTGTCTTCACATCCTAGTGCTGTGTTTAGGTCTATTTACAGACTTGACACACTTGTCAGGCATCCAGAGAGCTAAGGAACACCCACATGACGCTGTCCATTCAATCTGATGGTGCCTGGTGCTTAGATAAGCTTCTCAGTGGTCACCACTCCAGAACCATTAATGGGTTATGAAGAGGGTTACCAGAGTAATGGTTCCCACCTCCCAGCCCAGGTCCTCTACCGTAACCACTTTAACCACACTTAACCTTTGATATAATCTTTCACACCTAAATGTGTTATTTGCCAACTTCTCTAAACACTATTAAACACAATTGCGAGTGTTTGACAAGGACACACTAGGCAACGGAAATATATTTTACGATTAATACATAGTTTCCGACAACTTCCTGCGTTCCAAAATATCCTCGGGTGCTAGGGCCCTGGAGCATTCCTTTTTGAGTGGTACTTCCATATAGACAAATGCTGTAACGACATAGGAGACGCCAGAAAGACTACTAAAACTGAATACGCAATATGCACGATAAACTGTGGAAATAGTCAATCTATAAACTCACAAGGCATCGCATTGCGACGGGTTGCGAGTTCGTGGATTGTCTATATTGGAAATTTCGGAAAATGAATTATAAGCTCTGATTTGCAAACTATACTGGACAGAAGGGGGCTGTTGAAAATAAAGGTATTGTTGTATAGTGTCTACCTATGAAGGTAGACACTATACAACATGTTACAAAATGCATTAACTATATAGGAGATAAACTACTCTTGTATATGGGTTTCAAAAGACCTGAAAACTACCTCAAATATTTCAAACCAACCTAAACCTCTATACACCTATACACTAAACTACGCTGGAAATCCTTCAGCATGGCCATGGCATATCTTGTGTCCGTGCCTAAGAATACTCGCATTGTGACACACACAGTAATGTGGTTCTCAATGGGGCGGGCTATAAGTGGCCTACAGCAGCATGAGGGTCAGCAGTGATGGTATGCGGACTAGTACTCTTTCGGCCACCGACGCTGAGGACTGCGAACAACAGCTGGGGTTGTGGTGTCTAGGAAGCTATCACGCCAGCCACTAAACATGCTGAGCTGCCCCATGTCACTGCCGGGAAGAGTTAACAGCTCAAAAAGGAGAATGGGGAACAGTAAAACTTATCAAAGTTTATCTCTGCGCTAACCCATTTAGACCTGTTATACCATTCAAGCTGGGAACGCCTGTCATTTAAGTTGTTGCTTTATAGCGTTGCTGTCAGGCTAAAAACCTTTTGTGTTTTTTCGTAAATTAACGCCCTACTTGATCATACTACAGCGTCGTACATAAGCGTCAAAAGCTTCGCCGCGTGTCGAGCTTGTAGATCTGTTGCTTTTGCTATTTTTTTATTTGAATCCTGAAAAGTCACAGTTTTGGACATATGAGGTTTCCACCCGGCAGAGACGGTAGACGGTATATAGCAGCATATATTTTTTATTCTATTAGTTTTTCAGAAAACGTAGTTAGGATTTAGAAGACATTTTTTGAATTTTTAGAATCGGCCTCGAGGGTCAATTCTCAGAGCTAATTAACAGGCTTCACATGCACCATTACCACATGTATAAGCCCATGAAATCTGCTGAAACTGCACTCTAGTCTTCAAGTTATTTAATAACCTTAAAAATCTAACCACCTCATTTTTAATCAGAAATGGTGGTGTTCAAATTAAAAAGTAATGAGAGCGTGACTTGAAGGCAGTCTCTACGGGCCTTTGTGATACGTACGGCCAAAGCAGGACAGGTGGAATGAAGCAGGCTAATTCCTTTCCCACCGAACAGAGCAAGAAGAACAGCTGCAGAACATTTGGCTGGCTAAGTTCTCCTTATAAAACCCAGTGTCCTGCAAGTCAAAAACTTTAGACGACTAATGTAATGGCCTGCTCACTAATAGGAAAATTATTAAATCTCGACGACACTGTAAATGAGGGCAACCTCAATGTGTTTCGAGAATAGATAAAGGTTTGAAATGGGCTTTGTTCAGCTTTTTCATGTAAGACCTGGCCTTACACATTTCTTTTGTTGCTACAGTTTAGGCTCTGAGCTCATATCAAGTCAAAATGTGTTCACAAAATGTATACATTACTTCTAAACACAAAGTTTTTTGGTTAGTTGCAGCTTGAAATTACATAAATATTTGTGATATTCCTTCTTTGCTGGTCTGCTGCAGTTTGAATGGCCTATTAATGAGTCCAATGTAGCACACCGGCTTTTTGAAGCTTCAGCACGTGACTTACATTATCGCTGATTACTACTAAGTACTGATGGGAACAAGCCTTCTTCAAAGCCATGTATCTAAACATCCACCGCGCCACAAAGTATCACAACAAACTTAGCGTAATCAACTGACCCCAGCGGTGGCATTTATCTAATGTCTAACCCTAACCCTAACCACACATCATACCATTACACTACACTTCAATGAGAACGACAGCACAGAAATGAATGAAAGGAGGACGTTAAAGAATCAACCATCAGAGAGTCATCTGTTGACTGGAATCCAAGTACTCACTGTGGTAAGTCGACAGGACTAGGTCTGCAGTTATGTCCACACGCAACCGACTCCTCTAAGGTTCTATGGATACTCAAAGTAAAGACACTTTTTGGTGACACTCTCCGGCCCCTGTCTTGCACCCCTCCCACTGTCATGGCTCTGTCCAATTCCAGGCCAGGTCCAAAGGGTTTAAAAATAACCCTCATGAGTAAGAGGCTGGGCTGGGTGAATAGTAGCCAGCTGTTCCCCTTCCCTTCCCCCAACATGACCGGTGTCTTTTTTATCAGCCTTTAGGAACTGGAGTGCCAGGCAAGCACCAAGAGTCCAGTGGTGGTAAAAGTACTCACATTTTGTGCTTAAGTAAAAGTATCAATACTGCAGTGTAGAAATACTCTGTTACAAGTAGAAGTCCGGAATTCAAAATGTACTTCAGTAAAAGTACAAAAATATAGGTATTAAAATGTACTTAAAGTACCAAAAGTAAAAGTACTCATTATGCAGAATGTCCCATTTCAAGTTTTCAAATGTATAACAGTCTTTTGAAAATAGCCGATCTACAAGCTCGCGACGCATTGTGAGCTTGTAGATCGGCTATTTTCAAACGGCCAAAATGTAAATAGGGCTGAAGTGGTTAATCTATGTTTTTTAATAATAATCAAAATCTACCAAGTAACTAGCAACTAAAGTGGTCAAATAATTGTAGTGGAGTAAAAGTACAATATTTGCCTCTGAGATGTAGTGGAGTAGAAGTAAAAGTATTGGAAGTTGGAAATACTCAAGTAAAGTACAAATACCTAAACATTTTACTTAAGTATAGTACTTAAGTAAATCTACTTAGTTACTTTCCACCACTGCCAGAGTCCAACCCTTTGGGCAGTGCAAAAACTCACATTCTTTTTTTTCTTTGAAATGCATGGACAGTATAACCATTATTTTATATCTTCCGTTCCTTTTTAATCTGCTCTGAGAAAGGCTGAGGCCAAAACGCGTCGGCGTTCTCAATAAATAGAAGAAATGTGCATCTTGAGCCTGTCTTGCATCCTTATTTTTGGAGTGCCGCTTTTTCCACTTCGGTTGGCATTTCATCTTCCGGTTCCTTTCTCAGGAGTTGGCTTTGGTCTTCACGTTAATCCCTCCACCATCCAGGTTATTCTCTGCAGGAACCCAACAGCTGCTCTCATTGTCCCTTTGTTTGTTCAGAGAGCAACATTACATCACATTGTGTTGGATCCTTTTGTGTGGGTTTTAGCCTTGACTAGACAGCAGCGAGGACAAGGTATACTGTATTGGTTCAGGAATGCATGACTCGGTACGTTGTGATCATGGCGATAGAGGATGACATTCTCTGACCCCTCTGTGGCCAACTGCCTGGCCCTGTGGGTCAGCATGGGTGTCCAGCGGGATAAACAGATGCATTCCACAGGGATGTCTATTCTATTCTGAGCCATGAAGGCCAGCTTCCCACATTAGCACAGGATACAAGAATACAGGTATTTACAACACCGCTTCCCCAAAAAAACAAGCTCTCAAGACTTCTTTTCCTTCTTTTCTTCAAACATGTTTGTTTACCATTTCGGCAGGAAAATCACCTAAAACAGTATTAGAAGTAACTATTATAATTGCTTACCCAACCCCCCCCCCAAAGACCCCCAGGGGTCCTTCCCAAGCTAAATTTGTCACAATAATTTTAACCACACCAGGTCATGACCTGACGAAGATGTATTGACATCGAAATGTCACTATGTTTGCCTGCACCCTGTGAATAAAAGGCTATAATTGTCCGAGTTTGCTCCAGTGCCTTCCTTCTACACATACCAGTACCACTCCTGAGATGTACCGGACCAGCCTGTCTTGAGGCGCGGGGTGGATACCCTTTGTACTGTACTAGAGCAGGTGGCTCAATGATGGCTGACACAGTATGGTGGAGAACTTACCCTGTTGACCTTCTGCAGACTGGTGGTGGGCAGGGCAGCGAGGGTCTTGTAGTCTAGTTTTAGAGGCCCAGCGCTTAGGCTCTACAGGGAGAGAAAGACATGAGTCAGGTTAAAGAGAGAAAAAGGGCCTTTGGTATTTTAACCCATTTAGACCTTCTAAATCCTGACCTTAAGTTTTCTGAAAAACTTCAAATTTGTATCTATCTGTATATCGTTGCTGTCGGGTAGAGTTCTCAACAGGCCTGAAAATTAAGGCCAGGCCCTAACTGGGCCGGCCGAAACATGGCCTGGCCCGAACAATTACCATAATTTTAGGCTCGAAAGCCAGAAAAAGACATAGTCATGTGTTTAATGTCCTCAAAGTCACTCATCCAACAAGCTTTGAACTGACCAGATTGGACCTTCCTTTCCAGAGGTAATGGCCAAAACATCTTGAAAACAGCCACTTTCGTCGATTTTCGATGTTTGAGTTCTGGCCATTTTCAATGGAACGGAAGGTCCACGGAAGGTGTACTTTACCTGAGTAAAGTACACTTTGAGCTGCATCCAACGCATCCACTGCCATTTCCGTCGGCCTTACCGTTCGGCCGCTAGGGGCAGTTCAATTCCTTTTTTGGGGGCAATAGTTTTTTTTTTTTAAGGAACCTGGCCCGACTACTTAGCATACATTTTTGGCCTGGCCCAGCCCAAAAACGTTGGGTCGGGTAGGGTCGGGTTCGGGCTCTACTGTAGGGCAGAACGCTCTTATCTCCACATTTTAACTTTTGTATTTTTTCATAAATTAACGCCTTACTTGATCATACCATAGTGTCACACAAAAGCATCAAAAGTAGTAGATCTGTAAGCTCGAAGCGCGGCTCGAAATGCAGCGCAAATCTTGAGCTTGTCAATCTGCTACTTTTGCTGTTTTTGAATTTGAATGCTGAAAAGTAACAGTTTTGGACATATGAGGTTTCCACACCGACAGAGACGATATAGCAACAACTACAACACAGAGGTGTTCCCGGCTTGAAAGGTATAAAGTATAATGTAGGTGTTTCCAGGTCTAAATGGATTAAGACCAGGTGGGAGGATTCTCCTACTGTACACATGGATGCTGCCAACAGTGAACAAAGCAAGGGCAGCAAGCATGGATCCTACGGAGATGACATTATGTTTGTAGACAGACCCCCTTCTTTCTGCCCAAACAAGAGACCCTGTGCCCGACCAGGAAGAGTCTCACCTCGGTCTCCTCTTCCAGCAATCGAGTCGCCTCCTCGCGCTCCAATCGCATACGCTCCTTTTACCAGGAAAGAGGGAGGCAAAGGAGGAGAACACCCAAGCACGCACAGAGCCACACGATGGAGTGTTAGCAGTGAAATGAGAATGAAATGATGATGGGGAGGGAGGGGGGTTTGCATTGCAAGGGTAATGAATGAATGTTTAAAGGGGATGAAATGGTAGGAAACAATAATAAACGAACGGAGGAGATGGGATGAATGAATGGTGATGGTGTAACGGTGAATCCATCCAAACACACCGAAAAGAGAGGAGAGAGAGGGGGAAGAGGAAGGGAGAAAGGAAAAAGAGTAGAGGGAATAACAGAGGAAAAGAAAATGATAGAAAACCCACACACACATTAGAAGGTGCTCTGTTGAAATGGTTTACCGGAGCAGAAAACAAAAAAAGCATGCAAGGTATGTAGGTAGGTATTGTGTATTTATGGACACAATGCCCAGCAGGTAGGACTTTATGGACACAATGCCCAGCAGGTAGGACTTTATGGACACAATGCCCAGCAGGTAGGACTTTATGGACACAATGCCCAGCAGGTAGGACTTTATGGACAATGCCCATAGCAGAAGCAACATTCACCCAATGGATGCTACACAGAACTGGAGCTTTGGACACCAAAAGGACCTCTGGTGTGTCCCTACTTTGAGCATGTCATTATGGCTCTCAAATGTAGCTCACAACACTGTGCATCCCCACGGCACGTTGTGAGCACGTAGATTGAGTATAGGGCTTAAGTGGTTAACCCATTAAGACCGGGAACGCAAAAAATTGCAGATATACAGTACAAGCTAGATCTGCTATTTTAGAAAAATCGTGAAAATTCGTGAAAATCTTTAAATATGTATTTTTAAAGCGAACATTTGTAACTCAAATCTTTGCTTCTGGTGGTCCCTGGAACAAAATATTTTGAGACAAATACATATAATTTTGGGGGTCCTTGACATGAAAAAGTTTGAGAACCACTGATATTATAGCAACATACGTTTAAAAAAAAACTGTTAGGATTTAGAAGACATTTAGAAGATTTTCACACATTTTCACGATTAACTCTTTCAGTGCCAAGAGTATTTTCATAAAGTACTCCCCCAGTGCCAGCAATTTGCGTTTTATTTTATTTTTTAATTTTGTAATTTTTCATTCAAATAAATGATCTGATTGGGTTTTTAAACCCATAATACAGTTCTACCAGTAGAGAGCAACAAATCGACACATTGATGACCTCGCTGGCTCACTCGCCCCCTCCCAAACAGGCTCACGTCATATCCGGTCATAACCGGATGTTGACATTTTCGACAATCGTTGATCGGGCTAAATTACGATGCGATACACGACTACGATGACTGATCGTCACCCAGACCAAAGAGAGTAGACATGGACCTCTCCGTTCGCTTTTTATACCGTGTGAAAAACCGTGACTTTCCCTATTCTGGCCGAAAATAAACAGAATAGCGCGACCACAGTCAAAAGTAAAAACTCGGGATTTCTCGTGCTGGCACGGAGGGTACTCGGGAAAAATTCGGGATATCTCGGGGCGTGGCACTGAGAGAGTTAAAAAAAAATAGCAGATCTACAAGCTCATGAGCTTGCATATCTGCTATTTTTGAATAGCCCAAAGAAATCTTAAAATGACACACAGGCGTTCCCGGTCTGAATGGGTTAAAGGACAACTTCACCCATTTTCAACGTATCTTCATATAATTGGTCCTCACTAGTAATGCTCATGATAAAATGGATGGTAAAACATTTTTTTACTCTGTCTCATACAAGGGCTGTTGACACCTCAGACACCTTTTTCTTTATTAACTCATATCCCGCCAATCGCGCATTAATGCAATCTAATAAATAGCGCGCTTGTCCGCCAAGATCGCATTAATGTGATCTAGTGATTAATTGGGGTTTATATCTCTGATCACGCTATTCTGCTTATTTTTCATTCTAGGTTTCGAGTTCCACTTACTTCACCCACACTGGGATGAAGAGAAACCTTCCTGGAAAGAAAACCAGTTTCTATTAGTTTGGATTTCCCATTGACAATGTCACCGATAGGCGGGTTTCTGAACTGTCCACGGCCCTCCTCTGAGACACAGAGCGAGTAGAAAAAACATTTTACCATGAGCATTAGTGAGGACCAATTACATGAAGATAGGTTGAAAATGGGTGAAGTCGTCCTTTAACTGAAGTTGATATTTTGGTCACTTTCTGAACCACCATGGACCAAAAGTCAACTCTATCATCCTGGAACTATTTCCAAAAGTACGTCTAACTAGTGCTCTGACAGCCTTGTACCGACTGATGGATCTCCTGTAGTATTTCACTCACCACTTTCTCCATCTCTTCTCGCTCCCACTGCGACGTCTCTCTCACCATCTCAGACTCCTGGACAAGGACATAAACATAAACATAAGCAACATAAACATTTTGTAGTCTATTTACTCTCCCAGAGTTAAATGCACGCTGGGGATTGTGCTGTGCAGACAGTGCAACAATGTGCTGCCATCACAGTCTATAATAGCCTTCTAAATAATATCATGGTTCGAGTCTCGAACGGATCAATAGCCTATATAATATCCAACAGTCTGGGTCGGGTCTGTACGGATCTCGGAACTAATGTCACAGGTTGGAGAAAAAATATCGGAAGGGCTCGGAATCTAACCAAATCGTCACGGGTCCTCTCGGAATCTCGGAATCAGTCGGATCTCGGGACTAATTTCACGAGTCCATTAGGGTTCGGGTCTGTTTTTTTGGACCCACCACACACAGACCTTCAGACGTCAGTTTTTTTTCTATTGGTATTGTATTGTGGTGTGTTCCGAGTGTGTCTCACCTTCTGTAAGATCTCCATCTCCTCCGGGCTCAGGTCTCTGTCTATGGAGGAGATGCTCTCCATGCTGTTCTTGCGAACGATGCCCGATGATGCAAACGGGTTGGCGATGATGCCAGGAGAGGCCTGAGGGTGGACACAATGTACATGAACACAAGAGTTGAATTTCACAAGGAAACATCTGCCATAGTAACCCCCCGTTTTCATCAGAAAACATTGACATTAAAACAAGTGGTCCTGTTTTGAAAGATGGGAAACTTAGCTTCTTGACTGGCATGTTTAAATAAAGGAGAATCTAGTGTCTATATTTCAGCAATACTGATAGATAAACTTAAGGCAATGAATGTCCCCTACCACAAAATTCATATATAACATATTGTAAAAGAATGAATCACTGGCAGACGTTCATTCGTGAGCCATAGTAGAATTTCTCGAAATCACATATTTTTGACATTCACTCCAGTTACTTATTTATATCAGTGGTTCTCAAACATGTTTGGCTCAGGGCACCCCTGTAAACAACTTTTTCATCCACGGCACCCCTGAATTACATTGTTACATTGTTGTTACTGTAAGAAAGCACACTTTATAGCACCTTACATTTATGTCATATTACGGTACGTAATTGTGTAAATCTTTCCCCCTTAGATACAGTAATTCACAAGGAAAACTTGAGAGAATGTCCGTTTCCATTATAGGACAGATTGAAAATAACTTTCTATGTGACGTTTAACCCCAGCATCACCAGTCTGTGGGGACACATTCGCCAAAAATAGCCGATCTACAAGCTCACAAAGTGACGTGTTGTGAGCTTGTAGATCTGCTATTTTTGGCAAAGAGATTTGGTGTAGACTGAAAAAGAACGCACCAAGTACAGTGCAACTCAGGTACGTTTTACAAAGTCAAATAAGTATTCTGCGGCACCCCTGGACTTGAGTCACAGCACCCTAGGGTGCCACGGCACCCACTTTAAGAAACCCAGATTTATATCGTACATATTTATCATCCCATTTTTGTCGTTACTGAACACAAATTCTCTCCCAGACTCCCTGGTTGGCGTCTCACCTCTACGGCGGCCACGTTGTGCGCGTCGAAGCCGTCGCACACCAGCATGACCAGGGTGTCTCCCACGGCACGGAGCACCCTCACCGCCTCCGTGTGCGTCATGCCCAGCAGACTGTGGTTGCTCACCTCCAGGATGCGCATGCCCACCTGCAGACGGGCGTCTCTGGCGGCCGCGCCCGTTGAGCTCACCTTTGATGTGCAGGGCAGAGATGTGTGGATAATACAGATCAGTTAAGTTTGTACCAATTCAATTCAACCTTTATTTGTCACGTAGATGAGTAAGTAAGCCTTGCCAAGCCTATATAGGGCAGGAGCCTATCTCCTGTTTCTGTAGCGTGAGGCAGCATGATGTACAAGTACATCCCTCTGGACATGATGCTAGTATGTCGCAGGGACTAACCCTCCAATCCAAACCCTGATGCCGAGTGCCAAGCAGGGAGGCATTGGGTCCCCATTTGTAGTCTTTGGTATGACCCAGCCAGAGATCGAACCCCGACCTCCCAATCTTACACTCTAACCACAAGGCCACTGAGCTGGTTTATTATCGACTTATTTGGCTCTTAAAACATTTTTACAAAAGATAGATAGCGTGAAAGATAGCGTGTGTAAGTAAATAAAAGACAACGAAGACTACTTATACTTCGTTGTACGACAGAGCATGAATTAGGCATAAGACTAATGGGCATAAAAACACAAAAAGGTGCATATGCAATTAAAAGTTTCATAAAATATTAAGATAAATGTTGCATATTTCATATATAAATATGTCCCTATGTGCAGTGACATTTACTGTATGATAAGCAGTGTTGGACAAGTTACTTTAAATTAGTAACTAGTTATAGTTACTGCTTTCAAAAAGTAACTTGGTAACTTAGTTACTTAACTAGTTACTGCATTATGAACTGTGTTACTTGTTACTTTTGCGTTACTTTATTTTGCGTCAATATTAATGTATATATTTTCATGTTGCTGCGGCACAGGATGACAGCTCTTAACGTTCATCTATTGGAGCTCACTGATGAAAACTAGTAGATATAGGAATCATGTTTTCAACAACCACATTGAAACCAGTCTTTTTTAGTTCTGCCTGGCATTAGACTGGACCAGACGGTTCAACATGATCTTGATCGCCGATCATGTTTAACATGGAAGCGCAGGCAGGTGCAAAAAGTAGTTGCGTTACAGTTACTTTCTAACGCGTTAGTTCCAACACTGATGATAAGACAGACATAAACCAATTCCCACCAGACCTGGGATTGATTTCATCACTGTGCACTTATACTTATATATATACTTATGTTATTCACTGCTGATGAATAACCATGACATTCTAAAGCGGCTGCAATCTTTTGTTTTTTAGTCATCATTTTGTTTTAAATCAAGGATCAAGATTATACTTTATTGGTACATCTTGTGCACCGGTACAGTAAAACTTATTTTTGTTTGGCTTTCTTCACACAATGTAGCAGCATAGGTAATAATAATAAAAAGGAGAAAAAAAAGAAAGAGGAAGAGAGAAAAACAAAAACAAAAAGAGTCAGTAGTTTTAGAATAGGATAATACAAATGTATCAGCATATGTACTGTACAATATACGTATAAGACATGGCATATTATATATTATATCACATAGAGGTGCGCATTGGCCCTGCCCTTACGATTCAATGCGATTACGATTCACCAGGTAACGATTCGATTCGATTACAATTAACCATGTAATAATTCGATTCGGCGATGCATCATAATCGCCCATGTCCGCATCGCTATTAATCTATCAATCGATTATTTTTGACACCAATAATGTCACAGTATGATTGGAAAACCAGTCAGATTGAAAACGAGAGGCACCGCCGAGCGAGCTTAGGCGAGCGAATCGGCCTGCCGAGCGTTGCGAAGTCACCTTCAGCCGACTCAGCACCGTCCGACTTATGTTCCGATTGGGACAGAATGGTAAGTCATTGTCCCCCCTAGTCTCGGTACCTCCATGACGTCATTTTAGGTAGGAACAGTCAAGCGTTACAGTCTAATAGTAGACAAATATCGCCCTCCCCGCCCCCGAACATGGGCCAATTATGTTCGCATAGACGCCCGACAAAGCCGGATGCACCACCGTGGATTTGAACTCACAACCTCCGTGGTGGTGGGCAGGGACTTTACCACTGCGCCACCCGAGCGCCACATTAAAACTGTATAGTGCAGTATTTGTTTACTAATCGAGAGTCATATCATCATTGCAATATTCAGCAATATTATCGCATATTGCATGTTTTCCTATTATCGTGGAGCCCTACTGCAATCTAATGTATCATCTGGGCTTGCACAAGCCTCTGACTGTGTGTGTAAAGCATGCAGAGTGGAGTGGAGAACAGCTCCGGTACCTTGGAGATGAAGATGCCCTCGTCGGTGGCGTCGAAGGGGTTGCCAGCGTGGCCTTTGGCTCCTCCACGGATGCTAATACCAAGCTTCTCACCTTGCTGCTTCTGGATGACGATCTCCTGTAATGACACACACACACACACAGAGTTAAGAGGTAAATTATGCCTGCTGTTGACGTTCTACATTTCAATGTTCTACTTCCACTTACTTCATTCCGGTCAATGTAACTATAGCTGAATATTCCTATTCAGCTATCTAAGTCAAATATCAAAATATGTGAAATTACACTCAATGGGCATTGGGTGTGGGACTTAACCCATTCAATCCGGGAAGGCATCTGTGTCATTTTAGATTTTAGCTATAAATAGAAGAAAAAGTCCTTTTGCACACCTAGACGGACAGGTGCGTTGGAGTAATGAACTTAAAGAGCCTCACACACGGTCTTCACTTATAAAAATGTAATAGGGATACAACGTTTCAGTTACTCAGACCTTCATCAGGCATGGCTATATGTATTGTATATAGCAACATAAGTTTTTCAGAAAACGGTTAGGATTTAGAAGGCATTTGTAGAATAATTTCCCTGGCTTTGGTGATTGACTGTAAATCCCAAGCTGGATGAAACCTGAACTCTGACAAGCTGTGTATTTTTGAACAAATCTAAACATGTTCCACTTGTGTGGTGGTGTGTAGCCTCACCTGCATGCCAGGTGGTGAGGGGTCCCTGCGCACCAACATGGTGATCTCATTCTTGTTGGCCAGCAGCGCTCTGACAGCCTCCTGGTGGGTGGCGTGACGCAGGTCTATGGCGTTCACCTCCAGGATGCGGTCGCCGACGCGCAGGCCGCTCTGAGACGCCAGGCCGTGAGCAATTACCTGCACAACACAATACCAAAGGTAAGACAGGCAGGCAAAGATATTGAAGGGCAAGACCAGTGGTTCTCAACCTTTTCAGGCCACAACCCCCCAAAATAATCATATTTGAACTAGGGACCCCCTAAAATAATCATATTTGAACTAGGGACCCCCTAAAATAATCATATTTGAACTGGGGACTCCCCAAAATAATCATATTTGAACTGGGGACCCTCCCCCCACCCTGATAAGCAATTAGTAAGAGTTGAGGCATTACATTTAGTTTGACTCGCTTCAACAGATAAATATCGTGAAAATAGCCGATCTCGAACGCGAGGCGGTGTGAGCTTGTAGACCCGCTATTTTCCAAAGTTTTGCCTATTTGACAATTTGGCCAATGATTCACCAGTTTTTATAGCATAGTTTGTTGATTACTTTTGATGCAGTGATTGTCTTTTTTCATTAATTTTTTTTTTTTTGGTATTGAAAAGTTCAATTGTCACTTCACTGTCATTTGGGTCCCCACCCAAATTACATGATGATAGATAAGGTAGATATGTATAGAGATAGTATCCAAATACTACGCGTTTCGGATACTTAGGCCTTCGTCAACGCTGATGAAGGCCTGAGTAGCCAAAACCTGTCAGAGACTGCTGCTGCGGTAAATTAAAAAAAAATCATAGAAAATTCACCTTGTGAGTGCGAACTGTTTCTATAGAATGCATAGAGATAGTGAAAGACATAACTGGACAGCAATAATGGTTAAACCAAAGACATTGCAGATCTACACTTGAGATTATAGGTCAGCTATTTTTTGTGCACGCCAAGCATCGTATGGTACGACAAAAGTATAAATCAGGCGTTATAGATGAGAGCATATAAATAAAGATCTGTCAGTGTTACTACCTTTGAGATGAATACCCCAGGCTCATTAATGCCAAACGGGTGACTGGCATGGTCACTGCCACCCACGATACTCAGGCCCAGGGGACCGCCTGACTTCACCAGGGTCACTTCCTGTTAGGATAAACAAGCACAGCAAGTGTTATGTGTTAAATTATGCCTGCTGTCGACGTTCTCCATTTCTTTCTTTTTTTCCATTTCTTTTTTATTGGGACGTTCTCCATGTCAATGTTCTACTTCTGCTTACTTCATTCCGGTCACTGCTTATAATGACATAACTGTATACTATGCAATGTCCCTATAGCTGAATATTCCTATTCACAGAAAATAGCCGATCGACAAGCTTGTCGATCGGCTATTTTCTGCGAAAGCTTTCCACCACAAATAGTGATGCTGGGGTTAAAAGTAGCTAACATTCATCAGCCTGGCGGTCTTACCTCGATGGGGTACTCATCCTCCAGCTGGCTCATGTGGTTGAGGCGCTCGTCCGTGGGGTCCTCCTGGTCCGGCGAGTCGGAGGGCTCTGGGGGCGGGGGGGAGTGGGCTCGGGCCCGGGACAGGCCCGGCGAGCCCCCGGCGGCCGACGCCTGGTCTCGCTCCACCAGCAGGGCAATGGTGGGGGAGGTGCCGGTAAGCAGCGCTACTGCCTGGTCATGTCTGGCCTCTGTCATGTCTACACCATTGATCTGAATCGAACCGAAGGAAGGAGTCAGCTCACTGACACTATCTCCTCATGGAGGAGAAGAAACCCTGACCTTTCTGCCATGTGCAGAATGGTGTTCCCCTCATCAGGCTATCATACTGTACCAGACGCTGCTGGAGTAGCTTTCAACTCTTACAGAGTTCAGAAAGGGATCTTTGATATCAAATATTCAAAGAAAAAGTTCCCCTGCACTGTCTGGAACTTGCAAAAAAACTCTTTATCAAGTCGACGTTTCGGTCTTTAGACCTTCGTCAAACAACAGATGTTTGTCCTGATGAAGGTCTAACGACCAAAACCTCGACTGAATATTTGGACCTTCCTACTTGTCCTATACGCACCTGTCACTAACCCTTTGAGGTGTGCAACAGCCTTCTTTTAAAACTCTTTCAGAGATACATCCTCATCCCCAGAACCCCATTTCAAATGTCTCATCATATCTATGTAGCTCGCCGGTCAAATACCAGCAAGCAGGCCCCCTCCCAGCAAGTGTAATTTTAACACATCTAGAATGCAGCTATGACTAGGGGGGGCCACATTTACAGCCCGCACATCCATTCATGCACGTTCACACAGGTGCAAATGTATACGCACCATAGGTGTTTGCATACAGGCAAGTGGAGGCAACGACTGATTGACCCACATCATCAGCGTTGAATTCAGACACGCATTGTTTTTGGTTAGATTGGTTAGGTGAGCATGTTTACGTGAACATGAATAAAAACAGAACGTGATAAACATCTATGCAACCACTGAAAACAAACTATTATTACTTTAATTGTGGCGTTAAAAAAACAGACAATTCTGTAGTGAATGTTGAAAACGGGGACATATTAGTGTTTTAGAGATATTTGTTGGGACTCTGGACACAGCTTGAAACCGGCACGATCCCGGCCAAACCGGGACGTCTGTCTGGTCACCCTATCTATGACCATTTTTTATTTGAACCAGGTAATGGTATTAGTAGTGATTTGTAGAGGTGCCTGCTACATCCCCAAAGTGAGTACTGTTGTTATTTGAAAAACAGATCCACCACCATTACAGAGCAATAGGAACAGGCACAGAGGAGAGAAAGTTAGCGCGGGGGCGGCGGGCGGGCGGGGGGTTGGGGGGTTCGGGGGGGCTGCCACAGGCACAGCGAGCTGGCAGAGCTTCCCTATGGGAGCTGAGCAGAGGGGGAGGGTCAAGCTTTTAGTCGGTTGTTTCAAGCACACTATCAAAACCCCAGGCAGGTTAATGGTAGGGTAAGTGACGAAAACTAAAATATTTCAGTTGACTAAAATATGACTAAAACAAAATGGAATTTTATTCAAAAGACAAAAAACGAAATAAAAATGTGTTGTCAAAATCAACACTGGTGCCCGCTATCAATCCTAGAACCTTGGTGTCCAAAGGCGAGTGCGCTACGGACTGAGCCACCCAGACACTGTTTACTAAAGAGCTGGAGAGACATTAGGACCCCTGTAGCTGAACACTCTATAGCAGTGATTTCGGAATATATAGAAAGAGCTATTTGACACTTATTTTAAAAACAAAATCTCACTTAAACTCCTTTACACAACCTACCCCTATCTCTGAACCAAATGATGCAACATTAAGTCGATGTACCGTCTTGCCTTTGCTCACTTAAAAACACAAGCGGCGGCATGAATCGCAGCCCAAAGAGGCTGAATTTAAGTTAGTGAAGGCAAGCAGGAGGCGTGATACCTCTTTACATCAATTCTGGAACAATAGCACTATGCATGACTGCATGTTTTGTTAAATAAACATGAATAATATGTTTGTACAGTGCCTGAACTGAGTGAGGTGGCCATGTTGGGGACAGAAAGGCACTAATAATAATACATCGATGTGCGGCCCCCTCTGGTCCACGGAGACAAAACAGAGGCCAGCGCTGACCCGACAGTACCAGCTCTTACCAATACGGCTGGTTAATGCTACTGCAGCTGCTGCTATGGTAAAATGCATGCCGTGCCTTCACCATGTCAGCGGACCACACAGGCTTCAGGACCGCACCGCACCCCAAACCCACCACCACCCAGCAGGTAGGCAGGGATACTAGGCAACTTGTGCATTAGTACCGGTAGTAGTAAAGCATGCAGAGGAAGAGAGGCTAGTGTATAGATCCAGAGACTGTCTGGGAGAGATGGAATTGGACTCAGAGAGAGAGTAGGAGGGGGAGAGAGAGACAATAGAGAGGAATGAGCAGGAGAAACTGCGTAGAAGTAGAACTAGAAATAAGAGAAGGAAGGGGGAAACCCTCGAAAGAAGAAAGCAAATAGGTTCATTCATTCATTCAGATTCTTGTCATTGCCAGGAAAGAAGGGCTCAGGGCCAGAGAAAGACATGGTTAATATCAATCCAAAAGAACAGAAGAATGCGATGCTAGGAAACAGGTGTTGAGAGAGACAGTTGAGGAGTTACAAAACTAAAACCAAGAATATCTCAAAATGTGCATGACTGAACAGTAAGGCTGGGACAATAAGCAATTTTGAAGAAACTTAAGAGTGGCATATTCAACAATATATATACATCATCGTTATCTGAAAACAGCCATTTCGCTTATGGGCTAATCTCTCAAGACAGATTCAGCAGATATCAGATTGCATAATATGCTAGTAAATTGCAAATGACACAAATTACTGCCCTCCAACTTCTCGAACTGTCTCACTTAAGACAACATTTTCGTGGCGGCGTGCACTCACAGTTCTGGGCCAATCACAGCATCACAAAAACTGTGCAGTTAGTGTTACTGGGGAAAACAAGGACAGGAGTGTTTGGGGAACCAAACAAAAACAAATATTGGTGGACAGAATGTTTATCTTACAAGCCATTCTTTCATGCAAAACATAATTTGGCTTATCAATTTCATGGAGTTAAAAACAATGGATAAGCGGTCCCAGGCTTACTGAACAGACATGCAACTCCATTACCGAAAGCGTTGACAGATGGACGGGGGAGAGAAAGCAAAGCCAAGCTTTGAGCGCAGAGGAAAGAGGGAGAGACAGACAGACAGACATAGCGGTGATAACATAAGAAACTCGAGTTTCTGCTGCAAACCAGTTATGAGCTGTGTGCACCACAGGACAGGCATGAGGTTAGATTTAATATCGGGAATGGGTTATTAAAGGTGATTTCTATTCATGGATGAGTCATGTCTTCTTGTTTGATGAGGCAATCTTCTGCATCCGGTCTATATGGAGTTAGTTTTGCCCTATCTAACGTGAGACAGGACAAAACTTGCCTTGAGGGGCCAGATGAGAGTTGTGTGTGATTGTTGTTATTTGTGTACAACTCTCATGGATTAAAGCATGTTTTGAAAATGTTGTTAGGCCAAGTCCTAGAAATCTGCGAAAAATTTGTGAAACAGCGTGAACAGAAACACACTAGCGCTGTTTCATAAACAAAGAATTGACAGTGGCTAGCTATGTCAAATTCCTGTATTTCTACAAACTACAAACCAGTAAATTATGAAATTATTTTCAAGAATGTCCACAAATGTGTGTAGGAATCTACATTTGAGATCAATCTGTAGTTAAGCATGGAAATTAATTAAATTAACCATATTCACACAGCCGCCATTTACTCTTCGGGTCGAGGATGATACCCGTCGAGAATGACGCAGGATCCAAAATGGCGTCCGTGTGAATATGGTCTATGGAGAGAGGGTTAAGGTGACGTATTGTAGGAGGGATGGTTTGTACTCACGGTGAGCACCCTGTCTCCTACACACAGAGTACTGTCTCGACTGGCCGCCCCGCCCTCTGCGATGCGTGATATGTAGATTCCCTGAAAAGCAGGAGACGACAAGTTCACAGTCGGGAATTTTAAGATGTTTATTTACGCGAGAGTCCAACGCTGGAGCACTCATTTCCTTTTGAACCCACATATACCCAGGAATGACAGGGCATTTCACAACATCAATTAAAAACAACAATTAAAAACATTTCATAAATTAAAAACAATTATTTTTATTTCTTTAAATTTAGAGTAGCCAAAAAGAAAATACCCTCTTTTTCTCCCCAATTTAGTCTTTATGCCAATTAATTCCTCCCCACACACACGTGTGTGTTGTCAGTCACTGCTGTTGCATGCTACTGACTCACCTGCCAGTGAGGAGCCCCCACCAGGAGGACGTAGAGCCTTCGTCCTACTCCTCCCGCCCAACACTCCCTGCTGACAGGTGCCGCCCCAGACAGTAGGATTACGTGCAATGACCAATATCACCCTCCCTGCCCGGCTTGCCTCCCCCAAACACGGGCCAATAGTGTTCGTATAGACGCCTGACAAAGCCGGATGCAACACGGTAGATTCGAACCCGTGGTGGTGGGCAGGGACTTTACCACTGTGCCACCCGAGCGCCCTTTAAAACTATTCCAAAAAAAATCTAAAGTATTTCATAGATAAAATGTAATACATCAAATAATTCCCATAAATAAATTAAAAAAATATATCTTCAAGTAGTAGTGAAAATAGCAGATCTACAGGCTCACAGTGAGCTTGTAGATCTGCTATTTTCATTAGTTTGGGGTCCCGCGCAAACGTCTCATTTCTCTTTTGGGGTCTTGAGCTAAAAAGTTTGGGAACCTCTGCTTTATATACCACAGCTTTTCAGAGTAGCAGCTATTATAAATCAGATGTCATCGGTGTGCTTTAAGCTTGTAATTAAGATTCATTAAGTTACTGTTACAGTTGCTCTTCCCTGGACACCTCTCTGCCTCTCTACTAAACCAGACATAGCAGGTGGGTGGCACTGGGGGTTGGGGTCGGGTGGGTGGGAGTTTCTGGTGCAACAGGCAGCAATGCCCTCCCAGCTGAATCACAGTGCTAACTCACAGCCTGTCTACAACCAAGGGTTAGCAGATGGTCAGTGAGGGGACATCCTCCCATGGTGATGACGATCTTACGACGGCACACAACCCAAATAAAGACCCCCTTTAATCACACTCATTAGTGCTGCTGGTGGCGGGGATTCACACACACAGAGGTAATTTTGGAGGTGTTTTGACAGGAACAAAAGACACATGGCAATTTGCGAAGCCCATTAAAAAAAGGGTGAAATGAAATAGATAAATACATAACAAAAAACTAGCAATCAAAACCACCAATTTGATGAAGGATAATCAGGAAGCCCTGGCACACAAGGTCCTCATTAAAAAACAAACATGAACCCGTGTCCCCTGTTTGTTTCCCCCCCAAAGAAAAGAGGTTGCACAATTTGTTTACACCGAGTGAATGAAAATCCACCGAATCCCTGGGGTCTGGTTCACCCCAAAAAAAACTATACAAAAAGTCCATGTAAACATGCAGGGACAAAGTCTAACTGCAACAAAACTCCACAGAGCAAGTAAGAACCAAGCACTCAGCAACTGGCGAGGCACTGCATCCACACAAACTTTTAACAGGTGAAGACTTTTACAGACCTGTCTAAAATCATAAGTTTATGCGTCCTTTTTCCTCTTTGCAGGGCTGCTCGTGCTGTGTGTGTGTGTGTGCTGAAACGAGCCTATTGCACACAGGCCAGTGCACAGGCACAAATATACGCCACCCCTGCCCCCCACCTCTTCCCATTCCAGTTACAGTGGGCCTATCAAGTGTCAGGGGCTTGCTATTCATATCTCCGTTGCCCCGGGGATGGCTTAAACCGCTGGGTGGCTAGAATAGATGGTGTGGAAATGGCCTGACATGGCTAATGCCCTCTGGCCACGTCATTACAGAATTATACGACAAAACGTCAGCTAAATTCGGCAACTAATTTATAGATGTCACACAAGTATGACATCTGATTATTGCATGGTAGTCTATGTCTATGGCAGTCAAGGACCCCCAAATTGTGTATGTATTTGGCCGTGGACCCCCCCCCCCCCCCCATCGAAAAACATTTTGTGGCAGGGACCCCCAGACGAGAAGATTTGTTAAAAAATTCTAAATTATTCAAAAATGTCCAAACATTTTCGAGATTCTTCGAACATTTCAAAAATAGCAGATGTACAATATTGTATGTCTGCTATTTTTGAATAGCCAAAGTATAACATATGGATAAAGTGGTTAAAATGATTGCGGTGCTATATTAAAGGGACAGTTCGCCAAAATAAAAACTTTTTTTCTATCGAGCGGTTCCTAAATTCCCAAATTTGGGTCTCCTACCGGAACCGCTGCCTAGGCTACCGGTCCGCTGGTCATCAAATTGGCTCAGGAATGCAACAAAAACTAAAAAATATCCATTATTATTTTGGGGGTGAACTACCCCTTTAACTAAATTTGCTGGACACACAAGATGTTTGTTGGATGCAGTCGTCATGTTGTTGGTTGACTATTGACATTTTGAATGTCCTGTACAGTCTTGGGACACGGCCTACAGGAGAGGTTAGAATATGACACCATGTGTACAAGGTCTTCCACCAAGCAGTCGCCAATGAAATATGTAACAGCTTGTTGAGAGAAAAGCCCACGTGTGACTCCTACTCCTACTGCCGTCTAGGTATTTAGCAGACACTCTTATTCAGAGCCACTTGCAAAGTGCCAGGTCAGAGTAAATACAAGTTCTAACCAATAATTGCGATTAATAATATTGCACTAGTGCAGCAAAAAAGTATTTTACTAATTTTTTTTCTTCAATCGTGGATTTTTTTTGCAAATCTTTGAATATATATATATGTTTTAAAGCTATAACATTTTTAATTCCGATCTGTGCTTCTGGGGGTCCCTGGAACAACATATTTCATTTTGGGGGTCCTTGACATGGAAAAGTTGGAGCACCACTGATATAGCAACATACTGTTAGGATTTAGAAAACATTTTTAGATATGTATTGTATATGAGCTTGTATATCTGCTATTTTTGAATAGCTCAAAGAAATCTTAAAATGACATATGGATTCCCGGTCTTAATAGATTAATGGAGTGAAATCATTCTGGTACTCAGGCTATCTCTGTGTTGTTATTGTCTTTTTTGGACCTATTATGTTTGAAAATAAGGTTTATCTATATTCCCCTCTGTAAGAAAGTTTCTATGCTTTCTGGAAAAAAGAAAAGTGTGCACGTTTATAATAATATGTGCTCTCTTACCGTGTCCCCCGTGCGGTAGGCCGTGGAGCCCTTTCCCCCGGCGATGCTGAAGCCCAGCCCCTTGTCGTTGCGGATCAGGGAGGTGGTGAGGCGCTCGCGAGACGCCGCGCTGCTGTCGCCGCCGGGGCTGTTGGCCTCCAGGCTGAACGGCAGGCCGCTACTGCGTCTCTCCCGGGGGAAGTAGTCGTCCTCGGGCCGCAGCGGCGTGGTGGTGATGGCGTTCTCCGGCTCCACCATGCGCTCGCGCAGCACCGACATGGAGACCGTGACGCCGGAGCTGCGGAGGGCCTCCACCGCCGTGTGATGCTCGGCCCCGTTGAGGTCCACGGCGTTCACCTTGGAAATAGAGGAGCGACGGAGGTAAAGATTTTGAAGATTCAAGTCTGTTTGCCCTGTCCTGAGATGGTTCCTGGGCTCTGACCTACGGTGGACTTTACCTCTAAGAGTTTATCTCCAACTTTGACTCCTGCTCTGGCAGCTGGGCCCTCCTCAGATACTCTGGAGATGAAGATTCCCTGGAGAGATGAAATACATTTTGTTCAAGGTACTTAAACACTTAAACCCAAGTTTTAAAGTTTCTATTAATTAATTTTACCCCTCCATCTGTCTTCCTCAGTACATTCAAAACACAGCATTTTGGCAAAAAAAATTACTACTTACTAGACCAGGCACCGCGCACCTTTTTCAAAATAAAAGGGACCATCATTTAGCAAAACGCATATCAAGATGATTGAAAGGAGACTTTAAACTAGCGACTGGAAGCATATAGTATTTATGACAATGTTTATTAACACATTGAGTGCCAATCGCGTCGATCTACGCGAAACTACTTAATTGCGCAGCGTGCCAGTCGCGTAGATTTACGCGAAGTGGTCTTTTTTTTTGTTTTACTCACAGGTTCACATTTCATTGTAGGCCTCGTTCGCCACGACACATTTCATTGTAGCACCACCGGAAACGGAATTATCCATATCCGGAAATTCCGGATCCCATCCGCCTCCACTCTAAAGCGGAAACTAAATGTCCATTTTCTCGGTTGTTGTTTTTCTCATCGCTGATCGCTGTTTAGCATAAACCGCTGTAGCTTCAAGATGGCGGATCGCAGATCGAAACGGTTTTTGCTGGGCGTCTCACACAGATCCCCTGTGTGTTTACAAACAGTTGAACGCGCGATTTTAACGGATTTAGCGATGTCTGTGGCGACGTGAAAAAAACTTAAATAAATCGCTGGCACTGGTGAGTACATTATGATATTAAACTCTGGCATGGAATGTGTTAAGGTAAGAAAATCAAGTCTAAAGTTTGTCAAAAACCCATCCGCTTTCATTGAGAGAATATTCTTTCTGACACCAGCAGGGGTAAAACAGCGAAACTACAGGCCATTCATATGAACCGTCTCTTCCGTATTAGACTCGATGTAAAACTTTCATGCTGGGCCCTTGTTCTTCACTCATCATGAAGGAATGCGACAAAACCAAAAATATCTCCATGAATGCGAGGCTTCATGTGGTGAAGTATTCTTTTAACGTGCGTTAAGCACAAAATCCATGGCCCAATCTTCAGGGCAGTGGTGTAAAGTAACTAAGTACATTTACTCAAGTACTGTACTCAAATTTGTACTAAGTACAATTTTGAGGTACTTTTACTTTACTGGAGTATTTCCAATTGTCTATACTTTTACTTTACTACATCTCAGAGGCGAATATTGTACTTTTACTCCACTACAATTATTTGAAAACTTTAGTTACTAGTTACTTTGCAGATATAAATGATTACATTATAAAACATACATTAACCACTTTAGCCCTATTTTATACCTAGGCTATTTGAAAATAGCCGATCTACAAGCTCACAACGCGTCGCGATGCGACGCGTTGTGAGCTTGTAGATCTGCTATTTTCAGATATTTTAGTACTTTTACTTTTGGTACTTTAAGTACATTTTGATACCAATACTTTTGTACTTTTACTCAAGTAAATTTTGAATTCCAGACTTTTACATGTAACAGAGTACTTCTACATTGCAGTATTGATACTTTTACTTAAGTCAAACATTTGATTACTTTTTCCACCACTGTTTCGGCAGTTTAAATTTACAAGTTTTTTAAGATAGGTTAGAATAAAAAATTAAATGAGAAATAATACAGGTCTGTGCTCCCTGTCAGAGTCATCACTAGGAATTCAGTGCTTTGCAAAACGCAGCTTTGTAGAATAGAATAGCGAGAATAGGATAGTCCCCACTCCTTTGGGCTGTTATTTTTGTCACATTATATGTATACATGTATATATATGCACATAGGTGAAATTTGTCCTCTGCTTTTTACCCATCCTATAACAAGGAGCAGTGGGCAGCCTTCTCCCTCCATTGGCGCCCGGGGAGCAATTAGGGTGAAGAGTCTTGCTCAAGGAAACACACATCGACACATTGCTGTGTCGATGTACCAGGCGGGCTCAGTAACCACTCAGCTATGGCCGCCCCCATAGTACTGCATGTATGGTGTCTTTGTAGCTAGACACCATACTTAATTGCACTAGATTTTTCAACCCATTTGTCTTCTAAATCCAAATAGTTTTCTGAAAAACTATTACTGCTATATCAGTGGTGCTCAAACTTTTTCATGTCAAGGACCCCCAAAATGATACGTATTTGGCCGCCGGCCCCCCATCTCAAAATAGTTTTTAATAGGGACACCAGAAGCAAAGATTTGAGTCCAAAATGTACCCTTTAAAAATATATATATTCAAAAATTTGCACAAATGTTGATTTTTCAAAAATCGCAGATCTACAAGCTCATAGCGCGGCACACAGTGCCACGCTATGAGCTTGTATATCTGCTATTTTTGCATAGCCAAAGTATAAAACATGGATAAAGTGGTTACACAGATGCTTTCCCGGTTTGAATGAGATAAAGGCCTCAAATCTAGAAAAAAGACCTTTGCAGACACCCTGATCGTTACCTCATCGTCTCCTTTGTATGGAGTGGATCCTTTCCCACCCGCGATGCTGATGCCCAGCCCACCCGTCTGCCTCAGGATATGCAGGGTGTGCTGCGAGGACAGGACAGGAGAGGAGAGAGAGGCAGTCAGTACAACTAGTGGTGAAACCTGACCGGAAAAAAAAACAGCTCAACTCAGCAAAGGACAGAAGGGAGCGAAAGCCCACAAAGTCACAACAATCACAATTTGGGGGAAGTTAACTTAACCATCTCACTGCCAGTCTTTATAAAGAGCCAGCAGTTACTGGGCTAAGCAAGAAGAATGCAAAAGCGGTCATTTGTTTTCAGTGGTGGAAAGTAAAGTACATTTACTTAAGTATTGTACTTTACTTGAGTATTTCCAATTTCCAATACTTATACTTATACTTCTATTCCACTACATCCTGGATCCAAATATTGTACTTTTACTCCACTACATCTATTTGGAAACTTTAGTTACTTTGTAGATTTTGATTATTATTACAAAACCTACATTAACCACTTCAGCTCTCCATACAAGCCCACAATGCGTCGTGATGCGACACATTGTGAGCTTGTAGATCTGCTATTTTCAAAATATGTTTATACAAATTTGAAAACTCGAAATGGGACATTCTGCATAATGAGTACCTTTACTTTTGGTACTTTATGATGCCAATACTTTTGCACTTTAACTCATGTAAATTTTGAATTCCAGACTTTTACTTACGTAACTGAGTATTTCTACATTGCAGTATTGATACTTTTACTTAAGTAAAACAATTGAGTATTTTTTCCACCACTGTTTATTTCACATCTTCAATGACTTCAGTGATGTTTTAAATTGTGGGAGAAGCTCTCCTTCTGCCCAGGAGGTGGCGCCAAATGCTGGGGAAAACAACTTTGAGACTGTGGACATGGAGACACAGACAACAGAGAACGACAAGTCTCTGGAGACTAATCTCAATTTAAGTGGATGTTTGCTGGATTTCATGTCTTTGCTACATTTTTGGACAATTGAGATGTAGTTGGGGTGGTGGTGGTGGCAGTCAAAATGAAAGCTGCTGCCAAATAACCTCTTTAAAAAATCTTTAAACTGTATATGAAACCACTTAATTGACATTAGTCCCAGAGCATACACTGAAACACACACACATACTGTCTAAAGCCCTTTAGCTAAACACAGAGAGGCTAACCTCAAACAGAACACATACATTGTATAGTGTATGTATCGTGTGGGGGAAAGGACTTTAACATAACACTAATATATATATATATATATATATATATATATATATATATATATATATATATATATATATATATATATACCACAACTGGACTGAATACCAAGCCATGAGGGTCCTCAGACTGAATATGTATATGCTGGATGCGCGCAAGCCATGCAGAATGGGAGAGGAGTGGGAGAAGAGTGGGAAAGAGTGGGAGGAGATGAGGACGGAAGGTGGAAGGAAGGGGAGTGTATGTGGGAGACATGAGAGAGGGGGGTTGTGTGCTGGGTCCTGGGCGTGGGCAGAAGGCAGAAGGCTGTGGGCTGCATATAGTAGTGCAGAGATACATTGCCATCCTTTCTAAATCGACAATAATTCCCATGGCAGCCATTTTGCTCTTACGTCATAACAGGAGAGGGTGGGGCACGGGGTACGACATGTGAGCAAAGTGGCTACCGTGTGAAATCATGGTCAAAGAGATTCGGTGGCATTCGGTGGCAAATTCTCAAGACATTTATTGCGCAAAGAGGCACAGCAGGCTTTCAATGCAGCGATCATGATGCCAAGCTTCCAGGAACACAATCATTAAGACAAATTCATGTATTTACCAAACTATATTTTCTCTCAGATTCAGTAAACTGACCCGGTACACAAAAGTAAATGCCTGGGTCATAAGTTATTGTAATGATATTGATGATACTGAGAAATTAGAAATTATGCAAGCATCTACTGTATGTATTTTATTGATTGACACCAGAAGTAACCACCCAGCACTAGATTTATGTGGTTAAATCTGGCTTATTAGATTTTTTTAAGGGGTCCCTAAAATATTACTAAAGCCAAGAATACCAAACATGTTTAGTGATAAAAAATAAAACATAAAAACACAAAAAGCAAACCTCACAAAAAAAACTCCTTCACTGATTAACACAAATGTTTTCATGAGTTCATGATTTATCATTTTTCGTGGTTATCAATATCAAGTGACATGTTGAAATGTGAAAATGTTCTACCATTGTGAAACCAAGTTCATTTCTCTAGTCCTAAATTACAACATAACTACACAGTAGTTATAGTAACATTAAGGCACATAATTAAGTATACTGGTCTTCGATTACTTATCAGTATGATTGATGTAAGACTATGATATAATACAATATGTACGACTACAATTTCTGTGAATAATGAAATGGTGCAATTGTGCAGACACTAGAGATAAGAGTATGTTAAAGATAAAGAGGCTGTGACGATAAAAAAAAGAAAGAAAGAAATACCGGTAAATACCGGTATATACTGTAGGACACAACACAGAAAGTAACACCTTTTATCCTGTTAGCTAAAACATACATTTCTGAACGACTGAAATGAAGTTGCTCTTCTTTTGGTTGGCAGCTGTGTTCCCAAAGTATCTGACATTGAAATGTTTTTTTTTTCACTTTTGCACGTTCTATATTAAAGTAAAAGGCTCCCAATCGCCCGAGTTGCTCCAGTGCCTTCTTTATTCAGCTAGCCTGCATGTCTGTCCCAGTTTAATAAAAACACAGAAAAGAACATAGTTCTGCAGGCATTTCTCCATCACGCCACAACCAGCCAATTTCCTGCACGGCCACACAGCCTGGATGAGGGGATGAACAGGGGGCAAAGAAGGGTAAGCGAAGGGAAGGTAGGTGAGTGCGTAGCGTTGTTGAACCTGGGGATGGGCTGATGCCTTTTACCATGTTGCCCAAAAGTCAAGGGGGCAAGATGGGAATTAAGCAATTAACATCATCTGCCAGCTGGCAAACACAGTTTTCTAATATTTTATTAATAGAGTACCGTAGTCTGACATAATGTACGCATTCTACCTGGGTCATGTTTTTTTTTCTTCCCCATTCTGAATTCCCATAGACGTGTTTAATATAGCGGCATATAAGAACTGTGTTCCAAAAATAAACAAAATGAGCCCGGCGGGTTTGACTCATATGGATATGAAGCAACAACTGACGGCGAGAAAACGCTAACGTCACTGAATTAATTACATTTTCGCCAGAAACAGACTGTATCGAATATGAGTGACTGCCTATCGAAACGATACAGAGCCACCTCCCTGACAATATCGCTGGGACAATATGTTAATTTTTTTACCACAGTTCTTATTTGAGATGATTCTAAGATGACCCAATGTTATTAGCCATAGAGAGATTACTTCCGTGACTCAGGGACTTCTGTACTCCATTTCCCCACAGATTATCCATTACTAGGTTCCTGTTTTTTTCCCCCCCAAGATCTACTGGATCACTAAAAATACAGCTGGTGCTTGGTACAGCTGTCCAACTTCTTTAACCCATTAAGGGAACATTTTTAGATTTCTTTGGGCTATTAAAAAATAGCAGATATACAAGCTCATAGCACGGCACCGAGTGCCGCGCTATAAGCTTGTATATCTGCTATTTTATTGGACATTTATTTTGGACAAAACATATTTGAGTTACAAATGTTGGCTTTAAAAAAAAATATTCAAAGATTTGCACACATTTTCAAGATTTTTCCAAAATGGCAGATCTGCAAGCTCATAGCGCGGCACTCAGTGCCGCGCTATGAGCTTGTAGATCTGCTATTTTTTAATAGCCAAAGAAATCTAAAATGACACAGATTCCGGTATTAAAGGGTTAAAACAACCTAATGTTTGAATTCCCACTTACCATTAAAACATAAATGAATAAAAAGATCACAATCAAATAGTAGTCACGGCATCCCAGGTTCTACCATGCTGGCCGCTGAATAAATGAGTAAGGGTGAGTGTTTCCCTGGTGATTGGCTTGGATTAATCGTGAATTTCTGTGGGTTGTTTTCCCCCACCTGAGAGAAGTTTGAATGAATGAATGAATGAGTGAATGGAGTGAGTGAGTGAGTGAGTAAGGGACAAAGAGACAGAGAGAGAGAGAGAGAGAGGTAGAGAGGTAGAGAGAGAGCGAGAGAGACTGGATGGGAAAGAGAGTAGGTACAGACCTCTTCCTCCTCAATTCGAGCAGGTTCAATCAGCAGATTATTGACTTGATCAAATGACACCCCCTGTTAGGACAGGAACCAGCGAGAGGCATGCGGATTAGTGAGGCCAAAAATAAAGTTATGCACACGCGTACTCAAAAACAAAAAATAATTATAATTGAGGAAATCAACTGAATAAAAACGTTAACAAAAAGCATACACACACTTCCAGTTAACCTCACCACCACACACACACACACATACTCCTTTGTCTGCTTTTTGGTGGGGGTGGGCTTTGGAATTTAATACAAGGGGACCCAATTAAAAGTAAACCTTCATCCCACACTCACTACCCAGCCACCAGAAGCAACATACAGGCAGAGGTTGGAAAGATGAGAGCCACGAGTGCTACAGTAAACCATTCAACCATTCAAGTATAGAGAGAGATACATGAAAGACAACAAAGCCTCCCATAACAGTGTTAACCAGAACAAACAAATCCCCTCCAAAAGTCACCACAAGACACATTTCCCTTCAAGTGGAAGAGCATGTCACTCTACGCCAGTGGTTTTCAAAAATGTTCATATCAAGGTCCATTATTTATTCAGCATTTGAGCCATGTTTGATGAGATTTAGACCCTCAGACCCAAAACTTAGAATATTTTGTTATCATTGAATAAGATTCCACAATTCCATGCTGTATTTATGTTTTTACCATAGGAGAGATAACAGGCAAATGTTGATCAAAATAACAATGATTTAATTAAGTAATGCAGATGCGTAACAATAATTTTACTCTCGTGTTCAAGAGTTAAAGATCAAATAAGGGTCCATTTGGTTGCCAACTCTCCATCGTTTAGCTGGGGACCACCTGGAAACTCCTCAAGGACCACTGGTGGTCCCTGGACCACTGGTTGAGAACCACTGCTCTACGCCAAAGGACGACACATGGATTAAAGCAAAATAAAATGTTGTATAGCCAAGTCCTAACGTGCGATTTGTAAAACAATGTGAAAGGAGCACACACTATGCAAAACATTATGACACCTAGTTACTGCCAACCAGGTGAAGAAATCGCAGATCGCGGCTTTAATCTTTGCTTTTAAACGAAATATCGAGATTAAGATTTTATGGAAGATGCTTGTGAACATATTACTAGTTTGACCATTTCAAAAGCTCTAATCTTAAAGGAGCCACACCATGAATTTAAATTTTTTTTTGGGGGGGGGGGTATTTTTTGGGCTCCCCAGTGTCTCTTGTACCCCAAAAAATATCTTTTTTTAACATTCAGTCATTCATTCTCATTTCAGAGATTTTCAGAATGGGCGTGTCTGAACATGCCATTTCAGAATGGCAATGCAAGTGACATCACTTGCCTTGCCATTGCATTGATGATGGCCAGACAGAATTGCTCAGTAGCCCCCCCCTGCCCAAAAGGACGTTTTGGTATTGCAGCTGAAAGTGCTGTATAAGCCAGAGACAATTGACTTGGGATGAGTATATCTGAGTGATGATTTAGGCTCAAACCTTTTGAAAAAGGTTTGAGGGACATACACCATATGATATTAAATATAAAATATTTTTTTTTAATTCATGGTGTAGATCCTTTAAAATATCTCTCAATGCGGCTATTTTCGCTGCGCAACATGCTTCCATAGAAGCATCTATGGAACATGCTTCCATAGCAGTCAAGCTGGCTTCTATGGAATCCAAATAACTGACATCAGTTGTGGAAACTGAGAACTTGAATCCATAAGTACAATAATGAAAAAGGCAGATTACGTAGAATTGTTCGTGTTGCACTCAATGAAGCAATCTTCCGATAATATGATCTATTCTGTTGAATTCACTCGATTATGGATCTCAACATTCCAACTCTGCCATTCTGAACATTCTGGTTGGTCTGGAAGGCCGGCCACCCGGACAAACACACGTCTGGTCCTCCACACATACACACACCACAAGCACACAAACCGCACTTAACCAGAGCATATTAGTTGTCAGACTCTGACAATAGTCCCCTGATCCCACACCATTCAAATAGCAGGCAGAAATAAGCTCAAAGAACCGGTTTATTGGTCACAATTAACACATTACCCGCCAAGGACGCAGATATGCGTTCTATTTTCAAATATTCTTCTTTTCTTTTTTTTTCACAAGAGGGCGCTCTAACACAGCTTAGGAATGATCCCTCGTCACTCAGAGAAGCAATAGACGGATGTGACCTCATTCCCAAAAAAACGGTCCGTTCGCCCCAGCGTTAGGATTTTTAGAAAAACACTTGTAACTCAGATATTTTTTTTTTGTGATGAAAACCACCCGTTTTCAAAGGGCCATAGCTCCAAAAAGGCTGCTCGCGGTAGCAATGTTACGCTGGCAAGGGGATAAAAAAAACAGGTTTAATATCTTGGCGGGTAATGTGTTAAACCACTCGGTTTTAAAATGTTACTATTCTGCAGGGATCAGGGAACATATAATGAGCTTTGATTATTGTAATGCTCTCAAAATCATTTCCCCGGTTAGGGTTATGATGAATCAAACAGATCTCCAGTTAAGCTTCCTGATGACTTGGTCATCGATCAGGACATCATTTATTTGTCTTATTTCTGAAGTAAATGCCACTCCCTCACCACACATACACACAGGCACATTTTTGCAAAGTTAACAATGCAGCTGCTGGGCAAAAAAAGGTCATTAACCAATTAAAAATAAAAATCAGGAGAAGGTGCAAATGATATGGTGAAAAGCATAGGAACTGAAATGATGGGCAGATGTGAAACAAGATGAGCTGGAAGTCAGCCCACAGCGAGCAGAGGGGAGGGGGGGGTGGGGCATCGTCATTTGACATCAGAACATAGAATTCATTTCCGGCATAACTGGCAATATTTAATGAACAAAAACAGTGCTATTATACAAGCTTGACATTATCACTAAACCGGCATCACAATACAAAATCATAAATGTCCTCCTTGTAACATTGATTATTATCTTCAAGCATCAAGAATCCCATACTAGGTATTCTTTCTCATAAGTAACAATACCTCTTTGTTATTTCAGTACCCGTGTCTAAAGTAACGAGTGATGTTGAGTTTATGAAGAGTAGATGAGATGTATAATAAAAGATACCCGCACAGGCGCACACTTTGACTTGCCCGTTCCAGAGAGGTTATTTGACCCATTCAATCCGGGAACGCACCCTGTGTATTATTATTTTTTTCTTTGGCTATTCAAAAATAGAAGATCTACAAGCTTGTATATTTGCTATTTTTGAAAAATCTTAAAAATGTGTCAAAATCTTTGAATATCTATATTTTTAAAGCGAACATTTGTAACTCAAATCTGTGCTTCTGGGGGTCCATGGAACAATCTAAATTATTTTTCTAAATCCTAACAGTATGTTGCTGTATCAGTGGTGCTCCAACTCCAAAATGCAATTGGCCGCGGACCCCCATCTCAAAATATGTTATTCCAGGGACCCCGAGAAGCACAGATCAGAGTTAAAAATGTTCGCTTTAAAACATGTATATAAGTTTTGCACAAATGTTTGACGATTTTTAAAAAATCGTGGATCTTTATGAGCTTGTATATCTGCTATTTTTGAATAGCCAAAGAAATCTTAAAATGACACAGATGCGTTCCCGGTCTTAATAGATTAATGCAAAGTTACTTCCCATTAAATAACCTCTCTTGAACGTGCAAGTGGCAGCCAGTGTGCGAGTATCTTTTATCGTTGATCTCCTCTATATCGTTTGTCGCCTACGCACCTGCTTTTAAAGTAAACTTCCACTAGAGTTTATGAAGAGGAAAGTCAGTTAATGATAACTGGTGTTGTTTGTGGAGAACATAGTGGACACCGTGTCCTTGCAGGGGGGGAGGGGTGACAGAGCGTGGGGGGGAGAATGCCAAGCTTTTGAGGGAGATAAAGTTGGCGAGTAAAATGTAGCAGAGCAGAATTGCAGAGTCAGCTCCCGACAACAAACACTCCCCTTGGCTTCTAGAGCGGCAGGGTGGGGGGAGGAGAGGAGGGTGGGGGGGGGGGGGGTGTGTGGATGGTTGTTTATTATTCTGCACAATGACCCTGCATGCACCCTGCAATATCGCTCTCCTCTCAGTCAAAGTGCTGTAGCAGGACAGAGGACACTCCAAACCAAATACAAGGTGCAAGGCGGTAGATAGGTATAGGGCTTCTATGCATGTTAAGGGTTTGCATAGAGGCAATGAGCAAGCCTTTTTGCTAATTCAGTATACTATATCAAAGGGCAGATAACTAAAAAGGACACTATGCTTAATATAGAGATGTGATGATTTTTAACATGGGCGTGCGGTGCCTTGTGCCCAATACCATGATGACATGACCTTTTTTTCAATAAATGCAATTAGACAGACTGCCGTAATGTTACTACTTGGCATACGGTATACTATGTATCAGGTGCTGCAGTGTCATGTCAACAAGACACATCTAAGTACGTTGGGTTTACTTAACCACATGAAACCTAGCGTCTCTTGTTCTGTGGTGATGGGTCGTTCATGATCAATTTGTTCAAAAGAACTAGTTCTTTGGAGTGAACGTGAACGAACCCGTTCACTTCCTGAAGTTGTTGCGTTCACGCTTTCGTTCATGCCCCCCCGTACACAGGACGGGAGGGCGGGCTGTTCCCGCGACAGACAAGACAGCTGTGCGGTTGAGATGTTTTTTCACTAGAGATGAACGAATCATTTGAACAAATCATTTGAAAGGATCATTGCCGTGAACGTAAACGAAATTGTTCGTTCACTGAAATGATTTTTTTTCCCCCACCACTATTGTTCTGGGCATGTCATGATATAGCCAAACATTCTTTGAAAATAGGTGAATATTTGGCAAATAATTTACTCATCTACAAGCTCACACAACACATCCCAACTCGACATGTTGTGAGTTTGTAAAGAAGCTATTTTTGCCCATGGGATTTGATGTAGAGGGGAAAAAGGTAGGGGGGCCCACCCAAGTACAGACCTCTGTGGGACTTAAGTTATGTATTTATTCATTTATTCTAACAAAACAAAACAAGGTATATAAGGTTTATGTGCTTAAGCATTAACATGATTCTGAGGAGGAACATTCTCTAAAACAAGGCACAGGCAACTTCCTGTAAAAAAGCTGTGTACTCCATAACACCCCCCCGGCTCTCTCCTTTACCTTGATTTGACTGTTGTTCACCTGGAGGAGGTGCCGACTGTCTTCCAGCTCCGACACCTCCCCCGCCCTGTGTCGGAGAAGAGGGGTGACGTTGCACTCCTCCTCCTCCTCCTCCTCCTCTGCCTCTTCTTCCTCCTCCTCCTCTTCCTCGTTGTCCCGGCTCTGGACGACGACGGTCTGGCTCTGTGCGTTGTTGAGGCTGTCCGGGCTGAAGCCCTGCATGTGGATTAAAGCAAAAAATTTAATCTCACGACTGAAACGTTTTGTGGTCAGGCCAGTAAATCCTAATCTGCAATTTGTGAAACGGCTTGAAAGGAGCCTAACCTCCTCACACTAGCGCTGTGTTTCATAAACAAGTGAAATATGTAAAATAACGATGTAATGTTTTGGTATAACCATACGGCATGAACATGTATTCTATCACTAGTTTGACCACTTCAAATTAGGGGTGGAAAATATAATCGATACAGCAATTAATCGCGATTCGGACATGGACGATTATAGAATCGTTTTTTTTTTTTTATCGATTATAAAAAATACAAAATAATCATCATATTGCTAATTGCACAGAGCAGCAGCCATATTTTGGTTGGTTATCAGAATATTGAGAAGCCTTTGTTATAAGTCAGTATTATTTTACAAAAAAGGACTTGTCTATTTTCTTGTTGGTTTTCTGCAATTGTTGATGTTGGCAAATATAACCTTCCAGCTGACAGTGACACATCTCTCCCATCAGTTTTTATTATCAATAAAAGATAATGGAAGTAAGTTAATCGCAAACCACAATAATCACAATTTAATTGAATCGCAGCCCTCGGAATCGGATTCAATCGTCAGGCACCTATCAATTTCCGCCCCTATTTCAAATACTCTTTAACACATTGGCTGCCAAAGACGCATATCTGCGTTCTATTTAATTTCTCGCCTGGCTGCCAAAGACGCAGATCTGCGTTCTTATTTTTAGACCCAAAGACCAAGGAGATATGATATATCAAAGATTTAAACTCCTATCCACTTCATTGTTAACTTAAAACTTAAAAAATCTGTATCTCGGCTCCTGAGAATTTTTTTTTTCAATTAAAAATCTCTGGCAGTCTACAGCAAAAAATCTGAAATAATTCTGGCAGGAAATTAGTTAATATCTCAGTAATAATGTTCAAGGTTCATAATAGTACCCTTCCAATCTGCTTGCTGGAGCTGTTTGAGCCCAGAGAAAGCAAGTACAAACTGAGGGGAACGGCTATATCTAAAAATAAATTTGCAAGGACAAACACCAGAGAAAGATGCCTATCTGCCAACTGTTCGTCGTCCAGAGAAAAGAAAATATAACCAGAGCTTTCCCTTTGTCTTTTATACCGTGTGAAAACTATAATGTCTCGCCAAAACCAAGGCAAAACCAGTTAACTCAAGATAAAACCGGAAACACGAAACGGATACTTCCGCATAGATTAAGTGAAAAGCGAGTGGGAAGAGAAAAAAATCAAGGATGGTACAATAAACAGCGCGATCGGTTATTAAACCACAATTAAACAATAGAACGCAGATCTGCGTTCTTGGCAGCCAAGTGATTACTAATTAAATGGAACGCAGATCTGCGTCTGTGGCAGTCAATGTGTTAAAATAACTAATAACCGAAAATAGGCTATCTACAAGCTTCAGCGGCGCGCTGTAAGCTTGTAGATCAGCCTATTTTCTGTTGCGCAACATGCTTTCATATCCAAATAGACTAAGAAGTGTAATCCGTGCCTGCAGCAGAGCGGCCACCGTCTCGGGCTTGGGCAGCTTGGTGATCTTGAAGTGCTTCTTGTAGTGCGGCGTGTCCTTGCGGATCAGGCGCTGCTTCTCCATGGGGAAGGACGGCTGCTGGCCCTCGTCCCCCCCGCTCCCCTCGCCGTCTTCATCCTCGTCGTCCTCGTCAGGACAGCCGCGGATGATGGGCTCCTCCGCAAAGTGCACGGTGGGCTGGGGAAGGGGGGGGAAGAGAGGAATGCTTAGTTGATATTCAATATATCTCCATATTATCATGTTAATAATACCTCAGATTTATAGCATTGCTGTCGGGCAGAAACCTTGTGTTTTTTCCTAAATGAATGCCCTACTCCTACTTGATCATACTACACCGTCACACAAGCTTGTAGATGTGCTATTTTAGCTATTTTTTAATTTGAATCTGAGTTTTGGACATTTGGTTTCCACCCGACAGAGACGATATAGTGCTTTTCGAGTTAAGTAAAATAAAAAAAAGCATCAACTTCAATGGGAAAAAGCTAAAGCAATGAAATAAGTGCAAGAATAATAACCATAAAAACTGTGGGGTTTTCTCTAAACGTCCAGAATTACACATTTTGATCAGAAACAGTGTTGTTTGTGTCTTTATTTAAAGAAAGTAGACTTCTGAAAAACACCAGTTCAATGGAAATCAATAAAGTTTGAGGGGAAGTTTTGCATATCTTGACATAAAACATTTCCTAATATTCATTCAAACATCCATACCATTTGCTAGAATTCGATATATTATACTGCCCAGCCATATCTCAAGAACCGTTTCCAAAACAGTGGGTCGGAACTCATATGTGGGTCGCAGACCAATTTTTATGGGTCGCGAGTAAATACCCTTTTATTTATTGTTTTCTACATTTTGTTTTCATTATTATTTCAAAAGATTTAAAAGGGGGGAAACAATGAAGTAGTGGTGAAAATAGCAGATCAACAAGCTTGTTGTGAGCTTGTAGATTGGCTATTTTCACTAGTTTGGGTCACGGGGAGACATCAAAATTTCTCTTTTGGGTCTCAGGCTAAAAAGTTTGGGAACCACTGATCAGTGGTGGAAAGTAACTAAGTACATTTACTTAAGTATGTACAATTTTGAGGTATTTGTACTTTACTTGAGTATTTCCAATTTCCAATACCTTTACTTCTACTCCACTACATCTCAAAGGCAAATATTGTACTTTTACTCCACTAATTTTTTTTCAAAACTCTAGTTACTAGTTACTTTTTAGATATAAATTATGATATTATGAAACATACATTAACACATTAACCGCCAAGAACGTAGTCCTACGGTCCGTTAAATCCAACTGTTAAGCGCCGAGACCGTAGCCCTACGGTCCACGGTCTTTTCGCGCTAAAAATTTCCGGGTGCACTTTCGGAATTTTTTTGATCCACTTCCGTTTCCGGTTTGATGACCGGAAACAGAATTATTTGGGATCCGGTTTTGACGATCACGTCCGCCCTCGTTCTACAGACGAAACTGAAACTCAATTCTCTTCCTGTAGTTTTTTCTCCTCGCATATCACTGTTTAACGTAATCCGCTCTAACTCAAACATGGATGCCCCGTTTGACACGTGGTTTTCACTGGGAGATACAGTGAGATGTCGCGGAAGTAAACAGACCGTGTACGGCTCAATCTTAAGGATTTTAACAAGATCTATGGCGACATGAAAAAAACAAAAAAACAACAATAACACCTTGGCACTGGTGAGTACATTATGAGATTAACCTCTGGCGGTCGATGTGTTAACCACTTCAGTCCAATTTTATACCTAGGCTATTTGAAAATAGCCGATCTACAACCTCACAACGCGTCGCACCGCGAAGCGTTGCGAGCTTGTAGATCCGCTATTTTCAAACATTCGAGTACTTTTACTTTTGGTACTTTAAGTACATTTTGATACCAATACTTTTGTACTTTTACTCAAGTAACATTTTGAATTCCAGACTTTTACTTGTGACAGAGTACTTCTACATTGCAGTATTGATACTTTTACTTACTTTAAAACATTTGAGTACTTTTTCCACCACTGCCACTGATCTAAGTTTGTTTGTGAACACCACTGACCTCAATGTACTCCACCTCCATCTCGTCCAGCTCCTCCCCCTCCTCCTGGTGGTGGTTGTGGTGTCCGTCCACCAGGTCCTGGGCCGGGGGGGCGGGTCCCGCTATGGTCACGCCTTCTCCTCTCCGCCGCTCCTCGTGGGAGTTGGCCGACACCGTGCTGTTGGAGGCCTGGGAGTCGCGGCTCTGGTTGGACAGGCCGCTCAGACGCTTCTCCTTTAAGGCCGGGAAGGGAACGCATGCGTGTCATTTTAAGATATCTTTGGCTATTCAAAAATAGTGAAGATTTTTGCAAATCTTTTATATACATTTTTAACTCAAATCTTTGCTTCTGGGGGTCCCTGGAACAAAATATTTTTAGATGGGAGGGGTCCGCGGACAAATACATATTATTTTGGGGGTCCTTGACATTTGAAAACCATTGATAATATAGCAACAAAAACTGTTAGAAGACATTTGTAAAATCCCCAGAAGCAAAGATTTGAGTTAAAAACTTTTGCTTTAAAAAAGTATATATATATTCAAACTAAAGATTTGTACACATTTTCACGATTTTTCAAAAAAGATTGCAGATATACAAGCTCGTAGCGCGGCACTCGTCATCTAAGCACAACACGTGTAATATCACGTGTACCGCACCTGTGGGTCAAGCGACTCTGCGTCACCGTCGGGTTTGGATGTGTAGGCTTCATTCCTCCTCTCCTCAATCACTTTCTTCATCACCTTCAGCTCACTGGGGTGGGGTGTGGCTCTGCGCTGAAGGCCCTGGGGGTGAAAACAAAACAAAAAAACATTAAGAAAAAGGGCAGCAGATAATGATTCAGTACAGACCTGACCAGACTTGTAAAATGCCTTTTTTTTGTCAAACATAAATTAGATGTTCCTGTGTGGGGCAATGACAGCCAACTGTGTTCCTGTGTGGGGCAATGACAGCCAACTGTATTCCTATGGGGCAATGACAGCCAACTGTGAGAGATGTGAAGTGTGGAAACCTCATATGTCCAAAGCTAACTTTTCAGGATTCAAATTTTGCTTTTGTGTGACGCTGTAGTATGATCCAAGTAGTCCGTTAATTTACGAAAAAACACAAAAAGTTAGAATATGGAGATAAGAGGTTTCTGCCCGACAGCAAAGATATATACTGTAGCTGAAATCTAAAATGACACCGATGCTTTTCCGCATTCCTAAGCCAATAATTTCATCAAATTATTGGCTTAGGAATGCGACAAAAACAAAAGAAAATCTCCATGAATTCAAGGCTTCATTCATGGCGTGTGTAATTGATAGAAAATCTGTATTTTTTGGGGGCGAACTACTCCTTTAATCCATGTGGTCCTCTCACCCTGCGCTCCGCCGCGGCCTCGTCATCCTCGTCATCATCGGGCTTCATCTCCTCCTGGAACTGGATGACTGACACTCTGTTCAGGTTGCTGTCTGTCCAGCTGTCGTCCACGCTGTTCTGGAGCAGGTTCTCTGTAGAGAGAGACAGACGGAGGGACATTGGACTTGTGTTTGACAACAGTTTTTTATTTATTTTTTTAACTCTGAAGTTGCCTATAATCCCTTTAAAAAATTGTATCGTGATTGGAATCGTATCATGAGTTGAGTGAATCGTTACATGCCTAACAGATATACAATAATGCTAAAAGGATAATACACAAAGCCCTGAGGGCTTGTTTCCTTTGTGGTCCAGTGTATTCAATTCATCAAGACATATAAAGACATACAAGACTATACAAGAAATCATCAATACTAGGAGCAGTAAAAGTATATTTACAGAAAAAACGTGGGGGGGGGGGTCATTTCTTTAGAAGACTTGTCTAGGACCAGTTGCAAATTGCAGACAGGTGCTCTTTTATGGTGGTTTTGAAGGAGGGTACGGAGTCGCACTTTTTAAATGGCTGGTGGTAGGGCATTCCACTTTTTGGTGGCATAATAGTAGAATGAATGCGATTAACGATTTAATTGTGTTTCTGTCATTGAAAATTAATGGAAAATTATGAATAAAAATTACATATCTGTTTGGCTTTTAGCTTTCGTAAACAAAAGTTGCACAGGGCAGATATGACAAATAACACATTTAATTACTTTATACTTAAAAATAAACATTAATATTGGAAATATTAATGGGCCCTCTATATATATAGAGTACCATTGAAGATAAAAAACAAAATTCGAAATAAGTAATGGTAAAAGTGCTGATGTAAAATACTGCTGCTGGTACTCACCCAGGCTGGGGGAAGGCTGCTGCGGCAGCAGGTAGCAGGTGAGCACCTTCTCTCCCGTCCTCTCGTCATCCTCTGTCTGGAACTTGAGCATGGGCTGAGACTGGTTCTCTGCCAGCCACATGGCCTTCAGGTTGAGGTTGGCCAAGGAGAAAGGCAGGTTTTGTAATCTGGACAGAGGGAGAAAAAAAAATGAGAAAAATGTACAGTTTTCTTTCTTCAAACTGTATTACATTATTAAAAAATGAGCCGTGTCGATTTTATGCAAAAAAGTCCTTGAATAGGGGGATCAATGCGAGCCATCAATTAACTTGAAAGCCACAATTCAAAATTCAAGCCCAAATGCATGTAAATTGAAAATGCAATTTTACAGAAAACAGGAAACAGCTAGCAGAATGCCATTTGATTCAGCATATTTAAGTATTTCCTGTAAAAGCGGATATACAGTATAGGGACGGATTGTCACATATTTATTGCCGTTTACAGTAGCCAATTGGACTCGCTAAAAAACAGATGTTTCACCCATATGTTTCACCCTTGCTGTTCGCACTGGGTTGTCTTGTCGAATGAAGCTAAGCTAGCACAACCGCAACCTAAAATGCTGTTCATTAACCTAACCCCAAGGGTAAACGTACAGAGTCGTCACATCTAATAATTAGGTGTGGTGTACAATTATTGTATCACATTTCCGCTCCTTCTCCTTGTAACATTGCTGATGCAGCCTGGTCGCCAGAGAAAAACATTGCATTGTACGTTTCTACAAACCACGGATATGTTGAATATTTCTGAACCCACAATTTTGAGATTGTATAAGTCTGCACACCCAAAAACACAGCAACGACTGCTATTTTTCTGAAATCTTGTAAATTTGTGCAAATCTTTGAATATATATATTTTTTAAAGCAAATATTTGTAACTCAGATCTTTGCCTCTGGGGGGTCCCTGGAACAAAATATTTTGAGATGGGGGTCCGCGGCCAAATACATATCATTTTGGGGGTCCTTGACATGAAAAAGTTTGATAACCACTGATTATAGCAACATACGTTTTTTCAACTGTTAGGATTTAGAAGACATTTGTAGAATCCCAGAAGCAAAGATTTGAGTTACAAATGTTCGCTTTAAAAAATATATATATTCAAAGATTTGCACCCATTTTCATGATTTTTCAAAAAATAACAGATCTACAAGCTCATAGTGCGGCACTCAGTGCCGCGCTACGAACTTGTCAATCTGCTATTTTTCAATTGCCAAAAAAAATAATAAAAAATAATAATGATTTAAGTGGTTACACAGATGCGTTCCCGGTCTTAATGGTTTAAGCCACTGTGCAGTCAGCGTTTATTCTCACAGATATGTATTGCCGTTTACAGTGTTTAGTGAAGGTTACCTGTTTCCAGCCACGTCCAGCACGTGGAGCTCGGTGGCGTCGGCCAGCTCTGCGGGCAGTCTGGTCAGGCGGTTGTCTCTCAGCGAGAGGACATTAAGGCTGGCACAGCCACCCAGCTCGTCGGGCACGCTGCCCAGACGGTTGCGGTCTACATTCAGGTTGGTCAGCTTCTTGAGCTTGCCCAGGGAGCGAGGCAGTGTCTGTGATTATGTGTGGGAGGAGAGAAATGACAGACGGAAAGACAGACAGACACCCAAAGTCGTGTTGTAGTGTTAAAGACAAACGGACACACACACACAAACACACACACACACACACACACACACACACACACAGAGGAAGAATCCATTATCATAAATGAAATGAACGATGAAATTAATAATTCATCTTCACAGAATGATGTTACTGTCCTAGTTTTTATCATGCCTGATTTGTACTTGGTTGCACACCAGGTCACACGCCGAAAATAGCAGCATCTGCAACCTTGAAGATCTGCTGTTTTAATCACCCTTTAACTTTACTATGCGGCGTGTCCCTTTTCCCATACAAAAGGCTGTGTTTAACCACAAAGCATAGATAATAGCAGATGTGCAAACTCACAATGTGTCACAACAACGCATCTCAATGCAACATTTTAGGTTAAAGGTTTCATGACATTCAGTTTTAGAACACATTAAAAGTCTTTGTCATGGTCCTTCAAACGTGTATAAAAAGTTTTAACTGAAAATTCCACTCCGGTTAGCCATTGCAGGTGTTTTTCTCTCACATTTCTAAAGCCTTTTCAACTGCAATGAAAAAATAAATCTTTGCCTGCGGGTGTTGCTGTTGAGGGATTTTGCCTGTCAATCATCACCTCTGCTCCGCCCCCCCCCCCAAAGGAAAGGATAGGGGAAAGGAGGGGCGAGGAGGAGAGTGGGCGGGATTAATGGCCTATGACTTCACACTCCAAGGGCCAATCTCAGATTACTTTTCAGCCTAATTATTCAGAAAACCCCAGACCACAGAAAGTCCACTGAATGTTCAAAGTTCAGTTTTTTTGGGTGTAATTGAGGTCATAAAACCCCCAAAAAAACATTAAAAATAAAAAAAGTGAAAATGAATGTCATAGAACCTTTAAAGTGGTTAAAATGATTGTGACGCTATATTAACACATTTTGCTGGGGACCCCCTAGAAAGCCCCCCCCCCCCCAAGGACCCCTAGGGGTCCCCACTTTGAGAACCAATGGTCTAAATAGGGCCTAAGTGTTTAAGTGGCCGATGGTGGTGTACTGTACCTGTAGGAGGTTCTCCGTTACGACCAGCTCCGTCAGGTTCTCACACTCTCCTATGGAATCTGTGAGCTCCGTCATCCTGTTCTGGTCCACTTTCAGGATGGAGAGCTGCTTTAAAGAGCCTGAAAAATAACACATTTATAGTGTCATGAGCACAACCTGGTACCAAGTATGGATATAGACTTTATCTTTACATTATTTTACAAGTTTGCAGCAGGAATGGTCAATAAATAAATAAAAAATAATCCAGCTGGTAGTTTGTGATACAAAAAGTGAGAAACAACTTTCTCGCCTCTTTCCAATCCAATCCAACTTTATTCTTTATATCCAGCACATTTAACCCATTAACTCTTTCAGTGCCATGCTTATTTATGGAATTTTGGTTCTGAGTGCCACAACCAAAATTAATTGTAAAAAAAAAAGTGCTTAGGAGCCGAGATACAGCCTTTTTCAGTAAAAAGTTAAACAAGAAGTGAATGGAGCAGCAAATCTTCAAATCATCATATCTTGGGTTCTGAACATGTTTTTTTTTTTCATGACGTATTTGACGTATTGTGGCACACGGGGCGTTAGGCTTCATGACGTATTTGACGTATTGTGGCACTGAAAGAGTTAAGACCGGGAACGCATCTGTGTGTAATTTTTTTTATTTCTTGGCTATTCAAATATAGCAGATATACAAACTCATAGCGCGGCACCGAGCGCAAACTCAAATCTTTGCTTCTGGAGGTCCCTGGAACAAAATATTTTGAGATGGGGGTCCGCAGCCAAATTCATATCATTTTGGGGGTCCTTGACAAGAAAAAGTTTGAAAACCACTGACATAGAAACATACGTTTTTCAGAAAACCGATTTAGTAGACATTTTGCAGAATCGGAACCTCAGGCCTCAATGGGTTAAAGACAGAGAAACAGAGTTGACCTAAGTGCTTTACAGTGATAAGTAAAAGATGATATGAGAACAGAAAATGTTCGATGCGTCGCGTTGTGAGCTTGTAGATCGGCTATTTTCAAATAGCCAATGTATAAAATAGGGCTTAGGTGTTTAATGTATGTTTTATAATGTAATAATTTATATCTGCAAAGTAACTAGTAACTTAAGTTTTCAAATAATTGTAGTGGAGTAAAAGTACAATATTTGCCTCTGAGATGTAGTGGAGTAGAAGTAAAAGTATTGACAATTTGAAATACTCCAGTAAAGTAAAAGTACCTCAAAATTGTCATTGAGTAAATGTACTTAGTTACTTTACAAAATTATCGCCTGGGCATTCATCATAGACCTCGGGTGGGTAACCATGCCCCCGGGGCCTTGCTGCATACGCCAGCCCTCAGTAGGATAACCTCTTGCGATGACGAAGGCCTCGGGGATAATCTCTATATATGTAATCTCTAGTCAGCTGTTAAGCTGCACTGCAACACTTAGAGCAGGCCTGTTGTCTTGTCTGGGCCCCTATACGGCTCACTGACATTACTTCCCCACTAGAGGGCGGCGCTGTCCTTCTTGAGCCCCTGCACGGTATCCAATATCACCTCTAAAGTATATGTTGCCCAAGGGTCTACTTAATCAACACTGCAGTAGTCTGTTGAGATGGAACTTGGAGGACGAAGGGCCTAAAAGAATGTGCACTTCTTTCAGACAATGAAAGTACATTATTCAGGTGGTGAGGGCTCTGTGAGAAGACAACCGAGGTGGGTTTAAGATGGATGGTGAGTGCTGAAAGACCTTGTCTATCTTTTTACTCTCCCTCCCTCTCTCTCACTTCCTGACCTTCTCAGCCAGGTTAGTTCAACTTGTGAAAAAACAGACAGACATAGAACAGCAGCAAACTGACAAAAATGGAGAATGGACAAAAACATGGAAAGTTCAGAAATGTGTGCGGGTATGATACAAATAAATCCCTAGGGACTAATGAGGAAATTCTCACTGCAAAATAAAAAAAAAAACCTTAAAGAATAATCATACACATAATAAATCATAGTTTGAATAAGGATGCTAACTAACTGACCGATGCTGTCTGGGATCATTAAAAATTTACTTGAGTAAAAGTACAGAAGTATTGGTTTCAATATGTATGTATGTATGTATGTATGTGTGTATGTGTGTATGTGTGTATGTATGTGTGTGTGTGTGTGTGTGTGTGTGTGTGTGTGTGTGTGTGTGTGAATAGGGATGCTAACTGACCTATAGCATGCTGTCTGGGATCATCTCCAGCTGGTTCTTGGGTGAGCAGCAGGTCACATATATATATAATCATAGTTGTGTGAGAATAGAGAGGGATGCTAACTGACCTATGCTGTCTGGGATCATCTCCAGCAGGTTCTGTGTGAGCAGCAGGTCAGTGAGCGCCAGCAGGCCGCTCAGCTCCGAGGGAAGCTCCTCCAAGCGGTTCTCTGACACGTCCAGACACACCAGCCTCCGCAGGTTCCCCAGCTCCTACACACACACACACACACACACACACACACACGATTAAAGCAAAATATAAGAGAACTTTAATCCTTGCACACACACACCCACCATGCGTTTATCCCCAAAGTGATATAGTGAGCAACAGGTTGGGGGATTCACTGAGGACACTTCCACAGGAAGACACACATGCATACTTTTTGTCCAGGCATAAGTCATGTGGAACACTTTTTGACGTTCCTGTAACGTTGTGTCTGTTACAGCTACAAGCCGCTAACTAGCAAACCACCCAGCTGACCCCATACACAAATAAACGCTTCACGTAAACCATCCGTCTATCCATCTTCAACCGCTTATCCAGAGTCGGGTTCTCAAACTGTGGGTCAGGGGACCCCCATCAATCAAATGATTTTTAACAGTACAGTAAATAAACCATCATACAGTATAAGTATATACAGGGCATCTGCACATTTCTAAAGTGACAATTTAAGTACTTTTAAGGCCTTTTTAATGCCTCTAAAATGAAAATATTAAAATAAGACCATTTCAGCATCAAAAGTAATCAACAAAACTATACTATTAAAAAAAACGGTTGGACAAATTGTCAATTACCACCTAAGAAAGAGGCACAATTTGTAAACAAAATAGCAGATCTACATGCTAGTGCTTGTCAGGGTGGGGGTCCCCAGTTCAAATATTATTTTTTTGGGGGGTGGGGGGGGGACCACTGATGTAAAACGCTGTTTACTGCAAAATCATGACACATACGTAACAGTAACAGGACAACTCCCCCCCCCCCAGCACACATCATCACCCTCACATAAAAATAGCAGGGTTTCTTTTTGGACATGATGGCGTGTGTGTACTCAGTACTCACAGGTGGTAACAAGGACAGCTGGTTACGATCCAGCCAAAGTTCCCTCAGGTTGGGCAGAGCACCGAGGGTGTCAGGCTAGGAGAGGAGAGAGAGAGAGAGAGAGAGACAGAGTGTGGGAGAAGGAGAGAGCAAACAAAAGGCCATGTTTGTGTTATCTTTGCAGGTGATTAAGTGGCTTCTGAGTGCTGAAATACAGTGGGAACAGCCGCACGCAACAGCCTCGTTGGCTCTTTTAGATAAACAACGCATTTAGGAACGGTGGTTGGGCCTTTGAAGCCATAAAGACAATTGAAGAGGAGGTGGATGAGAAACGGTCATTCACACGTGTAGGAAAGGATATTGTGTTGCACAAGATATTCTGCTCTTACAGCAGTGTATTATTATTAGTTATCTCTTAGGACGCTGATGTGGGGCGAGTGCTTCACTTTAAACCTCCGATGACGGTGGTAAGGGCGGTGGTGGGTCTCAGGGTGGTTGGCACCAATGTTGATTTTGACAGCAAATTTTGATTTCGTTTTAGTCATAGTCGTTTGAATAAAATTCCATTTAGTTTTAGTCATATTTTAGTCACCTGAAATGTTTTAGTTTTGGTCTAGTTTTAGTCGACTAAATATCATAAGATTATAGTCGACTAAATCTACAATTGATTTAGTCGACTAAAATGTATTGTGGCGGTGCCTTGATGGCGTCGTATATGTTACTCTTGGTTGCATGCTGAAAATAGCAGATCTACAAGCTCACAGCGCGACGCGTTGTGAGCTTGTAGATCTGCTATTTTCAGAGCGCAACACCCGAGCGCAACCAAACCAAATGACTTGTCTTTTAGTTCTACTGGATCTCTTCTCCTCTTGTCCCTCCCCAACAGTTTAGTCTAGTTTTTATTTGTTGACGAAATTGTCAATATATTTAGTCTTAGTTTTAGTCATCGTAGTTTCGTTTTTATTTCGTTTTTATTTCGTTTCTGTCAGTGAAAAAAGGTAGTCGCCGAACATTTTTAGTCATAGTTTTAGTCGACGAAATCAACACTAGTTGGCACCCGGAGGGCGAGAGAATGCACTCTTAAGCCTATGATGGTAGTTCGAGGTAGCCCGATTATGCGCCACTGTTAGCTCTCAGAGGCACTGGTTTAAAAGTGCAGGAAATTGACGGTCATAAAAGCTGGCCGGTGCACCGACCACACACTTAATCAGTTTATGGCATTAATGTTTCAAAAGGAGAGTAAATCCACTCTGAGAAAGTTGCTTTGATGACTCCTCCGTCGAGAAGCTTCAGAAACGGCCTCTGTACCAGCTGCTATACAAACGACTGTAAATGGGGGGGGGGGATTAGCTCAACTTTCATTGTGAGTGTTAGGCCAGAGTGTCAGTACTGCGTATAACAGACAGCAGTGGTGTAAAGTAACTAAGTAGTACATGTACTCAAGTACTGTACTTAAGTATTTGCTTTACTTCTGCTCCACTACATCTCAGAGGCAAATATCGTACTTTTCACTCCACTACAATTATTTGAAAACTTTAGTTACTATGCAGATTTATATTATTATTACAACACATACGTTCACCTCTTCAGCCCTATACATAATTCGGCTACTTGAAAATAACCGATCTACAAGCTCACAACGCGTCGCATTGCGACGCGTTGTGAGCTTATAGACCTGCTATTTTCAAAAGATTTCTACACATTTTGACTTGTGACATGGGACATTCTGCATGAGTACTTTTACTTTTGTCACTATAAGTATAATTTGATGGCAATACATTTGTACTTTTACACAAGTAAACTTGGAATATGAAACTTCGACTTGTAACAGAGTATTGTTTTTTAGATTGTGGTATTGATACTTTTACTTGAGTAAAAAATTTGAGTACTTCTTCCATCACTGGAAATTAGCACAAATTTCATTTTGAGTGTTAGGGGCAGAGTGTCAGTACTTTGTATAACTGACTGACAGACAGACAGACAGGCAGAGAGACAGGCAGGCCCGGTTTCAGAGTATGGTGATGCAAAGTGTTTACTCAGCCTCCGCCCTTGTGTCAGGTCACAGTCACATTGTTTACCCTGTGCTGCTATTGAGACAGCCGGGCACTCCCAGGCTTAAAGCCAGTGGTGGAAGAAGTACTTAAGTAAAAGTATCAATACTCCAATGTAGAAATACTCTGTTAAACCATTAAGACCTGAAACGCATCCGTGTCATTTTTTTATTTGAGCTAAAAAGCATTATTTTAGACTTTGGCTATTCAAAAATAGCAGATATACAAGCTCGTAGCACGGCACTTGTAGATCTGCTATTTTTGAAAAATCTTGAAAATGTGTGCAAATCTTTGAATATATATATTTTTAAAGCAATTTTTTTTAACTCAAATCTTCCCTGGAACGAAATATTTTGAGCTGGGGGGTCCGCGGCCAAATTCATATAATTTTGACCTTGACATGAAAAAGTTTGAGCACTACTGACATAGAAACATAAGTTTTTCAGAATACTGTTGGGATTTAGAAGACATTTTGAAGAATCGGCTTCAGGTCTTAATAGGTTAACTCTGGTATTGGAAATGCACTTGAGTAAAAGTTCAAAAGTATCAGCATCAAAACGTACTTTAAAAAAAGTACAGTACTTGAGTACGTGTACTTAGTTACAGTACATTCCACCACTGCTTAAAGCAGCACTGACACTCCTCCTGGGTACAGAACAGAACCCAGGTCTGGCAGAATGGCACCGCTGCGTAAATACGCGGTTTTACATCACAGGCCTTGTAGCGTAAATGCGAGAAGGCTGTTTGTGCTGCGCGTTAGTGTGTGTGTGTGTGTGTGTCTGTGTGTTTTTTTGTGGTGCGAGTGTGTATATGCAAATGTGAAGTATGTTTAGTCTTTTTGTGAGTTTGTGTTTGCATGGCCTGAGAGCGCCAGAGAACACGAGTCACGTATGGAAATGTCTGTAATAATGGCGGGGTGGGGGTGGGGGGGGGTTGCTGTGAGCTGTCGGGGCTTACCAGAACTTCCAGTTCATTGCTGCCGAGGTCCAGCTGTTCCAGTTTCACCAGGAAAGACAGTGACCTGAATATACGGACACATGAAACACAGACAGTGAATCACTCAGACAGAGAGACACACACACCACAAGCCAACATCAAGCCGGATGTCCTTCTACAGTACATGCGGCTACAGTACAACATGCCATTCATTCACTTGTGTAAATAACACATGCAAGGAATGTTTTTGTAAGAACACTACACTGCTAAAGATATCCGACGGAGTGCCGCTGCCAAGCAACTTCGTTCGTCGTGACATCTCTGCCACAAACAATTGTCACATTCTCACAGATGACAGGTGGTTCTACAGGCTACGGGGGGGGTGATTGAACGTCAAGCCCTCGTGATCGGATCTACTGCTGAGCTGTAGACAGCATCCAGTATTTAAAAAACTTTTAGCATATTTTCAGGCACGTGTTTATATTGTCAAAAACAGTGAAACCATTTGGAAACCGCAATTTTGGAAAATGGCCAAGTATATAGTGTAGGGTTCAACCATGTGGATTCTAGCATCCCAATTCAGGGCATGTCATAACAGGTGAACATTCTGCAAAAACAGCAGACACAACATTGCGTTTGCGACGCATTGTGAGCTGTTAATTGTACTATTTTTCCGGCTAAGAGATTTGATGTAGACGGGAAAAAGGAGGGGGCCAAGTACAAGACCCCTGGGGGCACCCCGGTCAATGAAGTATATTGGAGTCTATAAGTGAATAAGACAGTGGTTTTCAACCCTTTTCATATCAAGGTCCATTATTTATTCAGCATTTGAGCCACAGACCACCATTTGATGAGATTTAGACTCTTAGACCCAAGAATATTTTGTTATCATTGGATACGATTTTGTCCACAATTCTATCCATGCTGTATTGATGTTGGTACCATAGGAGAGATAACAGGCAAACGTTGATCGAAAAATAACAATTATTTAATTAAGTAATGCAGATGAGAACCACTGGGACCACCAGTTGAGAACCACTGGGATAAGAGGATAAAAGAAAACCAAAAAAAAACTATGCTAGGTCATGCTCGTACTGTCAATCGGAACTAACGTCTTCAATATGAGAAGGACATTTCCCTCCAATATGAGAGGGACATGTAGGCCCGTCTGCCTCCGAGCGCGAGGACACTTACGTGGGCAAGGACTTGAGCAGGTTCTCCCTGAGCTCCAACGTCACCAGGTTGGACAGGCTGTGATGAGGAGAGGACAGACAGGATGTGGAGGAGGAGGAGGAGTTGAAAAGACAGAAAAGACAAAAGAAGGGAGGAAGGAAAGAGAGGATTGGCAATAGAACAAGTGATGGGAGGAGAAAGGGGTTGAACAGCAGGAAGAAACAGGGGGAGGGAATGGATGGGGAGAGAAGTGATGGCAGAGGAGGAGTGGGTTAATGTTTTGCTCAATGAAAATAACAGATCGCCACTGTCGTTGCGTTTTCATGCGTTTTTATATTGCTACCACCCTGTGGTAGCAATATTTATAGTCTGTCAAATGTATGTATTATTGTGTATTTGTCTGCCTCTCATTCAATCTCATTCAATGCTAGTCAGCCACTTTTCACATCAATGTGCCAATTCTAACTCAACTACAGCTGTCAATCTAACCGCTAAGCTGACTCCTCCATGCTTACTCTCACTCTGTCAGCGAATCAGTACTTGTGTAACTATTTGTGTGTCACCCTAACTTTAGTATATATCCTTATATGACTATTTAGAATAGCATCTCTGTTAGAGTGGACTATAAGAACTGTCTGAGATTGGTGCTCAGGAGGCTTGTGCCCCGAGGGGCTGCCGGAACAGGCCAGGAGGCCTGTTCCTTATGATCTGTATGCTGTTACATATGCTGTTACTTCCTAATGAACAGTGTTGATTTTGTCGACTAAAAACTATGATGAAAACTAAATAAAAACTAAGCTATGATGACAAAAACTGAACATATTGACAATTTCGTCAACAAATAAAAACTAGACAAAAATGTTAGTGAGGGACTAGTGGAGAAGAGATCCAGTAGAACTAAAAGACAAGTCATTTTATGTTTGGCTGCGCTCAGGTTTTGCGCTCTGAAAATAGAAGATCTACAAACTCACAACGCGTCGCAGTGAGCTTGTAGATCGGCTATTGTCAGCATGCAACCAAGTTTAAAAGCAGCCATTACGACGCCATCAAGGCACCGCCAAAATACATTTTAGTCGACTAAATCAACTGTAGATTTAGTCGCCTATAATCTTATGATATTTAGTCGACTAAAACTAGACTAACAGTAAAACATTTCAGATGACTAAAATATGAATAAAACTAAATGGAATTTGATTCAAAAGACTATGACTAAAACTGAATGAAAGTTTGCCGTCAAAATCAGCACTACTAATGAATGGTCAACATTTCCCCCTGACTGGATATGAATAATTTCCATTATAGCCCTGAGGGCTAACATTGTTATTTAACTTAAAAATGAAAATAACGTCTTTTCAGTGAAGAAACACAATCGGGCGACAAAATATAAATGAGGGTTCAGCAGTCAGTCAGATGGAGGGTCTGTTTGTCTGGGCAGCCTTGGCAGGGTGAGGGGGGCTCCATCTGTCTGATCACAGCAGGCCCAGAGAGCCCAGGGCCCAAGGCCAACTGGGCCCAGAACTCAGTCTGTCTGCAGAGACCCCCGCTGGGCTATGGAATTAACCCATTAAAACTGGGAACGCATCTGTGTAACCACTTTAACCATTATTTTATACTTTGGGCTATTCAAAAATAAGCAGATATACAAGCTCATATAGCGCGGCACTCAAGCTTGTAGATCTGCTATTTATTTTGAAAAATCTTGAAAATGTGTGCAAATCTTTGAATGTATATGTTTTTTAAAGCGAACATTTTTAACTCAAATCTTTGCTTCTGGGGATTCTACAAATGTCTTCTAAATCCTAACAGCTTTTTTAGAAGAAAAAAAAAACGTATGTTGCTATAATATCAGTGGTTCTCAAACTTTTTTCATGTCAAGGACCCCAAAAATGATATGTATTTGTCTGCGGACCCCCCCCCCCCCCCCCATCTCAAAATATGTTGTTCCAGGGACCCCCCAGAAGCAAAGATTTGAGTTTGAAATGTATATGCATATGTATATAATATATATATATTCAAAGATTTGCACACATTTTCACGATTTATTTTCTCCAAGAATATCAGATCTACAAGCTATGAACTTGTATACCTACTATTTTTTAATAGCCAAAGAAATCAAAAAATCACAGAGATGTGTTCCCGGATTGAATGGGTTAAAACTCGCTGTGTGTAGCGCCGCACATTAAATCATCATAGCTTTCACAACCAATTATGTAATATCAGCATACTACTGACCATATGGAAACGTTTCCTTACTGAATAAATGTATATTCATTTAAATGATTCCATGTGTGTTTGATAAGAGATGTAAATCCATTTTCATGGCAAAAAGAATTGTACAAAGTACAGTGGTAGCTCAAGTCTAGACTACGTGGTTAATCATTCAGATTGTTTGAAGGGGAAAACGTTAGATATTTCATGACAGAAAGTATAAAATATAGATGTTGGATCTACACTCTAAGGTTTACATATGACACAAAGTATAAAATATAGATTTTGGATCTACACTCCAAGCTTTACAAAATATGACAGAAAGTATAAAATATAGATTTTGGATCTACACTCCAAGGTTTTACATATGACAGAAAGTATAAAATATAGATTTAGGATCTACACTCCAAGGTTTTACATATGACAGAAAGTATAAAATATAGATTTAGGATCTACACTCCAAGGTTTTACATATGACAGAAAGTATAAAATATGGATTTAGGATCTACACTCCAAGGTTCTACATACTTTCCAATGTCGTTGGGCAGCGTCTGCAGTGACACGTCGTTGAGCGCCAGGTGCGCCAAAGCCCGGAGCTGAGTGAAACCGTCCGGTAATCTGTGGAAGAGATTGGAAAAGGCACCTTTTTTTAGGGTTAGGGGATACAGAAACCCGGAGGAATCGCAGGATCCGGATCCAACATAGACAAACCGGAATCGGTTCCATCACATTATGGAACAATTTCCAGAACCAGTTTTATCACACTGTCAGAGCCGGTATGTGGACTTCACGTCTGCTCTACATAATCAGACCACCATAACTCTTAAGGTCCTTACACACCGGCGAATATGCGAATATACGCAAAATTCGGACTCGTTCCGAATAATTAAAAGACGCTTTTTCGCTTCGCAAAACTGATGTGGACGCTTGCATTGACTTTATAAGGTTTTAAAAAAAAACGTATTCATTCGCATGAAGAATTCGCCCCGGTGTGTAAGGACCTTTAGTGTACAAATGGAACCGAATGGACCTGTGAGGGTCCATTTGGTTCCCTTTGTACACTCTCAGAGTTACAGACCTTTAAGGGTCCATTTGAAACCCCCTCAAGTAACCCAGGGGGTCCGTGTACTTCGCTTTAAGAACCAGTGAGGTACACATATAGGAATACATAGGAATCGTTAAAGGGATAGTTCACCCAAAAAACGTTTTATCTATGGATTAGTCACCCCATGGAGACTTGATTTCATGGATATTTTTTTGTTTTTGTCGCATTCCAAAGCCAATAATTTGATGACCAGCGGACCGGTAGGCAGCGGTTACGGTAGGAGACACAAAGGAGACTCTTTGTGTCTCCTACAGGAACCGCTGCCGGTCATCAAATGATTGGCTTAGGAATGCGACAAAATATCCATGAATTCAAGTCTCCATGGGGTGACTAATCCATAGAAAAAAAGTCATTTTGGGGGTGAACTATCCCTTTAAGGAATCGGACCGTTAGAGAGGGAATCGTTAAGCAACCGGAATCATTAAATTCCAAAAGGATCCCAACCCTAATACAAACGTATGGAATGGCTTTACAAGGGATGAAGATCAACCCATGTGGAGAAAGTTCCATCTGCAAAAGTAGTTCAAAGTCCAGACTCCTGCCAAGAGTTTCCAATATGCTCTTCTATAGGGGGAAGTTGAATGGGGGGGGTAAAGAGGGGGCTTTCCCCTTGTTGGCTAAGCTTGACACTTCCATTACATACAGAGTCATGTCTGGGTCACAGAACAGGGCTCGCAACTCACTTTTGAAAGCTCCAAGCTTTGTATTTGCGACAAACAGCAGATACAACGTTATGACCCTTTCGGGTCATTTTCCAAGTCATACTTGAAAAAGACCGAAAGGGTCGAAACGTCGTATCTGCTGTTTGTCGGAAATAAAAAGCTTGGGAGCATTCAAAAGTGAGTTGCGAGCCCCCGCTTTGTTTTCATGATTCTGATCTTACGGTTTGGCTCCGCACCAAGAGACGGAGGATGTGCGATATTTTTTCTTTGAGGGTCACAGAACAGCACACACACAAAGCCAACGCTCTCCTCCATGGACCACTGCATAATCTCATCGCAGCTATAAAGGCCTGTTTTTACACATAATTACAGTCATGAACAGCAGTCCCTCTTTCACACACACACACACACACACACACACACACACACACACAGAGTATACATGCATACTAAGACATGCACATAGCTTTCATAAACAGGTCACCGAACACTAAACTGGAGAGTAGGGGAGAGGAAATAGGGCAACAGAAGAGACATGAATCATAAAATCAAATTCATATAAAAATGCACTGCCCCCCCCCCCACCCTCTTCCAACCTTCCCGCAGAGTGCCACTGGCTGAGTGGAGGAGATATGGGCCGTTCCATTCCACTTTACCTGGAGAGGGGGTTTCCGCTGAAGTCTGCGATCTCCAATGCCTTACAAAACTTAATGCTCTCGGGGATCTCAGGAATGTCTGCAGGAGAAAGGAGAAAGTATGGGGAGGGGAGGGGGTGACAAGTCAGCACTATGGACTGAAGACGTGATGGAGGGGAGGGGAGGTGGTGTTGGCGGTGGTGGTCACATTCTATAGAGCAAATCATGTCACGTTCCCTTATAATAATAATAATAGTTACCAGATGGGAAGGAGCAGGGAACAGCAGAATGGATGGAGGGAGTGAATACATTCACCTGCTCTGGTTTCCCCTTCACTGTGCCATGTATTATACACACTGTTCCACAATTTAAACTAAGTATCGTAGCAATTGCCCCAGCCTTGACGACCATGCAGTCTTATGCAAAGGATAAAATGTCATTTAGATAGCATGTTATTTAGACAGATGGCAGCTTCACAAAAGAGTGCGGTGTGGGTTGATTTTGTCAAATCACATTAAAGCGAGACACTCGGTCCTAAAGCCTGCCCTTCACCCAAGAAAGCAGAATGGCAGACTTCACCGTGAAACCTCAACCTTGTGATGACCAGCGGGCAGAAAAGATCACTTATTTGACAGCCAAGGTGATAGCTGAAGATAGTATTATGCCTACTATTAGCATTGTCGAGGGGAAAGGCTTCCGTGAGCTGATGGCATTTCCAGAATACACCGTGCCCTGTCGCCAAACAATGACACCGTGACGAGAGAGAGACCGTACGCTGAGGTAACCGGAACGATCGCCCCAAAACACGCCCGCCCCCATTTTTTACTGAGGTTACGTGTAAGAGTACCTGGTGGCAATCGTTCCCAGGTCGCCGGATTTGATATGGGGCGACCGTGTTTTAGGGCGAGCACTCTCCGCTGAGGTAACCGGAACGCTCCTTAAGATGTTATAAAAGTTTATATCCAGGCCATATAGCTACATATTGTTGAACGTGTTGTGTTGTTACGATTATTATTTGGCATCGGGAGTCTGACATCATTCTTCCTAATTTGTCAAACGTAGGCCTCGTTAGTTATAGGCTGCTGTAGCCTACAGATTAAACAATAGTTCTGTGTTAATAAAAAACATGTTTACAAAATAAAGTCAAATTTTTATTATCATTAGGGCTTTGATGCAAATTCTAAAAATGAAGGCTGCAGTTGTGGTGATTAAAAGAAAGCGCTCTCCTCTCAACTGCGCAAAAAAAGATCGACACATCGATAAATGCCCCACGACGTGTCAACACGCAAAATACTAAGTCGTTAACATCCCTATTATCATTATTATACAACAGCAACAGTGATCTCTTTGCAAGTAAAAAGTGATGTAAATTGATCCTACAATTAGCAGTATTGCCAATCAGAGGGGGGTATATATCATTGTCTACACATGATAAGAAACAGACTCAGGGGGGCGGGTGTGGCACCAAGATGGCAGTACCACCCTGCAAAAAAACTTACCAAATGTTCATGTCACAAGCATTTTTGGCAAATCAAAGACACAGTCCCTCTGTTGCCGTTTTCCCCATGAGCCAGAAAGACAGATGGGGCTTGGGCTTTATAAGCCACTGCACAGTGCTCTCACTGCTGCTGTCACTGGCACTTTGGTGATATCCATAGGACAGATGCCTTACCAGGCCACTTCTTCCTGTCACTTGGTACCAAGTATATACATATCTATTTGCATTGAACAAGGGCAGTGAGAGGACAAACACTATATCCATCCAGGGAGTATGCATCTGCGTGCAAATGTATATCTGCGCACGTGTGTGTGTGTGTGTGTGTGTGTGTGTGTGTGTGTGTGTGTGTGTGTGTGTGTGTGTGTGTGTGTGTGTGTGTGTGTGTGTGTGTGTGTGTCTGCTGCTGAGTTGCAGAATGCAATACAGCTGATTCTATATAAAGCAGGTCTCACTTGAGATTGGTTTGACACGTGTGATTGAGGGCAGAAGCCAGCATTGATTCCTGCGCGTTTTGTGGAGAATAGATCATGTTATGTATGTTATTCCTTGAGGACAGAGTTCTAGGTTGAGGGAATTTCTTTAAGGGACTGTTTTCATTGCTTGGTGTGGACAAGCATGCCAACATACGTGCACCTTGCCTTCATTTTTGCAGATGGATCTGCCAGAACAATCTACTGGTGGATGGTTCTTCATACATACATACAGGTTTCTTGTTTTTTAAAGATTGTTTGGGGCTTGTTCTGCCTTTATTGGTATACAGTAGACTGAAATGAAATGGGGAGAGAGACATCAAAGGTCATCGTCGGGATCGGGATTCAAACCTGCGACACTAGGTGCCCAGACCACTACACCAGCCGTCCGGGCCATGTTTCTTGTTTAAACACATTTTCTTTTGTTGCTTTTTAGCTCTTTTCCTGCCCAATTTAGTCGTTATGGCAACTGATTCCTCCCCACACGCATTTATGTGTTTTCACTGCCGTTGTATCCAACTGACTCACTTGCCAGTGAGGAGCCTCCACCGGGAGGACGTAGAGCCTCCGTCCTGCTCCTCCCGCCCAACACTCCCAGGTGGCCAATTTGTTTGTTTAGATAGACGCTCGACAAAGACGAATGCACCAGGGTGGATTCAAACCCACCACAACCTCTGCAGTGGCGGGGCAGGCACTTTTACCACTGTGCCGCCCGAGCGCGCATATCATTTATTTTTGAAGCAGGCCAACAGGGACCGACCGGGAGAGAATGTTGCTATCACCACGTGCCGTTAAAAATGAGCATGTGTTAATGGTGAGGCTTCTGACATGTTAAAATGAGCATGTGTTAACTATTAAGACCTGGGACGCATCTGTGTCATTTTTAGAAGAACATTTGTAACTCAGATCTTTGCTTCTGGGGGGTCCCTGGAACAAAATATTTTGAGATGGGGGTCTGCGGATAAAAATATATACATTTTGGGGTCCTTGACATTAAAAAGTTTGAACTTAGGATTTAGAAGACATTGTGTAGACTCGGAACCTCAGGCCTTAATGGTGAGGCTTCTGACATGTTAAAATAAGCATGTGTCATGAGGGATAAATAGGTACAGGATGGGATATTGATTGGCCAACAGCAGCTCAAAAACCATGGATGTGTGTTTATGCGAGTGTGTGTTTGTGGGTGCGTGCGTGGGTGTGGCAGCGCACCGTTTCTGGAGATGTCCAGCTCCACCAGCTGCATGAAGTTGGCCACCTCTGGAGGGAGTCTCTGGATCTCATTGTCGCTCAGACCAAGCTTCCGTAGGTTCAGGAGTCTGAAGAAAGGCTGTGGAGAGAAAGAGAGAGGCACGGCACGTTAAAACCAAGTCCAGAGAAAAGAGAGGGAAAACATCTTTATGGATATATTGCAGCCGCTGATAGATTACTTGCCCAAGGATCTATCTACTCTGATTTGTAAAGGAAGTGATTCACTGGATTGGAAAGCCCCGGCTGTACTCTTGCGTTCTGTACCCGTGTGTGTGGAGTCATTTATTTTATAAACGTTTCACTGTATGTGTATACTGTAGTATAGTTTCATGGTCATTGTAGTGTGCTGCTTGCCCTGCCTTCTTTTTGTTATTGTTTTGTTTTTTAGTTTTCTTTGTATTGTATTGCCTTTAATTTATATAATTACAGTTTGTCTAACTTTATATGAATACATTTATGTCACAACTTTCTGTGAAAAAAATTCAATAAGATTTTATTTAAAAAAGAAAAAGAAAAACTAAGACAGAACAGATGAATGCATTGCAAAGCCCCCTATAGCATAGCCTGACAGGCTGCCCTGGTCAGCACTCCTGTGAGAGGGAGCAATTTGATCCACAGTCTCAGGAAACAACCACAGGCTAAATCAAAAGAAGTTCCCATGCATCCCATCATATCCTGTATTGTAACCCTAACCCCAGGCCTCCCCCCCATCATTTTACAATGACCTTTGGAATTGTCTACTTTTATTGAGCATATATTTTGCTTCATGGCTTGCATAAACATTGCTACCATGAGCTTTCATGGAATAAAGCAAAATAAGATCTCATGACTGAAAAGGTATTATCATTGTAAAACCTTATGTTGCTGCTGTTCTACATACAGCCAACCAGTTGAAGAAATCACTGATTGAAGCTTTAAAACTTTGCTTTTATGACATTTCTGAGACCATTCATGTTTATGGAAGATGCTTCTTTAATTGTATTCTGCGCTGCGACGTGTTGTGAGCTTGCAGATTGGCAATTTTAAGTGTGTGACATGCTTTCATAGAAGACATGCTGGCTTCTGTGGAATCCAAATGACTTTATTTAACCTTTATTTAACCAGTAAAAAAAACACATTGAGACTGAAGTCTCTTTTACGATGCCAAGAGAAGAGGCACATACATGTTACACAGCTGTGCCAGTAACAACAAATACAGGACAATAACAATGACAGACATAACATCCGTAAACATATAACCCACTAGGAAAAACAGTACAATACTAATCTAAAAAGTGACCAATATAAAACTAACATTTGCTACACATCAAAGCAGGAGCACTGTCTGGGAAGTGTGCCCATGCATGGCAATCCTTTTAAAACTCACTAGAGGGATCACAAAGGCCAATGTGAGACTGATCTTCAGGTCAATGCAATGGTTTTTTTTCAGCCTCATATTTTGTTGGGGGTACGACATGGTGCATAGAAATCAATGGTGGTGACTGAGAACATTAATCCAGGAGCACTCAGTGTGCTTAATGTGGGGAACATTGTAAACCAGTTCCAGTGGAAACCGTTTCATTTTCACCAAGAAAGAACATCAAAGTGCCTTAATCACTCAACTACAAACCACTACTACACACACAGCACACCCACTCAGAATAAATGTCCTGTATGTTCAACGGAGCACATTCCAACAACCACCTCCCCCCCCCTCGCCAAAATACACCCCTCCTCCTCTCTATAGCAACGCCAGCCAAACAAAGTGGCTTTCGATTGAGGAGGAGAAACGCTGGGTTCCGTGACCGACGCCGTGCCAAGTGCTTTCACAAGAGACTGCTTGTTGGACAGAGGGGGGGGACGCCGGGATGGAATTCAGGAAATTAAAATTGTGTGTCCACTGCTGTTCAGAAGATGGACACGCACAGACAAGACAGACAGACAGACAGACAGACAGACAGACAGACAGACAGACAGACAGACAAACAGCCGGCGGAGGGTGACGAGGGGGTACGGATTAACCCATTAAAACCGGGAAAGCATCTTCGTCATTTTAGATTGTATCTATATCTATATAGCAACATAAAAAACTCTTAGGATTTAGAACGGCGGTTCGCAAAAATAGCAGATGTACAAGCTCACAGCACGTCACTTTGTGCCGCGCTGTGAGCTTGTACATCTGCTATTTTAGAATTTGTTTAGAAAAATCTTGAAAGTGTTTGCTTCTTTTCTGGGGGTCTCCCTGGCACGAAACATTCCCAGATGGGGGTCGCGTTCACACGGCCAAACACATATCAATTTGGGGGTCCTCCTTGGCACAAAAAAAAACTTTTGAGAACTACTGGTTTAGAAGGCATTTGTATAGAATGGGCCTCAAGGTCTTAATGGATTAAGTCCTCACTCAGCATCGGGTTCTGCTGCCTCACAGAGGACCTACTGTCTGTCCTTGTTGATCTCCAATCAGAATTCTCAGACACCAAGGGACACACTAACTAAGGGGATAAATTGGAGAACATGCCGACCTAAGCTTTTTTTCTGGAGGCAGGAATTTGCTGGGAATTCAATATCGGGGGAAACGGGAGGGTTTTCTGAACACAAGCAGCACGCAAAGCCTGGCAAAAAACACGGAAGCTGAAACTTTATTCAACTTAAAGGAGTAGTTCACTTCATGGGGTGTGTAATTGATAGAAAATAAGTTAAGTTTTGGGTTAAATACTCCTTTAAAGACCTCTGGCTCTCTGGATAGCTCTCCTATAAACAACTAAGCATTTGTTTATGTGTCGACAATAACCCTGGAGCTAGATACAATTTACTGGGAAATCCAGAAAAAAAAGGTCTACCTGTCTGTTTACTTGCAATCAGGAGTACTCGCATGTTTTACTTAAGTAAAAGTGTCAATACCCTATTGTATAAATAGTCTGGTATTCAAAATGTACTTGAGTAAAAGTTCAAAAGTATTGGCATCAAAATGTACTTAAAATGCCAAAAGTAAAAGTACTCTTTATGCAGAAGGTCCGATTTCACAAGTTTTCAAATGTATACAAAATCTTCGAAAATAGCAGATCTACATGCTTACAGAGCTTGTAGATCAGCTTTTGTCAAATTGCCAAAGTATGTATATGTATATATATATATATATAGGTCTGAAGTGGTTTTGTATCTAAACCTACAAAGTAACTAACATTTTTAAATAATTCTAGTGGAGTAAAAGTACAATATTTGCCTCTGAGATGTAGTGGAATAAAATAAAGCATAAAAAATTGGAAATACTCCATTAAAGTAAAAAAATACCTCATAATTGTACTTAACACATCGGGTGCCGAACACGGTCTGAACCGTGTTTTCACAGAGTAGCGCTTTGGTGCCGAACACGGTCTGAACCGTGTTTGGTGTCTTTTTGTTTTTTTTGTTTTTTTCCACACGGGAGGGGCTAGAGCAGCTCTGGGATCACCCGTGGTGATTCTGAGAAGGATAGGATGACACGATCCATTTGACACGATGGATCATCGTGTCAAAAAACATGGCTCCCATACGCTTCCGTTCTATCTCCTTCTCTAAAACCCCTATAACTCCGAAACTTTTTACGCTGGGGAAAACGACTCATTTTGTATGCACGATCGCTCCGCCATTGTTACTCGCGTGAGAGATGTTATTGTTCCAGGCGTTAGCCAGGACCATCGGGCAAAATGGAGGCATGCTTTTTTTCACATGGAATGCACGTCGTGGAGTCTACAGCTTAACTCATTCACTGCCTCTGACGTAATTGACGTAATTATTCCCGTTTACCAATACTGCCACTGACATTTTTCAAATTTGACGCAAAGACCAAGGAGATATGATTTTTCGAAGATCTAGACTCCCATCCACTTCCTAGTTAACTTAAAAATTCTGTATCTCGGCTCCTGAGTACTTTTTTTTTTTAAATGAAAAATCTCTGGCAGTGGGCAAACGCGGCCAGCAATAATTGTGGCAGTGAATGAGTTAAACAGCGCTGTGCAGCTTAACGGTGAGATTTCTGGCACCGAACGTAATCTGTTATTATAAAATGCTGGCACCCAATGTGTTAAGTACAGTACTTGAGTAAATGTACTTAGTTACTTTCCACCACTGGTTTCATGAATGTATTGTTGTAACAACGGATCAGTGTAAACACTTTGCACAGCAGATGAAACTAGACGCCCGTTTTCTGTGTATATTGTAATGTTTGTGCCTGTGGACAGATCAGAGATCTGTGCAGAGCATTAGCCCACATACATACACAATACAACATGCAAAGGGGGGGGGGAGCTACAATTACGTAGCCTGAAGAGGGACTAGGCTGCAGGCAGCTCGGTCCTGCAATTTGGTGGTGACAGATATTTCCTGTTCTTGACTGGTTGTGTGTATTGTGTCTTGGTGTGTGTGACACACACACCAAGACACAATACACACACAACCAGTGTGTGTGTGCGTGCGCGTGCGTGTGTAGGAAGAGTGCAGTGGCTAAACAGGCTCTCTCTCCTCAGTTCTCTGGGGGCTAGTACTAGCATGGTACACAGTGGATCTAACAGCTGGCAGGCTGGGGTAAGGTGAGCAGGGCAGGGATCTTTCTTTTGTGTTACTACTCGGGTCAGTCATTAGTGGCGGCTCCATATTCAACCAGCCACTTTCACTGCTGCATTATCTGCTTCTCACAGCCAGATATCAGTATGGCAGGCGAGTTGCCGTCACGATTGGATCGTATGCTAGACAAACCTACCAGCAGCCAATTGAAGAAAGAAATTAGTGATGATTCGTTCATAAGAACTAGTTCTTTGCCGTGAACGTGAACGAACCCGTTCACTTCCTGAAACCGCTACGTTCACGATTTCGTTCATGCCACCCCCCCTCCCCCGCTCCGCGGCCGCGCACACAGGAGGACGGGAGGGCGCGGGGCTAAGCTTAGACCTGTCACCGGACCATGCGCGCTGTTTACCGCGCCGTGCGCACTCGCTGCCGGCCGGAACCGGAAGCGCTACTGAACAAGAACGTGGACGAATCATTTGAACAAGTCATTGAAATTAATGTTTTTTCCCACCACTAAAAGAAATGCACCAGAATCTGCTTGCCGCCTGTTGGTAACACTATGGCCATGTGAGATCTGTAATGGGGGGGAGCAGGGAACCAAGGATAACGAAGAAGCAGAAAGAGAAAACAAAAGAGTGTGGTGGCTCTGTGGTCCCCAGCAGGTGCCAGGTATCGTATGGCAGGAAGAGGAAATAGGAGCTTGCGTGTGTGTGTGTGTGTGTGTGTGTGTGTGTGTGTGTGTGTGTGTGTGTGTGTGTGTGTGGGGGGCACCATGTGACCAGACCAGGCCCAGATGGGAGATGGCTCGCTGGAAGAGAACAGGTGACACACACTGGCCTACTGGGGGTTATGCGGATGCAACAGGCAGACTTAAACGTCAACGTCTCTCATTCATGTTATTGGGGACCGCCCCAAATAACATGAACGAGAGAGGTTGTTTCTTGGGTGTGTAGGGTGATGGGTTTTGAGTTTGTTGAGCTGTTATTTTTCTCATAGGGAAATGAGCCAGGGAAATGTGCGAAATTCGACAACTCTCAGCTCTATAATAATCCCTGTCAGTGATGGCAGACAGTAAGAGGCAGGACTGTATGCAATCAGGCCTGTGAGAGGACGATCCTAAAGGCTCACAAAGATGCCCATTCACCGTGCTGTAGGGCTGGCTCTGTCGTAGCCCTGTTCACTAGTGTTTCTCCACAAATCCAACATCAGCTTTTGCAAGCTGCAAGCATGGAATGTATTTCAATCAATCAATAAACATGATTTCATGTAAATATGCCGGATTTTTTCATTTCCATCCATAGTCTCACATACAAATACACCACAATGACAATAACAGGGATTTAAACCAAGCAAAGACCAATCACTGAGGAGAGTTTCAAAGACCAATCACTGAGGAGAGTTTCAAAGACCAATCACTGAGGAGAGTTTCAAAGACCAATCACTGAGGAGAGTTTCAAAGACCAATCACTGAGGAGAGTTTCAAAGACCAATCACTGAGGAGAGTTTCAAAGACCAATTACTAAGGAGAGTTTCAAAGACCAATCACTTGAGGAGAGTTTCAAACTAAACAATGTAGAACAACAAAAACAAAAGGGGAAAAGGGGGATTTACTGTACTGACACCCACCTCCTCATTCCCTACACCAGTCTGTTCTGTCACTCAGTGTGTGTGTGTGTGTGTGTGTGTGTGTGTGTGTGTGTGTGTGTGTGTGTGTGTGTGTGTGTGTGTGTGTGTGTGTGTGTGTCGGAGAGAGAGACCATTTGTGTGGTACATGCCATCACATGGGTGAGAACTAGTGAGCTACATTTCCTTGACAACTTTACGAGTGTGGCTTCTATTTAACAGAGTACTTGCTACAGTCGTTTGGCTTTTAGGAGGAAGGTGCTGGAGTCATGGGGGAGAGGGGGGTGTGTGCAGTAGAGGTGCAACGGTTCAGTTAGCCCATGGTTTGGTTCAAACCTCGGTTTTTGGGTCACGGTTTCGGTTCGGTTTTCGTACTGTAAAAAGATATCGGGGGGGAAATCATATTTTTTCCCCCCAAAATGTTCTTTTTTTAAAACTTATTAGCAACAAATAAAGAAATCTATTCAGACACATTCCATTATTTTCTGCCCTTCATTATTTTCAAGTGAAAAAATGACCTTATAATCGCTGACTTTACTTTCATTATTATGCTCAAAGTCATAGGAGTCGGGGGGGATTTCTTTCTGGTTAGTCACGGTAGAGGGCAACGTAGAGACTCATGGGGCTTCTGAAGTCCACAGATTAATGTAAACTAGGACACTGGGACATCCGTTTTGTCCTTTGTTTGGGGAAAGCATCCGAGTCAAGTCACAAGTATTTGGGCAGACACAATAGTGAAAATTAACTAACCCATTCAATCCGGGAACTCATCTATGTCATTTTAGATGCGTACCCGGATTGAATGGGTTAAAGCAGGGGTTTTCAACTGATTATAAAACAGGGACCACCACCCTGACTGAGAATCAACCTGGGGACCACTGTTGTGTTGGGAGGGGGGATATGGGCGTGGTGTGGGGGAAAAAGCTTGAATTAAAATAATGACCGTTATGGGCTTAATTTAATTTGTTAATTCAAGGTGAATTAAATCAAGCCCTTAAGAGAACAGAATACGGGCAACCATGGGAAAGGAATAGATCAGTGGTTCTCAATCTTTTTTGAGCTCTGGACCACTAGCATATCTCAGTTAAATAATGACTGTTAACACATTGACTGCCAGAATTATTTCATATTTTTTTAGCCAGTGCCAGAGTTTTTCATTGGAAAAAAAAAAGTACTCAGGAGCCGAAATACAGCATTTTTAAGTTTTAAGTTAACAAGGAAGTGGATAGGAGTCTAGATCTTCAACTAATCATATCTCCTTGGAAATTGGAAAAAAAAATATATATATATATATATATTATTTTTTTCACTTCACGTAGATCTACGCGATTGGCACGTGGCGGCTTTAAAGCGGTTCGCGTAGATCTACGTGATTGGCAGTCAATGTGTTAACACATTGACTGCCAGAATTATTTCAGATTTTTAGCTGTAGCTGTAGATTTTTCATTGAAAAAAAAAAGTACTCAGGAGCCGAGATACAGAATTTTTAAGTTTTAAGTTAACAAGGAAGTGGATAGGAGTCTAAATCTTCGAACAATCATATCTCCTTGGTCTTTGGGTCAAATTAAAAAAAAATAACCTTTTTTTTTTTTTTTTTTTTTTAAATAGAACGCAGATCTGCGTTCTTGGCAGCCCACGTATTTATTAAAAATAGAACGCAGATCTGCGTTTTTGGCAGCCAATGTGTTAACCTTCCATATTAAACTCATGTTAACGGATTCATTGCAACATATGTATGAGCAAGCAGACACATTCGATTGATTATGGGCACATTTCCTAATAATGGTGCATGACTCAACCAGGCAATCAGGTACAGTTTCCATTGAGATTCTAATCTAATCTTCCCATTCTGTGGAATTTCTTGACATCCGACTTCCCAGTAACTGACAACATAGACGCGTCATCTTACGTCGCCAGGTAATTTACTGCACTGTTTCTCAACTAGTGGACGATAAAACAAAATAAGATACAAATCTTCACTTTCCTACATTTCCTACATCATACATGCAATACCTTCACGGACCACCAGTGGTCCACGGACCACCAGTTGAAAACCCAGGGGTTAAAGCATTTGATGTGCATATAGGCAGGGATTATTCCATCTATCAGCTGGTTAGCGGCTGGCTAATGCCTCAATTCTACCAACTAGCCACTTTGGCCAGCCCTGTGTTGGTGGATTAGCTTATTGATTCTCACAGTTGTAAATAAATTTTAACTGGCTGGTCAAACTGTGAATCAATCAGTTACAGACTTACTATAAATAAGTCTCTTTAATAGATTTGCCCTTCAATAGCGTGTGAGATTCAAGGGGAAAGTGGTGCAGTGCATCACACTTTATTAGTAGTACAGCTCTACGTAGCATAGTAGTGGAGAAGCTGTGTTCAGTTGCTGACAAATGGCTTCTTTAACCCATTAAAACCGGGAACGCATCTGTGTCATTTTAGATGTATTTGGCTATTCAAAAATAGCAGATCTACAAGCTCATAGCACGGCACCGAGTGCCGTGCTATGAGCTTGTAGATCTGCTATTTTTGAAAAATCGTGAAAATGTGTGCAAATCTTTGAATATGTATTTTTTAAGCGAACATTTCTAAATCTTTGCTTCTGGGGGTCCCTGGAACAAAATATTTTACGATGGGGGTCCGTGAGCAAATACATATAGTTTTGGAGGTCTTTTTTTGGAGGTACGTTTTTCAGAAAACTGTCAGGAGTTAGAAGACATTTTTGTAGAATCGAAACCTCAGTTAAAGGACGACTTCACCACTTTTCAACATATCTTCATATAATAGGTCCTCACTAATGCTCATGATAAAATGGTACAATATTTTTCTAATCAGTCTGTGTCTCAGAGGAGGGCTGTAGACAGTTCAGAAACCCGTCTACCAGTGACATCATCGATGGGGAATCCAAGCTAATAGAAACTGCAGGCTTTGTATTCCTGGAAAGTTGCAATGCAATAATAGATCCCATTGTTCTCGCCTTAATAAAAATCTGAATTAAAAAATTGTAATCTTTTTGGGAAAAAAAATCCTGCGTAACGATGGCAGGATGGCAGGATGGCAGAAACCCGTCACTGGTAGACGGGTTTCTGGACTGTCCACAGCCCTCCTATGAGACACAGACCAAGTAGAAATGGTATCATTTTATCATGAGCATTAGTGAGGATCTATTATATGAAGATATGTTGAAAAGTGGTGAAGTCGTCCTTTAAGCCTCTGTATATATAGTGGGGGCCCGATTAAGGAATAGTGGTTAAGACCACCGGGCCGGCCGTGGTGGTCTGGACCAAACACCAGATCCCACCACAGACTTATGCTATTTAAAGAAATTAAAAGGATCCCTCACTGGTGTATGTGATTGATACCTGGTCCCCTGTGTGTGTACATTCTGTGTGCGCGTGTGTGTACGCGCGTGTGTGTGTGCGTGCGTGGCAGAGAGGCCATGTTAGAAACATGCTCCACAACAGCAAACGTGAGACATGAATGAGAGACAATTATTTGAGATTATCAAAATTATTTTTTGCATAATCGTCATGATCATTTCCATGTTGAAACATTTGTTTTTTATAATGGAAATAGCAGCTCAAAATGCAACACGTTGTGAGTTCCACTATAAGTTGTGTATTATGTGTCAGTTATTTCATTGTACATTTAAGTTATTTGTCATGTCTGTTTGTTTACAAAGGCTAAAAGCCAAAAAATAAAAATAAATTTTAATTTAGTTTTAATTCATTTTAACTCTCTCAGTGCCAATGAAATAAAAAAATATGTTCTCTAAACTGCCAGCATTTTTTTGTTATTTTTTCAAAGTAAAAAAAAAGTGCTTAGGAAGCGAGATACAGCCTTTTTCAGTTATAAGTTAAACAAACAGTGGATAGAGCTGCAAATCTTCAGATAATGATATCTTGGGTCCTGAACACGTTTAAAAAAAAAAAAAAAAAAAAATCTTTCTGGCACTGAGGGCATTCAGAAAAAACTCGGGATAACTCGGGCTTGGCATTGAGAGAGTTAACGTTGAACGACAGAAACACAATTAAATCGTCACGTAAAATGCCATAATCGTGACAGCCCTAGACACAGGTAGTGTGAAAGAGTATTTTCCGGATTAAGTCATTAAGTCACAGGACAGGAGATCCTGTATTGTAGTCCGTTAGCACACACACATGCACACTCCAACACACACATATACACACTCAGACAGACAGACACACAGTTTATGTTCCCCTCCCTGAGGCAGGGCATCAGGGGAACAGTTTGGCTCCTGTATGCAGGACTTGGGGAGGAGGGAGCAGCGTGATCCGTTAAACGTGCATATTTGTGGCTAATATTTATGTGAGCATGTTTGTGTTAAGCATGTGTTTACGCAGGTGTTTATGTGCGTTAGTCCATTAGGACACAGTAAACTCCTGAGAGAGAGAGAGAGCGAGAGGGAGGGAGAGAGACAGACAGACAGACAGACAGACAGACAGACAGACAGACAGACAGACAGACAGACAGAGAGAGAGAGGTTTGTGTTGGTATAAGGCACCTAATTAGAAACTGACAACAGCTGTCCCAGAAGTAAATGTAAGGTGATGTGGCGCGTGTGTGTGTGTGTGTGTGTGTGTGTGTGTGTGTGTGTGTGTGTGTGTGTGTGTGTGTGTGTGTGTGTGTGTGTGCGTGTTGCTAGCAGCTTTCTAGGCACGATGAGCCAGAGCCAGACGGACACAGACTTCAGTGTTCAAGTCAAGTGACACCATTTAGCCTCAAGGCTTCACTCCAATCAAGCCATTAGGCTACAGACGACGACGACGACACACACACACACACACACAGTTTCAACACTAAACTTCCCCCTGACAACACACATGGTCGCGCTCCTATACAACTTCATTCTCTTCAATGTAACTGAAACTCTGAAATAGTTTATAGTTGTGAATCGATGGTTCAGGAGACCACAAGGGAAGTTAAATGTAAATACCCCCAAAATACTATTGCATCATCACGACATCCGCTTTTAGTTTAAATATTCTGTTTTTCTACTCATTCAGCTGAAAATGATTTAAAAAAAAATATATATATATATTTTTGGCTTGGCCTCCCTGCTGTATTCACTAAAAGTTTGATGCTGACCAGGGCAGTGGTTTCTGAGATTAGCTGCATACACAAACAAGGGTGAATGCATAATCTCAGCCTTCAGGGCCTGGCAGAGATAATGACATCAAACTTCTGACCCTACACTGCAGTCTGGAACTAAAGCCATGAGGAGAAGGACCGCACCAACCAACCTTTCAATTGGGGGGGGGGGGGGGGCGGGAGGGTTTGGGATTTCAGATCCCCTTTTCTGCTATTCATTCATTCATTCATTCATTCATTCAATCAACTAACTGCTGAGGCGTTTTTTGATCAATGCAGCCACTATAACCCATTAAGACCGGGAGAGCATCCGTGTCATTTTAAGATTTCTTTGGCTATTCAAAAATAGCAGATCTACAAGCTCGTACTACAAGCTTGTAGATCTGCTATTTTTGAAAAATCGTGAAAACGTGTGCAAATCTTTGAATATATAAATTATTCTTTAAAGCAAAATTGTTTTACTCAAATCTTTGCTTGTGGTGGGGGGGTCCCTGGGACAAAATATTTTGAGATGGGGGTCCGCGGCCAAATACATATAATTTTGGGGGTCTTTGACATGAAAAAAGGTTTGAGAACAACTGATATATATAGCAACATAAGTTTTTTCAAAAAACTGTTAGGATTTAGAAGACATTTGTAGAATCTCCCAGAAGCAAAGATTTGAGTTACACATTTTCGCTTGAAAAAATACATATTCAAAGCTTTGCACCAATTTTCCACGATTTTCAAAAGAAATTGCAGATCTACAAGCTCATAGCACGAGCTTGTATATCTGCTATTTTTTTAATAGCAAAGAAATCTATAAAAATGACACAGACACGTCTCCTGGTCTTAATGGGATAAACAACTTTCCAAGTTGGCCCACGAGGAGGAAATGTAATTACACCATATTAAGCCCACCTCCCCGAAATCCCCCTCCCTCCCTTGTCATTCTTTTTTCATACAGCCGTTTCCTTTCATATGGAAGAGGAATCCCAATCCATTCATGCTCTCCCATCCCAGTCCTTTGCATCCACATTCCACTCTATCTGGCCTCTTTTTCTAGATTCCTTGTGCTCTCTCGCAGTGCAACACACAAATACACACCCACCCAAACATAGATGAGCACAGTCACCGCTGGGGTGAGGAGGGGCTCAATGACCACTGAATCACTGCATGCATTTGTGATGATGATGATGATGATGATGATGGGCCCTTTCAGAGTCCGGGAAAAGAAGAGAGGATTTGGTTGACTGGGTAACTCGGTACAACACACAAAGGGGTATTTCAACCAAGTTGTGTGCAGCATGTAGATCCATTTAAAAAAAAAAAAGATTTCAAATGTTTTGAACTTTTTCGCTTTTAAAAGGGATAGTTCACCCAAAAACGAAAACTTTTTTTCTATGGATTAGTCACCCCATGGAGATTTGAATTAATCGATATTTTTTGTTTTTTGTCAGATTCCTAAGCCAATAATTTGATGACCAGAGGACCAGTAGGCAGCGGTTCCGGTATGAGACACAAAGGAGACTCTTTGTGTCTCATACCGGAACCGCTGCCGCTCATTAAATGATTGGCTTAGGAATGCGACAAAAACCAAAAATAATCCATGAATTCAAGTCTCTATGGGGTGACTGACTAATTGATAGAAAAGTCATTTTGGGGGTGAACTATCCCTTTAATGACAAAACCAAAATGTATAAAGATCAAGACAGAATTCATCGTGCAGTCCTGTTAACTGTGTCAAGGACAGAGTAGGCATCAAAGAGCACCATACACACACACACAAATAGTCCTCTCCCAGTCAGTGTCTTCCTGAGTTAAATTGTCTTCAGTCCAAAGCTATGTGAGGCTGCAGAACAAAAGACAGCATCAAGAATGCACCATGAGTCATTTCCAGGCCCCTCGGGTTTGCGGCGCATTAATGAAGCAACATGGCGTAGTTATTCTCTTGCACGGCTCCAGTCACACACACACAGCTGTTTGAAACCCAGAGTCCAAAAACTGAAACTCTGCAGGGCCTGACTGACCCGACCCTCCTCCAACTTACTTATCTTCTGCCCACCACCCCATCCCCTCGCTCTCTCTCCCCCTCTACTACTACTCCTCCACTTCTCTGGGTTCCCTCCATTTTCCTTTGCAGAGGGACAAAGCCTACACAGGCCAGCAGCTCTCACACAGCGCTGTCAGTCACAGGCAGAGTTGCCAAATTTTGCGAGAGAAACGAGCAACCAGGTCTATGAAAACAAGCCAAAAAATAAGAATAGGCCACAATAGGCATTCGCTAGGCCTGTCACAATTATTACATAATCGCAATTATTTCATGTAAACGCATTTTTTTTGCATAATCGTCATAATAAATTCCATGTTAAAAAAAGTCATATATTAAAAAAAAAAAATCAAAAATAGTGGAAATAGCCGATCTATACGTTCAAATCTATACGTTCAAATCTATACGTTTGAACGTATAGATCGGCTATTTCCACTACTAATGTTTATTTTTAAGTATAAAGTACCGGTAATTAAATATGTGTTTTGTCATATTTGCCCTGTGCAACTTTTGCTTCCGAAAGCTAAAAGCCAAACAGAAATGAAATTTTTATTCATAATGTTCCATTAATTTTCAATGACAGAAACACAATTAAATCATTAATCGCAATTATTTGAGTGATAATTAATCGTCAACTTAAATTTGTAATCGTGACAGCCCTAGCATTCGCTATTTGAAAATAGACAATCTACAAGCTCACAACACGTTTGGGGAGTTATTTCATGCGGTCCGCTCATATTAGAGGCAGCTCCGCGTGCGTCACAGAAGGGGGCTTTGCCAAGTTACAGCGATCGGGGTAAATGACACTTGCTTCAGTCACAGGCCAGCTCACTGCACCACCCCGATCAGTCAGGAGATTCATCCATTGTCCAAAAGGCCACCACAGTCAACGGGAGGAAGAGGGCAGCGACTATTTTCGTCTATTTTCAAATAGTCGATGTATATAGGTTTAAAGTGCTTGTGTGGCCTGTAGTAGTCGCTTCTTTTGGGGGCTTATTTTCATAGACCTGGTTGCTTATTTCTCACACAACACTAGTGCTCACTGCCCCATGCCCAGTCAGGAGATTCCGCCATTGTCCAAAAGGCCACCACAGAGGAACAGAGGAGGAAGAAGAGGGGGAGAGAGAGAGAGGGGGAGAGAGAGGGTTGGAAACGGAGGGGGAGAGACTTGAAAGGCACAAGGAGAACACAACAAAAGGAAAAGGAATCTGGTAAGAACAGGATAGAGAAAGCGAATGGGGAGGAATACGGGGGGGGGGGGCACACAGACAGAGGGATGGAGGATTATTAATGAAGGGGGGGGGGGGTAAACAATGGGTTCCTCCACAGGGGAGAAGAAGAGGCTCTCTGGACATTCACTTGTGACATAATGGGGTCTGAAGTCTGGCCCTCACTGACCGGTACACATTATCTCAATTTCAATCAATCAATCAATCAATCCACCTTTTAGCTTGAGACCCAAAAGCTTGTTTGCCGGGGACCCAAACTAGTGAAAATAGCAGATCTACAAGCTCAAAATGCGTCCCGCGTTGTGAGCTTGTAGATCTGCTATTTTCACTACTTCTTAAATCTTTTTTTTATATTTATGGAAATTAGAATGTTTTCATTTTATTTAGGAAATACATTAGATTTTTTTAATGGCTTTCCATTGATGAAATGATGTGATGTTTTTGTTTTAACTTTTCGCAAATCTTTTGAAATATATTTTTAAATGTAGGATCCAAAAAAATTGGTCCTTGACCCAAATATGGGTCCCGACCCACTGTTTGGGAAACTGATCTACACACAACTACACACACACATATCTCGACAACAAACACGTGATCCCCCCCCACCCTATAGTGTGGAGTGGTAGAGTCCTTCTGGCTGGCTTAACCTACATAAATGTCACTGTACTGTACTTCCTCTGCCCTACCTATCTGCACAATCCCTGTGTGACTTGTTGAAGCTCGGGTGCAAAGTGTGTGTGTGTGTGTCAGTGTTGATTCTGACACCAAATTTTGATTTATTTTTAGTCATCTGAAATGTTTTAGTTTTAGTCTTATTTTAGTCGACTAAATATCATAAGATTATAGTCGACTAAATCTACACATTTAGTCGACTAAAATGTATTTTGCCGGTGCCTTGATGGTGTTGTAATGGCTGATTTTACACTTGGTTGCATGCTGAAAATAGCCGATCTACAAGCCCACAACGTGTCGCAGCGCGACACGTTGTGAGCTTGTAGATCTGCTATTTTCAGAGCGCAACACCCGACAGCAACCAAACATAAACTGACTTGTCTTTTAGTTCTACTGGATCTCTTCTCCACTCGTCCCTCACTAACATTTTAGTCTAGTTTTTATTTGTTGACGAAATAGTCAATATAGTCTTAGTTCTAGTCATCATAGTTTAGTTTTTATTTAGTTTTTATCTAGTTTTCGTCAGTGAAAAAAGGTAGTCGACGAACATTTTTCGTCATAGTTTTAGTCGACGAAATCAACACTGGTGTGTGTGTGTGTGTGTGTATGTGTGTCAAAAGCACAACTACAGTATGTGTGTGATGTGACCGTCGTCCTCAAACAAACCAGCAACACACTGCTACTGCTGAACCCCCTCCTCCGCTCCACTATGTGCCACGTGTGTCTCATTTAAAGAGAGCATACTGTATCTAATCCTATTAACTTAACACAGTGTGCACATTAGCGCACACACAGCTCTCAGGGGCAACATTTAAAAGATATTCACCATGTGCGTGGTAGTGTTGGGATCCTTTAAGGATTTTAACGATTCCAGTTCCTTTGACGACTCCCTCTTTAACGGTCTGGATCCTTTACGGTTCCCTTAAACGATTTCTATACGGGGTTCTAAATGGATCCTTACAGGTCTGTAACTCTGAGAGTGTACACACATTTTTTTGTTGTTGTTATTATTATTTATTTGTCTTGTTACAGATTTGCATGTTTATGACAAAATAAATAAAAAACTGTAAAAGAGAAAGTTTTAACTGGTGCATTTTGTAAACCAACCAAAATAAAATTGACAAACCTCAACCTACCGACCACCTAGGCTGAACATTGAGGCCACACACACAAAGGAAGGCGTGGTCCAGCCTGCATGACCGACAGCCCCACTTACAAAATACACTCTACACCTGTCCCAGCAGTCACTTTGATCTGCACACAGTGCCACAGACAGCTAACTAGGGCTGACCTTCGAAGTCGAAGCTTGTAATATGTTTTATACGGTAATAAAATGTAAGGCATGCGGGCCGAAAGCTGGCACTCAAAATAAAATGAAAACATAAAAAATGACCCTCTTGTCAGGTGATAAGAAGCGGTCTGCTCACTCCTCATGCATTGAAGGAAGCATGAGCTCAGTTCGGGGCTCTCCCCAGGCTTTCAGAGGGAGAGTAGCGGCCAGGATTACAAGCTTAAGCAATTGGCACTGGGTGCAAATGGGTTACAAAATTGTGAGTTTTTTTAAATAAAAAATAAATAAAACGGCAGAATAGTCGACTTTTTTTCCCATGTTCGAATCCTGTGCCATCGAACGAAGCTTCGAATATTCGAACTATTGGGTCAGCCCTACAGCAAACAGCTAGAAGCCAAGCGAACACGGACTAGTCCAAGGGGCTGCAGTTTGGACGTACAGTATAGGCGCGAAACTCTGCTAGGATAGCAGCAAGAGGGAGTGACGGACGGGATAGGAGGGTGAAATCGCCAACCTAGCCAAGTAGATTAAGCAATGCTGCACCTTGACACATTTAGATAACCGCTATGCTCTAGTTAGAGTAAATAACAGGCATTGCATAATAGCTGGGAAAATGTTGGGGAGTTGAGGCAAGGCAGGGATTTTTCTTACTGACCAAAACAGTAAAACAGAAATTAGAAGCATTTAAACTGAACCTTGAAGAGAAAAAAAAGCAAATTCCAGGAATTGTCTGGAAGTGGCCCAGCTTTGTGCAACACACACTTGCACTTTCAGAACGTCAATCTCAACTCATAATTACCCACTTCCATTCCATTCTGAGAGGTGCAGAAAAACAATGCTGCATTATCTCACAGGGAGGAGTAAAAAGCTGCACTCATGCACTCAGTGAGTTGGCACCAATACGCAGTGGTGGAAGAAGTACTCAGATATTTTACTTAAGTAAAAGTATCAATACTGCAATATAGAAATACTCTTGTTACAAGTAAAAGTCCGGAATTCAAAATTTACTTGGGTAAAAGTACAAAAGTATTGGTATCAAAATGGACTTAAAGTACCAAAAGTAGAAAGTACTCTTTATGCAGAATGTCCCATTTCACAAGTTTTCAAATGTGTAAAATGTCTAAAAATCTTTTGAAAATAGCAGATCTACAAGCTCTTGCGACACATTGTGAGCTTGTAGATCTGCTATTTTCAAATGGCCAATATATATATATATATGTATATATATATATAGGGCTGAAGTGGTTAATGTATGTTTTGCAATAATAATCAAAATCTACAGAGTAACTAAAGTTTTCAAATAATTGTGCTGTAGTAAAAGTACAATATTTGCCTCTGAGATGTAGTGGAGTAGAAGTAGAAGTATTGGAAATTGGAAATACTCAAGTAAAGTACAAATACCTCAAAATTGTACTTTACAGTACAGTACTTGAGTACATGTACTTAGTTACTTTACACCACTGCCAATACGTACGGGGAGAAGAAGCGCACGTGCACTGCACACGCACCCACCCACACACACTACAAGGTCGGTCGCTCTGTAAAAACTGGCACACACCTGCAGTACCAACATGCCACACAGTGTGGGTGTATTCACAGCTATGTTATAGTACTGCGCTAGCTAACCTCGGTTTCCCAGGCTCGCTCGCTCATGTTGAGGTGAGAAGTGGATAGTAAGTAAAGGGGGCGGGGTCAGTGACAGTGACAGTACGTTTTAACAGCGGGCGACTCTCGGGCGATCACCGGCGACATCGTCCAAAAGATAAAGAAAATCCATCTTTTCATCGCCCATCGCCCTATCGCCAGTAGTCGCCGGCTCTCATAGACTTTCTTTATCTTTTGGACGATGTCGCCGGTGATCGCCCGAGAGTCGCCCGCTGTTAAAACGTACCGTAAGGGTGGGAGCAGTTCCATAGCAGGTGGAGGGGCTCCCGCCCATGTGCACACATTAAACTACTACTCAGTGAAACAATTACATACTGCACAACAATTAAGTTGTACTGTATGTAATTGTATGTTTTTTCTATGGATCATGAGTCTGCAATAATGACATTCATTCACCCTATGGGCTTGTATATCTGCTATTTTTGAATAGCCAAAGTATAAGATAATGGTTAAAGTGGTTAAAATCCCGGTCTTAACCCATTTTGGGCGGGAACCCCGATTTGTAACTATACCTTTCAGGACGGGAACGCCTTTTGGGGTTCTTGTTGCTATGTACAGTATATAGCAACATACATTTGTTGTAATTGTTGAATAAATATTTGAAATGTTTCAGAAAACTTCGGTCAGGATTTAGAAGGCGTTGCGCACGCACGCACACACGCACACACGGTTTGTTTTAGATTGGACGGCCCCAGGGCTGGGCTGTCCTCTCAGCTCAGCCCATGCATCCATTCCTCGTCTGCCTGACTTCACCTTCACCACAACGTGGAAGATCAGCATTTGGACACGCGTCCAGAGAACAGACGACGAGCGAGCGCTATTTATTTATGCAATCGTTTCTTTAACCATTGGTTGCCCCCTCAGGCGCCACATGTGTGTCTCATTATATTCCGCCCTGTGACTACGTCTTGAGTCGTTGTCATCCGTGCTGTGATGGCATTGTTGACAAAGTGTGAGTGGTGATCCAGGTGTAGGAAAAGGGCAGACACTGTAGCCATCACCACAGGACAGGACGCTACTGTGCCTGGTGGTTTAGTTAAAGATGGCACAGGTGACAAGGCCTGTTATTTCATCATTTAGGCAACTAAACTTGGCCTTTGTTGTCAATGTTTTGAGGACGCAAACCAGCAGGGCAGGAAAGCCATCAAATAAAACAATGGCTTAAGGCCAAGGAAATAATTAATTTAATTAAATGTCAGTCCAATGAATAAAGATAAAAGTTATTTCACAAAATACATTGGTATTTTACAAATTACCAATATTTGTAAACAACTGATTCAGAAGTTCATGCACAGTGAGTGAGCCTTGAACTAATCAGTTACTTGACTCATTTGAAGGTGGTGATGTGGAGACAGGGTAGTTAAGAATACACAAGCTCAAAAAGACCCCAGGGTTTAAAAAAATACAACGTACTGACAGGAAAGAGAGAAAACAGCACAATCAGCTGGGGAAGTGCAGGCAGGCAGGGCATCAAAGCAACTGTGGCCTCAGGGGAGATGAACTTGACCTTTTTTAGGGGCAGAAAGCCAAACTGAAGGGCTACGGTGGCCATGAAATTCCTCCATGAAATTCCTGCCCTGGTCAGGACACACGTACACACACACAGTGAGTGAGCTGAGATTTAAGAGCTGCTTCCCAGCACCTGACTGTGGAAAGTAACATAATACGCTTCATGGATGAGATGCAGCAAATTGTACAGCATGTTCTGTAAAAAGAGCGTACAGGACAGGTCAGAGGTCAGGCACTCACTCTATTTCTCACTCACTCGTTCTCTGTCAGTCTCTCTCACTGTCCTGTTCTTTGTTCCATCTCTCTATCTCTATGTCTGCTCTGAACAATACAGCTCCCTATGTAAACAACAGGCCCTAACAGGCGTCCAAGAGGAGACCACAGCTGAAAAACAAAAGAACAACAACTCATTTCGTCGCCTCCCGGACAATGTCTGGACCCGATTCATTTGAGAAAACCGCTATGCATGAACTCTGCTCGCCGCAGTGATGAATGGTGGCGTAGTGAGTCAATGGAAAGATATGGATGCTGCTGACTGAGTCAGCTCATCAGCACCCAGGACAACCAATGGTGTGGGAGCGTGTGAGGTGCAAGCTAGGAGCCCATTTTTAGGGCTACTCGTCGTGCTACCATCTGCTTTTTTCAGGTGAATGACCAGTGGGTTTCATCACATTGAAACTGATTCAATGTCACACTGCACTTTTCTCACACGAGACCTCTCTTTGCAGTGGTGGGAAAAGTACTCAAATGTTTTACTTACGTAAAAGTATCAATACTGCAATGTAGGAGTACTCTGTTACAAGTTAAAGTCAGAAATGTAAAAATCACTTGAGTAAAAGTACAAAAGTATTGGTATGAAAATGTACTTAAAGTACCAAAAGTAAAAGTACTAAAATGTTTGAAAATAGCAGATCTACAAGCTCAAAACACAAATAGCCTAGGTTTAAAATAGGGCTAAAGTGGTTAATGTATGTTGTATAACGTGATAATTAATATCTGCAAAGTAACTAGTAACTAAAGTTTTCAAATAATTGCAGTGGATTAAAAGTACAATATTTGCCTCCGAGATGTAGTGGAGTAGAAGCAAAAGTATATACAATTGGAAATACTCCAGTAAAGTAAAAGTACCTAAAAATTGTAATTAAGTACACAGAGATGCTGCTAGCCCTGCGTCCTGCGTCTCTGACGCACATTTTTAATAAAGGACGCATTAAACCAACCATCACAGCGTCCACGGGACGCATACAACCAAAGCGAGCCGCTAGCCACGCAGCCGTGCTCCAAACCGAGCCACGCAGCCGTGCACCACACCGAGCCGCGAGCCGCGCCCAAAGCGAGCCGCAAGCCGCGCACCAAACCGCGAGCCGTGCACCAAACCGCGAGCCGTGCACCAAACCGAGCCGCGATCCGCGCAGCAAAGTGAGCCGCGAGCCGCGCACCAAAGCGACCCGCGAGCGCACACCAAACCGCGAGCAGCAAAGTGAGCCGCGCACCAAACCGACCCGCGAGCCGAAACACCGACGCGCGACACGTCGTTTTCAGATCGTTATTTTCGGTGCGACACAAGCATAAATCATTTGAAGGGAATCCCACTTTTAAAGAAGAAAACACCAGAGCAATAAATATACTGCCGCAAACATCTACTTTTCTTAAACAAATATCTCTGCTCCGTTTACATTCTCTTCCACAAAGTGTTGTTGTTCTTTAGTTCTTATCTATCTCTGCTCCTATGAAGTGTACATTATCTTTTTCATATTATTATTATGAACTTTATATTGTAGTTTGTACCCTGTATTCTGAGTTTGTGACTACAACAAGTAGCAAAATAGAATGTACATTAGGACAGTGGTTCTCAACCTGTGGGTCAGGACCCCCAGGCCCAGGGGGCTCCCCACATGATTGGGGGGGGGGGGGTGGGGGGGGTCCCCAGATGACAGTGAAGTCACAATTTAAGGACTTTTAAGATATTTTTAATACCTCAAGAAAGAAAAGAAAAAAGACTATTACTGCATCCAAACTAATCAACAAACTATACTATAAATACGGTCAAAATTGTGAAATAATATAAGAAAGAGGCGATCTACAAGCAAGGCGTTGTGAGCTTGTAGATTTAAAAAAAAAAAAACGACCTTGTAGATCTGCTATTTTGACTATGTATCTGTGGAACTGAGTTAAACTAAATTAAATGCCTCAACTCCTAATTCCAAGCGCTTCTCAGGGTGGGGGGTCCCCAGTTCAAATAGGATTATTTTGTGGGGTCGCTGCCTGAAAAGATTGAGATCCACTGCATTAGGATATAATGTACACAGTCACACACACATAGAAGATATGGAGATTGGAGATCAAAGAAAACGATAGAAGGGGGGGGGGGGGAGACGTGTAATTGGGGACCCATAAAATGTTTCTGGGACCCATTTGAATGACCACCTGTGGGTCCCGGGACCCATTACATTGAAAACCTAGCAACATCACTGAGTACAGTACTTGAGTAAATGTACTTAGTTACTTTACACCACTGATGACCAGTGGGTTTCATTACATTGAAACTGATGTCACACTGCACCAGCTCATTCCTCCCCATCTTTAATATTTTCTCACTCAATGGCTCTTTGGGTCTTACTGTGATGTTTGGCAACATAATGGAGTAAATGGACACAAAATCCTGTCTGTGATATTCCCAACCACCGAAATATTCATATACCATAGCCAACGAAATGAGAGGGAAATTGAAAGAGAGATTACAATGGCAACAACAACGTAAACAAGGTTCGGCTTTGTTGTGTGTAATCCACGACACGTTGGCGTTTTTAAAAATGGTGAGTGACATTGTGATTTTATTAAACTGCCAATACAAGTATTCTATCAACTGCCCACATTAACCCATTTAGACCGGGAACGCATCTGTGTGTCATTTTTAGATTTCTTTGGCTATTAAAAAATAGCAGATATACAAGCTCACGAACTTGTAGATCTGCTATTTTTGGAAAATAATCGTGAAAATGTATGCAAATCTTTGAATATATATATAAATTTTTAACTCAAATCTTTGAATCTGGGGGGTCCCTGGAACAAAATATTTTGAGATGGGGGTCCGCAGCCAAATGCATGGCATTTTGGGGGTCCTTGACATGAAAAAAGTTTGAGAACCACTGATTTATAGCAAAAAAAATGTTCGTATTTAGAAGACATTTGAAAAAATCCCCAGAAGCAAAGATTTTAGTTAAAAATGTTCACTTTAAAAATATATATATATTCAAAAGATTTGCACACATTTTCACGATTTTTCAAAAATATCAGATATACAAGCTCATAGCGCGACACTCGGTGCCGCGGTATGAGCTTGTATATCTGATATTTTTGAATAGCCCAAAGAAATCTAAAAATGACACACAGATGTGTTCCCGGTCTTAATGGGTTATGGCTAGGGGTAATGTTTTTGTGTATATTTGTTTTTGCTCCAATGCAATCCGCATATTTCCAAGATTCTATCAAGCTGTTATTAAGCCGGTTCTGACACGTTTGTCGATATTCCTGCAAACACGTAGCCTGTGGCGGTGTCAGGTTGACGGCTCGTTGGCAGGCAGAGCACTGCAGTGTGAGTGTGTTAAAAGACCATGGAGAAAGACAATAGACCAGGAGGAAAGAGACTCTACAATGCTGTCTGCTGGGCATGACAGAATAGATTGAGAGGCAACAGGTGGATGTGGCATTCTCTGGCTTACACGCCTCACCACCACTGACACAAATGTCTACCGCACACACACACAGAGAGAACGAGGGTCAGAGGAAAGCACAGCAGCTTTATTACTTTACAGCAGGGGTCTTCAGCAGGGGGTCCGGGACCCCTGGGGCGGTGGTTCTCAAACTCAAATTAACCCTCACCCCCATTTGAAAAGATATGCCAGGGACCCCATAAGAGAAGATTTTTACGGCTCTAGCAGTGATTCTCAACTATTTTAATTTCATGTACCCCCAGTTTGACATGCATTAGGCTACGGACCCCCATGTAATGGCATTTCTATCTCTGGGACCCCAAATTATATAGTCTAATCCAGTGTATATCAACCCTGGCAAACGTCCCAATTTTGGGCCGGGGCTACTGCTGAGGTGTGCCGCGCCGTTTGAAGGAGGTTTGAAAAAAAATCCATTTTGAAAAAAAGTTTTTTTTTCTTTTTTTTTTAAACAATAATAATAATCAGGCATGCAAACAGCCCCGAGGTGAAAAGGGTGACAACATGCTGTTTTTTTTCGGGTCAGGTGTCACACTATTGCCCTATTTGGATTCAAAACGGCTAGTGGAAGCTGAAAAGCTACAAGTTTGCATGTCTGAATAATGCAAAAACAGAAATATTTGTTTGCATTAGCTTTTTTTATCCCCCATATATTTTCATGATAAAAAAGTGCGTATCGTATCGAAATCGTATCGAAGTTGTGTGCCCAATATCGTATCGTATCGTTTCGTGAAATGTGAAAATCGGCACACCCCTAGTGTGTGTATATAGATATACCGTATATATATATATAATTATATATACCGTATATCTAGGTGTGCCCTGTGATTTTTTGGCTATGCCAGGTGTGCCTTGGCACAAAAAAGGTTGATAGACACTGGTCTAATCTTACTCTGAGAGTGTACAAATGGAACCAAATGGACCCGTTAGGGTTCATTTGGCTCCATTTGTACAAGTTACAGAGCCATAAGGGTCTATTTGGTTCCTAGGGGTTATTCCTAGGTGGGGATCCCTGCCTCATCTCTCTCAGCTAGGGGTCCTTGGTCTGAAAAACGCTGAACACCCCCGCTTTAACAGACATGCTCCATAACTCCCAAGAGCTAGGCTGCACAAAAGTCCCAACTAATTCACATCTCATGAAGCTCAGAATCCACTGACTTCCTCTCTCTCGGGCCTCCCCGAGTCTTATCTCACCAGACATGAACAGATAAAATACCAATGAGTTCCAACTGGAAAGCGGCGTGTGCTGATTTTCACTGAGGCATATAATAATGAAAGAGATAGTCAGTAAGTGGCATCTTCTTGGGGGATTCCATGGCCAGAAATCAGCAGAGTTACAGAGAACTCATGACTCATAGAGGCGTACGATTCCACCGTTGGTAAAAAGGAACACACAGAGGAACCTGCCCGTCCTATTCCGCAGCGCAGTTGACCTCATGTTTATGTAAAGACTGGTCTGGTAGATTGACCACCTTGTTAGCTACGGCCAAAGGACATTAATAAAGTAGAGCAAACCATCAGCCTCAGCAAAAATCTACTGAAATCTGGATGGCACCCGATGTATTTTGTCAACAAGTCATGATACAAATCTGTCATGTGGCTAAAGATTAATTTACACAGTCGCTCGTCAAAAAGAACAGATTTTTGGCAAGTGACATTCCTGCGTTGATAACAAAATTAAGCTTAAGGTTTAGCCATCATATGCGATTATAACTCAATATAATCGTATATAAGAGCTGCCTTAAGGAAGGATCTAAAAAAAAAGCATTGCTTATCTATCTGCACATAGTAGGGGGTACTAAGTGAAAAATCGTTACGCGGCGGATAAAAGCATGAAATTTGATACAGATGTCCCTTGGGTCATCCTAAAACATCCTAGAAGGGGTGCCCAAAAAAATCTTAAACAGGAAGTGAGTTATGGACAAAATCCAAAATGGCCACCTAAACTGTTGACCGTTGACTCAAAAGACACCAAAATAATCTCCAAAAAGCATAAAATGTGGCACACATGTCCCCTGGGTCATCCTATGACATCCTAGAAGGGGTGCCCAAAAAAATCTGAAACAGGAAGTGAGTTATTGACCAAATTGAAAATGGCCGCCTAGTGTTGTCGATTGACTCAAAGGACAACTAAAGAATCTCCAAAAAGTATAAAATGTGTCACACATGTCCCTTGGGTCATCCTAAGACATCCTAAAAGGGGTGCCCAAAAAAGTCTTCAACAGGAAGTGAGTTATTGACTAAATTGAAAATGGCCGCCTACAGTGCTGGCGATTGACTCAAAAAGCCTATAGAATCTCCAAAAAGCATACAATTTGGCACATATGTCCCTTGGGTCATCCTAACACATCCTAGAAGGGGTGCCCAAAATAATCTGAAACAGGAAGTGACAGGAAGTGACAGTCACTTAGTGGTAGCAGGGACAACATCTTAACTGTTGCGTGACATACAGGTAGCAGGGACAACATGTTAACTGTTGTGTGACATGCAGGTAACAGGGACAACATCTTAACTGTTGTGTGACATACAGGTAACAGGGACAACATCTTAACTGTTGTGTGACATGCAGGTAGCAGGGACAACATGTTAACTGTTGTGTGACATGAAGGTAGCAGGGACAACATCTTAACTGTTGTGTGACATACAGGTAACAGGGACAACATCTTAACTGTTGTGTGACATGCAGGTAGCAGGGACAACATGTTAACTGTTGTGTGACATGAAGGTAGCAGGGACAACATCTTAACTGTTGTGTGACATACAGATAACAGGGACAACATCTTAACTGTTGTGTGACATGCAGGTAGCAGGGACAACATGTTAACTGTTGTGTGACATGAAGGTAGCAGGGACAACATGTTAACTGTGTGACATGCAGGTAGCAGGGACAACATGTTAAAGGGATATTTCACTTTCAAAAAATCTTTGGGTCATTTTATCGTCTACTCAGGCTTTTGTGAGCCCCCCAGACCGTTTTTAAGGGGGGGGGGTACTGGTGTGTGTGTCTTTGATCTTCTGCTTTCCCGCACAAGGTTGCAACTTTGTTTAATTTCAAGCACGAGAACCTGTCTGCTCCCACACTCCAAGCACGAGAACCTGTCTGCTCCCACACTCTCCTACATTTTTGGGGCATTAAAACGCTATGGAGTTGTGCCCCAATAGAGGGCTTGATCTCTGGTCATATGAAGATTTGTACAATATATTATGTATTGGTAATCATTCATAGGGTCTTTTAAAAGTTTTAGAAAACAATTAAGTATATTTGGCATTGACAATATATCACTTAGAAAAGGATTAATGTGGAAGGTCATCTTATTCAGAGTGGTTTTTAAGACAATTTTGGGCATTTAGAGTTGTTTACAAAATATTTAAGACATTTTTCATGGGTTATTTTTGCCAAATCCTTTGATATCAGTCTATTTACTATAAATGTAAAAGTTATATTTAGCACAATCAGCCAAAATGTCAGAATTATATCAACTTTTAGGAATCATGGGTCATTTCTGGCGGCCATTTTTGATTTTTCCTTTAAAAAACCCTTTAATGGGTCCAAATTTTTGGGCACCCCTTCTGAGATGATGAGATACATCCTAAAGAGTGCGTGTACCAAATTTGGTGCTTTTATCCGCCGCGTAACGATTTGGCCATTTTTTGTGCTTAGTACCCCCTACTAACATAGGCCTAATATGGAGCCGTTTATTATGTCTGTCACCTGTCACGTGCTTTGATTGAATTATGCTCATTCAAGAAAGTACAGAGGGAGACTCCTGGTGAAACGCGGAATTGAAATGAATACAGCCGAGGTGTGATGGCACTTAGTTCTGATACTGTGTTTTACCATGGAGAGCGCATGAGATTGGGTGTCTGTCGCAGAGCTGAAATATCTGCAGAAGTGACAAGTGGTCGATTGCTTTGCATAGTGTAAAGCGCTTTCCAGTCAGTGTGTTTTATAAATAGACAGGTCGGCTGCTAATCCCGATTCCTGACCGTGTTGGGGGGCTAATCAGTGCTTTGGTCACTAAAACTGGAAACCTCATATGCCAGGGCATGCTTTCTCAGAGAGCAAGACCTGGGGAACGTTGAAGTGACTCGTGGAAAGAAGGGGGCGGGGTTGCTTAACAGTATGGAGGAGCCATTCCATAGAGGCTTTAACCTTTGCTTTTATGGTTAGACACACACACACAAGATTGTTTTCCCCCCAAGCCAAATCCTACTTGGAATTCTTGCCTTGAACTTGAACTTTTAGGAGCTCTCAGACCTCTGTTGTATGATTCAGTCTCAGGTTTCAAGCAGCCTAACTCCCACTGGGCACCATAATGCAACAATCAATAACATATCACGTGTTTGTCTAGGATAGGTGTGATGCTAGCATTTTTCAGTGGTGTAAAGTAACTAAGTACATTTACTCAAGTACTGTACTTAAGTACAATTTTGAGGTACTTTTACTTTACTGGAGTATTTCCAATTGTCTATACTTTTACTCCACTACATCTCAGAGGCAAATATTGTACTTTTACTCCACTACAATTATTTGAAAACTTTAGTTACTAGTTACTTTTCAGATATAAATTATTACATTATAAAACATACATTAACCACTTTAGCCCTATTTCATACCTAGGCTATTTGAAAATAGCCGATCTATAAGCTCACAAAGCGTCGCATGGCGACGTGTTGTGAGCTTGTAGATCTGTTGTTTTCAAACATTTTAGTACTTTTACTTTTGGTACTTTAAGTACATTTTGATACCAGTACTTTTGTATTTTTACTCAAGTACATTTTGAATTCCGGACTTTTACTTGTAACAGAGTATTTCTATATTGCAGTATTGATACTTTTACTTAAGTAGAAAATGTGAGTACTTTTTCCATCACTGCAATAACGTATGACGTTATTTCTAGGATAAGTGTGCTGCTAGCATTCTTCTACGTTACAGAGTCGGAAGGGATCCATATGGCAACTTTTTTTTCTTTTTTATACTTTTTATTGCAGGATCTTTTTCAGGTTACATTTGATGTTTGCATTTCATTTCTTATTTTCTTGCAACATTTTCTTTTTTCTTTTTTTCCCCTATCTATACACCCAGTGTTAAAAAAATAATAATACAATAATCAGAAAGTAATAACTATAAATAAAAATAAATAGGCAATTACACATCAGTCAATCGTAATATTAATACCTGTTAAATTATAATAATGATAATACTAGTGATATTTAATAATGCTAACTTAACAAATCAAAACAAAAAAGGGGGGGGGGGTGTCCTCTATGTTGCCATCACGTTTTGCTGTCTCTGCATTTATTTATTTTCCCATATATAAAATTTAAGTAAAAGATCACAGCCCGAACTTCCGATGTGGAGTCGGTGCTGGGTCTCACTCATTGTCCCAACTTAGTCAAATGGCAACTCCTAATGAAGCAAATATTAATATCAACAGGTGTATTGTTGTGTTGTCTGACCACAACTGCCACATTGGGAGAGTTCCCCTTAAGCAAACAGCCCCAACCTGAAGGCGTGGCCTCAACACCAACACAGTATGCAAAAATAATGCACTACATGAGTCTGCAGTTGGCCTGGGGTGAGGATTCAACCAAATGAAAACCACGGAAGACAAATAGGTGAGGGACAATCGTCCTAACGTATGTTTTGCATGAGGCAGTGATTTGTCCATCGTTACCAACAATGGAGTGGACCACCCCGTTTGCATTGTCGTGACTGCTCGTCTGTGTGATTATTGGACCAACAAAAACAGTTTTCAACACCGCGGTGGTCCATGGCCCATTCAGAGCCTTGCTCTAGTTACTAGAGCAAAACTAGAGTCTAGTCTCTGGTTGCAGAGGCATGCAGGGACTCTCTCAAATGTAGCGTTCACACAGCAGGAACTAACGAGTGTAGAGAGAGGTCAGAAAGAGTCTCCCCTCGCTCTCTCTCTCTCTCTCTCTCTCTCTCTGTATCTATGTTAGCATAAACATGACCCCGAGCCAGCAGCGCCATTGTTTATAGTCCACTGAGGACGTTTGGCTCTTTCCTGGATGGCTTGGATCCGGTATGCGGCCTGCCTGCCTGCCTGCCTCTTGTGTTTGTCTCCTTGTCCTGCATTGCAGCAGCACCACTGCTTCATGCCATCACTGCGGCTGGCTGTGTCTTTTTGGTAACATTGTTTAGATGCGAGTTCCTTCCTGTCCGGATAACAAAACAATCAACACGTTGCAATTAGAGGAGCGATATAATGCTTTGAAAGAGGCTTTTTTATTTATTTAAGTGACCGTTTCAATTTCCAAACATTCACGGTTCACGGTAACTTCATGTACAGAATCTCTCTTGCTTTACAAGTCTTTCAATTTCATTTTAGGCGAAACAAAACATTTTTCAAATAAGACGAGCGTCCAGGTGGTGAAAGTCATACAGAATTGCAGGGCGACAACAGCTAAAAGGCTATTTTGCTCATGCCAGGCCTCGACCTGAAGCTGTGGCAGGGAATACCAAAACGCTCGGCCCAAAATACAGCTGCCCGAGGCAAATCCGGAGGTATTCACCAGGTATTCCTAAACGTAACCTCCGTAAACTATGCCTATGCCTAACCTAATTCCTAAATGTAACCTCAGTAAAACGGTGCCAAAACCAACCTTATTCCTAAACTTTACCTCAGTAAAACTATGGCTAACCCCAAAACATATTTCTAATCTTATCCTCAGTAAAACAAATACAAGAATACAAGAACCGCTGGTCCGCGAAAAGAATGGGGGCGAGCGTGTTTTGGGGCGAGTCTTCCGGTTACCGTGGCAGGAGGTTCGGGTGGGAGTGAACGCACTCTCACACCCAGGTCGAGTTGAGAAAAACATCTAACCAAGCTTTAGAGGACGACATGATTTACGATTTTTACGTAAATCAACTGTCGTCCTCTAACCAAGCATTAGAGGACGACATGATTTACGATTCCAAGCGTGTCGCTATGCAACTTTAATGTTGCATAGCCCGTTGCATAATTTGTTTTAAAGATTTTCCAACAACCCATTATGAGTGGAGAGTGGAGGAACGCATGTCTGCATTCCATTGTCAGTCACATGATGCGGGACTACCAGGAACGTTGAAAACGGTTCACATATTACAACCTGGGAGTGAGAATGAGGAGGTGGAGTCGGGGTGTGTGTGTTGTGTGGGTGTGTGTGTTGTGTGGGTACATGACACTCTCCAGCTGACAGCGGTACTGGACACATCACAAACCGCTTCCAGGACCTCCGTCTGGGTGCAGAAAAAGCTCTCTATATGCAGCACTTTTTATTCATAACAGGCGGGCAGTGTGTGTGTGAACACACTCTTAGAGTCTATATTGAGCATTGCAACCCTTAGAAAAAAGTGACTGTGCGTGCGTGTGTGTGAACAGCCTTGGTACAATTGGCTCATTGTGTGTCCAGGTTACTGCCCCCCCCCCCCCCACAGTATCATGTGGTTGGACGTCAGTGGTTTTGCGGCCGTGGCCTCGACATTCTTTCTCCTCCAGCAGGCTTCCCAGAGGTCTCTCTTTCTCTCTCTGTGTCTCTGTCTCTATTTCTATACAGCATGTCTTTTTCAAGACTGTGCGCCAACTGCTTGTGGAGCTGAGATTGGAAAACCAACCACCCAAGTTCCATTCTCATCATCTAAAGTCACAGCAACCAAAGTTACCAAACAACCCTAGCTGAAGCCCAGGTCTAAAATAATGTCTTATGAGGCACCATAATGGTTACTATTGACTTCTAACTCTGGCTACATGTACATTAACCCTTTTAGACCAGGAACGCATCTCTGTCATTTTAAGTTTTCTTTGGCTATTAAAAAATAGCAGATATACCGCGCTATGAGTTTGTAGATCTGCTATTTTTGAAAAATCTTGAAAGTTTTTGCAAATCTTTGAATATATATGTTTTTCAAAGCAAACATTTTTAACTCAAATCATTGCTTCTGGGGATTCCACAAATGTCTCCTAAATCCTAACAGCTTGTTTGAAAAAACTTATGTTAGTATACTGTATCAGTGGTGCTCAAACTTTTCATGTCAATACAAAATTATATGTATTTGGCCGAGGACCCCCATCTCACAATATTTTGTTCCAGGGACCCCCAGAAGCAAAGATTTTCTCACATTTTCACGATTTTTCAAAAATAGCAGATCAACAAGCTCGTAGCACGGCACTTGGTGCCGCGCTATGAGCTTGTATATCTGCTATTTTTGAATAGCCAAAGTGTAAAATAATGTTTTTTTAGCTCAAATGAAAAAGTGACACAGATGCATTCCAGGTCTAAATGGAATAATCATCTTGATTATCATACTAGGCATTGTGTTCACAATTATGACTCATAGATATTGCGTCATAATTTGGGGAAAACATTTGTGTAGTTATGTTAGCAATTTATGAACAACGGTCGGCATCCAAGTGAAAATATTTCAATACATATTATGCCAGTATTTTCAGTTTACAGATGATATGGAAAGCAAATATCTTCAATATACAGTGCAACATGCAGACATACCAGAGAGCCTCTTTTCAGTGGTTCATGAGCGCCGATAGGCTGCATCATATTACTTTCAAAACATTAGTAACGGTTATGTAAAAATCTCAGGGCGGCGGGAGCAGCCATCGCATCATGGGTATCAAAGTAGACACAGGACACAGATAGGAATCAGGAGAGATTCACACAGTGGCCAACCCTTCACTTGTAAATTATCGCCCTACTTGATCACACTACAGTGTCACACAAATGGCATATCCGCAAGCTCGAGTAAGTTTCAACTCCTCGACATTGCAATAGGACAAAATAGTAAAATATAGCAATGAAATAATAATAATAATAATAATAATGCGTCTACATTTGGTGGAAAGAATGGATTAACAGGTAATAATGATACACTCTACATAAACTGCCCGCAGATACATTTTTATAATAGATTTTATTAGTATTTATTATTTAAGGTTGACTTGTGTTCTACAGTTTGAAGGACCTACAACCCACTCGCAGATATTTGCATTGGCTGACTCACACGAAAAGAACAAAACAACCAGTAATAAGGCTTGTTAACAGATGCTAGTCATTTGTCTGACCGACATTAGAGGACAAACCCCCTAGCAAATTAGCTTTGACAGCCGAGTGCTGTGTGTATACGAGTGGACAAACATGGCGTGCCTACGGCAAATTTTTATTCAATCATACTTTTGTTTTCCGCAAACTGTTACTGAGTGATCCAGTAAGGTCAAAAGGTCAAAGTCGGAGGAAATGACTTTACTCACATGCAACCATTTCTCAGAATACACGTAATTCATTTAACCTACATACATATACATATATGCCATGCATAATGCATATTAGCAGCCATTGTACAAAATAATAAAGAAGCAAACCGAAACTCTGATAGCAACTTTTAACTCATTCAGTGCCCGGGCTTATTTATTTCAGTTTGGCTCTGAGTGCCACAGCCAAAATTCATTGTAAAAAAAAAGTGCTTAGGAGCCGAGATACAGCCTTTTTCAGTAAGAAGTTAAACAAAGAGTGAATGGAGCAGAACATTTTCAAATCCTCATATCTTGGGTTCTGAACATTTTTTTCAAACAAAAAAATAAAAATAATAAAAAAATCGTTTTATATATATATATATTTTTTGGACGTCTTAGACGTCCAGTGGCACTCAGGGCTTATGTTAAAACGGACGTCTTAGACATCCAGTGGCACTTAAGCAGTTAAGCAGTCAAGGTAGGGCTGCCCCAAATAGTTTGAATATTCTAAGCTTTGCTCTATAGCATGGGATTCGAACATGAGAAAGAAAGTCAACAATTCAGCGTTTTTACCAGCATGCAATGCGGGTCTACAAAGGGACTCAGCACTCAGCGTCATTTCTCGACGTATTCTCGCCATGTTTTTGATCATTGGCTGTCCTTTAAGCCAATGGGGATACTTTCCCATACTCTGAACGGGCGGTCTCCTCCTCCCAAGCTATGGTATTAGACAAGCCTCTCGCCTCTAAGGCTACTATACACGCCTGCCGTCGGTTCAAATCGCCGTGACACAGAGTAATATATAGGACAAAATGTAAGTAAAGTACTTGAGTAAAGTGTTACTTTACACCTCTGCATACGCGATGCGTAGCGTCCTTTGCATGCTGGTGACATGACTGAGTCATGTCTTGTTTCTTTCTTATTTTTTTTGAGCGCCAGCTTTTGGCCTGGGTGCCTTACCTTGCGTCTCAAGTACAACGTCATACGTGTTATTATTACTGTATAAAACATATAACAATACGTTGTATTACCGTATAAAACATATTATCGGGGGAGGGGTGGGGGTGCTCATTATTAGCTTAGACTTCAAAAGGTCAGCCCTAAATCAAAGCCAGGACAAAGAGCCATCTCTATGTAGCTCACCGTTTCTTATCACCGTGTGAAAAAATAATACGCACCCAGTCCCACTATATAGGTGCTGCTGTAAAAGTGTCAAATAAGAGCACACACAAGAGCACACTCAATGTAGTTACTGCAACAACAAAAAAAACTGATACTGCAGCCAGCCAGGCAGCAGCCCAAGGACAAAGTGTGGCTTTGAGACAAGCAGGACCAGTCAGGTTCCCTCTTCTCCTCTGGGACAGAGCTGGCAGGCAGTGGTGTAAAGTAACTAAGTACATTTACTCAAGTACTGTACTTAAGTAAAAAAAAAAAGTAAACTTTTACTTTACTGGAGTATTTCCAATTCTATACTTTTACTTCTACTCCTACTACACTACATCTCAGAGGCAAATATTGTACTTTTACTCCACTACAATTATTTAAAAACCCAAGTTACTAGTTACTTTGCAGATATAAATTATTACATTATAAAACATACATTAACCACTTTAGCCTCATTTTATACCTAGGCTATTTGAAAATAGCCGATCTACAAGCTCACAACACGTCGCGATACTAACATTCTAGTACTTTTACTTTTGGTACTTTAAGTACATTTTGATACCAATACTTTTGTACTTTTACTCAAGTACATTTTTAATTCGGGACTTTTACTTGTAACAGAGAACTTCTACATTGTAGATATTGATACTTTTACTTAAGTAAAACATTTGAGTACTTTTTCCACCACTGCTGGCAGGGCACACAGGCTCTGGGTGAGCATGGTGCTGACTTTGGTTGCATGCAGCTGAGGGAGGTTTTGCAGCGACAGGACAAACCGTTAAGGCAGCAGCTCGGCGTCTGCACCACAACCAGGCAGCGTAAGACTAAACAGGCCCCCGCGTTGGCAAACCGCTGGAGCCTGGGAGATCCATCACCCTGGAAACGGGCGTTTGTTTAGCGACGGAGGAGGAAGCAGGGGTGTGTAAACCTCTGTGGTGGTGATGCATGGCTGACAGGTTGACATGCGAAATGAAAAAAACATACTACGCCACAATCTATGAATATCTGTTGCTGTCGGGAAAGAAACCTCTTAGTATCTCCATTAGGGCTGTGAATCTTCTGCTATCTGCACGATTCGATTCCGATTTTTTTCGATTCTCAATTAAAAAACAATTTCTTCCGATTAAAAATCTAAACATTATACAAACAATGTTTTAAACAAAATGTCCTTTTTTTTTTTTCTTTTTTTTTTAGAATCGATTCTGAATCGTCCAACATGAGAATCGTGATTCAAATAGATTTTTTCCCCACACCCCTAATCTCCATATTCTAACTTTTTGTGTTTCTTCGTAAATTAATAATGCCCTACTTGATCATACTACAGCGTCACACAAATGCATCAAAAGTAGCAGATCTACAAGCTCGAAACACTGGCGCAGAGCGACATGTTTTGAGCTCGTCGGTCTGCTACTTTTGCTATATATATACAAGAGACGATATGCATTATCATCCATAAGGATAAAAACACACCCACCTAAGTGGGCCTATCAACAGTACGTTCCAATAGTGACGTTTCTGCTTCACTATGAGCATTAGGGATGGGTCAGAATAATCGAATATTCGAATAATCGTTTTTAGGATAAAAATCGAATGTTAATTTTTTTTTATCATTTCATTTTTTATAATAAAAAAAAAGAGCTGTTGCAATTTAAGGCTATATCGTCATCCAAACCCTGCCCATAGTAACTACAGAGGATAGTGGGGGGGAATAATCGTTATTCAAATTTCATTTTGGTCACTTTTACACATCCCTAAGCAGCATGGACTGGGATTATGTCTGTGTCACTGACAATCATTTCCATACAGTGGTTCTGACTGTCATCACGACAATGGTAGTTCTTGCTAAACTGCATCCACTGGGCTATTATTATGTAATACAGCAAGGCTCAATTAAATCATGTAATCCACGGGTTTCCTTTAACCCCACCTTTCTTGGGGAAAACAGCCAGGATGTTAATGTGGTGATCCATCTCCAATAACGAGCCAAAACTAACTCAAAGATTAGAATTTTAGCCAAAATCCCTGCAGCCTGGCTTACATGTGACATACTAGGCTAAGGGCGCCGTTTACTCACTCAGAGATTACCAGCCAAATCCCATTAATATGTCATGGGAGACAGCTTCATTAGCAGAATTGTCTACACACCACTCCCACTCAACTCCAGCGAGGATATTACCGCCAGGGATGATGAAATAAAAACACCAGCCCCTGACCTCGTAGGAAGTCACAGACTAGCACGCTGCCCTACAAAGCCAAAGTGCAGTAACTACGTTTTTGGACACACAGACTTATTTGTGTATCCCAAAATGTCAAATTAGCCTTCGTGATTTTGGGGGATAAACAATAACCTCAAGAACAGATACACAATTAGTGTAATATCGCTTATATGCCGATAACCCATTTGCCTAACCAATTGAAACACTTTTAAACGCTTTTATCAGTTAAATTATTTGTGTAGTTACTGCACTTAGGCTGTGTAGGCGCACTGAGCCAAAGCACCAGCCCTAACCTGGTAGGAAGTCACAGACTAGTACGTACTGAGGCCAAAACACCAGCCCTAACCTGGTAGGAAGTCACAAACTAGTACGTACTGAGGCCAAAACACCAGCCCCAACCTGGTAGGAAGTCACAGACTAGTAGTACGTACTGAGGCCAAAAGACCAGCCCTAACCTGGTAGGAAGTCACAGACTAGTACGTACTGAGGCCAAAACACCAGCCCTAACCTGGTAGGAAGTCACAGACTAGTACGTACTGAGGCCAAAACACCAGCCCTAACCTGGTAGGAAGTCACAGACTAGTACACACTGAGCCAAAACACCAGCCCCAACCTAGTAGGAAGTCACAGACTAGTACACACTGAGCCAAAACACCAGCCCCAACCTGGTAGGAAGTCACAGACTAGTACGTACTAAGCCGAGCTCTGCTCCTCTGGGGCTGCCTGCCCTGGAACACTGCCTTTCCTGTATACCTCTCACGTGACCCTACCTGGAATGTGATAGTAGCTCTAAAAATATCACTAAAAAGCAGCTTGAACCACTGCAGCCCAAATGTTTCATCCGAAATTGTTGCACGTAAAAAAAAACTACTGTGTCAGCCGCTGTTGTTCAGGAGAGTGGAATTTGTGGTCTTTTTAATGTGGCTCCAGCAAAGCAAAGCATTGAACTGGGCCATAACATAAACATTGAAATGATTGGAATAATAATCCCACAGCTCCTTTGATCAGCAGCATGAAAAACTCTCCTTGCTCTTTAGCGATCTCACTACGGACCCAAAGAGGACCAACACAGTCATCATTGCTTAATGATTTGTTTGGTTCTGAGACATTCTCCACAACAAAATAGAATAATACGCATCAGTGTGCAAATCTACAAGCTCACAATGTGTCGCGAATTTGAGCTTGTAGATTGCGATTAAATAATTAATAATTTGCAATTATGTAATAATTGTGACAGGCCTTCAGCCCTGACGTCTATGAGGTCTGTTGCAGCACTTTATCACCACAGCAGATGACACATTTAGTGAGGTGCTGCAGTAAGGGTAGAGCCACACACATCCACACAGGCCCACAAACCCACACACACACACCCACAGACCCACAAAAACACTCACACACACACACACACACACACACACACACACAGAGGAGCCTTGGGCTTTTTTTCGGCAAGTCTCCTCAGCCCAGCCTCGACTCCTCATGTCTTCCAGCCAATGCTGGTCTACTCTAGAGCTACTAAGACTTTTGACAAGCAGTATGAGGCTGATCCAATTTTCCTTGGCTGCATGGTCTATGTGAGCTGACTGAGGTTAATAAGAAGTATCATAGCTCGTTAGTTACTTATCACACACAGGCCCCATTCTGTAAGCACAGAGCTCTCTTTGATCAGCATGCTGTCTAAAAGGTGTCCTCCTGTAATTCCTTCGGCTTAGCTCGTTTACTGTAGGGCACTCCTGTCTGATTTATCTAAATCCCTAGAGAAGACAGAAACCATTTAATTAAAAGAAATATGACGGGAACAGCCTCTGGGACGGCTTGCTTTTTAATTGAGGGGCAACTGAATGGAGTCAAGTTTGATTTAGCAGCGAGATTCAACTGTGAAGACAGTTGAATCTGTGTGTGTGTGTGTGTGTGTGTGTGTGTGTGTGTGTGTGGGCATGTCGCCAAGTTGAATGAGCTAGTGTGTGTTGTGAGGGTCACGCAGTCACGCATGCGTCTCCATTTGTGCAAGTATAGGTTCTAGTATGAGTGGGCTTTGCCGAGAGGAATGTGAACAATTGAGTGAGTACGTTTGTGTTTCTCTGTGTGTGTGTTTCTCTCTGTGTGTGTGTGTGTGTGTTTCTCTCTGTGTGTGTGTGTGTGTGTGTGTGTGTGTGTGTGTGTGTGTGTGTGTGTGTGTGTGTGTGTGTGTGTGTGTGTGTGTGTGTGTGTGTGTGTGTAAAAGCGTGGCTTCCAGAGGGAAGGGCAGCCTACTGGAGATTCCAGTCATGCCTTCATTTCCGCGGAGGTCACGTGTTGGCGCAGTGCAAACATAGCTATGCAGAGTACATTGCACGCTGGAAGCTCAATAACCTTTGGATTGAAACACAAAATAATATTTAAGAAAAATTTCCAAATCATTTGACCCATTTATACACCATTAAATCATTTAAGTATCTAAAAAAAAAGGTAATATAGAACAAATGTATTCCAAGCACAGTGGAGCTTTTAAACATACACACTCATGTCTAACAATTGCAGAACCTTCCTGACAGATTTCACACAAAATGAGTGATTGTGAGGAAATAATTATAATTAGAAATGTGGCTGCTGGAAAAGGAAAAACAAAAGAGAGCTACACAAAGAGCTGCATTGTGAATTTTCAGCAATTGTTCAAGCTAAAATAACTGACCTTTTGCTTAAACACAATGCTCCTGAGTCCTGGCAATCAAAACTTGGTCGTATCAATCATCAGATGTTGGTTGTTGCCCTTTCTCAACAAGTTCACAGTTCGCTTGAACCCTCAGACACCGACAACAGACATGGTAGGGAACATTTTATATACCGTGACCAAAACGCAAGAGGACAATGAAGACTAAATTATACTTCACTGTACAATTGTGCTGCTTGCCTAAAATGTTCGGACGCTCATTGCTCAGAGGACAAAAAATGTTAGTGTCCTCTTGACAGGCCCACACGTATATGAACATCCTAATATTTCATCTGTGTGTAGGGCTGGGCCTAGGAACAAACAAAGAATAATCACAAAGAAAATGAGCGACAGTTCTTTCCAGTCCTAAACAGATGAAAAAGGATGATCCTCAAATATGATTGGCAGAGAGATAGTGAGTCAGTCAAGCGCAAGAGCATTTAAGTGGTTTGTGTTCTAAGTGAGTGGTTCTCAAACGTTATCATGTCAAGGGAAAATGGGACACGAGTCACACGACGCGTTGTACATTGGCCATGTTTTAATAGCCTAAGTAAGTATTAAGTATATATTTTATTGTTGATTTCGTCTACCGTTTGTTGCCTATAGAGTACAGACCTGCTTTTAAACCTGTGCGAAATATCACAATAAATATCACAATATCCTAGTGGTAAATACTGCTGCTTCCCAGTGTGTGTGTGTTGCAGGGATTACGCAGCAGTAACAGTGTGTTTTCTTATCAGAATGCCCTGCAAGTCATAGAGACCTGGCTGCAGGGCCTGTATTTCAGTGCAGGATTGCAGGTATTGTGTGTCATTTAATTGATTCCCCCAAATGTTGCCCTTATAATGCAGAAGATTTCTGCACACACTTACAGCGATGAGAATTATATAATAAACCAACAACAACATGAATGTCGGAGGAGGACTGGCTGCTCTGACGGACAGTCCGTTATCAGTTCTCTCTCCACCGCAAACAGGAGATCTATGATGCGTTGATATAAACTGGCCATACTATACAGTTTCTATCCGCCTGCTGTTTGCCATTTTGCTATGTTTTCCACACAGACAGACACTGCTGCTGTGCTTTAAAAAAATCTTATTTTCCTTAATACTGGATGAGTCCACAGACACAAGGAACTGTAAGCAATGCATTGCAGGGGTTGAAAATAATGGTTGACAGATGGCATGGAGAAAATATTCAGGCAAGTTGAGCTTGCTGTCTGGTTGCCCGAAAGAGCAAATGGTTCTTTTATGGGGTTTTGTCTTTCCTTCTTTCTTTTTGGAGTGTTTTAGAGACTGGGAAGCAACCGCCCATAAGAAATGATTGATTGTGTATGTGTTTTGTTTCTTGGTGCATGTCACATGTACAAATCAGCCAAGTACAAATCAGGCGTAAAGGACACAGAGCACAAGGAGAAAGAGATAACTATCTTCTACAGCATACGTAGTTCAGAGAATCCCTTAAGTTGGTGCAGAACGACAAAATACAATGTGAGACGAACAATGTAAGACCTTTACTTAAAGCTCACAAGTAGTATCCCTACCAAAGTGTATAAAAACCCCTATGTGAAACATTTAACCTATAGACCTGAGGCTGATTTTGAAAAGGCCTTCTAAATCCTACCCTAGGTTTCTGAAAAACTTCAAATTTGTATTATTTTTTTAATGTATTTTTATGTCATGTTGCTATATGCATAGCAGCATCTAAAATGACACAGATGCTTTCCCGATTGAAGGGTATAAAATTCAACGTATAGGCTTTCCAGCTCTAAATGGGTTAAGGCGGGAATTCCCCCCAGTGTGAAAAATCTATTTCAGGCCATGGGTTGTATGGCTTTATGGGATCGAAAAATGGAGTCGAGTTGAGTCTGGGAACCAAAGGATTAGCAGCAGTACTGTGGAAGGACGAGGCCGGTTGATGAGGAACGGTGACACAGTTACAACCAGAGAATGTATGGAGATGTTTCTGACATTTATGTATAACGCTTGAAGCTGCTTTTATCCCAACACAGGCCCCATGTGTGGAGATGGGCCACACAGAAAAACGGCACACATTCCACGCCTCACTTGATTATTCCCGCTTCCTCTCGGGGAGAGGCACTCCCAAACAAAAGAGAATCAACAACAAAAACATAGACGTCAACAACATAGGACAGGATCATAGGGATCCAAGCCCTTGACCCGGACACTGGCTGAGTGACTGACTGAGCTGCTATGGTGGAAAACAACAACTCCCAGGGCAGCTCTGCCACTGCGACCGCCGACCAGCTATAGACAGAAGGAGGTCATTCTAAAAAATAAATAAAAACAGTTGCCTCACTGATCGTGGCTCTATTTAAAAACCTGTGTATGCTTTGATCTGTTGGCCAAGACGCTGATGATGAACTGCTTATGACGAAGAGGAGGTTAGAGTTACATCCACGTGGGGAAACGTCAAGCAGTGGTAACAGCACGTGTTGTTGTTATTAAAAAGGGATAGTTCACCCCCAAAATGACTTTTCTATCGATTAGTCACCCCATGGAGACTTGAATTCATGAATGTTTTTGTTTTTGTCGCATTCCTAAGCCAATAATTTGATGACCGGCAGCGGTTCCAGTAGGAGACACAAAGAGTCTCCTTTCTGTCTCCTAAGGATAAGGATAATTCCTTTTAACAGGTCGTTCATGAAAGTCCTTGCGGTCTTGTTTCCAATGAGAACCTGTGAGCAATTGGGGTTAAGAGTCTTGCTCAGGGACAAATTTCATATCATCGGCACATATGCTGGGATAGCCTGGAATCGAACCTGGGGCAACCAGGGCCAGCTGGTTCCCTAGGCGGGCTCACTAACCACTCAGCTATGACCGCTGCCTACCGGTCCCCTAGGCATCAAATTATTGGCTTAGGAATGCGACGAAAACAACAAAATATCCATTAATTCAAGTCTCCATGGGGTGACTAATCGATTTTTTTTGGTGAACTATCTCTTCAACACACTTCGCTTTGTTAGATCAGAAGTGGACGGAGATAGACGACAGGTAAACATGTCGAGGGACAGCGGCCAATGCTGGTATATCTGGAATCCGGCGCTACCAGAGCAGCAGAGAGCGAGGCCGAGGGACCAGGGCCAGAGGACAGTGTCAGGTTACAGGGTGAGTGATGGGAGACTCCAGTGCTGTTCAGACTGTGTGTGGGCTGCAGATAAAAGGTCAGTGTTTGTTTGTGGTCTCGTTTTAGTGGCTTCCTCGTCAACGTATTCCCTCCCTCGGGGGCAAGATGACACAGACAGTGGCTTCAAAGAGCCACAAGTGTGACCAGCAGCAGGGCCCTCGTGGGTCCTCATCAAAAGAGTCAAGAGTCAGTATCCTCCCATCTCCCACAGTAATGTCACCATCCACAGCCAACCATGTGAAGGCTAGCAAGGCCCTGTAGCAGGGGTCGATACTAACAGTTGCCGGACTGCCCGTGGCAAGTAAATAAAACGTCCGGGCAAGTGGAGTTTACTTTCAGGTTGAACGAACGGGCAAGTGTATTTGAATGGGGAAACAACCGTCTTTAGTTTGCTATAAACACAATATGAGATATCTCTGTCTATAAACACGTGGCCAGAGCCCCATACACACACACACACACACACTCTGCGTGCAGTGGCTACTTGGGTTGAATGTGTTAATTGAGTGTTAAAACAAACAGTAATAAAAAATTTAGCTATCATTTTATAATGGACTATTTACTTCTCGGGCAAGTGGGCATGACATGTGGGCAAGTAGAACATGACCTGTACTTTGCCGAAGGGCAAGTGCCTCTGAGACCTTAGTGTCAAGTTCAACCCCTGCCGTTGGCCCCATTGGCTGCAGACACGATTTTGGAGCATACATATCATCAGGTGCATCAGATAAAGCCAGCCAGTAAATTCTGTCTGTGGCAGACAAGAACGTCTTTTATTAGGTGGAAAAAACCCTACCAGGAGGTTCTATTCTACAGTACAAAATCTATTTGGCTGTTAACCGATTAAAATCGGGAACGCATCTGTGTAACCACTTGAACCATCATTTTATACTTTGGCTATTCAAAGTGCCGCGCTATGAGCTTGTAGATCTGCTATTTTTGAAAAATCGTGAAAATGTGTCCAGATCTTTGAATTTTGAATTTTTTAAAGCAAACATTTTTAATGCAAATCTTTGCTTCTGGGGGTCCCTGGAACAAAATATTTTGAGATACTGTATGTATTGTCCACGGCCAAATACATATAATTTAAAATTAAAAATGTTCGCTTAAAAAATATATATATATTCAAAGATTTGCACACATTTTCATGAGCAGGTTTGATCACCGAGCCAGACGGCATATATGCTGCATGTCACACCCCGTCTCTCTCAGGCAGAAAAGCCCCAAGAAATCTCTGTAAAAAATAATGATAATAATTAGGGAAAGTGAATTTTAGGATATACCAGCCACTGTTGCTGGTGGACAAGAAAGTCTGCAATTCTGTGAATTGGTTGCCATTTGTGTACATGCCTCATAAAGACCGTTTACACAACAGAACGACTGGAGGATGATGACTTCAAATTGCCATGTTAGCAGAGTAGCAAAATCGCTAGTTACGTGCTAGTCAATTATGACCTGGGGCTTGTTATTTAGTCTATTCTACCAGACAATTTTACAGGTAACAACTATCATTTTGGGGAGTTCTTTCATGTTCTCAATCCTTATTTGCCTGTTGAAATGTTGAAAGTGTCTGGTAAACATCAGAACGCTGGTCACTGAATCCACTGCGAGGTCGTTGACAGCGCTGCATGTTAGCGCTGAGTGGGAGTGACTTTGCAAAAGGGCATAGAAAAATTGCCACTCCCTGCTACCTGATACAGGCAGGTCTTCAGGCCTTCTACTTGTGTGGTTCCACATTTCTGTCAAGAAAGAATTGGAGCAGTGTCCGGAACTAACCCATTAAGGCCTGAGGTTCCAACAGTTTTCTGAAAAATGTATGTTACTACATCAGTGGTTCTCAAACTTTATCATGTGACGGACCTCCAAAATGATATGCATTTGGCCGAGGACCTAGCCTGGTAAACACCCCCTCCCTCCGGAAATCTCATTTGCATTTGGTTTCAGGAAGGAGGGTCTGGGATTGCTCACAGAGTAAAGCTGCCCGAACCGCTGCGCATACGAACCAATCAGCGGCTGCTAGGGGCGGGATCATCCAATCACCTGCCTAGTAGCTTGAAAAAATGAAACTCCGTCTGTCATCGATTCTGCGCCCGGAGTCTCAGATGCAAGTACGCTGTGAAACAAAATGTGTGTCGCAAGCTTCTTCCATTTGACGGAGTGAGGTTACCGAGGACCCCCATCTGAAAATATTTTGTTCCAGGGACCCCTCAGAAGCAAAGATTTGAGTTAAAAATGTTCGATCTACAAGCTCATAGCGCAGCACATTTTGAATATCCAATAAGTATAAAATAATGGTTTATGTGGTTACACAGATGCGTTCCCGGTTTTAATGGGTTAAAGGTAGGGTAAGTGATATTTTTTGGTAAAACATTTTTTGTTTGTTAAAAGGTTAAAGTACTATATTCTGATAGTAATCATTGCTACAGAGCGTTTGTTCGGTCACAGGGGTCTCTCCAGCTCTTTAGTAAACAGAATATAAATTATAATAAATACATTTTCAGGTAGGTGACAGCATTTAAGCCAATCAGGAGAGAGCACTGAAAATGCATTTTCTATTTAATAAAGAGCTGGAGAGACATGGGAGACTCCTTTTACTGAACAAACACTCTATAGCAATGAGTACTATCAGAATATAGAGCTATTTAACACTTATTTTAACAAAAGTAAATCACTTACCCTACCTTTAACTAAGTCAGTATTATTAGTATTAGTAACATTAGTTTCTGGACAAAATAATGAAGCAATGTAGCATTTACATTAATTTCAGAACATTTCATTGAGATAAGAACTCTCTCAAACCTTTAGTTTTTTTTAACTGCTTCATCCTCCTTTTGGTCATTGGGTTTTTTGTTAAAAGGTTGGTGTAATTCTTGCAAATGTCACCACATAATAGCTATTTAATTAACCAGTGCAGTATAATATAGCCTTTTGAGATTTACTTGCCAAAACTGATCCATTTCTGGCACTTGGGCAGGTGTTAATTTTAGACACTGAATATGAGGAGTCAAAGGCACGACAAGGGGACAAAATAGAGCGGCATCACCCTGAACATCTACATCAGGGGTCTTCAACAGGGGGTCCGGGACCCCTAGGGCGTCCTCAGAGTTACTACAGGGGGGCCACCAAATGTTTGTGTGAACCTTTTTTTTTACATTAACCACTTGAATCAACCCTAGAGTTCCTTTTCTGATGGGAACGTTAGCCGAAAATAGCAGATCTACAAGCTCACAACGCCTCACACTGCGAGCTGTAGGGGGAAAAAAAGAGCAGATCAAGTAAAACTTTTCAGAGTATTGAGGGTTTAAGTCGTTAACTGTCTGAAAATACACATTCACATGAATCCAACACGGCTTCACCTCTCTCTCAGCTAAGGGGTCCTTGGCCTGAAAAACTTTGAAGACCTGTGATCTAGATCATGTCTTTGTATTGTTAATGTTCCACTCCTCCAAATAGAACTCCTGTTCTATCGCACTGGCCCAGCAGCAGTGCATGTTAGCACAGCCACACACACACACACACACACACACACACACACACACACACACACGTCCTATCATCCCTTTACTAACAGCTGCCTCCGCCGCAGCCATCAATTATTCACTGGAACCTCGCCACCGTATTTACCTTAGAGGCTGGCAGACGAGGGCAGAGTGCATGGGGAAATGGTGAGATGCGACGTCCTGAACTCTAAAGCCTGATTTATAACTGCGTCTAGTCGCGCCGCTGGGTGTCTACAAGCTCACAACATGTTGCGCCGCAATGCGTTGTGATGTGACCTTGCTATTTTCGGAGTGCGATACGACGTGCAACCACTAATTATAAATCAGACATACCGCTGTTGGTGATGATGTCGCTACACTAATCCTCTCTCATGCAGCACACCTGACCTTTTATTTGCTATATGTTATTAGGAAAGGAGAGTGTATATATGTCTGTTTGCTTCTCTCTCTCTCTGTGTGAGTGTGTGAGTGTGTGAGTGTGTGTGTGTGTGTGTGTGTGTGTGTGTGTGTGTGTGTGTGTGTGTGTGTGTGTGTGTGAGAGTGTGTGAGTGTGTGTGTGTGTGTGTGTGTGTGTGTGTGTGTGTGTGTGTGTGTGTGTGTGTGTGTGTGTGTGTGTGTGTGTGTGTGTGAGTGAGTGAGTGAGTGAGTGAGTGAGAGAGAGAGAGAGAGAGAGATCCAGAAGCCCCATCTTTAAAGTGGTGGCATCTCCCCAGGGGGACCCGCTTGTTAAGCTCTGTGGTCATTTCCTTGACTGCTTCATTCCCAGCTGACAGTGTTCAGCCCACAGCCTCCCAATCCCATGTGTATGGACCGACAGATAGACAACCAGACACCATTTCAGGCGCCAGAGTCAGCATAGCAGTAGAAAGTTACAGATACAGGGTACCCTATACAATCCTCCTGCCTGATGCAAGCCAGCCAGGTAAAGCCTAGTTATGACATCAGTACAAACCCCACAGGTGACAACAGAGTGGATGCTACAACAGTCACACAACGCTGTATGCTACAGAGTCACAGACATGGATGGGTGGCCTAGTGTGTACAGGAGTCCCGGGGGGGGCTGAGAATTAACATGGGCTCAGTGTTACAATTTAGGCATTTTGCAGACGCTCTTAATCCAGAGCGATTTACAGTAAGCAAGGTAAACACAAGGTAATACATCAAATACATAGAGACAGCGTAGTCCCTCAGTAATCTAGGATCATAGCCAGGTAAACCAAGAACCTAATCAACCGAATATTATAATATAAAAAATATATATGTACATTGAAACTATACAAACTATAGGATGCCAGGTCAATAAATGAACCTGGCATCTGTCTGAATAACATGCTATCTAAATTAAATTTTAAACTTTGCACAAGACTGCATAGTCGTCAAGGCTAGGGCAAGTGCTACGACAAGTAGCACTTGCTGCTGCACTCCCTCCCTGCTCCTCCCAGAGAACCTAGGCTCACTTCCTCCTCCTGCAGCACCTCCCCTCTCCCCTTAATCCATCTCCGGAATGAAATCCCCATCACCACCCACCCTCCTTCCCACAAAAAAGGCAGAAGGGGGGGGGGGGGGGGCATCAGGATATGTGACCAGCTGGTCCCCGGCATAGACAAAAGAAACCTGCTGAATGTGCTCTTGCATTAAAGAAACGGAGCTCTTGTGTGCTGCTGTTTTCTTCATGGTAGAGCTCCCGCTTACCTTCCCCTGCACTGTGATTCAGCAGCATTACATGTGGGGGCCCCATATTGTTGAGGCCTCTGTCTAGTAATCATCCTTTACGGCAGTAGTTCTCAAACGTTTTCGTGCCAGAGACCCCCCCCCCTCATCAAATTATTGGCTTAGGAATAAGACAAATTAAAAACTCCATGAATTCAAGGCTTCATCGGTGTGTGTAATTCAAAGAAAATATTTTTATTTTCGGGGTGCACTACTCCTTTAAATTTTGGACATGAAAGACAACTGCACCATTAAATGAAACATACAGGTTTTTATTATCCGTTTGTCACTGTGAATAAAAAGCAAGAGAGGTGGATAGAGCTGGAGTTGGTTTTTTAACAGCTGAGTGGGCTAAAGCGCCATTCCCACCGGGCACGATAACTATATCATTCACCATTGTATTTCTTTTTATAGTCGGTGTGAACACTGCCATCCACTTGACTTAGAACGATTTTTAAAACTATACTTTTACAGTTGCTCAGTGTGACCGGCCCTTAATGCAGGTGTGATTTATCACTGGTCCTGGCCTAGTTTAGCCAGCCACCAAGGGGGGAGGGACCAACGCGCTCTCCTGGAGAATCCAACATGTTTGGTGCCTTTCTAGCACTTAAAAGTGCAGTCTATAGAGTACATTATTATTATAGGCCGGTGCCCAAAAAAAAAGGCTAGACCAGTGCCATTAGGGTAACAATACTTAGCAGAACAATGACAGAGCATTTAGCCAGAGCTAAAAGAATGGCATTCAAACGCCGTTTCAATTGACCCCAAGGCTGAATCGGACACAAGGGACAGGAGAGAAAAGCGGTTCGATTTTATCGACGCACTTGTGCTCTAAAAGTGGCCCCGAAATGGGCAGAGGACCAGGTCCCAGAGGAAGTCTCTCTAGTACTCGGGTTCAGTGGCCTGTGAGAGGAGAGGGCAGGGTGGGGATAGAAGAAGGGGGGGTCTGAGGGCCATTTTCACGGCCGGCTGAAGGACTAATCTGCCCTGCCCTGGGCAAGAGAGATGGGTGGGGGGTGGGGGGGAACAACAGCTGAGGATAAGGAGGAAGAGACTGCACGCTGTCACTTCCTCTTTCTTTAAAGCAACGGAAAAATAATAATCAAATGGAACATTTTATTTCAGTTGGCGGACTGCTCAATTCGAGGACATGAACTCAGTCATGTGATTAAAAAACAAACACAGTAGGAACAGTCATTCAGTGATCCCCATAAGGTGAGTGACATATCTTATCCCCATAGCCTGGTTGATATACCTGGAAGGTCCTGTTATGTAATAGTGGTATAACAGTGTATAATAGTAATAATACGACGAGGGACTGCACAAAACCCGTTCTGCAGAGCATACAATGACTTACATCATATGTAGGCCTATGTTCTATTGCAACACACCCACAGTGGTTTGAGAACCACTGATTATAGCAACATACGTTTTTTCAAAAAACTGTTAGGATTTAGAAGACATTTGTAGAATCCCCCAGAAGCAAAGATTTGAGTTAAAATGTTCGCTTTAAAAAAATAATATATATATTCAAAGATTTGCACATATTTTCATGATTTAAAAAAAAATAGCAGATCTACAAGCTCATAGGTTGGTGCCGCGCTATGAGCTTGTATATCTGCTATTTTTGAATAGCCAAAGTATATTCTATTGCAACACACCCACAAGGGGTCGGTTCCCTATTCGATCTGCGTTGAACAACGGATGAGCCAATAATATGAGAGAATTGGTAGATACAGCGGGCTATGGGGCCTGGCCCTGTATTACCGGTTTGTTTTGCAAGTGTCTGCTGTATATACAGCCAGAGGCATTCTGGCCCCTCCCAAGAAGGGGACACTCTGTCCTTCCACTTAATTTCTTTCAACATACTACAGATGGGTGACAAATGAAAGGTAAAACCAACATCAAGTGTCTTAGTAAGATGTCGGCAGAGCAGCTGCGATGTGCCTTGACATAGATTACAAGTCTCTGGAACTCTACTGGAGGGGTCGAACACCATTATAACAATAGGTATTCTAGGCCTGTCCCCTCATAGTCGGAAGGGGCTCTGACGCAGCCATTTGACCCATTTCCTAAGCCAAACGTTTCATATTTTTGGCTTTTAGCCAGGCGATGTGAGGCAGTGGGCACATTTTTTTAAATGGGAATAATATACCCTATTTGTGGGGAAAATTTGCTGCACGACTAAATATGTCTAATCTAAGATTAAAAGGATTTACAAGTGACCCTCTCTGACATGGACACAGATTTTTGTTCGAGCTGCTGTGTTTTGAATGAGTTCACGGCTGGTAAAGTGTAGCAGGCAATAAATAACTTTGTTAGTGGGAATTAGAATTGAAACACAGGTTGATATGATCATTTATTATTCCAGTGGTTTATCCCGCAGCACTGCTCTGAAAAGACATGGGTTTACAGGGCGGTTAACCGCAAAAGCGCCAGGATACGTCGCTTTTTCACAGCAACATTCTACCAAATGGGTCGAGATCTGGTGACTGCCAAGGCCAATTTTCATACTCGTAAAGCCATTCAGTGATCCCTTGTTCCCCGTGGATGGGGGCATTGTCATCCTGGCAAAGACCACTCTCATCAGGACAGACATATTTCATCATAGGATAAAAGGTGATCACTCAGGCTAACTTTGTATTGATTTGCACTGCAGTGACCCTTCTTTCAACAAGGACATGTTGACCCAAATAAATCATGCCAGGAAACAGCCCCCACACTAAGTTACCGGACTGCCCCCCACACACACATTGCAGGCCTGTACCGTTCTCTTGGGGTACGCCACATTCTCACCAAGTTGTGGAGAAAATGGTGACGGATGACATCTCTGTAGAGTAGACCTGTGCCAATGATTTTTGCACCACTGAACTCTCCTATGTGCATTTGTCTTTGTAATGAGACGTTTCTGCACTGTCTGCAACCCTACTATAACATCCCTCTTCTATGTAGGCTAGTTACTGTTCTTGTTGACACCGTCCTATCACAACCTGCATGTGCTTTTGACAGTCACCTGAAGAAGAATTACGTTCTGTTTTCAGTCATCAAATGTGCACTCTCTTGACCCCACAATATCCGACCCTAATTACTTTAGTTACTGTTCCAATTGAAATACTGGTCACTTGAGTAGACTTTGTGACTTAAGATCCTGCCATCTTTCTGTGGCCAAATAATGAACCCACTTTCATATTCACTTAAATCTTCTTCTCTTGCCAAAATCAAGGTCAACTGGGCCTGCCCTGCTCAGCATGTTTAAAGATGCAGTATATGCCACAGAGCATGATAGGATGTAAATTGCTAACCCTTTAATCATGCAGTACACCTGCATGGAAGCATCTGCATTTCATATGCGTCTCCACTAGTCTCCACTCCGGCACTCTCCACTCATTTTGTGTCACCTGGCTGTCACTTCTGTATAGGTGAGGTGACTGGCCTACTATCCATCCTAAAAAAGAAAACGACTTTATGATGTATTGTAAGTTGAAATGTAAGGCAGGGCAGGGCACACAGTGGGACAGACAAAGAGCCATGATGACATTGGATCTGGGGGGCCTGAATGGGGACCAGTCAAGTCAGGGTGAATGGGTTACTTTGTGGCCTGTCATCATGAGACTTTAGGATGGCTAAAAAAGATAATTCCCCTCTTCCTCAACCCGATCTTTGAGGCCAGCCAGCCATGGCTGGGGGGCATTCTCTATTCCCCTGAAAAGAGTTTGTCCATGCAGCACTGATCAGAATCAACACAATCTGCAATCTCAGCCAGTTACTTAATTTAACGAAGACAGTATATGGAGGATGAGGCCTGTCCACCTCCCCCCACTATATCAAGCATTCCTTCAATCATTTACACCAGGGGTAGACACTCTTAGGCACAGGTGCCAACATTGGCACAGGGTAGGGTGATCACTGGCACACTGGCATAAGTCTGACAGAGTGGATTTGTCTTTCATTTTCTTTTTCATTCATTCAAACTAATTGAACCTGACTGAGGGTGGGAGTCTGGGAGATAGGTGGAATTATAGCTATATGTATATATAGTCTAATGATCATTTCAATATCATGATGTGAAAGAAAACAATCAAAACATGTTGTGTTGTCAGAATTAAACTTAATGTTGATATGGCACGACTGATTTATCAAGTAAATAAAAACATGGCACTTCATATCAAAAGGTAGCTGACATCTGATTTACAGAAATAAAATGTTAAGATAAAGCATCATCTGTGTGGTGCAGAGACCGGCTGATTCAGCCAGGGAACAAAACTCCAGTCTCTCTCTTACCCCTCCGCCAGCATTTTAATCTCTGGGCAATTTATGATAGTCACAGATTCACCAAATGAAACCTACTTAGCAGTAAAACAAAACACGCATTATGCAGTAACTGAGATTAGTTGTGCAATGAAGGGGGGAAACAACTGAGGATACATGGGACATGAGGGGGAATTCCTGACCAACTGCTCTTAACAGGTTCTCTCTCAGGCCTGGTTCCATGCAGGCCAAGTAGTGCTGGCTCAGTTTGTGACCCGTGTGTACATTCATGTTTTTATTTATACCTCTGTCAATAATGGCAACCAATTACTCACCTAGGGTGTTAGCCAGATTGAGGACACTCCCTGATGAGTTCACCCTTTGTTGTCCCATTCTCTATAGATGTGAGCTGGTTATCCATGCCTGTCATACATACCCTGAAGAAGACCTATTGTGTAGAAACGTTGGTGTCTTAAATAAAAGGTTATTACATCGTGGCTACGAGCTGTGCCACCTCCTCTCTTTTAAACAGTTATACATCTCCCGTGGTCAGCAGCACCTCCTCACTACTGGTGGTGTGCGCTCCTGTTCCATTGTTGGTTCTCAAAGTGGGGACCCCCAGGGGTCCGTGGGGGGGGGGGGGGGGGGGGGGTTCCACGGGGTCCCCAGCAAAATGTGTTAATATAGCATCACAATAATTTTAACCTTTTATACTTTGGCTATTCAAAAATAGTAGATGTACAAGCTCATAGCGTGGCACTGAGTGCCTATGCTATGAGCATTTGTAACTCAAATCTTTGCTTCTGGGGGTCCTTGGAACACATTTTTTGAGATGGGGTCCGCGACCAAATACATATGATTTTGGGGGTCCTTGACATGAAAGTTTGAGAACCACTGACCTACCATACTCAACTCGGAGCGGGACAAAGTCGACGAGAGAGCCGTACATGGACATCATTACAACAGCAAGCATAATCTATGGCTGCCAGGAGTGGGGGACGCTAGGGGGTTAGTCAAAATAGATTCACAGTCACACAGTGAACTTAAACTGTACTGTAAGGACATCTCTAAATCTCCATCTGTTCACACTGTTAAACCCCTTGTATCCCAAACCCTAACATGAGAGATCTGCCCTGCCCTCCCCCCCAACACTGTGCACATTACCACTGACTGCACGACTTATCGGCTTTTAACTGGAGTCTTTTACGTATTATTATGACTTATTACTAGTAAGCAGGTTAGTTTCCTTGAGATCAAAAGTCTCTAAAACAGGACACTTATACCAAGACAACGGATTTAGAGTGAAATCTGGATAATAAATAATCTCAGAACGAATGAAATATTGTGTATGACATATGCTGTATGTACTACTGTATGTGTGGGAGTACTTAGCACCCATGCTATGATTCTCATCGCTACAGAGGATGGCTTGTTAACACATTCCCTGCCAGAGGGTTTTTTTTATTTTACTTCCCCCAGTGCCAGTGTTTAAATTTTTTTTTTTTAGGAGCCGAGATACAGGATTTTAAAGTAATAAGTTAACCAAGGAGTGAATGGAGCTAGAAATCTTTGGATCGTGATATCTCTGGTTCTGTGTGGATAAATTGAAAAAAAAAAAGACCCAAAAAAAAAGAAGAAAAAAAACGGTTATACTCGTGGATGGATTTTTTTGGCAGTAAACGGGTGTATTTTTCATCAACGGTTATACTCGTGATTGGCAGGTAAAGTGTTAATGGGTAAGACCACTTTGGTAGAGGTTTGGGTTGTGTAGTTACCTTGCCATGATGTAACTCCAAAGGTGGGCAAGAAATAAAAAATAATTGCTCCATTGATTAGAAATTGATAATTCAAAATATGCTCCTCATTGACTTACATTGTACAGTAAAACAGCTCTCAAAGTTGCTCTTGTAGCACGTAAATGAACCCAAACAAAGTCGATTCAGACAATATAGAGCATCACCAAACCCAGTACTGTTTGTTTTTTTAATAAAAATGTCAACTTCCTGTTGATTTTACTATTTGAAGATCTGGATCCGGATCCGCGGATCCAGTCCGGGTTTTCTACTTATTAAAAATGGCAAAATCAACAGGAAGTTGACATTTTCATAAAAAAAAAAATAGTACTGGGTTTGGTGATGCTCTATATTGTCTGAATCAACTTTGTTTGCGTTCGTTTTTGTGCTAAAATAGTGACTTTGAGAGCTGTTTTACCGTACAATGTAAGTCAATGAGGAGCATATTTTGAATTATCAATTTCTAATCAATGGAGCAATTATTTTTGATTTCTTGCCCACCTTTGGAGTTACATCATGGTAAGGTAACTACACAACCCAAACCTCTACCAAAGTGGTCTTGCCCTTTAAAGAGGCAGTGAGACACAAGTCAAAATGACAAAACTAAAATTGGGATTACAAATACAAATTAAAACTCTCACAAACAAAGTACTTTGGCCAAAAGACTGTCAAAGTCTGGACTGAGGGTTCATTCTGTAGCCAGGATGACGTTGGTTAGATGGTGAGAAGTAGTAAGGGACAAGACAAGTGTAGTGTGAGATTCAGAGACTCTTTAGTGGGCTCATTCATTGCTCACTGCCTCTGTTCTTGACCCTTTGTGGGTCTGATTCTGACCTCTGCGTTCCAGCCCTCCTTGTACGGCAGACCAGAGGGCCCATGCTTTGAAGCTGCTCTGTCACTAAACATTTACGTCTCTCGGTTAAAGCCATAAGCACCACATACTGGGGACTGTTTGTGCTGGGGTAATCGACTGTGGCTCTTCAGTCGATCTTCTGGGGACCCTTACAGCTACAGTCAATCTTCCGGGGCCCTACAGTTAAGGTGGACTTGCTTTATAGTGGCTAAAAGAGTTAAACATCAGAGGTATTCCCACAGAATCATAAAACACGGGACGTGATGTTGAGTTTCAATTGCATTGCCATGTGTGCATATGAAATATTTACAGTTATCTTAAGCTTGTATAAGAACTTTGCATTGTGCATTTTTGCACACAGTAGTGATGCGCGGGACCCGCGGGTCAACCCGCGGCGCGGGTGGGTCGAGTCAGAATTTCAGAGGCAATTATGCGGGCTGCGGGTGAGCGGGTCAGCCGCTCTCACACGCAAGAAATAAATAAAAAAATCACATGCTCTTGTTTTGTCTTTATTCCTAATAAGAATAAGAATAATAACAATAAATAAGTTTGAATACACTTGGGGATTATTTTCTAACCATGATTTTACAGAATTATAGGTAAAATCGCAGGTCGCGGGGCAGGTTGAGCCATAGATTTATATATGGGTTCGCGGGGCGGGTTGAGTTCCGTGGCGGGTCAACAAAAAACCCGACCCGCGCATCACTAGCACACAGAACTATTGTTTCTCTGTGTGTGTGTGTGTGTGTGTGTGTGTGTGTGTGTTTCAAATAGAAGACAAAGTTATTAGGCATCTAATCTGCACCAGGCTGGCTCACGCAGTCAGGCAGGCACTTTTTGTTCTGGGACATACTTGAACTCAGCCTTGAGCCAGCCTTTTGGGGCCCAGCACCAGGGACAGAGTGGGATATCCAATCCGACTAATACTGAGCTAGTTCAAGGTACTGCACGGTCTGTGTGCAGACAAGCATCACTAAGCAAACCAGCCAGCCAGGCCCCAGTTTGTGTCGGGAAGCCCCCCGTCCCCGTCCCCGTCCCGCTAACTATCTTGCAGAGGGATTAAATATTAAACAACTGTATGTCTGTCTGTTTAAGTTGAGTGGTTCCTCAGACAGTGTAGGCCAGGCTCCAGCAGCCTCACTCATAATATTGCCAGTCTGCCCTCCAGTGAAGCCTGCAGCCAAGTCTAAAATCATCCCCATTATGTGATGTCATGTGCCAGCCAACTTTTATCAAATCAACACAAACAGGCTGGTCCACCCCAATACTCTTTTGAATAAAACACTAGTACCAAATGCCACAAATTCATATTAATGATAACATTAAGAAATGCACTTTATCATTATTGTCAGGACTTCAGTTAACTTCAGTAAGTGCAATTGTAAAAAGTATATGAACCTTACCTACAGACAGAACAGATAGATTAATGCAAATGTCCGCAAGCTAGTTATTATGAATTACTAATAAGCTCTGGAGGGCTAATGTGTACTACTTGTTCTCAGAAGGAAAGGGCATGCTCTGCCAAGCTTCCAATGTGTTTTTGACCTTGTCTTGTCAACATCATCTTCATTATATGCCACATGTCCCTTTCACCACCAGGCTAAGCAATGAAGCCTGAGATCTGCTAAGCAATGAAGTCTGCGACCTTGTCAGTGCCTTTTATTCCTGAACAGTGCATAATGATTCATACGAACTTACCAACTCTACCACACAGCATACAGCAAGGGCCTTGTCCCAAAGTCAGAACAATGACCAGAGCTGCATAATGAGGGGAAAGTCGAGCCATGCGTCTTGCTCCACTGCTCTAGTGAGCAGGAAGGCAAGGGTTAAAGGAACAAACAAATTCATCTCTCCATCTCTCCTAAAAAGAAATTCACTTTGGACCAATACCAATTGCAAACTTGCTTTTATCATATTCCAAATAGTAGGAGAGTGGGTGGGGAGAAAAGTGTGAGAAGTCTCATTCCACGCATGCCTTCCCACTCAATGCCCGATCCCTATGGACATTTCTGCCGTTACTACAGGCAACACGGTTCGTTGCATGCCAGCTCTCTTGGTCTGCCCAGTCAGTGCATCTGAACATGCAGCATGCACACATTTACGCAAAAAAAATGACCGAAATGGAAATAAGCTCTCAAGCTTTTTCGTGTTTTATCCTTTTGGCGGATATGTACAAATATACATGCAGACATTTGTCAATAAAAACATCAATCAAAGCCAAGAAAACCATGAAGTGCACACCATTGCTATAGTGCTTTCCTCAACTCTTCCTTTAATCCTGAATAGTTCCTTACCAGTGTTGCCTCACAATGTATTTATATCAGCAACATTTGAAATCAACAGCTTGCAGGTTAACAGGTTCTGCCCGCCAGCATCTGCTGCCCTCATCATGTTAGCAATGTTGCTGAAAAGATGGAAAAACCCTAGCCTTGGATCAAAGACTATCATATTTTATCGAGCCTTACTTTTTTTGCTTTAATACATCTATGATAGTCTTGATCCAAGACTAGAAAGAAAAGAGAACCTGACTGCAAGGGAGCATTACAGCTCAGAATGCAATGCCATTATTGGGAGTCGTTTACGAAATGTTTACAGTCAACCAACCATGTCCATTTATGAGGTAGATAGAAGCAGCACAGGCCATCATCACAAGCACGTCACCCCGTATATGATGCCACTTTTAAGTGGCATTTCACTTTTAAGTGTCACCGCAGCCCATGATGCCACTGTCATTCGTCATGAACACTACACAACCTTAAGGTCAGACCACACCAAAGAAACTAGTCGCAACTCCTTGCAATAAAACAATTTTAAGGCCAGTCCACACCGATGCAACTGCCATTGTTCGGGATAATGGTTGCAAGCAGTTGCATGTTACAGGGAGTTGCATTGATGTGGACTGGCCTTTAATGCAACTCCTTGCAACTGCCATTGGGGATAACGGTTGCAAGGAGTTGCATTGATCCACACCAATGCAACTCCTTGCAACTGCCATTGTGGATGATGGTTGCAAGGAGTTGCATTGAATGCAACTAGTCAAAACAGTTTTAAGGCCAGTCCAAACCAATGCAACTCCTCGGAACTGCCATTGGGAATGGTTGCAAGTAGTTGCATTGGTGTGGACTGGCCTTTAATAGAGGATGTGGTGGTCTTTTTAAAAAAAAAGGTGTCCTTACCTTGGGTAGTTCTTTCAGCTGGTTGGCATCGAGCAGGAGCTCTTCCAGGCTGCGGCTGTAGCGGAACACCTCGTCGGGGACGGTCTGCAGGTTGCAGTGCCGCTTGTCCACCGACTCGACGTGGCGGTTGCACCGCCACAAAGGAATACACTTCAGCATGGTCCAGTCCACAGTCCGGCCGCCTGGGGAGGAGGTTTGGTTTGGCCGGTGCTAGTTACACAGATCTCCACATCGGAGGGTAGTGTGAAGCGAGGAAGGGCCGCTGTCTGTGGGGACGAAGAAGACGAAGGAGGTGGGGGAGATCCAACCACTGAACGTCGGTCGATCCAACCCAGCTCCTTCCACAGCAGAGATCCAAAATGGGAGGCCGAGATCCAGTTAGACAGGATACATACAATTAATCCGTGCAACGAAGTGTATTTCCTCCTGTTAATGCCAGTTCACTTAACATTCACAGCAGTGTGTTCACGATTTTCCTGGAATATATTCCCGGTATTATAATGATCATATTAGACCCAGAAGTGCTTCAAGTGTTTCCTGAAACCTCCTCACTTTGCAACCCACTTCCCACTGAATGGGTGTCGTTATATTAGCCTTATGCAGCGTACACCCTACAACCCCTGTTATTAGCCTTATGCAGCTACAACCCCTGTTATCAACCCCTTAAGCAGCTACCTTTACAACCCGTTATTAGCCTTATACAGCTACAACAACCCCCTGTTATCAAACCCCAATGCCGTTTGCTCTAGTTGTTTAGCTGGGGAAAACGCGCAGCCTGTGCAGCAATCCATCCTGAATTAAATAGCGTCTGCTGCTCTTCCATGGTTGAATAATGGTACATATATATATATAATATAATACACATTTAGATATGAAAGACCATAGAACCGTTCCCACGGTTGTCCAACTGAACTAACTGACTGACTGAATGGCTGCTGCGCAGCGGATAAAGTCCTCCTCCTCACCGGCTGCTGTATGTTGTTAGCAAGCGTTAGCTAACATTAGCTTAGCCTCAAACTGGTTGGATTAACTACGCCTTTGTGCCTAGTGGCTAACGTCGTACTACTGTGGCTAACTAACCGAACCGAACCAGACGACCGTTTCGTTTCCGACCAATAATAAACGGCTCCACAGAGTTTGCTAGCGGCCCCGTGTGCTCGGTACTAGCCACATCATCCCGAAATGCCTGAAGCCGCCACTTGAATCGCCGTCCACGGGTTGCTTTGAGCCGTAATGCCGGAGTTCAGTGCAGGAGTTTTTAGAGCGACGCAGCGGCAGCAGCAGCGACGGTTCTCCTGTTCCCTCCGTTCTACTGGAGCTCTGAGCTGAGGTACGGAGGTACGGAGGCGGCGGTACAGTGTTGCCAGGTTTTCCGAGAGAAATAAGCACAACTGGGTCTAGGAAAACAAGCCCAAAAGAAGCGACCACATACATACTGTAGGCCACATGAGCACTTTGAACCTATATGCATCTGCTATTTTCAAAAACTCTTGAAATAAAATGTGGAATATTTGGATTATTTTTCTTTAAACATTCTAACAACACAAATGCCCCCATGACACAAAACATTTATGGGAATATTTGAGAACCACTGGTTTAAAAAATAATTTAAAAAAAATGGCCAAATGAGTACACTTGAGGTAGGCCTACACATGATGAGGCCACACTGTAAACCACACTATACCTGTACTGTACATCAGCTATTTGAAAACAAGGTCACAGGGCATCACGATGCGACGCGTTGTGAGCTTTTAGATCTGCTATTTTCAAAGATGTTGCAATAAAATGTGGAATATTTGGAATGTGTTTTAAACATTCTAAGACACAAATCTGGTATGGGGCTCCCTGGCACAAAATATATTCAGATGGGGGTTAGCAGGACAAATACATTAATTTGGGGGTTCATGACATGAAAATATTTGAGAATCACTGTTTTATTTTTTATATTATTTGGGGGTTCATGACATGAAAATATATTGTTTTATTTATTTATTTTTGGAAGCAGGCCCAAATAAGTAACTGCACTTTAGAAAAAACAAGCCTCCCAAAAAAAACGCAACCCACTACTTCCAATATTTACGAGCCCAAAGTCGCTTATAATAAGCAAACATGGCAACGCTGGCTGTGTTGGGGGTTGGGCTCCGGCTCCAGCGCTGCCTCTTTGGAGAGGGACACACACTGCCCGCTAGCGCCACCCAGAGGCTTCTATTGGACAGTTGCGTCAATGAGGGGCCAGAAACAGCGCCGTGTGGCTCTGGCGCCACCTAGCGTTTTCTCGCAGGAGCAGTCAGAGACTTGTCAGAAAAAGTTCCACTAACCGACTTAATAGCTAGACTCTCAAGCTCTTGTAAACAGAAAATCAATTTGGGATACCAACCAAGGACCCTACAAAGATAAATGATCAGCTTCAATTTGAAGTGTTTTAGTTCTGCTTTTTTTGGTCATCAATTCCAATTGTATGAGTTCTCTGCAGTCTACCTTGCATGCATCTGATCATGACCTGTAGGAATTCAGAGGGTCACTCATTGTTGCACTGATGCTAATATCACAAAAATAACTAATGAACTTCAATAATTACACATTTTGTAACTTTCAATTTGATCATATTTGTTTACATTAATATAAATGAATTATGTCATCTTCATAATTTTGCTGAAGACAAGCCTAATGATTTTTATTATACATACAGGAATGTTATAGTTTGTGTTGGCAAACTATAAAGTAGAATCATTTAGATAGCTCTTTTACACTTTCACACAATAGTCATGAATGTGCAAATATGTTGAGGTAAAAAATAAATGATCATCCTGTCACTTACATGTATCAGATCTGGCAAGGATCTTCCTGAGGGATGACACTACTGATGTTGGATGAGACCCACACTAAATGTATAGGGTAGCAGTGATGGAAGAAGTACTCACATGTTTTGCTTACGTAAAAGTATCAATACTGCAATGTAGAAATGCTCTGTTACAAGCAAAATTCCAGTATTCAAAATGTACAAAATGATTGGCGTCAAAATATACTTTAAAGGGATATTTCACTTTCAAAAAAACTTCTGGTCATTTTAGCCTCTACTCAGGCCTTTGTGAACCCCCCAGACAGTTTTTAAGTTGCTTGATTCAGTATTTATTCACTTTAACAGACATGCCCCCTTCCTATACAAACCCATTGTAACTTCAAACTTCATTATTTTATTTTATTTATTTACTGTAATTTTTTTTTTCATTTTCCAAAGAAAATATAAAAAATAAATGAAAAAAGTAACAGAAAAAACACGGCCCCTCGCGTATTAGGGGGGCTGTATGAGTCACCAGAACCAAGGACGGGTGTTTTTGATGAATCTAACATGGTTAAAATGGAGTTTGAAGTTACAATGGGTTTGTATAGGAAGGGGGCGTGTCTGATTAAATGAATATCAAATATCTATATACTGAATCGAGCAACTTAAAAACTGTCTGGGGGGTTCACAACGGCCTGAGTAGAAGATAAAATGACCAAAAGTTTTTTTGAAAGTGAAATATCCCTTTAAGTACCAAAAGTAAAAGTAGCCTACTCATTGTGCAGAATGTCCTATTTCACAAGTTCAAAATGTATGCAAATCTTTTGAAAATAGCACATGCGAGACACATTGTGAGCTTGTAGATTGGCATCACAGATTTTAGTATTTATGAGACTAGCTGAAAATGTTTGATTGGGGTCATGTCATATGCCTGTACCGATTGGTTTCTGTAGGCAGCTCCATAAACTAACAATTTCATGTAAATAAGTTAATAGTTTCATGTCCAACCCTAGCCTGGTAAACCCTCCCTCCGGAAATCTCATTTCCATTTGAAATCAAATGGAAATGAGATTTCCGGAGGGAGGGTTTACCAGGCTAGTCCAACCCCACAGGCAGACAAGAATCTTCTATAGTTAGATATTGTTGGTCTGAATACCAAAACGCTTGCCCCGGGTAAATTCAGCAACCTCGGAACAGTCGCCACCTGATATTAACGTAACCTCAGTAAACTATGCCTAAATCTAACCTTATTCCTAAATGTAACCTCAGTAACTATGCCTAAACCTAACTTTATTCCTAAACTTAACCTCAGTAAAACTATGCCTAAACTTAACCTCAGCAAAACTATGCCTAACCCTAGACTTATTTCTAACCTTATCCTCAGTAAAACAAATACAAGAACCTCTGGGGGAGAGCAGTCCGTGAAAAAAAATGGGGGCAGGCATTAGTTTCCGTTGGTCACTTGGCCACAATCGTTAGCCCAATATTTATCAGCAGTACTACATTGGAATACAATGTTCGCCCTGGGTCAAATCAAGCGACCTCGGTCACCACCAGGTATTCCTAAACATAACCTCAGTGAAACTATGCCTTAACCTAAGCTCATTCCTTAACTTAATCTCAGTAAAACTATGCCCTATCCTGAATTTATTCCTAAACTTAAACTCAGTAAAACAATTTAAGAATCGCTGGGGACAAGTGGTCCGCTAAAGAAATGGGGGCGACTTGTTTCGGGGCGAGCGTTTCGGTTACCCTAAATCGTGTAGATGCCTTGCCAGGCAGAATTTGAGATTATGCTTTGGCTAATTGATAACTAGCTGATGGTAGTCGTTGGTCAGTGGCAGATATGCCACTAATCATGATACAGGTCATGTTCCACAAACTCACCAGTGAATACGTAGGTACTGTAAATACCCAGCTGAAAACGTACGCAGTTGCACAGCCCAAAATTTAAGATTACGAATAAATATTATTACGGTCAGAAAAATGTTTTATTGAGTACACGTTTTAACTGAATAATCAAACACTTTCCTAGGCTTCACAATCAAAACGAACAGGTTCAGAAAAACATGACTGAACATCTTCATCAGGATTCTTCTTCTTCATCCACCAATCAATCACACAACCATCCATTTACAATTTCTCACTTTTTTTGTGGACAATGAGAACCAATAATAATGTAGAAAAACATGTTTACATTTCCTGACACAAAGGCAGAAAAAATATAGGCAAACATGGGAAAGCTAATCATATCAGATTAAAAAAAACAAAACGTTTAACAAAAAAAAAAAAAAAAAAAAAAAAAAAAAAGGGAGTTCACATGTGAGAAGACAATCTGATGCGCAACAGTTTTAGACAAATCCCTCAAACAGAGACATTTAATAACAAAAAAAACAAAAGGAAAATATCATTACAGGTTAAAAAAGCCCGTATAGCTCCAGTTGCCATTGACAGTGATGTGTGGGGGTTTAGACAACCGGTATGCAACGAGTTCTTGGCAGACCATTTCAGACTGGACAGTTTTATGCAGAGAGGTCACTGCTATTGAAACGGTCTTGGTCGTACACCTCCGCGACGACCTTGCGACCGCCGAACCAGCGGTCGTTTAGGGCCTCGATGGCCTTGTTCATTTCCGAGGCCATGGAGAACTCGACAAAGATCTTGACGATGATGTCCGCGTCCTCCTCCTCGCCTTGCTTCTCCTGGTAAATGATGACTCTGTTGACCGCGCCGAATTTGCCGCACTCCTCCGTGACCTCGCCCTCCAGCTCGTCGTCGATGTCCTCGGGTCCCACCATGTTTCGGAGCACCATCACCGTGGACTGCATAGCGGGGGGGGAAAAAACAAGAACTGAGGGAGCACCAACTTACATCACCTTCTCATTGGACAGTAAACAAGACTTTCTACATAGAAATTCTGTGCTGTGTGCCCCGTAGTCTTCCATTTATTTCAAGCATAGATAGATAGATAAATATACAGATTCTTTAAAGGTAGGGTAAGTGATTTGCTTTGGTTAAAACAATTGTTAAATAGCTCTATATTCTGATAGTACTCATTGCTATAGAGTGTTTGTTCAGTATTAGGAGTCTCCTTGTCTTTCCACCTCTTTATTAAACAGAAAATGCATTTTCGTTTCAGTTTCATTTCCAATTTTATCCAACCAGGACAGAGAACTCAATCAGGATATAGATTAAACAATTGAAATTGGAATTGATGACACTAAGAAATGAGCAGACAAAATTGGAACTGGAACACTATACAAATTAAGCTTAAAAATGGGTACTTTCTCCTGATTGGCTGAGATTTTGACACCTACCGAAACATTTATTTTCTGTTTATTAACGAGCTGGAGAGACAGGGAGACATCTGTTACTGAAAAAACACTCTATAGCAATGATTACCATCAGAATATAGTATTTGAACCTTTTAACAAAATACTTTTTGTTTTAACCAAAAAATATCACTTACCCTACCTTTAAGTGCATTTCGGATGCAGGTCCGAAACCATGTAAAGCTGAATTCACTAGCGTCACTGTCACAAATTTAAGTTGACGATTAACACCTTTACCGCCGGGCCCGTAGTTCTACGGGCCGTTAAATCCAACGGTTAAGCGCCAAGCCCGTAGTCCTACGGGCTGCGGTCTTTTCGCGCATGCGCGGTCCGGGTGCACTTTCGGAATTTTTTTGATCCACTTCCGTTTCCGGTTTGATGACATGGATGCCCCGTTTGACACGCGATCTTCACTGGGAGATACAGGGAGATCTCGCGGATGTAAACAGACCGTTCACGGCTCAATCTTAAGGATTTTAACAAGATCTATGGCGACATGAAAAAAACAAAAAAACAACAAAAACACCTTGGCACTGGTGAGTACATTATGAGATTAACCTCTGGCGGTGGATGTGTTAATTGTCACACAAATAATTGCGATTAACGATTTAATTGTGTTTAAGGCATTGAACATTGGAATATATGAATAAAAACCTAATTTTTGTTTGCCTTTTAGGCTTCGTAATCCAAAATTGCACAGGGCAGATGATAATGATAATTCCTTTTAACAGGACGTTCATGAAAGTCCTTGCGGGCTTGTTTCCAATGAGGGCCTGTGAGCAATTAGGGGTTAAGAGTCTTGCTCAGGGACAAATTTCATTTCATCGACACATATGCTGGCCTGGCATCATACCTGGGGCAACCAGGGCCTCTGGCTCCCTAGGCGGGCATATGCCAAATAACTGAAATTTACAAAGGAATTACTGACATGACTTGTAGATCAACTATTTCTGCTATTTTTGGAAAATGTTATGTTAAAATATATGAACATGTTTCAACATGAATACGATTATTATGCAAAATAATTGGCGATAATGTAATAATTGTGACAACCCTAGAATTCACACCATCCATCATCAGAGAATTATTTTGATGTGGTGTCATAATTAAACGTAACGTTGATGTAGAACGCTGACAATTAAGAAAATAAAGACATTGCAACTTCATGTCAAAAAGGTTGCCGACCCCTGGTATAGACAATGTGTTGGAAACTTACCAGCTTAACCAGAACGTGGCAGTGAAATACTGCTACTAGTGTTAACGGACCTCATCTCTACATCACATCAACTCACCTCAGATTTTCTAAGCAGTTTCTGCATGACCATGTGTCTGGCACTGCTGCCAGAGATGCTCATGTGCTCTTGGTCGCTCAACATCTCCTGTCCCGTCCCGTCCTGCTGACTCTCCTCCTTCTCTTTCTTCTCCTGCAGTAGGTTCTGGGCAGCAGCGGCCATGGCTTGGCTAGACAGGACCGGCGGCGACGACAGCACAGGGTTCACGAGCCCCACCTGGGGAAGCACTGGCATTGTCGGCCGCACTGGAGTCACACCTGTCCGGGAAGACAGAGATTCAGGACAAGGTGGCGCCACAGCAACGCCAGAGAAATATTATTGACTAATGGGAGTGACTGCCAGTGAATTCCTAACATCAGTGAAGGTTAAGACAGAATTAGGCATTTGTACCCGACATTTTCTCAATGATTAGGTGAAGTTGAATAATAATGCAATGTATTTTAACCACTTTAACCCCAATCTGGAAACCTATTCGATAAAAAAAAAAAAAGAAAAGTCCCCCTTTGTTTTTTGCCTCTGCAGGCACCACCTCATTTTCTGTGTAGAGACAGGAACTGGGTTTGGCTCCTCCTCTTTCTTAGTCCACTTCCTCCCGGGTTGCTTCTGAGTTTATGTTGTTTGGGGCAGTGGTGCTGACAGAGAATCTGTCTTGAGAGATTGCTTTAACCCCGACATCGCTAATTTGGGCAAACATTTTTGAAAATCTTTCAAAAATGGATCTACAAGCTCACAACACGTCACACGATGTGAGCTTGTAGATCTGCCATGTCCAATGTTGTTTTTTTGGAAATATTAGGAACACTTTATAGGGCTTAACTGGTTAAAATTGCATTGGGTCCACCAAAATTACCTATGTGGAGCTATACAAGTCACTAATAATAAGAGCTCAGATCTATGTGTTAATATTTTATGCTATGTCGATGAATTGAATACATAGGACCAAAAGTCCCCAAGACTTTTTTGTGTCATCCTTATGGCTGTAGGGCCCTATTTTTGCCAGTGCCCATTATCCCTAAACTTCTTTGCCATTTTTTACTATTTTTAAAAACATTTTCAAATAGTTCCATTTGCCGATCTACATCGACACACTGTGAGCTTGTAGAGGCTATTTGAAAATGTTTTTTAAAAATAAGAAATGGCAAAGTAGTTTAGGGATAATGGGTAAGGCACCGGCGAAAATAGGGCCCTTAATGTTTTACTGTACCACGTGCCGTTTACATTTCTGACTAATAAAGTATTCAATCAATAAAAAAATATATAGCTCTTTTTAAAGTACCCAAAGTTGCTTTACATAGAAGAAAAGGGAGGAAGGAACCAAACTTAACTCAGGTTACTGATAAACCTCGATTACTGCAGGTTTACTACTCAACTCAGCTACTCATTTCACGCTTTTCGTTACACACCTGTGATAACTCCTGGCGCCTGGGCAGCCATGACGGCCTGAGGCATACCCATTTGCTGACCAAGAAGCTGGGGCGCTGCTAACGCCCCAAGGACTGATGCCCCGGCAACAGCCTCCTTGAGAGAGGGGGGGCCGGAGACATTAGGCAAGGGAAACACACAGAAACACAGCACAAGGCAGCACAGTCAACGATCACACTGCGTGACACACACGGTGAGCTAAACCACACCTGTTCTCCTCACCTCTCCAACAACAACACACTTCAAGCTCACTAAAACAGTATTTTAAGCTTTGCTATCATCAAACGCATTCATCTCTCTATAAGCAAGCGGGCAAGTACACGTACAGGAGGAAAAAAAACAAACAACAAGAGAACAAAGGTTCAGAATCAACACATGCTACACAATGCAGTATTTTACCTTTCAAACAATATTTTTGACTAAGTGATCTGAACTACGGTGAATGTGTTTGTAGTGGCTAGAGAGGTATGACTCAAGAGGATGAAGAGGTATGACTCAGAGGATAAATTAGCTTACACACCTTATCAGCGAATTGGGTGGCTTTGTATCCTTTATTTTTTTAAACAACTATAAAATGTGCCATTTTAGAGTATAAAAGGAAATGGCACCAAGAACAGATAACTGTCCTCTCAGTTTTTAACTTATTGTTTAACACATGTAGAAGAATGTTCTTCTATTCTGCGGGATGAAAAAGTCAGATTTGTGCTCAAAGTCATCTGTCGTGTTTCAGAATAAATGGTTGAGCATTCAAATTGGGAAAGGACAAGTTAATGTTTCATTGTTATAGTTGTATATATTAAGCTTCATCATTTTCACCTGTGCTATTTTTGGTATCAGATAAAGTTTAAGTCTAGCTAAATCTGAATTATATTTACCTGGAAGGCCATTAAATCCCTTTGGAAGGGATTCATACTTGCCTGGGCCGTTATCTTAGCGGTAGCTGCCGCTGCGGCTACAGCCGCTGCGGGCGGCAGACCACCAGGGGTGGTGGGGGTCAGCATGGGCATGGGTGGCGTCACGGCTTTGCCCACCCTCAGGTACTGACCCCCCAGGTCAAAGAGGTTCATGGACGACACTGCGTCCAGGGCAGACTGTGGCTTCTCATACTCTGGGGATAAAAAAAAAAGTGCAGTTTTAGTAGCTGAGCAACAGGCGTTAGGACAACACCCACAGCTTTGAGGGCCTTTCCCAGGCAGCTCACCGATGAAGCCAAAGCTCCTGTGGCGTCCCGTGGTAGGGTCCCTGGCCAACGTGCACGACTTGATCCGTCCGAAGGCCTCAAATACACTCTTGATATCCTCGTCCGAGAGGTCGGGGTGGACGGACGCTACGTAGATCCGATTGAAGGCGCGTGCCTCCTCTGCCAGCTGGTCAATGATGGGTTGCGCCTGACCGATGTTACTTGGCCGCCCCACCTACAGCACAGATCATACCAGCACATGGCTACTGAATAGGGGGGTCATGTGGAGCCGACTACTGAATAGGGGGGGTTCATGGAGCCAACCGTGAAAACGCATTAACCGCAAACCTCAACCAGAGACCACTGAGAGCTTAATAATCCACCAAATATCACTAAACTAATTAAAAAGGGACTCTCCTCCACTTTGTCGCCAACTTTTCCATCAGCCCTGCTTAGCTGCATGTCCACTAGACCATCCGGCCGAGGTCTGAGTCTGGTTTGGGAACTCCTGTAGATCTAATCGATAATCCCAGCCTGTATACCAGCCCGGTTATAGCCTAGCAGCCAGAACGCTACGACTAGGTTATGGTATGGTGGAGTTGGTTTACAGGCTAATTATCAAACTACTTTTCTAAATAAATGTATAATCTACCAAAGGTTAAAGTAAGTGTAATAGAAATATAATAAGATTAAGGAAATAAAATTGTAGAATAAACCAATCGCACTGAAACACTGGGCCAATCACCACTTTACGAATTCTAACCCTTCTAAACTAAAAACTCAATTCAAAGCTCGTCTCTCCTGCCAATCAAAAATGCCTCTTCAGGATGCCTACAGATGTGCAGCTAAGATCGAGTGGCAACACTAAACATTAAGCTGATCTCTGAAATAATACTGTAATTCCAGGTAAAGCCTTTCATAGTTCCACTAAAATCAATAGTTAGCTTGTAATTGCATTGTAATAAGAGCTACACGCCTTTTCATAGTGGAAAACATCAAGCCCTTTCCGTATGCATATTACCACTTAATGAAATTACAATGCAACTACAAAAATGCACTTAAAGAAAACATAAAAAACAAACCAAATTGTGTATTTTGACAACACCGTTATTACACTAGGAACTACAGCCTTATTAGCAAACCACAAGATCAACTTTTGTGTACAGCGTGACCACACTGACTGAGCTAGTTGGAATAACAACGACCTAGGGAACGCCAACGATCGCCTACACACTCTACTGCTAATCGCTCTTCTCCCAACGCGTTGCCCTAAAAGACCTGAGCCAAACAAAGGGCCCCGTTTGAGCTACCCTACGTCAGACGAACGTATAGGGTGTGACGGGATCTGTGCTGCAGGTGGGGCGGCCAAGCAACACCAACCAGGCGCAGCCCATCATCAGCACATCGTGGACAAAGAGAGCAGCGTCAGGGCGCCGCAGGGCGTCCTACTGGAGCGGGTTCACTAAGACAATGTGGTGACATCATGGAGAGCAAGAGAAAACAGCACAAAAAAACACAACACATGGCAAATACACTCACACATACACGCAAGCACACGCACCTGGAAAGCAACGGACACGTACACAAAAGCAAAAAAAAAAAGCAAAAAGGAGGGGAAGAAGATGAGAGCGTATTTAGATACTTTCAGACATTCAAACGATTCAAATTTAGTCAAAGAATAATTTCACATTGTAACAAATTAACAAGCAGTGAGATGAGAAAAACGACTCGGGATCCTAAAATAAAACAAAAGAAAAAGAGGGTTAAAAGACTAGAGGGCGCCGGTTGTCCTGGTTTTGTGCATGGATGGATCCCTACGGTACATGACCAGGCCACTCACCTTAATGTTTCGCCCACCCAGCATGACGGAATTCATCTGCTCCAGAGCCAGCTGTGCTGCCTCTGGGATGTCATACTCCACAAAGGCAAAGCCCTGGATAACACAGCAGGGAAGAGAATGTGTTACAATACCTATGGACATCCATCCATGGCCAAAGGGAGCTCTAGCCGTGGTCCAGAGCGTTAACGGGTTCTCGCTAACGCTCTGCCAGGCGCGGTGCTATTATTACCATAGACTGAAACTCCCACTAACGTGCAAGGTCTCCAACTGTAGTAAAAAAAATAAAGAGAACAATTTCGCTACTCATCGAAACAAAGGCTGTTTTGTGTCGTTAAAGGACTATTCTCCATGGTGGGAAACGTCTCAGGACCCCCGCCTTCTCTGCATAATACACTTTTTGGGGAGAAAAGGAAATATGTCCGCCAGACGGAAATTATTTTATTTACTCAACTGTGCCCTCTACAGATCTGGTCAATGGTCATTTATATTGACCAGATCTGTATCTGCAATCCACAACCACTGTTCCAAGCGTAAACTACAGCCGAGAAAAAAATTTGAGCCCGACAAATGCCCGCTTTTTAACCGATATTTTGTCAAACATCTATTAGGGGGGAAGATAGTTTTCAAAAAACATAAAATAGTAAATCTACAATCACACAACGAATCACATGTTCTGAGCTTGTCAAACTATTTCTGAAATTTCGCCTATAATGACTTGCCCAAAATAGGGATGTCAGGTTGAAAATCGGCTGCATAAATACCAATACCCAAAAAAGGCAATAACCGCTATAGACGTGGTCCTACAACTTAAATCGGCACACATTGGACTGCAGTGATGGGAGGAACACGAACCTTGTGCTTCATCGTAACAGAGTCCCAAGACATGTCAATGCTCTTGATGGGCCCAAAGGGAGCAAAGGCCTGTCTTATGGTATCCTCGCCGAGCTCGTAGTAAATGGAGCCCACATACACACGACACATGATGGCTAGAGCCCGCTGTCGCTGAGCCGCCACCTGCCGATCAAGGAGAACAATGCATTTTAAGCATTCGGGTGTTGCAGCAAAGAGAAAAACTCACAGACACACAAATCTAAATATGTATGAGTAAATGCTGATCTTTTACAGTAACATATTTGATATTTTCATCTGTGGGATTAGTGTGGGTTTCAATATATTTAGGTTTTAAAAAATATTTAATTGTGCACTATCTATTCCAACTAAGACTCCCATTAGAACAGCTATTAAATACAACATTTATGACTGGCCATAATTTTACAAGTGATTCTATTAGGAAAAGGGAACAGCTACAATGACAATTAGAAAGTCATGTTTTCTTGTAAAAGATGCATTATTTAGTTGACTAAAATGGCACGGCATATGGCAGAGTAACAAAGAAAAGAAGGTTTACAGTCCATTTTCATCAGGAATGCGCACAGAAAAAAAGGTTTAATAATGTATTGACCGATTGTAACGGTGAGAGTGGATCTCCAAAGCCCATCGTCACTGCTGCCATCTGAAAGACAGTAAAGATGAAGAAAGTGCTGAAAAGTAGGTTAGGCATCTCAGAGCTTTGCGTTTTCATTGCGTTGAATACAAGTGTTTAAAACGATATGTCTAACAGACCATTCCAGTAAACGTTGTCATTCAAACTATACAAAGGACAAGTGCACAGCAGAATGAAATTACGTTTCAACCGTCTCATGAATGTAATCAATAACTATTTAAAAAATATATATATACATAAAGTAATTACATTGCAATAAATATTGTATTGTAAATAAATGGGAAATAGGTTAGGGGAGGTCTAGAAGTAAAATGACAAAACATTTCTTCATGTTAAGTGATATCTGAGCATAGGTTTGTTGAGGATGCATCCAAAATGGTTCATTGTGCACATCTCACCTGCAGGTTGGTAAGCTGCTGCTGTTGATGGGCAATGGTCTGCTTCACCAAGACACTCTTAATGCTTTGCTCCATCGCATACTTCTTTGCCTGAAAAAACAGGGTACGTTTGAGAACATCATAAATGTCACCTGCGTTAAAAAACGCCCCTTTTCATGCAAAATCCGCAATATTTGGAGCGTTATGTTTTCATACAAGTACTTTGTGGACCGCACAAAATTGCATTTCGCTTCTTGTACCTGTAGAGAGCGGTGACAAATAAAACGTTCTTGATTCTTATATGTGACATGTTATGACTAGGGTGTGGAAGAGATGTGGTGTGGTTGGTTATACCCTCTGAAGTGCCTCCTGCTGCTCCGGGGTGAGAGGCGGCAGGCCAAGCTTGGAGCCTGTGCCCTGTCCATTCTCCATCGTCAGGACTTCACCTCCCTGAACATCAGACGTAAATCATTAACACAAAAACTTATTTTTTTTACTAAACAAACTAAAAAACTATATATCAGTGGCCAAAAATACAAAACAGAAATAAAATTCCCCTGCATTGAATGACTTGTGTGATTTGAAACATTCATGTCAGATACACACACAGACGCATAAACCCACTGGGGACCACACGGGTTCCTTACCTACACAACGCGCTAATCGCTGGGTCCACCAGACTGAGGCAGGACACCCCCCAAGGGGAAGAAGACTGATGGGGGGGGGAAGCTTTAACAATTCAACAAATTCTATGATAGGAGAGAAAATGCCTTCAGACTGATGGTAAAAAACAACAGCCAGCGTGTATCATTTAACTTTTAGTACTTGGTTCACAACATTTCACATTTGTGTGTGCCATTTACAAGTTCATCTAAATGTGAATGCTTACCCTTTGTTACATTGGTATAACAATGAAAGGTTGTTTCCTAGCACCTGTGTAATTAAACATCCTAATACTAGAGTCTAGTACTCGAATACTAGAGTCTAATATTAGTGAAAAGGATCCGCTTGGATCGCTGTTTCCATTGAATATAAGGAGTGTAAAATTGTAAATTTTGACCTAAATGGTTACAAAATTAAATATTCTTAAAAATCTCTTCAAGTAATGTAAAGCATACTGTACATGATTTGAACATGCACGGTACATCAATGTCAGATCTACATTTATCCTTCAACTTCTTGTTTATGCCCAAAATGATTGGAAAAGCAGGTTTAGTAGCAATTGTAGAAATATTAGACCTTAATTGTCAAACGTTCATTCATATTCTAATCATGTATACTTTACATTATTTAAAATAATATTTTCCAAATATTAAATTTTGTAACAAAATAGCCCATTTTACATCGAGGTACCCACTCTTCCTTAAAACCCACTGTTCCTCTTACTTATCCAGCTACACACCAAATGTCTTCGCCAGAAAATTGCCAATCTACAAGCTCGCAACGCGTTTTAGATCTTATAGATCAGCTTTTTTATAGTGACTGTTCCCCCCAGAATTGGGATGCTGGCTGGGTTCAAGTGGTTAAGCGCCCATCTTTTATGGGTTCAGATAACTTTATTTACCATAATTTGTAGCAACTTCATTGCCTTAGTTGACCTTCGTCTATCATGGTATAATTTAATCATACATTAAATCAGATAAAAACAACAGATATTAGGTGATTATAGAAACGGGGCCTACAGACTGAACTGAAACCCAGCTAGCTTTTGGTTTCTTTGAATGAAACGTTGTCGTGATCAGTGTTGCCATGTTTCGAGAGAGAAATAAGCATCCAGGTCTAGGAAAACAAGCCCAAAAGAAGCAACAACTAGGCCACACGATGAGCACTTTAAACCTAATATGCATATGCCATTTTCAAAAACTCCTTGAAATAAAATGTGGAATAATTGACATTTTTTTTAAACATCCCAACAACACAAATTCTCCCTGGCACAAAATATTTATTAAACTAATAATTTGAAAAGATTTAAAAAGTTGGCCAAATGGAGTACACTTGAGGTACACATGAGGCCACACTGTAAATTCACATACCTGTACTCTACATCGGCTATTAGAAAATAGCATATCTACAAGCTCACGAGGCCTTGTGAGCTTGTAGATCTGCTATTTTCAAAAACTCCTGAAATAAAATGTGATTTTTTTTTTGGGAATATTTTTTCTAACAACACAAATGTTTCCTGGCACAAAAAGTATATGGAAATATTTGAGAACCACTGGTTTAAACAATGATTACAATAATTTGCAAGCAAGCCTAAATAAGCAACTACACTTTTTTAGAAACAAACCCAAAGTCGCTTATAATAAACGGACATGGCAACACTGGTCGTGATCGCTAAAAACCACGCAGGAAGAGCTAACGTTAGCCAGGTTACGTAATGTTCAATACGCCCACATGACCCCAAAAAACAACTAATAATGATAACTAGAAATACCATCTCTGCAAGCTAAGCTCAATACATATATTTATAATAATTTCCAGATGCTCCGTTTAAGGCAGCTCAACGCAGTTTGAGGCCTCTTAGCATGTAATGTAGCTAAGCTAACGCGTTAGCCTAGCTAGCTAGCCTATTCAGTCAGTGTTCATCATCAATATGCCGCCAGAAACCCGCCTCGTCTTTCCCCCCGATAATATAACTCACACTAGGATTTCTACGGTTTCTTCACACGCTATAAGCACATAAATATTCTATATCATGCAATGCTTGCGCAATAAATGTGTTAATATTGCAATAAAATAGCTATTCTTAGCCATGAATTTACCGCAGTGTCCGTTACCGCCATGAAGCTGAAGCACACTGTCTTCCAGGAGCAGAGCAGTGGAAAGTCAGAGTGACGACAAGACGACTCCGTTACATCCTTTCCGGACTGAGCTGTGTTTAATTTAATTTTTAAACAAGACTATAAGCAAGTATAGAGAGGTATTATGATCATGTATTATTATAATTATTATATAATATATTATGGATCATGAAGTAAAGTTTAAAAAAAAATAAGAAAAAAATAAATAAGAAAAATCATGTATACATGTATAACAATACATTGATTGATTGAATACTTTATTAGAAGTTTGCAGATAAAAGCACATGAAAGTACAGTTCAATTCAATACAAGGTCAGCTATTAGGAATACAAAAAAACAAGAAAGCCATTGGCTTGCTTCCATTGGGGTCCTTTAGTACTCAATCCATAGTGTGATCATGTATTATTATATACATATATTATGGATGATGAAGCAAAAAAAACTTCGGTTATGTTTTTCTGTATTTTTTCAAATATGATCATGATTATTTTGTGGGGTCCCCAGTTCAAATATGATTATTTTGGGGGGTCGCAGCCTGAAAAGGTTGAGAACCACTGCATTAAATGACCAAATGACTATATGACCAAGATGTGTCTCTCTCATAGTTATAATATATATCGGTCTCTCTCTATTATTAACTCTATGTATGTATGGTTATTTTGAACTCTATGGTCCATCTACATTCAAATAATTACACTGGTGACGTCATGATCAAGTATTTTAGTTCCGTTGTCACAACTCTCTCTTTACACCGCTCTGCTTTCAAGGGCCCTCACGGCAACACTCGCGAGACGTTGCTATTGCTATCAACACATCGCGATAACACAACTCTCATGATGATACTTGGGAGATCCATCTCGATTGTTCTTCAGCTGCAGTGTGTGTGTGTGTGTGTGTGTGTGTGTGTGTGTGTGTGTGTGTGTGTGTGTGTGTGTGTGTGTGTGTGTGTGTGTGTGTGTGTGTGTGTGTGTGTGTGTGTGTGTGTGTGTGTGTGTGTGTGTGTGTGTGTGTGTGTTATCCCCCCTACCCCCCCCCCCTTTCATTTTCTTCTTTTGTATATATTTTTTTCTCTCTTCATACCAGTAACCTGAAAGCTGATTGTATGACATTCTGTATAGTAGTGTGTATATCTGTCTGTCTCTTATATGTCATCATGATTTGTGTGCATGGGGTTCTCATCTTAAACAAGCCAAGTGCTTAATGAGTCTTCCAGTTTAGTAGACCTTGTATTGTGAAGTTTTTGTACTTCCATGTACTGTGATTCTCATGTCTTACTAAATAAAAGTACATCAATCAATCAATGTGTGTGTGTGTGTGTGTGTGTGTGTGTGTGTGTGTGTGTGTGTGTGTCTGTGCGTGCGTGCGTGCGTAGTACTGATATGCTTATTGTATCATGAAGACATGTGCCATGATTTTGTGAATGTAACCATATACCATAACTGTACCTTTAATATTTGTGTCCTTGTATACAAATAGAATGTTCTATTTCACACGTTTTCAAATGTATAAAAGCAGATCTACAAGCTCACAATGCATGGGCAAGATTCGCAACACAATTGTGAGCTTGTAGATCGGCTATTTTCAAATGGCCGAAATGTATATAGGACTGAACTTGAAGTGGTTAATTTATGTTTTGTAATACTAATACAAATCTACAAAGTAACTAGTAACTAAAGTTTTCAAATAATTGTAGTGGAGTAAAAGTACAATATTTGCCTTTGAGATGTAGTGGAGTAGAAGTACAAATACTGAAAATAGGAAATACACCAGTAAAGTAAAAAATACCTCCAAAGTACTTGAGTAAATGTTTTTAGTTACTTTACACCAGTGCTTGTATGCTCTCCTTGATGTGGACATTAATAAATTGTTACAATGTGTATGTGTAGAATGAATCAGAAGCATTTGCAGGCATAGTCAGCATCATGTCACATAATGATTTATTGTCATGTCTTTAATAGCAGTAGCTACAATATTCAACAGAGGGTTAAGTAGAACACATCCAAAGCCAAGGTTTCATTCAACAGATTCACTGGGCCAAAAAAGAAAATAAGATTGTTGACGACACAAAATAAGACTTGATATGGATGTATTTTTAGTCTTTGCACAGTCAAAAACATTCATTTTCTTTGCTCAGGTCCCATATGGAACTGACAATGACAAAGGCAATATTGAAAAAGTAAAAATTGTAATGATTTCAAACTATTAAGACATGCAGCTTACTTCGTTCAAAATCACTGCTTTTTGCATTCAAACTTTGCTCAAAGTTAACCCCTTTATCCACAAACAAATATGTACACCACGGCCTATGGCAGGGAGAATTAAGGGCTCCCCCTTTTAAGAGACAGGCTTGATAGAAGGCTTGACAGAGTATATTGAGTAATACAGCAATGGCTATACAGGAGTGGCAACTGCAACTTTTACAGACCTAAAAGAAATTGTGATGTGGCTAAGAGATTCTGATGAATACACATACACTGCTGAAGATTCATAGCATGACAACAAAATCACCATTAGTTTGTACTCGCCATCAGTGTCATCGGTTGGAGGAAAAATCTACCCAAATAGTAATAAGTCTTCGTCTATCAAAGTTAAAGATCAACTGAAACCTACTAAAGCTGAGAAATAATTAAATATGGTTACCAATATATTATATTACATTTTAATGTTGCGGAGTGCAAACTTTAAGTTGATCTCTCATTTCAAGGACTTTCAATTCAAAAGGTTCTCTTTGGGCCCTGCTCCATTTGGAATGATGTGCTGCTGTGGAGTCCTGAACACATTCAACGTATCAAAGATTAGTTTTTATTTATTTTAAACTTCTAAAGTTAAACATAATTGGAAACGGCTAAATATTTAAGAACAATAATACTTTTTTTCTGATCATTCAACAGGCAACTAAATGACTAAAACTATAAATCTTTAATTCATTTTGGGTTGATTTTCCCTTTTAAGACACCCACAGACATGTATAGAACATCAAACAATCCCATCAAATTCAATTAATTGCTTTCACAGTCTTTAGAAGGCATTGATATAAGGTTAAAAATAGGTTTGTCAATAATATGAGCAATAACAATATGGTCATTTTTCACTATTAAGTTTAATATATCACATTGTAACAACCCTTTCACATTTTATATCACCTTTCCTCCCATTTTTACATGAGTCTTGTTAGTTCACAGACATGTTATGGTGGCTTCCAATTGTTTTAGATCATTGTAAAGAGCTGTGGTTCTTAAAATTGTTTGCAATGCAGAACCATTCATCCCCTGATAAAATCCAAATATCATAATGGAAACAACATAATTTTGTGTTATCCTTTTAACATTATTGTATAACTGTACCCCTGTACCTTTTGCAAAACGGTTAATAAAGTATTCAATCAATCAATCAATATAAAATTTCAATATACAGTAGCTGCAGCTCATAATAGATACTGTATTTTACTCAATGTAAAGCCTAATTTATACTTTGTTGTACAACAGTGTTGCTCAGCAAACATAACACCTGTTTGCTTGTAAATGGGTTGTTTTCGGAGAGCGAGACAGTCATGTAACAAAGTATAAACTAGGTTTATAGCTTCATCTACACATTCACACAGGCCAAACTTTGTGCGTTCATAGAAAATAGAAGGAAAGAAAAACATTAACAACGCATTTGTTATTAGAAATCTAAAAGTCTGCCTGGAGGAGTGCTAAGTCTAATTTATATCTCGCACACACAGAGAGAGATACTTGAAACTATTTGGCGATGCGTCGTGTTTTTCATTTGAGTTGACAACCAGTTTATCTTCAGCAAACTACTAACATGACTGTGCAACAAAGTATAAATTAGCCATTTACTCTGAATCACCAAGGTTCTCTACAACGCTTTTTTTTTCTTTCAATTGGGTACTTTTGTCCCATGTAGGTTGCCATCCCAGGCACTTTTACAAGTCTTTGGCTTTCAGAACACTTTCACAGGGTAAACCCTTTAAGAGCACTACAGGCTTGAAGACAGGCATCCTCTCACTGCTCAATGTGTATGCAACTGTGAGAAGTAGCCTTTGACCAAAGTGTGCTACAGTCCGTTATTCTGCAGGTTATTATGAGAATGAAAACAAAAAAAAAACAGGTCGATGTTCCTGTGGCTCACAGTAAAGTAGAAATAAATAAGTGGACCGAATGTTTTGTGTTTTATGTTTTAGCATTACCAGTGCATGTTGGATGGATTCTGAAAAAGAACGAGAAAACGTTTCTAAGAACGTAATAAACTATTTATTAGGGCTAATATACAATAATTTATTTTTGATGGAAGATTTAGAAATTCTTATATCTGTTGACATTTTAACAATCAAATTGAAGTGCAATGTAGAAACGCATGTGTAATACAAATGTCCTTTCAAGAAAGCTTTTTTTTGTGTTTGTAATGTGAATGAAAAAGAAATAATCAACGGTGAATAGTGGCATTATGGACCAAATTTGTCAAGACAGCTTAAGGCATGATAGCCCTTTTTTAGGCGGGGGAGGTGGGTTGTCAATATCACCCACTGCATTGTGGGGGATAGCTGAACACAGCCATGATGCCTGCAGTTCAACCAGAGGTGCCTCTGGTTCCTTCCTCAGTCTGTGGCCTTTAACCTCCATCTATAGGATGATTTGGTGACAATCAAGGCCAAGCATCCTTCTACGTGTGTGTCCCCTTATTCCCCCCCCAGGGCCCGCTCAAGCTGATCCAGGCTGCTGCTCTCCCTTTTCTCTCTCTTGCTCTGTTGTGAGTGGTCAATGGGCGCTAGGCGGGCCCCCTCAACTCTCTGTGGGCCAGCTGCTGTAAGTGACCCCCTCCTCATTGTGTGGTCCCAGAGGCCAGCGCTCTGACCCGGTGTTTGCACATGGCATCTTCCAGGAACCCAGCCAGCTTCTCAAAGTCCTCCTATGACAGGAGGACACAGGTACAACCCAGTTCACAATTCTGTTTGTCCCTTCAACAGCTTTCAGAACACTCACCTCTCACTCTTTAACCACTTAAAAGGGATAGTTCACCCCCAAAATGACTTTTTTTCCTATTGAGTAGTCAGTCACCCCATGGAGACTTTTGAATTCATGGATATTTCTTAGTTTTTGTCACATTCCTAAGCCAATAAGCCGATGACCAGCGGACCGGTAGGCAGCGGTTCCGGTAGGAGACACAAAGACTCTTTGAGTCTCCTACCGGAAGCGCTGCCGTGTCATCAAATTATTGGCTTAGGAATGTGACAAAAACTAAGAAATATCCATCAATTCAAGTCTCCATGGGGTGACTACTCGATTAAAAAAAAAAAATTTGGGGGTGAACTATCCCTTTAAGCCCCATTTGCTTCATCATACATTGATTGAATAGCAAAAAATAGCAGATCTACAAGCTCACGGCACGTTGTGATCTTGTAGATCTGCTATTTTTGAAATGTTTGCTTTTAAACACATTGCCCAAAATAGGGATGCCGGGTTGAAAGTGGTTATGAGTGCTCAATTTCATTATCATGCAATTTGCTGCTCCAATATAAATAAGAGTACTTGTGAAATGATAAAAAAAAATCTGTTGGTATGTACCTCAGTTATAAAGGCGTAGTGAACCAGTTCACTGGCAAGGTCTTTAGAGCTGTCAGCTGAAAGTTAAAAAATAACTACTTCAGTTATGGGAAGCAGAACATATTGAAAATGAACAAAGAGAATGTGTTTTTAAATGTTGTTATCTATAATATTCCATGGCTGTCAACTGACTTGGAAGGATGTCACAGGTAAGTTGTCGATGGAGTTTGTCATCCATCTTCAGAAACAGAGAGAGCTAGGGAGAAAAAAAAACCAATATGTTTTGTTATATTATGTTTATTTCTATGTGATGATGATATGTTTTATCACCATATCCGAGTGTGGAACTCACATGAGTTTTGGTCCCATCTTCATTTGATTCCAAGTTACAGTGCATCTGAACAACCTGCGAGTTCAGACAGAAACCTTTTCAACGTGATGTTAAGAACTGCACAGAGGTGTCATTTCAGAAAAATCTAGGGGGTGGAGAAAAAAAAGCCATATTCAAAGGGATAGTACACACCCAAAAAAATATTTTTTTCCTATCGATTACACACCCCATGAAGCCTTGAATTCATGGAGATTTTGGGGTTTTTGTCGCATTCCTAAGCCAATAATTTGGTGAAAAAAAAAAGAGGGTGTGTAATCGATAGATTTTTTTTGGGGGGGTGAACTATCCCTCAAAAGTCTCATCACTTGGTAAAAAAAGGTTCTTTGTGCTCGTTCTGTCTTGCCTATAAAAAAAAGAGCACAAAGAATGTAGATGGACAGGTGTGGATTGAGATGCACTCAGTGCTGATGTAAAATCTGATTATTCAGCAGAAAATAACTGAATTTCAGGTTAAATGTGAACACTAGGGGGTGGCAACTGTCTATTATTCAGGTCTTACTCTAAACCTAACCTCTGGAAGAATGGAAATGCACTCAACAACATTTCCCAACATGTCTTCTCTCTCTCAGAGACACTGACCTTCCTGGTCTCAGTTTCTTGGGGCTCAGGCGTGGGGGACTTCACCGTCTCGACCTGCTCCTGAGACAGGGATAGGGACCGGGGGGCGTGTCGCCGGGTGGAGGCGAAATTCATTAAGGGGTAAATCCCGTTCCTAGGAGGAGGATAAGATTGGAACTCTGTTAGAGTAGTGTGGCACACATTACGTTCAGTGTTAATAATAATGATAATAATAATTATAGCTCAGATTTATATAGCGCTTTTTCTAAGTACCCAAAGTCACTTTACATAGAGAAAAGGAAGGAACCAACTTCATTAAGAAAAAAAACCAATAAAAGACTAGAGTGCTAGATTAAAATAATAAAAAGATTAAGCATGGGTTGGAAAGTCTTAACTAGACCTCAGCTGGGAAAAGCTATCCTGGAGAGGTGGGGTTTGAGTGTTTCCATGTCTACTTATTAGAAGCGATTTTGGGCTTGTTTTTCTGTAAATATTGTAAAATGTAAATATTGTAAATACTGGTAGTTACGTTTTTGTTGTTCTTAACTCATCCAGTGCCACATGACGTCAAAGACGTCACGAGGCCTGACGCCCCGTGCGCCACATGACGTCAAAGACGTCATGAAAAAAAAAAAATCTTTTCTTTTTTTTTTGGAAAAACATGTTCAGAACCCAAGATATGATGATTTGAAGATTTGCTGCTCCATTCACTCTTTGTTTAACTTCTTACTGAAAAAGGCTGTATCTCGGCTCCTGAGCACTTTGTTTTTAACAATGAATTTTGGCTGTGGCACTCAGAGCCAAAATTCCATAAATAAGCTTGGCATTGAATGAGTTAAGTGTAGTTGCTTATTTGGGCTTGCTTCCTAATGTAGTTTAAACATTCGTAATTGGTCCAGGGACCTATTTTAGTGCTTATTTTATTCACTGTATGACCTATATATGGTTCAAGAGTTATAGGCCAAACATGAAGCGGCCTATCATAGTGCCACCATGAAGGCGAAACGCTTGGGGTATTTTGGGGTTCCTTGACCAACTGGGAATGTGCGTGCAAACTTTCCTGCCGATCGAGATGAGCTGCTCACAGATGGGATGCAAAAACAGACAGACAGACGCACAGACAGACGGACAGGGGCGAAAACATAATCTCTGGTCTTCGGCCGTCCGGCCTGGCAGAGTTAATCAATAATTAAAAAGCACTTACTTGACGTCCTCGAGGAACTTATCCAGCTCCAGAGGCGACACGTGAGAATATCTGTAGGATATTGGAGAGAATCCGTGAGGCTTGTATTTGACACATTATAGACAGACCATTCATGGGGTGTTTTATAAACATGATAATGTGTTAAATGTATTTTTTACTTAAGCTGGGCTCCTGGCCTGTCGTCGTGCTTGATCTCTGCCATGACAGCATTGTAGTCAAAGGACTTGGTCATCTCCTCAACACAGTTCTCAGGAAGCAGGTCTGTAGAGGTGAGAGAGCATGTCAGAACTCAGAAGCCAGACATACAACACCACTTGTCAGAGACAAATGCAATATTATCATTTTAGAACACAGTGTGTCCCGGGCCCGATATTAAATATCATGTCTGCGGATAACGTAGCGGTTATTAAAGGTTTCATGACATCATTTTTATTTTTAGGTTTCTGACCTCAATTACACCCCAAAAAACGGAACTTTGAACATTCAGTGGATTTTCTGTGGTTTTCTGAATAATTGGACTCAGAAAAGTACTGTGACTTTAACGTCTCAGTCCATTAATCCCACCCCGCCCCTCTCCTCCCCTTCTCCTTTGGTGGGGCGGAGCAGAGGCGATGATTGACAGGCAAAATCAGCGACACCCGCAGGCAAATAGGTGTTTTTTCATTGCAGCTGAAAAGGCCTCAGAACACAGAGAGAAAAAACCTGCCATGGCTCACTGGAGTGGATTTTTCAGTTAAAACCTTTTAATACACGTTTGAAAGACCATGATAAAGACTTTTAACATTTTGTAAACCAGCATGTCATGAAACCTTTAAGAACCCTTCTTTCCTGGAAAAAGGACTGAATCACACACCTTCTAAATGAATATGCATACATACAAACTGCACTGTATTAATATGGTTATTTAAGCAAACTGACTCCAGTGTCTGGCAACTCTTACTCTTTCTTGTCTCTCTACTTTTACCTGTAACCCGTTTACCCCTGTATTTTATGCTATTGGTGCTGTGACACCTGAGCTTCCCCACAGGGATCAGTAAAGGTCTACTGACAGACAGACAGACAGACAGACAGTCAGTCAGTCAGTCAGTCAGTCAGTCAGCCAGTTAGTCTGCTACAAGCTATCCTTAATCCATAAACAACATGGGACTTAACTTTGAACCTCTTAGGGGGAAATGTAATAATGTGTGTGTGTGTGTGTGTGTGTGTGTGTGTGTGTGTGTGTGTGTGTGTGTGTGTGTGTGTGTGTGTGTGTGTGTGTGTGTGTATATAACAGATGTGACTATTGTTAGCAGACTGACTGGTCTCATCTACACTTGCCTGAGTAGTTAAAGGTAAAGCTTATTTCAAGGCGGTGCCAAGTAACTGCCAACACGTTTCTATCCAAAGAGTATATTGCCAAAACAATATGAATAAACACCACTAATATGTTAATCATTGGTAAGTGGGCCATGGCAACTGAGGTGTGCGGTTAAATCATGCACTCTGTGTGGAGACAACAACCAGGAGGAAATTAGCCTCTGGCATCGTGCATAACTTTTTCATAACCGCACAGCTTAGATCATTGATTATCTCTGACATATGTGCAGTAGCATACTGCTGTCAACGGCTATTAATTAACACAGTTGACAAGTTCAGTTGACACCATTGTGGCAGGCCGGGAGGCAAAGTGTTGATTTTGTTGACTAAAACTAGGATGAAAAATGTTCGTCGGCTGCCTTTTTTCACTCACGAAAACGACATAAAAACGAAATAAAAACTAAGCTATGACTAAAAATAAGACTAAATATATTGACAATTTTGTCAAGAAATAAAAACTAGACTAAAACATTAGTGAGGGACGAGTGGAGAAGAGATCCAGTAGAACTAAAAGACAAGTCATTTTATGTTTGATTGCGCTCTGGTGTTGTGCTTTGAAAATAGCAGATCTACAAGCTCACAACGCTCACATTGTGAGCTTGTAGATCAGCTATTTTCAGCATGCAACCAAGTGTAAAATCAGCCATTACGACGCCATCAACGCACCGCCAAAATACATTTTAGTCGACTAAATCAACTGTAGATTTAGTCGACTAAAGTTGGACATACACTACGAGATAATCGGGCTAAAAAACAACCCTCACGAGTATCGGGGGGGCGTGTCTACCCCAGCCTAGATCGGGGGCGAAACTCGGGCATAAACATCGTCCAGTGTGAGGGTTCAAAGATCCAATCTGAACCCTCCCGAGTTGCTCACAAGACGATCGGGGCCACTCCGATCACTTTCAAAATAGTTTGATATTTCGAGTGAAAACCCCTCCCCTCGGGTGAACCCCCCCTCCCCCCTTTTTTGTCATCGTCAAAATCATTTTAAAAAATGTTTGATATTTATCTGGATCGCTACTGTATGGAACACCTGGCGCGGGTCGGACCGAGAGAAATACTGCCGCTGTTCCAAAACCGCAATGCCACACACACACACACACACACACACACACACACACACACACACGTTGTTTATGTAGGATGGACAATCATGTGCAGCTGCGGATCCATGTTTTATATTAAAATACATTATTTTGATAATGATTTTATTATTTTCATTTTAAAATATGGACTGACAGTCCTATAGCTATAATGTCCATAGAGAATATATCCCCACCTGAAAGATGCTTATTAAACTTTATAACTTGCCTGGTACCATGCATGCTTCATCTTGCCGTCTAAAATTATATTCCTTGGCTTGTAAACAGCCAAAACGTGTGTAGCCGATGAAACACAACGGCTTTGCATTGATGACACCAGGTATAAGAAACTGATGAGCGCACTGGCCAATACAAACTAATAGGTGAGTGCGCTCTGGTGCGCAATTTCCGAACGCACTGCTGCTGTCCAATGTGTCCATATCCATCTTTAAATGCCCTGTTTTCAGCACTGTCACATATCTTTTACACATATCTTTTATACTCTTTATACCAGGGGTCTTCAACGTTTTCAGGCCAAGGACCCCCTAGCTGAGAGAGAGACGAAGCAGGGACCCCCTCTATATTATAAAATTGTGTTTCAGATTAAACTTTTTTTGTTTACTTGGTCTGCTCTTTTTTCCCTCTACACCTATATATCTCTTTGCCAAAAATAGCCGATCTACACAACGCCTCGCAGCGCAAGGCATTGTGAGCTTGTAGATCTGCTATTTTTGGCTAAAGTTCTCCTCAGAAAAGGGATGCCAGGGTTCAAGTGGTTAAGGTAAAAAAAAAAAAAAGATAACATACAAAGATTTGGCGGACCCCCTGTAGTAACTCTGAGGACCCCCTAGGGGTCCCGGACCCCCTGTTGAAGACCCCTGCTTTATACTTTTAGATAGTGTAATTTCTCTTGTTAACTAGCAGATTAATGTTTAGCGATCTCAAGCAGTCTGTCTCTCTCAAGTAGCAGCTGCAATCCATCCAGTAACGAGCAATTTATGCTTCGACGTACAACGGTCAGTGCATGGTGGGAAAAGTACTCAGATATTTTACCTAAGTAAAAGTATCAATACTCGGTTACAAATAAAAGTCCGGAATTCAACATTTAGTAAAAGCACAAAAGTATTAGTATCAAAATGTACTTAAAGTACCAAAAGTAAAAGTACTAATGTTTGAAAATAGCAGATCTACAAGCTCACAATGTGTTGCGATGCAATGCATTGTGAGCTTGTAGATCGGCTATTTTCAAATAGCCTATGTAGGCCTATAAAATAGGGCTAAAGTGGTTCATGTATGTTTTATAATATAATAATTGATAATAGCCAAGTAACTAAAGTTTTCAAATGATTGTAGTGGAGTAAAAGTACAATATTTGCAGTTGGGGTGTAGAAGTAATAACTTGGCAATACTCCAGTAAAGTAAAAATACCTAAAAATTGTACTTAAGTGCAGTACTTGAGTACATGTACTTTGTTACTTTATGACAACGGTGTTGCGCCCCGAATATATTCAATCTGCGCTGCAGTGTGAGCTTGTGGATTTGCAAAGCGATCCTGATGAATCATGCTTAATAATGTTAATGTGACGTTGTAGCCTACGTCTGGCATTGCGGGGTATAATGAGAATAAAAGTAAAATCATTCAAATTATTGAATGATTATAATGAGGACGGTAGCCTCGGTAGGCTTTGCTACATGGTCAGTCTTGGAGAGGGGGGGGGGGGGGGGGGGGCGCTCGTTTACGGTTTAGCCACCTAATAGCTTACATTTTGATTCATTCTCTGTGAGAGTATCACAAATGTGTGCCAAATATAAGGCGTTCTGTCTTGACTCTTGGAGTTCCAGTACATTTGTTAACTATCCATTTCTTAAATTAGCCTTTCATTATGTTCTGGCCCGCCATCTAATGCTTTAGGGGAAAAAAATCATGTTGGTGCACCCTTCATAGTTCTTAAATCCATGAATTTTGCAAAATGTTGCAAGGGAAGTCTCTGTGCCAGCCAGGATTATTTTGTTCTTCGTCGCACAATGGTTTCGAGTGGTTAACATTATGCGATATTAGCTGTAGAATACAACTCTCGTAGACGTATTTATGATTCTGACGTTTTCAATCTACGAGAGTTGTAGGGTTCACCCCCATGGACACATGGACTTTCTGCACTATGCCCCGTAGACACTCCAAACATGTACAAATTGAAAATAAAGGTGCTTACCCCCACGCAGCAAATGTTAACTATCGCTACGGGGTAGTAGTTTAATGTAATAATCCATATCTTTCAATAAAGAAGTGTTTAATGCCGTCTGTGGCTGATTCTGTCGGAAGTTCCCAATGGGCGGTAGTGACGCGTCCATCTGGTGAAACCCGGAATTACACTCAATGTAAACAGGAAGTAAGCGAGGGTGAAAAATGGCATTCGGCCATAGACGGCATTAAAACACTTCTTTATTGAAAGATATGGATTATTACATTAAACTACTACCCCGTAGCGAGAGTTAACATTTGGGGCGTGGGAATAAGCACCTTTATTTTTAATTTGTACATGTTTGGAGTGTCTACGGGGTATAGTGCTGAAAGTTTCTGTGTCCATGGGGGGTGAACCCTACAACTCTCGTAGATTGAAAACGTCAGAATCATAAATACGTCTACGAGAGTTGTATTCTACAGCTAATGCGATATACAAGACCACAAGTAGCCTACCGCGAATGAGACGCGTTGTGAGCTTGTAGATCTGCTCTGATGCGGTGCACTGTGTGTGTGTGTGTGTGTGTGTGTGTGTGTGTGCGCGCGTGTGTGCTTGTGTGCGTGTGTGCGTGTGTGCGTGTGTGTGTGTGTGCGCGCGCGCGCGCGCGCTGCGCTGCTCTGCTCTGCTCAGGAGCGCAGCTGGCTGTCGGAGAAAAACACTGAATTGACATATGAAAATGTACGGATTGTAATGTGTAACTTTATTTAATATCAAAATAATATAGGCTACTGATATAATATCTTATATAATTATAATTATTAATAATTCATAATTTATATTTTTTTAAATATATTTTTCTATATATTATTGCTGTTCGGGCAAGCCCGAGAATCTGGATAGAATCTTGTAATGTGAGATGCCCCCGATGTTTTTAATCGTGTAGTGTGTGCATGTTAAGATAATCTTGAAAGATTATCTTGTAGTGTGTGATGATACCCGATTTAAAAATCGTTAATATTAAGATTATCTCGTAGTGTATGTCCACCTTAAAACTAAACAAAAATAAATTAATTCAGGTGACTAAAATATGACTAAAACTAAATGGAATTTTATTCAAAAGACTATGGCTAAAACTAAATAAAAACTTGCTGTCAAAATCAACACTGCTAGCCCAGACGGTTGGCGTAACCGTCTGGGCACCTAGGCTGGTAATCCAGCCTGACAGTATGTCGCGGGTTCGACTCCCGATCCCGACAGCTTTTGCTGCATGTCACTCCCCATCTCTCTCCCCATTTCCTGTCAGCCTACTGTCCTGTCAATAAAGGCATAAAAGCCAAACAAAACAAAACATCAACACCGCTGGGAGGTGAGAAACTTACACTGGTTGTTAATGAAACAGTGGGCCGCTAGCAGCTTCAGAGAGTGGACCTCAAACAGCACGCGGTGGAACAGAAGGTCATGAGCGGTGGGACGCTGCTTGGCATCTTGACGTACACACGACTGTGTGAACTCCTATATAGGACACACAAGGACTCTCATTATAATCCATTTGTGACGTCGCACGACGGTGTCACTTGTTCTACAATAACACATTTTCAACTACAGATTAAAGGAGTAGTTCACTCAAAAAATGTAGGTATTTTCTAGAAACTATTTTGAGATTTCTTTTTCTTAGTTTTTGTCGCATCCAAGCCATCCTACTGTAAATTATTGGCTTAGGAATGCGACAAAAACAAAGAAATCTCCATGAATTCAAGGCTTCACAGGGTGTGTAATTGATAGAAACAATAAATTTTTTGGGTGACCTACTCCAACTCCATTAATAAATTAGGCTCCAGAGCCAGCATGGCCTGGTTAGTTGAGAATACACAGTAAACAAGTAAATTAACAAATATTGCTGGGTATTTCCGCATTTTGGATCCTGAGTGCTGAAGTTAATAACACAACGAAAGGCGCTCTACAGAATAGTTAAGGCTGTGTTTTTTTTCTTATGTTTATTATGTTTTGTTTGTTTATTTGATTTTGACAGAAGCATTCATTGCATACATGTCAACAACATATATATATATCGTATATATATATATAACATATTATTGCATTGTCTCATATACAGTATAGCCCAATTAAGAAAAAACTGTTAGATGACAAGTTTGTTTTAGTTTTTTCCCCCCCCCCAAATGAAATCACAAAGGACAAGAGTCTTACAAGACTTACAAGAAATAACATACAAGTAAAAAAACAACAACAAAAAAACAACAGTAATACACAAAACCAAAAACAGGAACTTAAACAAAAAAACACATCAGTCAGCTGAACCATACAGAACTAAGCCTGTGTTTTGAGGCTGTGCTAGCCTTGTCTATATATAGACTCACTTTCATGAGAGGATCGTCCAGGGACTGCCCTGCGTTGGTGATAGCCTCCTTGGACACAGCAGTGTCTCCGTTAGCCTGGATCTCTAATACCGCCATCTAGTTAAACACAAATAATAAATAAAGTTACAATATTTAAAAAATTATAAAACATGTGTTTATAAACATATGTGGAGGTACTTCTGTGGCCTATACTGGCAGCAGTGTGCACAGGAAATGTAGTCGGACTAGAGGTTTGCAAGATTAGCACCGGACACACAGAGACACACAGACCCTCTTCTAGACCAGTGATTCCCAATCTGTGGGTCGGTACCCCCAGGGGGGTCCCCAAATTATTCTGGTGGGTTCCCAGATGATTAGCTTAATGTGCAACATTGTTTTCTCACTCAACAGTAAACAAACCCAACATACAGTATAAGTGTATACAGGGTATCTGCACATTTATAACGTGACAATTTAATGACTTAAAGACCTTTTTAATACCAAATAGGCCAAAATGTCAAACATTATGTATGAAAGAGGCAAACGTTGTGAAAATAGCCGATCTACAAGCTCACAATGCGAGGCATTGTGAGCTTGTAGTCCCGCTATTTTTGCAACGTTATCTGTGGAACCGAGTCAAACTAAATGTAATGCCTACAATTCCAAGTGATTGTCAGGGTAGGGGGTCCCCAGTTCAAATATGACACAAAATAAGAATAGGTACAAATCATAGTATGTTCCTCTCACCTCTAGAGCACAGATCCCGAAGGAGAAGATGTCAATGGCATAATCATCATCAGCAACTAGTGACACAAACACAGTGATTACATCCATGTATAGTTGGTCATGGGACAGGCTAACACGCCGTGTAACCACTGTTTTGAGCAGGAGCACGCGCACGCAGATGTAGATGCATAGATTTAAAACAACCTTAAATTCACACCTCAACACAGTTAACAAAGGCTGCCGGCTGACGGTTGTCACACCAGCATGAATTAACATAGGAATGAGTCTAGTAGATGCATATCAATTGTCCATTGTGTGACCTGTAGTGTAGGTGTTAAGCGACGTGCGCGTGACGTCATTAAAATAGAGTGCAAGCTTTCCAAATCACCAATGCAACCCTGAGTACATCCATGTCTTGTTGAGTTTGTGAAGTGTGTCTCCACATACTGCAGAATGCAGATAAAGAACAGTTTGGACAGATCTGATTCATATCAAGCTGCATTAATTAACTAATTCACTCCCGCCCATCTGTTTGGGTGAATTATGTTTCGACTGGACATGGAACAGTTATTAAAGGCACTTCTTTGTTTTGATAAAGATCCTGTGCTTTGATTTGAATCCAGACAAGAAGTGCCATTAATAAAGGTTCTGTTGAACCTCCCACTCATATTTTCATATGGGCTGTGTAAGGAGTCTGCACCCCATTAACGGCTGAGAGCAAGGTCCTCTTTTCATTTAGATTAAACCTTTAAACACATCTCACACATTTCCTATTCTTTCTTGTCTGAACTTATTCCCGTGTGTTTCAATGAAATGTGTGGTCAAAATGTTGAACACTTCATCAATAAATTGCACTGTCGGCGCTGTATGCGGATAAACCAAATACAAATATATTTTTAACCCATTTAGACCGGGAACACATCTGTGTATTTTTTTTTCTTTGGCTATTCAAAAATAGCAAATATGCAAGCTCATAGCGCGGCACCGAGTGCCGAGTGCAGCGCTATGAGCGTATATCTGCTATTCTTTTTAAATCTAGATTTTTTTGCAAACCTTTGAATATATATGTTGAATATATATATAATGTTTTTAAGCAAAGATTTTTAACTCAAATCTTTTGCTTCTGGGGGGGGTCCCTGGAACAAAATATTTTGAGAAGGGGGGTCCGCGGACAAATACATATCATTTTGGGGGATTTGAGTTACACATGTTCGCTTTAGAAAACATACATTCAAAGATTTGCACACATTTTCACGATAAAAATTTAATAAAATTGCTGATCTACAAGCTTGTATATCTGCTATTTTTGAATAGCCAAATAAATCTAAAAATGGCACTGATTCTTACCCGGTCTAAATGGGTTAAACACATCTCACACATTTTATATTTCTTTCTTGTCTGAACTTATTCCTGTGTTTTAATGAAATGTGTGGTCAAAATGTTATACACTTCATCAATAAATTGCACTGTCGGCACTGTGTGCGGATAATCATAATTCTCTTTTTGGTACAAATATTTTTTTATATCCTGGACTCCATCTACAATTAAACCATGTGAGCCTGCAAAAGTCCACAGTCACACCTAATCATACTTACATCCATACTCCGGTGGGAAGAAGTGGAGGTGCCTCTGGTTTTCTCTGTGTTGCCGTCCTTTAACGTGGACGTCTGGGAACACCGAGCACACTGAGAGACAGCGGAGAGAGAGACAGGGACAATATCACAGACAAGCAGCGATGGAAAAAGTACTCAAATGTTTTACTTAAGTAAAAGTATCGATACTGCAATGTAGAAGTACTCTGTTACAAGTAAAAGGCCTGTGTTCAAAATGTTACTCCAGTAAACGTACAAAAGTATTGGCATCAAAATATACTTAAAGTACCAAAAGTAAAAGTACTAAAATGTTTGAAAATAGCGGATCTACATGCTGTTGTGCGTTGTGAGCTTGTAGATCTGCTATTTTCAAATAGTCGAGGTATAAAATAGGGCTGAAGTGGTTAATGTGCGTTTTATAATATAATGATTTATGTCTGCAAAGTAACTAGTAAATAAAGTTTTCAAAGAATTGTAGTGGAGTAAAAGTACAATATTTGCCTCTGAGATGTAGTGGAGTAGAAGTAAAAGTATTGAAAATTGGAAAAAGTAAAGTAAAAATACCTAAAAAGTTTACTTAAGTGAATGTACTTAGTTACTTTACACCACTGATCACAGACAAGCACTTATGCGTGTCACACGCAGAAAATAGTAGTGGTAAATGGTAATTGCAATTGAACTTACTTGTATATTACATATGGAGAAAATGTGATATGACATGATAGGCGATTCAAGCTAGTTTTATGATATATGGCAGCCATTTTTAGATCATCTTGCTCAAATGTCACACTGAACCTACTTAGTTAGTTGTCTGCCATGCACTTTCCACATACACTTTATTATCTAGCAGTGTAACCCATTGTAATGACTATGAAACTACGCCCTGTTTTTCTTTCCTTTTTAGTATTTTTTCTTTTTTTCTTCTTTTTTTAATCCTTTATGTCTTATTTTTTGAAAAATTAATCTAAGAGAAAATAGTAGTTCTACAAGCTGTGAGCTTGTAGATCTATTTTCATCAGTCACATGAGGAACCATGAATTAGGCATTAGAGAATCACTTTCACCTCCTCTCACATCCAACGCTATACTTGTCATAAATAAATCATACAGTAGGACAGTGAGGTCAAATGAATAAATGATATAGGCCTTACCGTTGACAAACAGCCGGTGCCATACTGTGGGAAGAAATAACAGCAGCATTTAGGTTTGATGGGAATTCCGTTTCATATTATATAATGTTATTATTATCTTTGCTGATACGACACGTTCATGCACAGCACAGCTAGTATGTAATGCAAACGCTAGATAAACTGGAGCTTTTTAGAATCCAACAATTCCAGGCTAGAGCTAGCCTGATAAAAAAAAAAAAACGGTAGCGGAATTCACATTTAATTTGTCTTCGGCATAAAATTGAAATGTGAATTCTGCGACTGGGATGGTTTACCAGGCTAGGCTAGAGCCCTAGAATAAGGAATCTCTTGAAAGGAAGGGACGCGCTGGACACCGAGGATGCGCCATGACGCTCGTGGGTGGCAAACCTCGCACCGGAAGTTGGATAAAATACATTGTAGTAGAACTAGAAGTTCGGCCCGCTACGCGGGCCGAACGTCTAGTACCCCCCCCCCTAACCCCCCCCCCCAAAAAGAAAATATCGTTTGGGGGTACAAAATCATGGGATAAAAAAAACCTACAGACACGGCGAAGGAAAACTGTAAAGCCACAGCCACGCATGCAAGATGTTGCACATGAACTCTGCAGCCGCACTGAGGCGCTCCAACACAAACACTCTGACATTAAGCTTCACACAACAAACATCAGCAGCACACACAACATTCACCACAATGACAAACAAATTACGTCCGCGCAAAAATAAGCGAGGGCTCGCTTATTTTGGGGTTCAAAAATCGTGGGATAAAAATGTCCCCCAAAAAAGTTTTTAAATGTTTTTAAATAATTTTACTCCCAGGGGGTCCGCGGACCCCCTGGGAGTCTTGGGACCCCCGCGAAACACATGAAGAAATTTCCCCCAAAAAAGTTTTTAATTTTTTTAAAATAATTTTTGTGTGTGTGTATTTTACTACACACACACACACACACACACACACACACACACACACACACACACACACACACACACACACACACACACTACACATACACATACACATACACATACACATACACATACACATACACATACACATACACACACACACACACACACACACACACACACACACACACACACACTCTCTCCCCGTCTCTGGCTGCGTCTCTCCCCCTGTGTGTGTGTTTGTGCGCGTTTCCGCGACTAATGTGACGCAACAGGACTTTTGAGATGGCCATGCCCAAAATAGGTTGCCTTATTCGGATACATGCGTGTGACTGCCCGCCCCTGCCGGTTCTCTTAATTTTTATTTTTAAATAGGCTCTGTCATGATTAATTGACCACACATATGAAGTGAAACAACTAAATTCTATCCAAACGATATGTTATAAGTAAATTCCGTGCCTCAAAGAAGAAGTTTGAGAGCTTTTTGAAGTTGAAAAGTGCGGAGAAAACTGGCCACAGAAACTGCCCAGAGAAACAATGGCTGCTGTTCGTGTTTGGTCGGCTGCACTCGGCTGCATTCGGGCTCACTCGAACTCGCCACCTGATTGGCCAACTTTTGCTGTCAATCACAGAACGATGAGCGACGACGCTGATAGGCTCGGAGAGTGAGGTTGGGTTGCCATGTCCAGGTGTTGTAAGCGTGAAGTGGGTGTAAATTGGTTAGAGAAAGTGCGTCGACGCATGCGCAGTGCGCAGCTTTGTGTTTTTTCATGAAGCTGGTTGCTTGTTGCTCGCGCACGATCTGGCAACAGCGGTGAAAGACGTGACCAAACCAGTCAAACCACCAGTGACAAATCTCGCGCATGCGCCTCATCTCGAATTGTAGTATAGATGAGAGCCGGCTGGACCAGCTCATGAACAAACACTATTTCTGAACGATTGCGACCGTTGTCATATAATCGGTTCAGGAATATAAAAGAAGACATATCACAGGTTGTTTTCTAATCACTTGCTTTTCCATGTGCAAAGCACATCATTGTATTGAGGCTTCTTAACTCATTGAGTGCCCAAATTATTTCTGGCCAGTAAGTTTTTTTTTTTTTTTTTTTTAAGTAAAAAAAAAGTGCTTAGGAAGCGAGATACAGCCTTTTTCAGTTATAAGTTAAACAAGGAGTGGATGGAGCTGTAAATCTTCGGATAATGATATCTTGGGTTCCTAAAAAAATAAATAAAAAAGTTTTTTTCTATTTTTTTTAAAAACACGTGAAACAGGTTAATGGCACGTTGCACCATAGCGGTGAAACACGTTAATGGCACTCAATGAGTTAACAGCGGCAGGTATCGTTTCTGTCTCAGAGGTATCGCGAGATTTGGTTGCCAGAGAGGAAATGGTCTCGCGATACTTGGCACGTTCAGAAACTTACTTTGTGCTCTTTAGTTACCTCTATAAAATTATACAGTGTACACAACACAGCAGAAAACAATGTGTGATATGTCTTCTATTATTTTCCTGAGCCGAGTATTTTATGAAGGTCTAAATCGTTCAGAAATAGTGTTTGTTCATTAGCTGTCCAGCTGGCTCTCATATGTTATTATTCCAATGTTATTTCACTGAACTTCCGGTGTGAGTCTACCACCCAGTGCCACGAACCTGCCGGCTGGAATTGCATGATAGAGAAATGACGTCGGTGTCCCTTCCTTATAAAATGTAATTCCTTGCCCTAGAACAGGAAGAATGTTTGAGTGGTCACTGGAGAGTGCAGTAACGCAGAGTGCCCTAGTGGGGTCAGACCTGAGCCGATCTTGATGAGGCCGTTGTGCTGGATGAAGATGGTGTCACAGGTCAGGTTGCCGTGGATTATAGGCGGGTCACACGAGTGTAGATAACTGCCAAACACATGAGAAAGCATTGAAGAGAGAGAGAGAGAGCAACAGATCATTTGAAATAAAAAAGGAAGAGGAGATCCGAGGAGAGGAAGTAAAAAGTTAAAACAAAGTTTATTCTATAAAAAAACATGTTTTTCGGCTTCATCAGGGCGAGACCTGAAGACCTTACTAAAATAAATAATGTATTTAAGGTGTTTTTAATTTTTAATTTTAGTTATAGAGTGCAATTATAATATATGTAAGGCATATAAGGCTTATTGGCCAGGGATCCTTTTTAACCCATTAAAACCGGGAAAACATTTTAGATTTTTGCTTTGGCTATTCAAAAATAGCAGATGTACATCTGCAATTTTTTTTAACATTTTTGAAAAATCTTAAAAAGGGTGAGAACTACTGATTTAGAAGGCATTTGTAGAATCTGCCTCAGGTCTTAATGGGTTAAGTCCTGTTTAGTGAGATAAATCACGTTCCAGTCATTACCTGAGGGCTGAGAGGATCTGGGTACACCATCGTTTCCAAGCCTGGAACACAGAGGAACAGAAGCACTCTCACACACACGTGGATTTATCACATACACACAAAGTGATTATTCAAAAGAAAACATCGGCCTGCAGGCACCTAGGCTCAGTGTAGCCTTACAGCGTGTCGCGGGTTCAATTCCCGATCCCGATGGCCTTTGCTGCGTGTCACTCCCCATCTCTCTCTCCCCATTTCCTGTCAGACTACTGTCCTATAGATACACACGGCCGGAAGCGGAAGGCCTACAAATCCACGCCCACTTTTGACACTCAGGGTCCGTTAGAACGATGAACTGCAGCTCTCAATGCATTCTCTATGAGAGGCATTGTAAAATACCGTCATTTCACTGGTTAACTACTGAGGCTGTAGCGATTTTTTTTGTGTTCTAATAATCTGTCCCATTTGTTTAATTTGTCCTTTAAAATGTCCCATATCTTTCATCTCGATATACTACCCACAATATACTATAATATACTCCATCAGTATGTCAAAACCGCTAGCATCGGAGATTCAGAGTTTAAGTGGTCGCATGGTATATACGTCACGGAAGCATCCCTTGAGGTTTTCAATACCCAGAAAACTGGCGAAAGTGGCCGTTTTCAATAGGTTTTGGTCATTATCTCTGGAACAGAAGGTCCAATCTGCTCAGTTCAAAGCTTGTTGGATGCGTTTTTGCGACTTTGAGGACATTAAGCACGCAATGACACATTTTCGGGTTTTTTTTTTTTTTTTTTAGGGGAGGCGAGGTCTTAGTTGGGCAGGCGACCGCCTCTCCTGCCTCTACAGTGGTAGCCACCGGTCGGCGCTCGTAAAGACAGTGATGTCACTGAAATGCCCGTCTGCTGTCTACCCTCTGCTGTGTTAGCATTATGGGTAACTCGTTAAAGTGGCAAATTAAATGTGAAACACATCAACTATTAAGAAAACAAGAAGATATGTTGACAAAAACACTCCATACATTTGGAAACATATTTTTATTTAAATCAATATCGTCTCCAGTTAATGTAGGAATATTTCAAAAGTAGGCTAATTCTCATATCCTCTCATAGGGATTGCATTGGCAGCTGCAGTTCATCGTTCTAACGGACCGGGAGTGGCGGCGCTGTCTCAAAAGTGGGCGTGAAATTTGTAGTCCCCGTGTGTATCTATCAATAAAGGCATGAAAGCCCATGAATAAACAAAAAAATAAAAATAAAAATAAACATCTAAATCAGGGGTCTTCAACAGGGGGTCCGGCACCTCATAGGGGGTCCTCAGAGCTACTATAGGGGGTCCGCCAAATCTTTGTGTGATACGATTTAGTTTTTTTTACATTAACCACTTGAACCCTAGAATTCCTTTTCTGAGGGGAACATTAGCCGAAAATAACAGATCTACAAGCTCTCAACGCCTCGCAGAGTTTTGGCAAAGAGGCTATACAGTAGGTGTTTGTAGAGGGAAAAAATAGCAGCCTAAGTTAAAAAAAAACTTTAATCTGAAACACAATTGTATACAATATAGAGTAGGGGGTCCCTGCTTCATCTCTCTCTCAGCTAGGGGGTCCTTGGCCTGAAAACGTTGAAGACCCCTGATCTAAATTATATCCATGAAAGCTTGTTTAGTAATGGCAACATCCTCAATTAATTGAGCACCTTCTAAAATGTCATGTAAAATAAAATGTCATTTATTTTTTTTCATATGACAGTTCTATCTTCACTGTATTAGAATAAGAACTGCATTAGAACTTGACATTCTCTCTCAGCTAAGGGGTCCTTGGACTGACAAGTGCTGTAGAGACACAGACAGGAAGGATAAGGCAGACAGAGAGGTCACCATGAGGCTGGTTTCTAATCCACAACGTTCGTTGCAACGTATTACACGCGGCATGAGCCTTTGCCGGACGGCTGCGCCGCCACGATGCCGACGCTACGTCACTTCTAAATCCCACTGCACATGTGGGTCTGAATTCTAATGAGGATGCAGTACCCTGAGCGTCCACCTGCAGCAGGATTGAGCAGCAGACCACTCACTCACACACACAGATTACAGGACTGATATGACTGGATAAGGATGCCGGCGTTTGGCCAGCGGCGTTGTAGAAAAACTGACCTTGACATTCATGGTCTTGTGATTCTTCTTTGTTTTCTTCAAAAACTGCTTCAGGCTGCCAGAGGACATGTACTCTGTAATGAATATGACCTGTAGGAAAGCAGACAGGCAACTATTAATCCTTTTGATTCAAGTGTGTGTGTGTGTGTGTGTGTGTGTGTGTGTGTGTGTGTGTGTGTGTGTGTGTGTGTGTGTGTGTGTGTGTGTGTGTGTGTGTGTGTGTGTGTGTGTGTGTGTGTGTGTGTGTGTGTGTCTGTGTGTGTGTCTGTGCAGTGGTGGAAAAAGTACTCAAATTTTAATTTACGTAAGTAAAAGTATCAATACTGCAGTGTAGAAATACTCTGTTACAAGTAAAAGTGAGGTATTTAATTTACTTGAGTAAAAGTACAAAAGTATTGGTATCAAAATGTACAATGTACCAAAAGTAAAAGTACTCATTGTGCAGAATGTCCCATTTCACAAGTTCAAAATGTATACAAATCTTTTGAAAATGGCAGATCTACAAGCTCACAATGCGTCACATCGCGACGCATTGTGAGCTTGTAGATCGGCTATTTTCAAATGGACAAAATATATATAGGGCTGAAGTGGTTATTCGTGGTTATGTTATTTGTGTACCCAGTAAAAGTGTACATTTTAAAACACTGGAATTTACTGGGTATGTGTGTCTTTGCACACATACCCAACGTTTACAGCCTGTGTGTAAAAGAGAGGAAAAAAACTGACACAGTAAGAGAGGAGAAAGAAAGAAAGAAAGAAAGAAAGAAAGAAAGAGAGAGGAACAATAAAAACATACCCGTGCATTGCCGTCCCTCTTGTCTAGCCAGTATTTGTGGAACTTGACAATGTTGGTGTGTTCAACCTGCATTAGGTTCTCAAACATGTTCTTTATGTTTTCCTGAAAGACAAAACGGAAAAAAACGACAACATTTGGGTATCAAACTTCCATCAAATCTGTGTGTGGTATTTATATCTTTGCTTCAGTTTCTGAACCTCTTGAGATTATCAACTTTCCATGTCTCAACTTACCCACAGCCCCATGTCTCACACACACACACACACACACACACACACACACACACACACACACACACACACACACACACACACACACACACACACACACACACACACACACACACACACACACACACACACACACACACACACACACACACACACACACACACACACACACACACACATTCCATTTCACTTTCAAATATCTTTTGAATATAATTATTAACATGATTATTACTTACTACCTCTGCTATTAATAGTACTGATTTGTCAAAGTTATTTTGCTGCTTTTACACACACACACACACACACACACACACACACACACACACACATACACACTTTGTCCACTGTCAGAGAGAACATAAAACACATTCCATTTCACTTTCAAATATCTTTTGAATATAATTATTACTTACTACCTCTGCTATTAATAGTACTGATTTGTCAAAGTTATTTTGCTGCTTTCACACACACACACACACACACACACACACACACACACACACACACACACACACACACACACACACACACACACACACACACACACACACACACACACACACACACACACACACACACACACACACAGTTGAATTTTTATTTATCATAATTACCACCAAAGGTGATATTTTGAGTGTCTAGTTGAGTCTGTCTGAGGAAGAAGTTTTGTCGAGCCCCTTGGATTTCATTGTCTGGGTTTGCAATACATGCCTTTAAAAACTTTCACGCACGCACACATTTATATTTTATCCAAGGCGCTATACAACCGTGCAATACATTCACCCCATCACAGACACATTCACCCACCGACGGCGGAGGAAACCATGCAGGGCACCAACCTGCTCATCGTGAGCAATTAGGGGTTCAGTGTCTTGCTCAAGGACACTTCGACACTAACTCAGGGGGAGCCCGGGATCAAACTGGGAACCTTCTGTTTCCCCAAGCGGCCGCTCTACTACCTCCTCCTGAGCCACTGCCTATATAGTGACTGTCGGTAAATAAGATTGAATTCAATACCTCCTGTGCTTTGAAGACCTTCTTGTCAGAGAAGACCACCTCGTTCCAGACCACCTCCACCCCTTCTTCTGTGTCCATGGCCAAGAAAGCACTCTCCACACCGGGGACATTGCCTTGGCTGAGCTGTAGGGGGCAGAACAAAAAACATGCATTATGATTAGACCCGCCATAATTCTTAGATCCACAGTATAGACGCCAAATATAAAGGTGCTTAATCCATTAAGACTGTGTAACCACTTTAACCATTATTCTATACTTTGGCTATTCAAAAATAGCAAGCTCATAGCGCGTTACTTTGTGCCGCGCTATGCTATTTTTGAAAAATCTTTGAATATATATTTTTTAAGCAAAGATTTTTTGTGTTAAAAATCTTATTTTTAAAAAGTGTTTTTTTAAAGAATAACTGTTAGGATATAGAAGACATTTGTAAAATCCGCAGAAGCAAAGATTTGAGTTACAAATGTTTGCCTTAAAAAATATATATATATTCAAAGATTTGCACATATTTTCAAGATTTTTCAAAAATAGCAGATCTACAAGCTGAAGTGCCGCGTACATATGACCTGCGACATACAAGCGACATGCAATGTATGCCGCGACATACAAGCTCATACTATGAGCTTGTATGTCTGCTATTTTTTAATAACCAAAGACATCTTAAAATGACACAGATGTGTTCTCGGTTTGAATGGGTTAATCTTCTTGACACAACTGGTGGCATACCATAACAATGTCTGAACAACAGGCAACAACAGAGCCCACAACAAGAGCGTTACAAGGACAATAGCAACATAACTCTGTCAATAAGCTGTGATTGTACAGTAAAAGGAAATGGATAGGGGTCTGCCAAGGATAGACAGGATGCCAGGGTCGAGCGCTATGTGCCGCCCGGAGCAGCCAAGGTAAACGGGAACAGGGGTAAATAAAGGAGTCCATGTCCAAGGCCAGGTTCCACTCTTGGCATTACATGACACTCACAGCAAGTCACAATATACTACGCTGTGACCCAGAGGCCCTGCACTTTCCGTGGGGACAAGAGGCCACAGAATGTGGCCTGTCAATCATCGCCTCTGTGGGATTAATGGACTGTGACATCAAAGTCCACGGGCCAATCACAACACTTTTCTGAGCCTAATTATTCAGAAATCCCCAGATCACAGAAAATCCACTGAATGTTCTAAGTTCCGTTTCTTTGGGTGTAACTGAGGTCAGAAAACCAAAAAAAAAAAAGCCCTGAAAAAAAAATATATACATTTGATGTCATGAAACTTTTAAAGCCAGGGTATTATGTTTTGGTTCAAACAAAACATTTTTTTTGTTAAAGGTTAAATATTCTGAAAGTAATCATTGCTATAGAGTGTTTGTTCAGTCAGACAGTAGTCTGTAGTCTCCCTGTCTTTCCAGTTCTTTAATAAACAGAAAATACATTTTCGAGTAGGTGACAAAATTGTTATAGTGTTCCAGTTCCAATTTTGTCTGCATGCTCATAACCTGAAAATGCATTTTCTGTTCATTAAAGAGCTGGAGAGACATGGAGACTCCTGTTACTGAACACTCTATACAGCAATATAGAGCTATTTAACACTTATTTTAACCAAAGAAAATCACTTACCCGACCCTTAAATGTGTCTGTGGGTTTTATAAATATTTACCCAGTGAAAAGCATTAACAAGAGCTTGTGACTAGAACATATTAACTACAATGGATCCATTGGAACAGGTTATTTTTTCATTTCCTGAAATGTAACCGTTTTGGACATTACAAGGTTTTTCCACCCGACGATATGTTACAAAGTAGCCTGCAAGGGTCCAAAAAACCTTGCTTGTTGCAACCAATTAAGCACCTGACAGGTTTCATCACTGAGATCCATGCCTGACGGAGAGGCCGTTGCAGTACCGCACAATACAACACAACACACGACACAACACAACAACACGACACAAGACAACACGACACAAGACAACACGACACAAGACAACACGACACGACACAAGACAACACGACACGACACAAGACACGACTACAGGAAACTGTGTAACCCTCACCTCACCAAAACCGACCTAAGCACAGGTACACGATGAGTAGCTATCACACATACTGTGGCTGAAGTGATTATGAATCGTGTAGATGTCATCTGGCATCTGTGTACTGTTTGTCCCAATGCTGAAAAGCTTGTCTCTGATAAGAGCACGACCGATGCAAAACTTTGGGGTCGGTGCCGATCCCAAGGTGGCATTGAAGAAACTCTTAGAAGGAATAATGCGAGAATAATCAGCAAAGCCTTCGTCTGAGGTTCAGTAACGGCAAGCTTGAGCGTGCCAGAAAAAGGGCAGCCAGGACATCCAGAATGACCCTGTTGAGGGGCACTCAAAAATGCAGCCTGACAGCGAGTCGCAGGTTCGATTCCCAAGCACGACGGCCTTGCTGCATGTCACTCCCTGTCTCTCTCTCTCCCCGTTTCCTGTCACACTCTACTGTACTGAATCTGAATAAAGGCCCAAAAACATTATGAATAAAAATACGCAGGACTACGCTTGAAATGTGCAGCTGAACTACGTCTGGCAATGACCATGTAACTAAATGACAGACTAAATCAGTGTGCTTGTCGTAACCATAAACCTCTGGCTATATTAAGTGGTGGTGGCGATGTAGTGGCACAGGAGTTGAAGTACCATTGCTCCTGCTTGACAGCCCTGTACGACAGAGAGAGAAGGCATATCTGTTGGCAGCTGAGAAATAGCCTCGCGTGGCCAGACACTTTTTTTTTTGCAAAGGCAGATTCTCGTCTGGAACCAGGCTAGCTGAGAAACAGGACCTTCTAAGCGTTTCTTCAATGCCATCTCCATATCGAACCTGATCGGCAGCTGGTTGATTTCTTTCAAGAGTGGTATATTTGTGTTTTCAGGATGACATTCATAATAATGAGTTGGACTCGGAGACGACACTTTCTCCAGTCAGTTTGAGCTGCACAACTCAAGTGGATTAGAAGTGGACATTTTGTGTGACGGTTTAGGCCGAGGGCAGGGTTGCCAGATCTGCTTATCATAATTTCCTCGCAAGATTTCATTTGAAAATAGCCGATCTACAAGCTCACAACACGTCGCGATTGTGAGCTTGTAGATATGCTATTTTCAAACAGCTGATGTATGTGTTAAAGTGTTCATGTGGCCCATAGCCGCTTCTTTTGGGCTGGTTTTCCTAGACCTGGTTGCTTGTTTCTCTCACAGAATCTGGCAACACTGGCCGAGGGGCCATCCTTTTACCACCTATCCGTACAGAATATCTTCTGTAAGCACATTCAGGTGCGGGATACAACTACTGTAGGTTCAAACAAAGTGCTCTACACCTAGCCCGATCGTTCATCCAGTGCCATTAACCCATTGAGACCTGAGAAGATTCTAGAAATGTCTTCTAAATCCTAACAGTTTTTTGAAAAAAATCTAAAAAATATATTTTCGAGATTTTTCAAAAATAGCAGATATACAAGCTCGTAGCGCGGCACTCGGTGCCGCGCTATGAGCTTGTATATCTGCTATTTTTGAATAGCCAAAGACATCTAAAGTGACACAGATGCGTTCCAGGTATCAATGGGTTAAGTCCGGTGCAACCATCCGGGTAATTGCAGCCCCATTATTACCCTTGGCTCGGCTTTCCTGCGCTGGCACATCCTGTTAATTCATGTGCGGCTATCTAACTACAATACTACAACTAACTAAACTACTAGTTGGTGCAGGGCCCTATAGGATTTTGGTGGCCCTAAGCAGGATTGTTTGTGGCCTCAAAACACTCCCATCGCAACCACCAAATCACACACACTCCTCTGCATTTCTAAGACTAATATATTACTTTTAAGTATAGTATCAGCTGTTGATCCTCCAAACATTTATTTAAGTACAGTAGTACAAGTGTACTTACTGTGACTATCCACCACTGCCGGTTTGAACATTTTTAACAGGCTGATAAGTCTCACTGTCTCACCTGTCATTTGAGTCACAGTCTGTCTGTCACAGTAAGGGTTCAGGCTAATTGAGAGGTCAGGTAGAACATAGGATCACACTTTTTGATTGCATGCGAGTTTGGCCTTTCTTCCTGCTCCCGCAGAAACCATAGAGGAGTACATCAGCTGCTCCTCTTCTTGAGCACCGTCAAGTGTGATGCCCAATTTACTTCCCTATGAGTCATCTCCTCAGTTCCCTCTGTCTAGCTGCCAGGAAGGTGTAAGAGCAGACATCTTCATGGGAAATGACTAAAGCTGATATGCTATCACCAGAGATGACTGAGCAGGAGCCACTGGAAGGAAGAAAGAAAGGCCAAGCTTTCTCAATAAGTGTGATCTTCTGAGGTGGGAATGTTCACAGGTTTCTCAATTAGTCTGAACAATTTCACTGACTATGACGGGCTCCCCGGCCGCCCTAGTGGTTGTGGCCTAAGCAAACACATAGACTGCTTATGCCAGTGGCCGGCCACGAGTTGGTGTATGTACAGGGCTAAATAGATAGCATTTGGCACACTAAATTATACTAGAACTACAGTTAGTAGACTACAACTACAGTGAGTACACTACTTAGCCGACACTGAACCCCATGCTGAGTCTCACAGCAGTGATGTCACCAGTGTGCCCTGGTTGTGCTTTGACATCACTCTCTATATAAAAAAAAGAATGTCAGCTAATTGTCATTGATTACAACACTGTAATGTAGATCAAAAGACTAGACCTTGGACTACTCAGGTAGAAACTTAATTTATGATCGAATTATGACAGCAAACTGTGTATTTTAGTCGAAAATGGCCGCCATCTTGAAAACTAGAAGCCATATTGAAAGACACCATGGAATTTGTCAAAATACATACCTTTTGAAAATTTTTGATAACTAGATCATGAAAATGTATTCAGACATTCAAGTATTACACTGAAAAACCATCTTTCATTTGATGCGACAGCCATCTTGAAAAATGGCCGCCATCTTGGATTCTTACAGTAGGTGGCTAACGGGCTTTTCTGAAAAAGTAGGTCCTAGGCATTATTCATGCCACATTTGGTGCTTGTATCACAAAGTGAACGATTGTGTCACGTACTGTATCTGCTGCACTAAACTATTTACATATTGTAGTGCAGAGACCTGCAACAACCACCACAGAAGAACTAATGCTGCGTTTACACGGGCAGATACAAAAATACACCGCATATTTGTCGCTCTGTCGCTTTGTGTCTGTGTTGCTCAACCCGGATGTTGACGCCCGGCGCTTCGCTGCGTCATCGGAGCTACAGTTGTAGTTTTGTATCTTTGTATCTGGAAGTTGAACCCAGCTCAACTTTAATTTGTATCTTTGTATCTTTTGCAGCAGCTACAAACGTTGGATGTAGCTTTGTATCTTCATGTCGCTGGCTTGCATTGAAAATTAATGATGCCTGTATCTTCGTATCTGCCCGTGTGAACGCAGCATTAGACAAGCCACAAAAAGGAGCCGAATCCATGCAAAGAAGCACCTTTGTTACAGTAGCACCTCCAACTCCAACACACTCGGCTGACATCGATTCCCTTCTCCTTTTAACACGTACTAGCTAGGGCATGATGTCACTGTAGCTAAAATAATAAAACAGGGTTTAAGTGGTTAATGCTTGAATGGTGGTGATCCGTGTGTGGATAGAGAATGGATAAGCAGAGGCACTGCAGTCAGGATGAGTGTGTGAAACCATCTGTAACATGATGATGTAAAACAGAACAGGGACGGAGAGATGAGCAATGGTGTAAAGAGGCAAATGATGGATTAACGAACGAGACAGACAGAGGGGGAGAGGGAGAGAGAGAGAGAGATATAGAAGCGGCAGACCGACACAACGAGAGAGGTGGGGACTGGAGGGAGAGAGCGACGGAATGAGAGAAAAGATAGGAGGGAGGGAGGAGAGCAACGGAGGGGGGAGGGAAACGGAACGAGCTAAAAGAGGGGGAAAAAAACGGGCCAGTGTAAGAATAAAAGAGACCGTGGTTTGAGGTGAAATAAGGACACGTTGGGTGGTTGCCAGCCCTTTTAAGACCCTGTTCACGTCACGTGTTCCCATGGTGCGTTTTAAATCCTGTTCAATAATGAATGAATACCTTCATTATTTTTCTCCCAACCCCCCCCCCCCCCACAAATAACATAGCTAAAGGAGCTTTTTGCTTCATTTAGTATTCCATATCCTACGAATTATGCATACATTTGATCCTCCAGAATTTGAGTATTATTATAATCCAAGAGTATCCACAGAGAACAGAACATCCACCAAACGCCTCATTGATGGGACCAACGGTGGTTTCAGTTTATGGGGGGATACGGGGAGTGCTTTATTTTGTTCCACTCAAAATCGCTGCATGCTTCCTCATTGACCGATGCTACATTTCTTTGAGGCTCTTGGCATTCAGTGTCTGAAACCTGTTTTCAGTGAGTGCTAGTCTCAGAAAACATCTGCTATTTTTTGAAAAATCTTGAAAGTGTTTGAAAAATGTTAACACAAATCTTTTTCTTCTGGGGGCCCTTGGCACAAAACATTTTCAGATGGGGATTTAGAAGGCGATTTGTAGAATCGGGCCTCCTCAGGTCTAAATGGGTTAACCCAGGGGTTTTCAACCGGTGGTCTGCGGAATCGTGAAAAATCGTGAGTGAATTGTAGATCTGCTATTTTTGAAAAATCAAGAAAATTTGTGCAAATCTTTGAATATATATATATATATTTAAAACGAGCATTTGTAAAATATTTTGTTCCAAGGACCCCCCAGAAGCAAACATTTGAGTTACAAATGTTCGCTTTAAAAAAATATATATTCAAAGACTTGCACACATTTTCATGATTTTCATTTAGAAAATAGCAGATCTACAAGCTCATAGCGCGGCACTCGGTGCCGCGCTATGAGCTTGTATATCTGCTATTTTTGAATAGCCAAAAACAATTGAAAATGATGGAGATGCGTTCAAGAGATGGATAGGCCCAGATCAGGACTGGATCGGGGGCAGGATGGCCCAGACAGATGTACCATTTTATGTGAGAGTGCGTGTGTCTTTGAGGAGTGAGGCAGCCACAGACAGCCACCCCCGGGCTCCATTAGACATGCACTGCATCAAAGGACATCAACAACACAGTCAGACTGTCTGGTGATACTGCCTGGTCTGAGGCGACCTGATGTTATCTACTATTACTACAGCACTGTCCTACGGAGAGCAATAGGGTCACGATTACAACATTTAAGTTGACGATTCATTGACATACAAATGATTTGGATTAAAGAGATAGTTCACCCCCAAAAATGACCTTTTTTCCTATCACGTGGTCAATAATTTCATGACCGGCAGCGGTTCCGGTGTAGGAGACGCAGCGGTTCCGGTAGGAGACACAAAGAGTCTCCTTTGTGTCTCCTACCGGAACCGCTGCCTACCAGTCCGCTGGTCATCAGATTGTAGGCTTAGGAATCCCACAAAAACAAATAAATATCCATGAATTCAAGTCTCCCTGGGGTGACTAATCGATAGATTTTTTTTAACATTTTGGGTGAACTATCTCTTTAACGATGTTTTTGGCATTGAACATGGAACATATGAATAAAAATGTAATTATGTTAGCCTTACCCATTAAAATGTGTCATTTTTTATTTTAACCACTTTAAACATTATTTTATACAAGTATTTGGCTATTCAAAAATAGCAGATATACAAGCTCATAGCGCGTCACTTTGTGCTGCACTATGAGCTTGTAGATTTATTTTTGAAAAATCTTGAAAATTTAACTCAAATCTTTGCTTCTGGGGGGGGGTCCCTGGAACAAAATGCTTTGAGATGGGGGTCCGCGGCCAAATATATATCATTTCGGGGGTCCTTGACATGAAAGAGTTTGAGAACCACTGATATAGAAACATACGTTTTTCAGAAAACTGTTGGGATTCAGAAGACATTTGTAGAATCGGCCTCAAACGTACTGTTCTTAAGGTCTAATACTTTGAAGTTTCTGGATATGGTTAAATTTAAAACGGCACAAATTATTTATAAGGCAAGAAACAAAACATTACCAGGAAATATACAGAAATTGTTTAAGGATAGAGAGGGGAGGTACGAATTGAGAAGGGAATTGAATTTTAGAAATCTTGGTGCTCGTACCACTCTTAAGAGCTTGTGCATATCTGTCAGTGGAGTGAAGCTATGGAATGGTTTACCGGAGGTGGTTCAGCAATGTAAAAATATAATACAATTTAAAAAACATTACAAGCAGAGTCTGATGGAGAAATATAGATATGATAATTAATGGACGTATGGAAACTATAGTGTATACAGTACATAATTATAATAATGGTATGGGGTGTAACGGATTCCGTTGGTGTGTGTGTGTGTATGTATGTATGTGTAGGTATGTGTGTATGTATGTATATATATATATGTATGTATATGTGTATGTGTGTATGTATGTATATTTATGTATGGGTGTACATGTGTTATATGTGTATATATAACGATTAGGGCGTGTTGCCTGCTCAGTAAAGCATGGTAACATAATATGTTGGCATGTTGTGGTGAGTTTCTGACATGTATATGCGTAATAACTAGGAAATTGATGGATTGAGGGGTATGGTGTGATGTGGTAGTGTTGGCGTTTGTATATAACGGTATGATATTTGAATGGGTGTATATTAGTATATGCACGCATTCGGGTGTAATTATGTGTATAAGAATGAAGAAATGGGTGTATATATTGTATATTTTCGAGTGTTCGATTACTACGATCAGTGTAACATCTTGAATGTAATTATGAAATACTTTGAGTGTTCATATAATATGAACTTTATAAAAGATGTATCTAAGTTAAAACAACATGAAGGAAGGATAGGCATAAATAAGCTTTGAGCTTCAGCCTATGCCTTTTTGATCAATCATCATGAACCATTGGCTTATAGTGGGTTATGTTTGGTGTAATTGTTGATGTGGATCAAAATAAACTAACTAACTAAGGTCTTAATGGGTTAAAAAAAACAATGGACTTTAAAACCCCTCCCTGTTAAGCCTCAGTTATACTTAGTTGCACGCTGGTGTCGTGCTCAGTTATTAGCAGATCTACAAGCTCACAACGAGTCACATTCGTGATGCGTTGTGAGCTTGTAGATCTACTATTTACGGCATGCAACACCAACGTGCAACTGAGTATAACTCAGGCTTTAGAATGTAGCTGTGGGAGATAGTGTCACCCTTATAGCTGAAGAGGAGCATTTAGCAGTAATAAGTACTCATTTTTGGCTGTGTAGGAGAAACCAAAATGATAGTTGTCTGGTCGCTAACCCGTAATTACCACGCTTCAAGTACATCATCAGCTACAGTATGCGTCAGATGACAAGTGATTCAGTAAGGAAGAGCGCGCGCGCCTGCTTGCTTTTTCTCTTAAGTGAATAGAACCATTCATCATCATGCAAAATACCTTAAATACCAGAGCTTACATGTAAATCTTCCAGGTGAGGGAGAGGATCATTGCAAGGTACTGGTGGGAGTTTGATTAATTAAAAGACCGGGAACCACTTAAACCATTATTTTATACTTTACTTATTTTAAACCATCATTTTTTTGTGATCGTGAACATTTGTGCAAATCTTTGAATATATATATTTTCTATAAAGCGAACATTTTTAACTCAAATCCTTGCTTCTGGGGGCGTCACTGGAACTAAATATTTCAAGATGGGGGTCCACGGCCAAATACATATCATTTTGGGAGCTCTTGACATGAAAAGGTTTGAAAACGACTGATTATAGCAACATATGTTTTTTTAACCGTTAGCATTTAGAAGACATTTGTAGAATCCCCCAGAAGCAAAGAATTGAGTTTAAAACGTTCGCTTTAAAAAACATATATTCAAAGATTTTCATGATTTTTCCAAATAATTGCAGATCTACAAGCTCATAGTGCTATGAACTTGTATATCTGCCATTTTTTAATAGCCAAAGTATAAGATAATGGTTTAAGTGGCTAAAATGACAGATGCTTTCCCGGTGTTAATGGGTTAAATAGAGCGGGGAAATATGGCAGCCAACTTAATTTACCTTCACGCTTTTGATGTGAGCCCCGGACCCACAACATCTCTCAGCTTTGCACGAGTGACCACAATGGAAACGAGTCCCCAGGACTTTTTTTTGTGTTATCCTTTTAGCCTTAATGTCTGACTGCACCACGTACATTCCTGACCTAATAAAGTATTCAATCAATCAATCAAGTGCACAGACCTCTGGTGAGCTCCGCAATTCGATTAACTTAAGCATGCACACACACAGAACAATACGGGCCATTCAGCCCTGTAGCCTTGAATATGGTCCGTCAACGCTGTAGGTAGGGCTGTTACTTACAATCATTACACAATCGCCTAATTGCAATTTTTTTAGATAATCTCAATTATTTTGCATAATCGGACGTCATAATCGTTTCCATGTTGAAAGATATTCATACATTTTCTAAATGTTTCCAAAAAAATGAAGAAATAGCTGATCTACAAGCTTACAATGCGAGCTTGTAGATCAGCTATTTACGCTATTTAAAAAAAAAAAGTGTAAGTATAAAATACGTCATATCTGCCCTGTGCCAATTTTGATTACGAAGCCTAAAGTAAAGGATGTAAAAGTAATCTGCCCTGATCAATATGTTGTGTTTAACATGGTTTTCCCCTAATAAAGTGACAAAGAAAACCTAACAAAAGAGGCTGGAAGCACACCTACTCTTTGTCCCTTATTGAGGAAAGCTATGCGTCTCAGTCCCTCCCACAGAGGACGCATGAAGAGATGCAAATCTGTGACGCACGTAAGTGAAATAAGTGACAGGACATGCAGCTGGGTGATTGTGGATGTATATACGTGCATGTTATTCTGCACACATGCAGGCAATAAACATGTATGTCATATTGTCCTTGTACTGTAAAACAAATTGCTGAGAAAAATTGGTTGCTCTTGATGTAAAATTGTGAAAAAACAATAAAAAATCAAAAAGTCACAAAAAAAGTCTGTGACGTACCAGAAGAAGTTCTAATGGAAGTTGACAGACAGCTTTGCTTTCAGCAGAGGAATGTGGAAAACAAAACCTCTCTAGTGACAAATATCACATACTGTAGCTACATGAGTCGGTCATACAAGTTACGGTCAAAACTTTTTGGGGACATAATTAAAAACATATTTTTGAGTGTAGGGGGTCTAATCAACAAGCACACGGCCCAAACAGCGGACCCAGTCCCTGTCCGATACTGCCTTAAAGGGTTATTTCATTTTCAAACATGTTTAGGGGTAATTTTAATCGGGCTTTTGTGAGCACCTCAGACAATAAAATTTTTTTTTAAGTTGCTTGTTTCAATATTTAGATATTTGAATTTCATTTTATCAGACACGCCCCCTTCCTATTAAAAAAACCATTGTAACTCAATTAATCCATCATGGTTAAAATGTAGTTTGAAATTCCAATGGGTTTGTGAAAAATAAATAAATAATAATATCTAAACATAATACAAACAACTTAAAAACTGTCTAGAGTGAAACACAAGAGCCTGAGTAGACGTTAAAATGACCCCAAGCATGTTTGAAAGTGAAATATCCCTTTAAATACACCTCACAGTTGACAGACAGCAGGGACCTTGCCAGTGTAGCAGCCCACCTCAGCTCTGCTGCTGCCCACCCAGCGCCAGGCTGCAGCATGCAGTGTGGGCGACAGGCACATGGCGCTATAGGGCCCTGTTTCATTGGATGCAACATTCCTAAGAAAAGTTGCCTGGGTGTATACTGTGCTGTAGGAGGGAGTGGTGGAAAAAGTACTCAAATGTTTTACTTAAGTAAAAGTATCAATACTGCGATGTAGAAGTACTCTGTTACAAGTAGAAGTCTGGTGTTCGAAATGTTACTTGAGTAAAAGTACAAAAGTATTGCTATCAAAATGTACTTAAAGTACCAAAAGTAAAAGTACTGAAATGTTTGAAAATAGCAGATCTACAAGCTCGCAACGCGTCGCGTTGTGAGCTTGTAGATCGGCTATTTTCAAATAGCCTAGGTATAAAATAGGGCTAAAGTGGTTAATGTTTGTTTTATAATGTAATAATGTATATCTGCAAAGTAACTAGTAACTAAAGTTTTCAAATAATTGTAGTGGAGTAAAAGTACAATATTTGCCTCTGAGATGTAGTGGAGTAGAAGTAAAAGTATTGGAAATTGGAAATACTCAAGTAGAGTAAAAATACCTCAAAATTGTACTTAAGTACAGTACTTGAGTAAATGTACTTAGTTACTTTCCACCACCGTCTATAGGGCCCCGTTTCATTTGATGCAACATTCCTAAGAAACACTGCCTGGGAGTATACATACTGTACTGTAGGAGGAATTGCAATCAGCCCCGGGCCCTGACCATAGTGAGGTTATTAATATGGCTGTTATTTCTCACATTGGTTCGAGGAGGAGGCCGCAAATATTGAGCTATGAGCTATTCATCAGCTATGTCAAGGCTAAAAGAAAGAAAGAAGTGTTTGGCTACTGGGTTTTTCAACCCACTGTGGTTTTCATTATTGCTCAACTTTCTACACAGTGCTCCTCTAATGTACTCTCTATGAAGGGTGGGGGGGGGGGAGAGAGAGAGAGAGAGAGAGAGAGAGAGAGAGAGAGAGAGAGAGAGAGAGAGAGAGAGAGAGAGAGAAAAAGACAATATCGTTGTTGTCGGGCAAAAACCTCTTATTTCCATATTCAAAAATGTGTGTTTTTTCCTAAATTAACGCCCTGCTTGATCATACTACAGCGTCACACAAGAGCATCAAAGGTACTACTAGCACTACTACTACTTTTGCTATTTTTGAATGCTGAAAAGTAACAGTTTTGTTACATTACAAGGTTTACCGCCGACTGAGACAGATATATACAACGACTACCTCTCTGCTCTACTACTCCACTTTAACGAGAGATGATGATAATCTGATTACAGTATTACTAGACTGGAACACAATGCCAGGTTGGGGGGGATTCCATAGTTTTCGGGGCAGAAAGCCACATCTCAGTTTCTCTCCACTGGCGTCAGACAGAGATTTGGGGTTGGGTGGGTGGGTGGCCACCCCGGGGTTGGTTTATTTTCTCTAAGATGTTGACAAACAGTCGGTCCCCTGTCCCACGATGGAGGTCGACGCCCATGTGGGGTTCAGTTCAGTGCTCTGTCATGGTAGTGTGAGGACCTAGTAAATAACATGGCCTCTGATTGGCTGCTGACAGGAGGTGGGTTTCAGACAGGGTGGGGTGGGCGGGGCTAAAAGGATTAGTTGGGTGCAGTGGTGGAAAAAAGTACTCAAATGTTTTACTGAAGTAAACGCATCAATACTGCAATGTGGAAGTACTCTGTTACAAGTAACAGTCCGGAATTCAAAATTCAGTTGAGTAAAAGTACAAAAGTATTGGTATCAAGATGTACTTAAAGTACCAAAAGTTAAAGTACTTAAATGTTTGAGAATAGCAAGCTCACAACGCGTCGCGGCGCGTTTTGAGCTTGTAGATCGGCTATTTTCAAATAGCCTATGTATAAAATAGGGCTAAAGTGGTTAATGTATGTTTTATAATGTATATCTGCAAAGTAACTAGTAACTAAAGTTTTCAAATAATTGTAGTGGAGTAAAAGTACAATATTTGCCTCTGAGATGTAGAGGAGTAGAAGTAAAAGTGTAGACATATGGAAATACTCCAGTAAAGTAAAAGTACCTCAAAATTGTACTTAAGTACAGTACTTGAGTAAATGTACTTAGTTACTTTACACCACTTGTTGGGTGGGTGGGACCCTGGGAGGAGTGGTGTGTTACTTCACGTCTAAACAGAGCCCACGTCTATATTCTGATGATGTTGTTTAAGTGTTTTGGGTCAATAACCAGCTAATCCTGGTGAAACTGGTTCCCCGGCTATTCCAGGTACTCTCTCAGTGAATTCTTGTGATTTCTTTTCGTCTCCTCTCACTCAGGCAGGGCTATAGGAGAGGTTTTCTCTCACTCAGGCAGGGCTATAGGAGAGGTTTTCTCTCACTCAGGCAGGGCTATAGGAGAGGTTTTCTCTCACTCAGGCAGGGCTATAGGAGAGGTTTTCTCTCACTCAGGCAGGGCTATAGGAGAGGTTTTCTCTCACTCAGGCAGGGCTATAGGAGAGGTTTTCTCTCACTCAGGCAGGGCTATAGCAGAGGTTTTCTCTCACTCAGGCAGGGCTATAGGAGAGGTTTTCTCTCACTCAGGCAGGGCTATAGGAGAGGTATTCTGGGGTTATATGAATCTTTTATAACCACTTAAAGTTCAGCGCTGTCAAGCCATCCTTAAGCAGGATCAAGCTGCTAATTGAAAAGAAATGCAAGGCAACCAATACCGTCTGAGTCTAACTGAGCAGTGCAGATTACCCACAACAACCCACTACTATTTCACAACACTGTCAGTGTCTTGGCAAAGATGTTATTATGTATGAATAGAAGGGCAGGGTCAACTCAACACAGACAAAAAAGTCCAACCTGGTTGTTATCCACCCAACATTTAGAATAGGACTTAATTAGCTTATGTCAGTGATGGAAGTACTCAAATATCTTTACGTAAAATTATTGATACCACAATGTATAAATACTCTGTTACAAGTAATAGTCTGGTATTCTGAATTTACTTGAGTAAAAGTACAAAAGTATTGGCATCAAAATATACTTAAAGTACCAAAAGTAAAAAACATTCATTATGCTGAATGTCCCATTTCACAAGTTTTAAAATGTATACAAATCTTTCAAAAAAAGCAGATCTTGTACTTAGTTACTTTACACCACTGCTTATGGTATAGCCTCCGTTGCCAGCATTGCTGATTCCAAGCAGAGGCATGACACTTGCTCCCTCTCCCCCTGCACAAATGAGGCGAGAGGCGTTGGCTTTTGACACCCAGCCCTGCACTGTCGGATTTACTACAGGTTTTACGAGTTCAGAAGAAGGCTCTCACTCACATAGTGGCGTAATTTGTGTATTTTCTTAACGCTAGACAGGAACAAGGCTGTGACTGACTAATGAGACAGAACCAATGGCTGGCCAATGTACCGACACTAGCAGTTATCCAATTTGATATATATATTTTTATACCACGGTTAGTTCAGACCCTGCATTGTGATTTGCAGGGGGCATCAATATGTCCGTACGACAGAATGTTCTTCATTAATGTGTTTTGTTCATGTAATGTGCAATGAAAGCACTGACTGTACGACCCAATTATTGAAATCCCAAACACGGAACAGACTGTGGACCATGCTGCATTGATGCCTCCTGTATACAGCCAGCAGTGGCTGACTTGTCTCCAGGTTTGCTTTAGAAAAGCTTAACTCATTAAGACTTGAGGCCACAAACCATCTAAATCAGTGGTTCTCAAAGTTTTCGTTGCCAAGGACTCCCAAATTGATTTATATTTGGCCGCGGACAATAATGTCCATCACAAGCCGGCGTGTTTGTTGTTGCAACCACCTACGTCAGTGGTTCTCAACCAGTGGTCCGGGGACCACCAGTGGTCCTTGAGGGGGTTCCAGGTGGTCCCCAGCTAAATGATGGAGGGCTGGTAACCAAATGGACCCTTATAGATCTTGAGAGTGTAAAATGAAACCTGGTTTCATTTTACGCTCTCAAGAATTACATTATTATCGGCATTACTTAAATTACAAGAAACACAATTAGAGAATGCAGAAGAATTGCTATTTTTGATCAACGTTTGCCTGTTATCTCTCTTATTAGTACAACATCAATACAGCATGGATGGAATTGTGGACAAAATCGTATCCAACGATAACAAAATATTCTAAGTCTTGGGTTCTGAGACTTGGCAAAATCTCATCAAATGGTGGTTCCGTGGCTCAAATGCCGAATTAATAATGGACCTTGATATGAAAATGGTTGAAACCCACTGACCTACGTGAATACTAGCAACAGCCACAACAACGAAACTGCAGTATAATTGCAATGACACACTCAAGGTCATTCTATGAAATATATTGACAACGCTGTGCTGATGTACGGCACTGGCCTCGCGCCTGCTATGACCTCAGCACACACAGGTGCCAATATATCACAGTATGGCACGACCTCGAGTGCATCGACAGCATGAAAATGCTGATATCCACGATAATTGGCTATCATGATTTTCACTGTAGTGTACAGAGAGAATAATTCATTAAAACATCATCTATGCTGCTTGACCTTTTAAACCTGTGTGTGTGATTCCAGAAGCATAGACAAAGACATGGAAGCACATTACGGGATTACATAAACAGAGGAAGTTTAATAAAGACGATGTATCAAGAAGATCCGTGTTTTGGTCCATAAACTATTATATCACATTTAACACATTGCCCAGGGCCAGTTCTAGTGTAAACAGAAGGGACAGTGGGAGGATTGTCTCTATTATAACAACTCATCTGCACACTCAGTCACGCATCTTTTACTGTAAAAGTATCAATACTGCAAGTAAAAGTCCGGTAATCTTAAACTTTACTTGAGTGAAAGTACAAAAGTGTTGGCATCAAAATATACTGAAAGTACCAAAAGTAAAAGTACTCATTGTGCAGAATGTCCCATTTCACAAGTTCATAAATGTATACAAATCTTTTGAAAATAGCAGATCTACAAGCTCACAATGCGTCGCACCGTGACGCATTGTGACCTTGTAGAGCGGCTATTTTCAAATGGACGAAATATATATATAGGGCTGAAGTGGTTAATGTATGTTTTGTGATAATAATCCTAATCTACTAAGTAACTAGTAACTAAAGCTGTCAAATAATTGTAGTGGAGTAAAAGTACAATATTTGACTCTGAGAAGTAGTGGAGTAGAAGTAGAAGTATTGAAAATGGGAAATACTCCAGTAAAGTACAAAAAAAGAAATCCTCAAAAGTGTACTTGAGTAAATGTACTTAGTTACTTTACACCACTGTGCACTCTACAGCTGTGGAACTGCTCAATTAATCACATTTTATTTTATTAGCGGTTCGGGCAGCCGGGCTGCCCTGCCCGCCCTCCCATTAGCCAATTTTATTATAGGAGGAAAACAAGATAATCTTGTTTTTTGTTATTATTGTGCCGCATTCCAGTTCACAATGATGCTCTTGTTTTGTCACTGTCGGCTACAAACCTTGTATCTCCATATTTCTGCTTTTAATGTTTTTTTTTCATAAATTAATGCCCTATACACACAACATGCAAAAGTAGCGAGAATAGCCGATCTACAAGCTCACAACACCTCACATCGTGAGCATAGGCGGCGGGTGAGTTTGACAATTGGGAAGGCTGGGGTTCGGCCACGCGCAAAGCGCGTGGCCGAAAAAGAAAAAAATTGTGGTTTCTGGGCGGATTATGTTAGTTTCTTCTTGGTTTTTGGTTACTTTATTTCGGTTATAGGGCTAGGGTTAGGGTTAGGTTATTTAATTCTTATCTTTGCCTGATTTTACTGATTTATTATCAAAAAAATTACTAAATAATGCTGCGTACATATATTATATATAATTTGCACAATTCCCAGAATTTCCCAGCATAACATTTGGGAAGGCTTAGCCTACCCTAGCCTTCATTACCCGCCGCCTATGGTCGTGAGCTTGTAGATCTGCCATTTTCACTATTTCCGAACAATTTTGAAAGTCAAAGGGATAGTTCACCCAAAAAAATTCTTTTTTTCTATCGATTAGTCACCCCATGGAGACTTGAATTCATGATATTTTTTTTGTTTTTGTCGCATTCCTAATGCCAATAACTTTCCGGTAGGAGACACAAAGGAGACTCTTTGTGTAAGTCTAAAAAATATCCATGAATTCAAGTCTCCATGGGATGACTAATTGATGGGAAAAAAAGTCATTTTGGGGGTGAACTATGCTTTTAAAGTGGTTAAATGTGTCTGTGGGTTTTACAAGCTCGTGACTAAACAATAACTACATCAGATCCATTGGAACACAGGTTATTTTTTTTCCATTTCCCAAAGGAGGGTTCCACCCGGCAGCGACGTCTTGTGTTGTTATAATCCAGCGCACCCCTTTCCTTTGCGGCCTTTGATCCCCTCCCTAAAAAGACCAAAGTCTCTCTCGATAGGCTGTGACAGCGTTCAGTTCGGCTCCAAAGCCAAGATGACGGAAACAGAGAGACCTTGGACGACATAGAAAGGTCAAACCAATTCAGCTGTTTGGAAACACTTTGCTTTCAAAGGAATGAGGAACAAGAACAAAATACTGTGCAAGATTTACCCAGTGGTGTCTGTGTCTGCACCACAAGGCAATGTTTAAATATAAACGGGTCAAGACTTTATGGGCCCTATCTTGCGCAAATAGCCGATCTACAAGCTCACAACGTGTCGATGTCGAGCGACTAGTTGAACTATTTTACAAATGTTTTTAAAAATAGTAAAATACTGTATGGCCAATACGTTTAGGGATAAGGGATATGAAAAAAGAAGGAGCAAAAAACCTTATAAAGAAAGTGGAACCGGATATAACATGGCACCACTTCTCCATTGAACTCAGTGGACGCAGCCAGGCGCCCTGTTCTTTTGTCGCCCTATGAATGGTGTCCTCAAGTTCGATAGAACACTTTTAAAAAAATCCACTGTTTAAAAATGTGTTTTTCTTTTAAAGTTGAATAATGCACAATGTTTCCAACCTCAATGAGTAATCGTGTTAAATAATCGTGATCTCAATATTGACAATTGATTATGATTTTTGCCAAAATTGAGCAGCCCTATGCAGAGTCCTACAGTGGCATCTCACTCTGTATAGCGGTACAAAATAAGAATTGAAAGAATGTCTACAATGTGGATGGTGGTAGAATTAATTAATTAATTAATGAATTAATTGCCGCTCAAATAACTGCGAACATTAGGAATAGAAATTACTGTGAGCTTGTAGATCTGCTATTTTTGAATAGCCAACATTATAATGGATAAAGTAGTTAAAATGATTGTGATGCCATGTTAACTGCTTTTACTGGGGACCCCCTGGAACACCCCCAAGGACCCGCTAGGGGTCCCCGGCACCCACTTTGAGAAACGATGACCTAAAAGAGGATTGGCTGGGAAACATTCACTGGCTGCTGTCACATCGCATCAATCTGCATTACATTGGCACAATAAATATGCCACTTTGCATGTTTGATGTGTGATTGAGGGCAATATTAGTCATTTAGCTTTGTGCCCTGCCCTCTCTACCCCTGAGGTGTGTGTGCGTGTGCGTGTGCGTGTGCGTGTGTGTGTGTGTGTGGGGGTGTGGGGGTGTGTGTGTGTGTGTGTGTGTGTGTGTCTCATCATCAAACAGGTGGCTGATGAACAACTCCTCTAGGCTAAATTTGCGGTCTGAAACAGCAGGGTGAGAAAAAAATATAATTCATTCATTCATTTACAATTTAAATGTGTCAAGATGAATGTGGGTTGAAAGAAAGTGGAGCTCAAGTGAGACGTGATGTCAGCCAAGCAAAGCAGAATTTAGACTAAAGGTTCAAATCGCACGCTGCCACAGATTTCTCTGTCTGAGCAGTCCTCAACCCACTGACCTCCTTCATTAATCCATTAAGACCGGGAACGCATCTGTGTCAATTTAAGATTTATTTCGCTATTTTTTGAAAAATCGTGGAAAATTTGTGCAAATCTTTTAATATATACAGTATATATGCTTTAAAGCTAAACTATTTAACTCCGATCTGTGCTTCTGGGGGTCCCTGGAACAAAAATACCCGCGGCCAAATACGTATCATTTTGGGTGGTCCTTGACATGGAAAAGTTGGAGCACCACTGATATCGCAACATACTGTTAGGATTTAGAAAACATTTTTAGATATGTATTTGGCTGCGGACCCCCCATCTCAACATGTTTTGTTCCAGGGACCCCCCCCCCCCAGAAGCAAATATTTGAGTTACAAATGTTCGCTTTAAGAATATATATATTCAAAGGTTTGCAAGCTTGAGCTTGTATATTTGCTATTTTTGAATACCTCAAAGAAATTTAAAATGACACGGATGCGTTCCGGGGATTGAATGGGTTAAGATGGGCTGCAACGATATCAGCCTCCATCAAGTTTCTCTCTCTGCCGTTCAGGATGAGACGAGAGGCTGGCTGGCCAGACTATTCAGGGTGTGACAAGTGCAGCATACAGACAGATCAACTTCTCAGATAGTGTGTCGGTGCCCAGTCTGCACAATGAGAGTGTCCGTCTGTCTGTGTGCCACCGACAGTGTGCCACCGTCTCTCTTCTTTCCCCCTCGACACGTATGAGGCAGATGGCCGCCCACCCTAGAGCCTGGGTCTGCCTGACGTTTCTTCCAGTTGAAGGGATAGAGTTCACCCAAAAATAATTTGTTGATGAATAATTTGATGACCAGCGGACCGGACCCGCTGCTGCCTGCCGCTCATCAAATTATTGGCTTAGGAATGCAGATCTTTTTTTTCCCCCATGAAATCAAGTCTCCATGGGGTGACTAATATCTGCTCTACATGTAAAGTGTCTTGAGACAACTTGTTGTGATTTGACGCAATAAAATGTAATTGTGTGCCACCGACAGCGTGCCACCAACTGACCCACTGGGTCATGGATTAGAACGAAAAATCTAATTGTCCTGAAGCTATTTATGGATAATGGTGCATTTTTTGACTCGTTAAACAGATTCATAAAGACTTTTCCCAGATGAATATAACGGTGATCAACATTTTTCCAAAGCACTCAAGTTCATCTTGCCGACAAGGTCATACAGGATTTTACTAATGGCTCCTCAGGCCCCTCTACCCCCCCCCCCCTCCCAGTAGATATCAGAGAGATTAGCTTTCATCAAGTCTCACTTATTCATTTTCTCTCCAAGGCCAGTTAACCCACTAACGCCGGGAAAGCATTCTGTCATTTTTTTTCTCTGTCATCACAATCTTTTAACCATATTTTATACTTTGGCTATTCAAACATAGCAGATATACAGATCTGCTTTAAAAAAAAAAAAACATTTTAGCTAATCTTTTTTAGATATATTATTTAATATATATATTATTTAAAGTGAACATTTTTAACTCAAATCTTTGCTTCTGGGGTTACCTGGAACAAAATAGTTTCTGATGAGGGGGGGGGGGGGGGGGGGTCCGTGGCCAAATACATATGATTTTTTTTTTTTACATGGAAATAGTTTGAGAACCGCCGATATAGCAACAGGTTTTTCAGAAAACAGTTTATTAGACATTTTTGTAGAATTGGCCTCAGGTCTTACTGGGTTAAGAGCTCCCCACTAAAAGAGGAATGCAGAAGAGCAAGGCAGACTATAGCTGAGTGCATGGCTTTAGTGTTGGGCTGAGTCACAGCAAAGCAAAAAGAAGCCTATATAACACGTGACGGCATACATACTGTGAGGTGAAGAACCTTATTCATATGAATTATAATGACCGACTCAGGAGGCGCTTTGACTGTGCAGATGCGGTGTGTTTATTCACTCTGATTGATTGACATGTGCCTTGACAGCTGTGTCAAGCCGTACCTTCTGCTTACGCCACACATACTATAGTCAAAACATACCGTATGCGTGAGGGAGACGTTCAGCCTCCAAACTATTGATTAGGACCAGAAGACCAGAAGAGCCTTTGTAATAAATACCTGCACTACATGTCCAGGCAGCTAACCCATTTAAAGCCTCACTATGTAACTTTTTTTCTATTAATAAAATGTAATTTTGTCCAATCTGTATGGCAGAGTATATATATTTTTTTTTGCTTTTATGCCTTTATTGACAGGACAGTAGGTTGACAGGAAATGGGGAGAGAGATGGGAAGTGACATGCAGCATAGGACGTCAGCCTCGGGACTTGAACCCGAGACGCGCCGTCAGGCAACTTTGGAGCCTAGGTGCCATGGTAGTGTATGTTAATACAATATAACTTATACCATTGGGGTGGCTGTATTTTGTCTCCCTGCTCTTCTATTCAGACATTTAGATCGTGTCAAAGGTCATGTCTCACCTAGACGGATTTTGACCTCCTTATGTCAGCACTTGCAGGTTCTAATTCAGGGTAGAAGTAGGAAAGTTACGTAGCTAAAGTATCATGAACGGGAGCCGACCTTAAACCACTTAAGCTCCGCTATGTTGCGGCTGTTAGAAAATAGCCACTCTACAAGCTGACAACGCGTGGCTTGGCGATGCGTTGTGAGCTTGTAGATCTAATCTAGTTTTAATGACGTGGCCAAAAATAGGGACGCCGAGCGTTAATGTGGTTAACTAAGTCCTTGAGCAGCCTGTACTGGCAGACGTGGGAAGTCTGGGAACACGGTAAGCTTTTGCTAAGGCCTACGTAAAGGTTACAAAATGTCACATTTCCTATATGCCAATCAAAATGTAGCTCAGCCAGTTAGTCCACACACTATAATTATTGTGAGTGCGAGACCCAGTGGTAGAAAAAAATCATATAGTCATTGAGTATAGATTATACTTAAAGGAGTAGTTCACCGATAAAATTACTTATTTTAAATCAATTACACACCCCATGAAGCCTTGAATTCATGTTTCTTTTTTTTTTGGTTGGATTCCTAAGACAATAATTTGATGACCAGGTGTATTTCCGGTAGGAGACTCAAAGAGTCTACTTTGTGTCTCCTACCGGATACATTAGTATCTTTCCTCAGGTAATCAAATTATTGGCTTAGGAATGCGACAAAAAAAATTAATAAATAATGAATTCAAGGCTTCTTGCGGTGTGTACTGTAATTGATAGAAAATAAGTAATTATTTGGGTAAATTACTCCTTTAATGTATACTTGTCAAATATTTTAGTCAGATAAGTCTTGTAGTGAGATGCAGCTGTCAACCCATATCTCTCTCCAGGGTGGTGAGATCAGTTTGTGCTAAAGAGCACAAAGTAAATTTATGAACGTGCCAAAGCATCGCGACACTGTCCATCATTGCCAGTCTGACAACCAAATCTTGCAATACTACCGAGCCCGAAACGATAGCTACCGCTGTTTAGATGACTCAATAAAACCACGTACTGCGCGCATCGAAAAAACAGTGATCACAAAAAAATAATTGATATGTCTTCTTTTATATTCCTGAACCGATTATATGACAAAGGTCGCAATCGTTCAGAAATAGCGTTTGTTGATAAGCTGGTCCAGCCGGCTCTCATTCACTGCAATGTATTTCATCGAACTTCCGGTGCGAGGAGTTTGCCATCGTGAGCGTCATGGTGCATGCCCGGTGTCCAGCGCGTCCCTTCCTTCATTTACCTTCCTTGGTTGGGACTGAGTACAGTTTTGTGAAAACCCCCTCATCCAGCAGGTGATCCACATTTATCTATTTTCAACTGTCCTTCCGTAAGTCTTAGCCAGCTAGTATAAAATAGCCATGTAAGGAGCGACCAGCCTGTTCTTGTGTGGCTCTGAAAGGGTATAAAATGCTGTGTGAAACGTGTGTTGAGAGAACTCTTGGCTGACGCCAGAGGACTCTCCTTGTGGGATGAGTTCCTAATAAAAAAGATAAAAGACTGATCGGTGACATGTGGTGGTTCTTCTTCTGTCTATGAAGACCTTAATACGTTTAAAACTTCCCATCACAACCCTAGGGTTCGAATCACAGCAGGCACCCGTCTTTTCTTGCATGTCTCTCCTATCTCTGGCCTTGGTTTCCTGTCTCTTTAACCCATTAAGAGCGGGAACGCATCTGTGTCATTTTTAGATTTATTTGGGCTAATAAAAAAAGTAGCAGATATCCAAACTCATAGCGCGGCACTCGCTTGTAGATCTGCGATTTTTTTTAAAATCGTGAACATTGGTGCAAACTGCAAATCTTTGAATATATATTTTTTCAAGCGAACATCTTTAACTCAAATCTTTGCTTCTGGGGGTCCCTGGAACAAAGTATTTTCATAGGGGGGTCCACGGCCAAATCCATATAATTTTGGGGGTCCTTGACATGAAAAAGTTTTGGCACCACTGATATATCAACATAGGTTTTTTTCAAAAAACTGTTAGGATTTAGAAGACATTTGTAGAATCCCCAGAAGCAAAGATTTTAGTTACTTAAAAAATAGATATATTCAAAGATTTGCACACATTTTCAAGAGCTTGTATATCTGCTATTTTTGAATAGCCAAAGAAATCTAAAGTGACCGGTCTTAATGGGTTAACCATATCTGAAATAAAGCATAACAAAGTAGCTCATTGCAAAGTTGCAGCTTTTGTCCTTCCATTGTCTAAATAGTGGAAGGAACAATCACCCCCGTCTTTGTCCGCTGTGCTTCAGCCTGTACCAGGGTTGCAGGATTACACTGGATACATTGTTGCCACCCGTTCCACTTGTCAAGTCTGATGTCACAAAGCTTTAGATTTATAAGTCCTGCGGGAGAACGATGACTAAATCACAATCGCATCCAGAATGGTAAGACTAGCAACACGATAAGCATTGAAAGAGCTCTCTCTCTCTATTCCCCCCTTTTTACTGTGACTGCTTAGAAGTGAGTCTTTGATCTCACCTCTGCCTCCCTACAGGGTGCTACACGTGAATGCATGGGTGTGTATAGGCTACTGTATTATGTGAGCATGGCATGCAAACACTGTATAAAAGTACAAAGAGAAGCCCAGCATGCTTCAGCCAGTTGAAAGTTGGAAGGTCTCGTCGCTGCTCAACAGGGACAACATGAATCAGAGAGAATAATATTTGGGCACTTTAGGAGAGACTATACCCAAATAAAACACTGGTCTGCACATATTTATTATTTTGCAGGGGTGACTGAGTGACGTTTCGACACCTGTTTGAAGTGGAAACGTCAGTCACCCCTGCAAAAGAAAAATAATAAAATACGAGCAGACCAGTCGAGTCCTCCAGTATTTTATTTGGGTATAGTCTCTCCTGAAGTGCCCAGGTATTATTCTCTCTGGTTCACTGTATTAAGTACAGTTTTCACACTCTATTTTCATTCAGAGTAAGTGGAGCAATTTCAATTTGATCAGGCACGTTGCATCAGATCAGAGCATCGCTTCTTCCTGGATTGGCTTTATCAACGTGTGTGCTACTGTGAATAAGCAGTCCATCCCATGTGTAATGCTATTTGACTTATGAATTGCACTTCTTTCCCAGCTTCTGGGGGTCAGTGATTATCACAACAAGACCCTGTGTTTGTTCATTTTTGTGTGCTACTGCCTCAGCCAGAAGAGATAAGACGCTCTTTCAAATCAAATGACTCTCTCACAAAGCAATATGAAAGAAAGGAAAATTACTCACAGGTTTTTTTGTTTTAGATTATTTGGAAACAACCCAACCATGCTAAGCCGCAAGGCATGTTTACAAGACATCAATATAATAGCTGATGATGATGATGATGATGTTGTGTCACAATCAAAATGTCTTTGTTATGAGCCGCTCTTTGTGAAGGCTTAATACATAATATAATATCTCTGGCTCTTTACCAAGCAAGCAGGTGGCTCTGTGGCAATGAACTCGCTGCTACCTGAAAAGTGCCCTGACCAGTATCACATCACATAAAAACAGCTATCCTCAATAATTGGCAATTTACCAAAGAATTCACATCACATGGAAGAGAAAACCCTCCCTTAACCCATTCAATCCGGGAACGCATCCGTGTCATTTTCTTTGGCCATTCAAAAATAGCAGATCTACAAGCTCATAGCGCAGCACCGAGTGCTAGCTTGTAGATCTGCTATTTAAGAAAATTCGTGAAAATGTGTGCAAATCTTTGAATATACAGTATATATAATTTTTTAACTCAAATCTTTGCTTCTGGGGGTCCCTGGATCAAAATATTTTGAGATATGGGGGGGGGGGGGGGGTCGATGGACAAATACATATCATTTAGGGGGGTCCTTGACATGAAAAAAGTTTGAGAACCACTATACTGTATAGCAGTGTTTCCCAACCTTTTTGGTGCCAAGGCACACCTGGCATAGCCAAAAGATCCCAGGGCACACCTAGATATACGGTGTGCATATATTATATATACTGTATATATAATATATATAATATATATATAAAAATGTCCCCCCAATAATTTGATTGCTGCTACAAAATATTTACTCATGTACACAAGATGTAATAAAGAAACCTTACAAACATTACATAATGTCTTTGGTCTACAAATATACAAACTTGGGTCAGTGCTGACTGGAGGAGTCTGATTTCACCTTACCAGAGTAAAAAGTGATAGCATTATTGCGGACGCATGCGCAGTTACCCACTACAGATGGTTACCAAAACACTCGCCCCAAAACAGGTCGCCCACCTGGTATTCCTAAACGTAACCTCAGTAAACTATGTCTAAACCTAACCTTATTCCTAAACGTAACATCAGTAAAACTATGCCTAATACTAAACTTATTTCTAACCTTATCTTCAGTAAAACAAATACAAGAACCGCTGGTCCACGAAAACAAATGGGGGTAGCGTGCTTTGGGGCGAGACTTTCGGTTACCGCAGCTGCGAGTGAACAGACCATCTCCCGATCTCCGTGGAGTAATTAAACACCACAAATTACGTTCACACTAACACCCTGGAGCGATTTAGAAGCACTTTATAAGAAATCTAACACTTATGTTGATTTAAAGTTAGTACAGTTAGTTAGTTAGTGTTTTATTGTCGGACATTCATCATCATGGCAGGTTATAATATGACAGCCCCTCTTGGCTCTTGGCCGCCGTATCGGCCCGTTCCGACCCACAATGTAGTAATACTGAGTGCCAAAGCATATACCCTGTGCCCTTTTTATACAGTACCAGGTAGGCCAACATATTTGCATTCCTATGGGTGATGGTCGCTACACTGAATGGACTCGGGCGTGGGCCGTGGCTGTGTGTGAAACGGATGATGGCCGTATCGATTGACGGATGATCGCCGCTATTGTTCTCGAGGGGCTGGGTTCACACCTTCTTCAAACGGCGCGGCACACCTCAGCAGTAGCCCCGGCCCAAAATCGGGACGTTTGCCAGGGTTGATAAACACTGCTGTATAGCAATATCCGTTTTTTCTTTTTTTTTTTACTGTAGGATATAGAAGACATTATTAGAACCCCCAGAAGCAAAGATTTTGGTTAAAAATGTTTGCTTAAAAAAATATCCATTCAAAGACTTGAACACATTTTAACGATTTTTCTAAAATAGCAGATCTACAAGCTCATAGCGCTATGAGCTTGTAGATCTGCTATTTTTTAATAGCCAAAGAATAAAATAATGGTTAAAGTGGTTACACAGATGCGTTCCCGGTTTTAATGGGTTAACCCCCTCAATCCACCACTTTGTTTGCTTCCACCTGTGAGAGAGGTTACACAAGGACATAATATCAAGTTAAATCAAGTTCTCTTATCTCTACTGTGTGTGTACCGAGTCCTGGCTATTCCCACTAAAATACATACCGGTAAATGTTATCTAATCGTCATAAATTCATGCAATTATTATGTGGTTTTGTAAGCAAAGCAAGCATGTGGACGGAATATTTCTCTGAAAATAATCATTTAGTAAAATTGTACAGGCAAGGTTTTTATCTATTATCTACTCGTTCATTCAAAGACTATTTATTTATACAATGTGCTGCAAAACTGTGCCAAGTTTTCCACAATAGATAGGAGAGGAAATCATTTGCAACCAAGGCCTTTCTTTTTTACTTTTTATTTTTTTCATTAGTTTTCTTCGACAGTACCAGGGGGCACACCCCGACAGCAAAGGACGTTCTAATCTAATCTGTGACATATGATATTTTGCAGCCCACGTTTTGCCCAAACCCCCCCCCCAACCCCTTCAAGGGTATTATCTTGTTTTAACCCATTTAGACCGGGAACACATCCGTGTCATTTTAGATTTCTTTTGGCGATACAAAAATAGCAGATCTACAAGCTCATAGCGCGGCACGCTTGTAAATCAGCGATTTAAAAAAAACATTTTGTGCAAATCTTTAAATATATTTTTTTAAAGCGAACATTTGTATCTCAAATCTTTGCTTCTGGGGGTTCTACTAATGTCTTCTAAACTTTTTTCATGTCAAGGACCCCCAAAATGATGGCCACGGACCCCCATCTCAAAATATGTTGTTCCAGGGACCCTACAGATCGGAGTTAAAAATGTTCGCTTAAAAAAATATATATTCAAAAGATTTAACAATTTTTTCCCGATTAAAAAATAAATTGCAGATCTATAAGCTCATAGCGCGGCACTCGGTGCCGCGCTATGAGCTTGTATATCTGCTATTTTTGAATAGCCGAAGGAATCTTAAAATAACACAGATCCGTTCACGGTCTTAATGGGTTAAAGCAATTCAAAACAAAAAACTAATTAAGATACATTAATGTCACTATATCAGTGCAGTTGTGAATAAACCACCTGTTGAGATTATTATTATTATTTTTTATCATTCCTCCGCTGGCGAACAGCCAACGCCCGGAGGGAGACAGTTAGGGTTGGGAGCCTTTTGGATTTTAACGATTCCAGTTAATTAACGATTCCCTCTTAACGGATTCCTTATTGGTTCCCTTTAACGATTCCTATAGGGGGTTCCATTTCTACACTCTCACAGAGTTATGGTTGATCCTTGAAATTATAAAGTTTGAGAACCACCTGGTATTGTAATTGCATAGCAGACGTCAGAAGTCTTAAAGCCCACTCCACACCAATGATTCGCCATGCAACTCCTTGCAACATGCAACTACTTGAGTTGCATTGGTGTGACATGGCCTTAAAACCGTTTCGTTGCAAGGAGTTGCGAATAGTTGCATTTGTGCGGTTTGGCTTTATCTGCCATCTTCCACATGAAACCAACACACCATTATTCGACCCCACCTTGTTTATTCACATGGGAATTTTGCTACGATGGGAGCCAGGCATTTTGACCAAAGGCATTCAGTGTGTTCTTTTTCTGTTGGAATGCTTACAGTCAAATAAGGTCATGTGGTGACAATCAAATCAAATCTCACTTGAGTAGCTCCTGCCCTGGCCTGGAGCATAAACATCCTTCACAGAGGGTTAGGCTTAGGTTTGTGCGGTATTTGTTATGAAGTGACCTCACCTGCTTGTCATTAGTGTTGCCAGAGTTTGCGAGAGAAATAAGCAACCGGGTCTATGAAAACAAGACCAAAAGAAGCGACTATTATAGGCCACATGAACACTTTGAACCTATATAATGTACATCAGCTATTTGAAAATAGCTGATCTACAAGCTCATGACGCGCTGCGATGCAACGAGTTGTGAGCTTATAGATCTGCTATTCATATTTTCAAAGAATAATCTTGAAAAAATAATTTAAATACATTTTACACAAATCTTGAATGGGGGTCCCTGGCACAAAATATGTTCAGATCTGTGGCCAAGTACATATCAATTTGGGGGTGTCCTTGACATGAAAGAGTTTGACAACCACTGATTTAAACAACATTTAGGAAAGAAACCCAAATAAGCAACCACACTTTAGAAAGAAGCCCAAAAAACCGCAACCGCTTATAATAAGCAGACGTGGCAACACTGGTTATTAGCCCGATTCGCCAACTTTAGTACGGTCTGGCTGAGGGCATGAATAATAAACAGAGGACTCCTACTCATAGCAGAAAACGTTTATCATGAAAGGGTCTCTTCTTCAAGGGAGAAACTAGTGGTGTTGCTGCTTTCTTTAATCAGTAGTGCTGGAATCAAAAGCCTATTTACAAATCAAGTCAGATTTTGGGGCATGTCATTATTGGTGCAAGTTTTCAAAAAATCTTCTACAAGCTCAGCTATTTCGGCTATTTTTTGCTTGAGTGGTTAAAAAACGACTTGAAAATCTATTGTTTTTAACAAGCAACGCAGCCTTGCGACTACATGAATAATTCTCAGTGATAAGCCCGGGTCAAGGACTGGCAAACCATGCCTCTGCCACAGAGGCTGCCTGGTGAAAAGGATTTAGAATAGATATAAAGCTAAGGCTTGATTTAACCCTTTCAATCCGGGAACGCATCTCTGTCATTTTAGATTTATTTGGCTATTGAAAAATAGCAGATCTACAAGCTCATAGCACGGCACGCTTGTAGATCTGCTTTTTTTTTATTTTTATCATGAACATTTGTGCAAATCTTTGAATATATATCTTTTAAAGTAAAATGTTTTAACTCAAATCTTTGCTTCTGGGGGGATTCTACAAATGTTTTCTAAATCCTAACAGATTTTTGAAAAAAATGCATGTTGCTATAATATCAGTGGTTCTCAAACTCTTTTCATGTCAAGGACCCCCAAAAATTATATGTATTTGGCTGTGGACCCACATCTCAAAATATTTTGTCCCAGGGACCCCCAGAAGCAAAGATTTGAGTAAAAAGAAGTTTGCTTTAAAATATATATATCCAAAGATTCGCAAACAAATCTAGATTTTTCTAAAATAGCAGATATACAAGCTCAGCACAGATGCGTCCCCGGTCTTAAAGGGTTAAGAGTTGTGCATGGGTGAAACCAGAAATAGCCAATCTCTTACAAGCTCACCGTAAGCTTGTACAACGGCCCTATCTTCTGTGCACAACACCGGCGCGCAACAAAGTAAATTTATATTAGCAGTGCCAACCTAACCTAGTCTCCATTTTTTATTGTTTGGCTGTTTGTGGGGAATTTGGCACAGAGCTGCTGCACGCTTGGACCCCTTTCAGCCACAAGGAACCCGCTCACACCTCCACAATGCTGACACTAAAAGGCCAGGCAGGGGAGGGAGAGAGAGAAGGTTTACAAAACAAAGAGGGAGTGTTCTGCAAATGGATGTTGGATTTTCTTGCTTTTTTCTTGAGTGCATGGGGAGGGGGGGGGAGCTGGGGGGTAAGGGGGGGGGGCAAACAATAATAGTCCCTTTTGGCCGTAACGGTAGCAGAGGTCCAAACTAGGACAGGTCTCACCACAACACAGCCAGCGTTAACCCATTAAAACCGGGAACGCATCTGTGTAATTTTTTAAGATTTCTTTGGGCTATTGAAAAATAGCAGATATACAAGCTCATAGCGCTATGAGCTTGTAGATCTGCTATATTTGAAAAATCTTGAACATTTGAGCAAATCTTTGAATATATTTTTTTTAAGCGAACATTTTTTACTCATGTTACAACTTCTGGGGGTCCCTGGAACAGAATATTTTGAGATGGGGGTCCGCGGCCAAATACATTTTGGGTGGTCCTTGACATGAAAAAGGTTTGAGAAGTAAAAAAATAAATAGCAGATCTACAAGCTCATAGCGCGGCACTCGGTGCCGAGCTTGTAGAGCTTGTAGAGCTTGTATTCTATTTTTGAATAGCCAAAAGAAATCTATAAAATGACACACAGATGCATTCCCGGGTCTTAATGGGTTAAAAGAGGGATGTGTGTTTGCATTGACCTTAAACTGGAAGCCTTCCCACACTCCTCTCTGTAAGAAAACATCTGGAATTGACTCCGCTCTGTGGCACAGCATAACAGGGACCTGGCATATAGTCCAACCCCAAGTATTAAAGTTGTCTATAAAGAGGGGTAATTTATGCCCCACTGGATTACTCCATTCATGCCTTATAAAATCTCCACACAGACTGCCTGTTTCAGTGCTACTGCATGAGGAGGAGGCCCGGAAGAACAAGGTATGGGGGCATCTCTCACTTCATTTCCCCCTCCCTCCCTTCAGGCGGAGGTTACATCAGTGCATTTCTCCGGCAGTGAGCAAAACAAGGTGACTTGGGGTAACAGCTTAATAACTCTTGCCAGACAATGCAAAGACAGGGTGGCTCTGGCTCATTATATTTAACGCAGTAGTCCGCTGAAAGCTTTGCATTGAGTATTCAGGCGTGCTAGCACATGTTTGGACTGAACCTTAGCTTGCCATGACTGGAGGCTTAATAGTCAGGGGATATTAGCAGAAAGATTTCCAATCTTGGAATAAATTCCTTACCAAAAAAAATCTTCACCAATGTGTTTGTAAAGGTGTCTAGTAACACATCTCACAAAGACTGAAATTCAGTTTCCCTAGGAGAATTTTTGACAGCTGCTGAAAGTTGGGGTACCCACCATTTCCCTGCAGGGCAAAAACAATCAAATTTTAATTCTGTTTTAAGTAGCATGTGAGGGGTCAAACTAGGGTGTTTTTATGATTCTGAATCCATTGCAAGCATTTGTTTTGCATCAAAACCACTCCTTGGGCTAAAAACAGCCCAATCTCAATGGGCTTTTTACACAAAAAGTATACCTGGACAAGGATGGCTATGGCCGTTTTTAGCCCAAGGAGTGGTTTTGGTGCAAAACAAATGCTTGCAATGGATTCAGAATCATAAAAACACCCTAGTTTGACCCCTCACATGCTACTTAAAACAGAATTAAAATTAGGTTTTTTTTGCCCTGCATGGAAATGCAGGGAAGTGGTGGGTACCCCAACTTTCAGCAGCTGTCAAAAGTTCTCCTAGGGAAACTGAATTTCAGTCTTTATGTGTGTTACTAGACACCTTTACAAACACATTGGTGAAGATTTTTTTTGGTAAGGAATTTATTCCAAGATTGGAATAATCTCTGCTAATATCCCCTGACTATAAGGAGCAAGAAACAATAACAACAAAAACAAGAGAGGCCAACCGACTGTTAGTAGCAAAGGGAAAATGCACAATCGACATGCAAGTGTGAGAAAGGAAACATGAGCTACGCGTTTTTCTCTATCAGACCTATTGTTGTTTTTTTTATGCGGCATAATTAGTTAACCCATTAAGACCGGGAACGCATCTGTGTCATTTTAAGAACATTTTTGAAAAATCATGAAAATGTGTGCAAATTTTTTTGATATATATATATTTTCAAAGCGATTTCTTTTTACTCAAATCTTTGCTTCTGGGGATTCTACAAATGTCTTCTAAATCCTAACAGTTTTTTTCTTTTGAAAAAACTTGTGTTGCTTTAATATCAGTTGTCCTCAAACCTTTTCATGTCAAGGACCCCCAAAATGATATGTATTTGGCCGCGGACCCCAATCTCAAAATATGTTGTTCCAGGGACCCCCCAGAAGCAAATATTTTAGTTACAAATGTTTGCTTTAAAAAAATATATATATATATATATTCAAAGATTTGCACAAATTTTCATGATTTTTAAAAAAATAGCAGATCTATAAGCTCATAGCGCGGCACTCGGATGTGTTCCCGGTCTTAATGGGTTAAGTGGCTGTTACTGAGCTTGTTAAAACGGCCCCGTGTGGCGAAATGGAGACGCGGTAGGCGAAGAGAGAAGCGATGGGAAGAGAAAGGAGAGGAGCTGAAAAGTGAGAAGTGTCTTTGGCCTCCCCCTTAGTTGGTCTGGTCTGCTGGGTTATCCGCTCTATTGCGTTGCGTCCCTCGGGGGAATCCAGCTACGATATACGAGTAACAACCTGAGCTGACAACAACTTGCTGTTTGGCACGTTCGAAAGGGGAAAAAAACTCAGGGTGAGATGAGAGTGCCAAGACTTAACCCATTGAGACCTGGAACGCATCTGTGTCATTTTTAGATTTGAGCTAAAAAAAGCGTTATGAGCTTGTAGATCTGCTATTTTTGAAAAATCGAGAAAATGTGTGCAAATTAATATATCGCTGCTGTCCTGCAGAAACCAGCTAACTCAATTTTTCCGCTTTTGCATTTTTTTCCATACATCAGTGCTATTGAACACCCTTTACGTCTGTGTGTTGGTAAAACCAATGAAAAGTATTAAAAAGTGCTTCTGACAAAACCAGCTAAGTCCATCGGATCCTCAAAGTTTCTGCTAAACCAGCTAACTCCAGCAAAGGGGGGTGGAGTTAGCTGGTTTTGCTGACTCCAGGCTCCACCCCCTTTTGACCTCCAACCTCATTGTGAGCTTGGAGGTCCATTCAGCTGTTCTTATCAATGATGAACAAAACCTCCTAACTCCATTTTTGTTTTGTTTTTAACTCAAATCTTTGCTTCTGGGGGGTCCCTGGAACAAAATATTTTGAGATGGGGGTCCGCGGCCAAATACATATCATATTGGGGGTCCTTGACATGAAAAAGTTTGAGACCCATTGATATAGAAAAACATATGTTTTTCAGAAAACTGTCAGGATTTAGAAGACGATTTAGTAAGAATCGGCCTCAGGTCTTAAAGGGTTAAGTGTGTATCATTTTGCCTGTCCATTAGACTAGCTTAATGGGAGACAAAGCTAGCTGAGTAAGAGCATCTGTAAAAAGCACTGGTCGTGAGTGGGGCTGCTATCAGTGTTGCCATGTCAGCTTATTATAAGTGACTTTGGGCCTTTTCTATAAAGTCGCTTGTAAAATAGCAGATCTACAAGCGCACAACTGGTCGCACCGATGTGAGCTTGTAGATCTGCTATTTTCAAACAGCCTTATATACTGTCGGATTGAAATGCTTGTACTTGGTCTAGGTCGCTTTCATAGACCAGGTTGCTTATTTCTCTCGCAGAATCTGGCAACGCCGGCTGCAATATGGGACCAGCCATTCCTAATCTAACCGTACAAGACTACACTGTAACATCCTGTCAATTAAAAGTGGCCTCATAAAAGGGGTAAGACTAAGTTAAAGACCCACTCCCCCTCAAACTCATGTTTTTGTTTGATTAAAATGTCCCTTTGAAGCTTACCGTGTAGTTTTCTTGTGCTCTGCATATCTCCAAAGCATTAATAGTAAAATCAGTTTTTCAGACTAGCACTCACTGAAACAGGTTTGACGCAGGGCACTCAGACAAGATGTAACATCCCACAGCGAACGCTAATCAGAGCCATACTAAATGTCGCATTAGTCAAAGAGGAACACTGAGTGAAACAAAACAATATACCATGTATATAATGAGGAAGAGAGTCGCTGGTTTTGTTTTGTTTGTGGCGAGTTTGTCCCTAAAGGTCCTTTAGGGACATTTTGTGGGGGAGGAATATAATTGACATGGACATGTAGACACAGGGACTTTTAACTGACACTCAGGAGAGCAGAGACACACCTAAAGTTATTGTCTCCACCACCAGGCCGAACAGCCGAAGGGCGGATACTGGTGTTTTTGATCCTGTCCGTCCGTGTGTCTGTGAACAGCTAATCTCAGGCACGCCCACTCCCAATAACTCTTGAACCGTACGTTGTAGTCAAAATGTGTTTTGACTATACAGGCTCAGTGTAGCCTGACAGCGGTCGAGTTCGAGTCCCGATCCCGGCCTTTGCTGCATGTCACTCCCCATCTCTCTCTCCCCATTTCCTGTCAGCCTACTGTACTGTCAATAAAGGCATAAAAGCCCAAAAATACATATTTTTAAAAAAGGGGGAAAAATTGCTTTCCATGCATGATGGATTGGATGGATGGATGGATGTACTGATGGATGCATAGATGGATAGATTCTAAACACAAGATTTGATAATCCCAGGCTCAGATTATTAGTATTGCCACCAGCCAGCACCACCAACAAGAATGCAACAGCACTATCTGCACATGAATAATCTTTGCTACCACTCCCTATAGATTTTGACCAAAACTCACACAAATCATGTGATCAAGATGCAGATTTTTCAGATTCCGTTTCGATTGGGTATGACAGACTTCCAAACTTTGCGGGCCATGGGTAGGCAACCTGGCCTGGCAGAGAAATGCGCTCCAAAGGGCGTAAGCTTCTAGTCTCACCATGTAGTGGGTAGTTATTCATTTATTCATTAGCCACCTTCCTTCATTGATTGAATGATTTGGCTTGATTTACAGGTGATGAAAAGACCCTTTTTGTGAGTCAACTTTGATTCATAGTTATACATAATGCAAACAAATAACTTTCACTTTCAGACGCCTATGCCGTGAGAACCAAAGAAAAAGCAAGACTGAGAGACCAATCAAATTATGTACGCCAATTATTTGTAATCTCCTCAAATAGGGTACCGTCAGTGCGGATATTTCATGGAAAAGCGAAGGGATTTGTGCCAGCGAAGCAGAGATTAGGTAAATTATAAGGAGTTGGATAATAATGATTTGGCTCAGAAGAAACTTCAGGGCAAATAATGAAGCCTTTTGTGCCGTCGAGCACGAAAGCCACTGAAAACCTCCAAGTTTGATGGGGTTCACCCGGTATTCGTGTCAGTGTGTCCCTGAACAAGACACACAAAGTTACCGTGCCATGATGATGTAACTCCTAATGTGGGCGAGATATCAAAGAATAGTTTATCTGTTGATTAGAATATGCTCCTCAGTGACTTACATCGTGCGGTGAAACAGCTCTCAAAGTCACTCTTTTAGGCCATAAAACGAATGAAAACAAAGCTGATTCTGCTAATATAGAACATCACAAAACTACTGTTTTTTTGGTTTGTTTTGTTTTTATGTCAACTTCCTGTTGATTTTGCTATTTTTATTAGTAAGAACAAAGCTGATTCTGCCAATATAGAACATCACAAAAGTTCTTACTGCATTTTGTTAAATAAATATTTGAAGACCCGGATCTGCAGATCCAGTCAGTCAGGGTTTCCATCCTAATAAAATTTGCAAAATCAACAGGAAGTTGACATAAAAACAAAACGAACGAAAAAAAATGTGGTTTTGTGATGTTCTAGCCTGGGACCAGACGAATCTGCCAGTGCAAAAAAAAAAGATTGCCCTCGTCGATTTGGGTCTGGCACCGCTCCGTTGTGAATACATTTCCTGCTCCCGAAGTCTGGGGTGACCAATCAGGGCCCAGTATTCAAATATGGGAAACTGTAATTGGTAGTTGTTTGTAGGTCTAACCAATTGCGTGCCGATCCATTCTTTTGATCCCGCCCCTTGGGAAAAAAACTTCCTCATAGAAGCACCAGACTCATATCCACGCAGTGATATAGTCTGGCCATGCGAGGCTAGTGATGTTCCATATTGGCAAAATCAGCTTTGTTTGCATTGGTTTTCGGGCTAAAAGTGACTTTGAGAGACGTTTAACCATGCAATGTAAGTCAATGAGAGGAGCATATTTTGAATCATCCATTTCTTATCAATGGAGCAACTATTTTTGATATCTCGCCCAACGTTTGGAGTTACATCATGCATGGCAAGGTAACTAACTACACAACCCAAACCTCTACCAAAGTGTCCTTGCACTCGCCAAAAGCTCCCCCGCCCCGAGCAGTCATCATCATTACCATCAGAGAAGCCATCAGCTAAGTACATTTACTCAAGTACAATTTTGAGGTATTTGTACTTTACTTGAGTATTTCCAAATGTCAACACTTTTACTTCTACTCCACTACATCTCAGAGGCAAATATTGTACTTTTACTCCACTACAATTATTTGACAACTTTAGTTACTAGTTACTTTGTAGGTTTTGATTATTATTACAAAACATACATTGACCACTTCAGCCCTTTATACATTTCGACCATTTGAAAATAGCCGATCTACAAGCTCACAATGCGTCGCGATGCGCTTGTAGATCTGGTATTTTCAAACGATTTTTATACACTTGATCACTTGAAATGGGACATTCTGTATAATGAGTGCTTTGACTTTTGGTACTTTGAGTATATTTTGATACCAATACTTTTGTACTTTTACTCAAGTAAATTTTGAATACCGGACTTTTACTTGTAACGGAGTATATCTACATTGCGGTATTGATACTTTTACTTAAGTAAAAGATGTGAGTACTTTTTTCCACCAGTGGGTGTAGGTGAAACAGAAGGTCACCCACGGGAAAGTCTAAATGAAGGCATCAAATGAATGGCATGAGGGCTTGGAATTTTTTTCTTCTACCAGCTCATACCCAGAGGAATGTCTGAGTGATCTTAGCAGTAGTGTGTAATTACACCACACCTTTATTTACACAGGGTTCATTCCAAATCCACTTGTGGCTTTTTCAGTGTGGTACGCTGTATAATTATTGTACATGACAAGAGTCATTTATATTACACTTTATATGTTACTTACATAGAGTATAATTATTGTTTTTCACAGGCTAAAAGGAAAAACATTCTGATGACAACAAATATAAAACCGTTTGCCCGGATGGTTGGCGTAACCGTCTGGGCACCGTCTAGGTTCGACTCCCGATTCCGACGATCTTTGCTGCGTGCGCCCCCCCCCCCCCATCTCTCTCCCCATTTCCTGTCAGCCTACTGTCCTGTCAAATAAAAAAGGCATAGAAAAGCCCCCAAAAAATTCTTAAAAAAATTATGTAACACCGTTATTCATCAATTTAAACATTCATATCAAAGTTATTCTTTGACCGAAAGCAACAGATTCGTCTAAAACAAATCTGTGTCAAAAGTTTGCAGTAAAATTTAACACAAATTTAATGTATGTGGTTAATTTGTTTCTACAAAAGCCTCACTATGTATCTTTTTCTTAATAAAATGTAATGTTGTCCAATCTGCATGGTAGAGTATGTTAACAACTTATACAATTGGGGTGGTTGTAAATTTGTCTCCCTGCTCTTCTACAGACATTTAGACCGTGTCAAAGGTCATGTCTCACCTAGACACAGGATCTGACACGAATTCTGACCTGATGTTCCAAGATTCAATTTATCTCCTGAGCAAGCAGGCAGGCTCGTTTAGCTCAATGGTAAAAATGTAGGAAAGCGGGTTCAAATCTGGGGTAGAAGAGGAAAGTTACATACGGTAGTGCAGCTTTAAGCCGAGTGTCACACGTCCCTCCCCCTGGCTGGTACCACGTTTCAAAAGGCAAAGGTTAAGATAATAAGAACCAATAGCTGCTCAAGTGCAATAGTATGAATACTGTAAATACTTTGAACTCTGCATGGCGGCCATTGTGATATCTTGGTATCAACTCAGTGAACTCACTATTCTCAATGCTTAAAAACATAGAAATAGGTCTCTGTATGGTTAGCCGTGTTCATGTTGGCAGAAACCTCATATCTCCGTATTTTAACTTTGTGTTTTTTCGTAAATTAATGCCCTACTTGATCATACTACAGCGTCACACAAAAACGACAAAAGTATCAAAAGTAGCAGATCTACAAGCTCGAAACGCGGCGCGACGCGTTTTGAGCTTGTAGATCTGCCCCTTCTTCATATGTCCAGTTTTGGACAGAGACGATAGTCTGGTCTGCCACCGAGTTGGAACTAAAACAGCTTTGACTAGCGTGGCATATAGGCGGCGATACTTATACAAACATTCATCGAGCACGTCAAAAGACCAAGGCAACTGTGGGTGGGTGGGTTTTTTCAATAGCCTAGCCAGCCACAGTCAGTCACTCCTACTGCTGGCTTTGCAGCCTTGCAGCCTTCCCTTGTAGCTTTGCTCTACTTCACAAGGACTATATACTAGGTCAGGACAACCTTCTATAATCACCATGACTGATGTCTGGGGAACTCTGGAGAGGATCACTGTGGAGCTCGTTGTAGACACGCCCTTGACTGAAGATAATTATGTATTATACACCAAGTATTATAGTGGGCTAACAAAACGCCAACACTATCTGTGATTGTAAACTAGTATGCATCACAGAGTCATAAGAATACTAGACTGTTTGCATAAGGCATTCCTCATCTGATATGACCTTTCATTGAGTAGGAAACAGAGGCAGAGAAATTTAAAGGGATAGTTCACCCCAAAAAAGATTTTTTTTTTCCTATCGAGACAATTAGTCACCCCATGGAGACTTGAATCCATGGAATTTTTTCAGTTTTTGTTGCATTCCTAAGCCAATAATTTGAAGACCTACCGGAACCGCTGCCTACCAAATTATTTGTCTCCATGGGGTGACTAATCGATAGGAAAAAAAGTAATTTTTTGGGTGAACTATCCCTTTAAGGGCCGAGTTTTGCAGCAGACACCACACTGATAAATGCAGATGGAAGGACAATGGAAGGAATTATGTGACTTATATTAGACAAACACTAATGACAGTCCTGTCAAAACACTAATGTATGATGACTGATGATTATAATGTCAAAGATTCTTCAAATGTGGAAGAACAAGACAAGAGAATACAGGCCTGGTTAGTTTATGCACCCATTCATTAACATTTTTGTTTAAACAGCTGTGCCAAAACACGATGACCCTGGGAATTTGACCCCCTTTAAAAAAAAAAGGTCACCCTGAGTAATGTTAAGTGTTTATATTTGTCCGTTTTTTGTTCTGTTTTTTCTTTGTGTTATTGTTTACTGTCACTTTATTTTTATCTTCTGATATTGTGTTTTTTTGTTGTCAATGTCTTGCTTAAAAAAATGTAAAAAATCTATGGAGGGCTGTATTATTTAATGGCTGTATGTTAAAATTGTTATTCTCCAATAAAAAGATTTATATATATATTAAAAAAAGGTCACATACATTTTGCTACAATGTGAACGTATCAGAATCAGCTTTATTGTCACGTCACAGGTTTACGGAAGTAAAAAAAATGGGAGAAATTTGTTTTCGTGCATAGCTCCCATCGTATCGTTATTTCCATAGAAAAAAAAGAAAGGGAAGAAGAAGAGGGAGGGGGGGGCAAGGGGGAAAGGAGATCAAACAAGTTATCTACATTTTCACATGGTACCTGAGATAAGATATAAAGGTGCGTGAGCATAGCAGCAGACGTATGACTGTGCATGATATACTTATGGACGTTAGTTAAGGTGCTAGAAAAAACAATAAAAAGACAAAAGTCAGTGCGTTTTGTACATGGGATTAAGGTGCAAAATGTCAGTGCGTGTCGACCGCACAATCCACATGAGGTAGACTGACACTGGCATAATAATAAGTAGGTCCAACGTGTGCATCCATCATGCTCTCGTTGAGAGCCCGATGTCAGTCATCCCTGGAGAATATTACCTCTATCATGTGCCAGCTCTCTCCAGGACCGGACGGAAGAAACGGCCAGCTCTATTTCACATCACTGGAGCGTGACGGCTACCTCTCCGCTTATAGCAACTGATGATGACCCCCCCCCCCCCAGCTCTCCCACAGTCTGTGAGGCCTCCTCGTCGGTGGACCTGATCACTTTTCACAGCTACGTGCCAGCTAGGTTCCATGTGGTACCACGCTGTCGGCAACTTCATCAACTCCTCAAAGAAACGTGTGTCCGTACATACATCTGAGCGTCGACTGACATGCTGGTATCGGTTATCGGCGAGTATGTCGTTCTATGCCATTCCGATACCATGTAATTTATCACATGATGATTCAATTACAGTCATATTTTGAATGCTTCAGTTGATGTTGCACGTCTGTTTTATACTCTTACTGTACTATTTACATCATTATTATACTAACTTGTAGCTGCAATTTAATTATTTTTTTTACGATTTCTTTTGGGCTTTTTTCCTTTATTAATAGATTTTTTAAGTGAAGACAGACAGGAAAGAGGGAGAGAGAGGGGAGAGACACGCAGCAAAGGTCGTCGGGAACGGGACTCGAACCCGCGCTGTCTGAGCCTAGGTGCCCAGACCGCAAGGCCAGCGATCCGGGCCGCACTTTAACAATTATTAATGGAATTTTGATTCATTGCTAGATCAGTGTTTCTCCAACGTTTTAATTTCAAGGACACCCTTAACTCTGAGAGTGTACAAATGTAACCAAATGTAACCATTTGTACACTCTCAGAGTTACAGACCTGTAAGGGTCCATTTGGAACCTCCTCGAGGAACCCAGAGAGTCCCTGAACCCCACTTTGAGAACTACTATCCTAGATTCTATTAAAATTACACATCGGATCGGAATAGGGAATGGTATCGGTACATCTCTATTTGGTACCGCACTGTCGGTACATCTCTATTTGGTACCACACTGTGGTACATCTCTATTTGATACCACCACACTGTCGGTACATCTCTATTTGGTACCACACTGTGGTACTGACATACATATTTTACCAAAATGAGCGAGAATGAGAGAAGGTGCTCAGGTGCACCAGCAGCAGGGGAGCAACGTTCCTCACACAGTATGAGGTGAGATCCTGTTAACCAGCGAGCCCAGTAGGGTTGAACGCCATCTGCTCTGCCGTTTGCTGTAAGAAGTACTGCAGCTGACATCACGGCTGCCAGATTTTGCGAGAGAAATGAGCAACCAGGTCCATAGGCCACATGAGCACTTTAAACCTATATTCTTCTGCCTACACATTGTTTGACCCGGCAAAAACTGGGATGTGTTGTGTCAAAGAATATGATTATTGGCAGAATCGCGCAGAGTTTCGAATATTTGGTGGTACCGTTGTCATTTTTCACAAGATCGGTGGTTGCTGCAATGACCTGCACTACAATACTTCACCATATTTTGCGCTATGATGAGATAAACCCACCAAATGTATCAATGTGTGCGTTCCGTAATGCTATTCCAATGGTGAAAGCTGTGTTGTTTTATTCGGCCACGCCCTGAAATACCCTTATGTGTGTCTCAAAGAATACATTGGCTATTTGAAAATAGCCGATCTACAAGCTCACAACGCGTCGCGATGCGATGCGTTGTGAGCTTGTGGATCGGCTATTTTCAAAGAAAAATCTTGAAAATGTATGTTTTTAAAACATTTTAAATACACAGATCTTGTATTGGGGGTCCCTGGCACAACATATTTTGACATCTGTGGCCAAGCACTTGAAAAAAGTTTGAGAACCACTGATTTAAACAACATTAATGAAAGAAGGCCAAATAAGCAACTACACTTTAGAAACAAGCCCAAAAAATCGGAACCCGCAACTACTAATGTTTACAAGTGAATCATAAATACTCAAAAAACACACCCAAACACGTCGCTCATAATAAGCAGACTTGGCAACGCTGGCTGACATGGTAGCCTGTGATACAGAGGGAATATGGATTCAAGATGTGTCCCAGCAACAGGATCCACACTAGTGTACCTGATAGACTATTATTAGCCCCTGAAGGATCTCTCCATCTCCCCCACCCTATTACTACTGGGTCGTTTATTAACACTTAAAAGTTATACTGTCTAGTATCACTGTCACTTTTTTTTGTGACCAATCTGTATGATATTTCACTTTCCAACATGTTTGGGGTCATTTTAACGTCTACTCAGGCTTTTGTGAGCACCCCACCCCACACAGTTTTTAAGTTTCTTGATTCAGTATTTAGATATTTGATATTCATTTTATCAGACACGCCCCCTTCCTGTACAAACCCATTGTAACTTCAAACTCCATTTTAACCATGTTAGATTAATTGAAAACACCCGTCCTTCGTTATGGTGACTGATATTGGCCTTCTAATACGTGAGGGGACGTGTTTTTTATTTACTTTTTTCATTTATTTTTTATAATTATTTTGGGAAAATGAAAAAAATTAATTAAAATAAATTAAAAACATAATTGAACAAAACATATATACAATATACAATTATGTACAATATATATATATACAGTATATACAGTATATATACTTCCTTGGACGACTTATGGCGAAAACAAACAACGATATGTACCATATCGCAACGTATTGTGAGCTTGTAGATTTTGAAAAAATATATATATATATTTGCCTATAATGAAATGCCCAATAAAGGGACGCTAGGCTGAACGTAGTTAAACTATTAGCAGACTAAGAAGTTAGTAATTTAAAAGCTGCTAGGCAGCCAGTTCACTCCAGACCATCTCTTGTAGCAGCTGGCCCCCTGAGTAAACAAACCCTAAAGCCCTCATACAAGTCCCACGCAGAGACTGCAGGCTATTGTTTTGGTTATACGATCCTGCCTTCATGCACTAGGTGGTTACATAACAGTTGAATGTACACAACTGAAGTGCCTGGCCTCTTCACGTTTATCGTTTTACAGCTGCACATATGCACGATATATTACAGGAGCACAGGACACCAGGGAACTTTTATCTCTTCTGTAACTTCTGGTGCACTAGACTAGAGTACTACTCTGTAATTACAGATATCTCACATTAACTGTGACAGAATTTCATTGGTGGAAAAAGTTTTTTTTTTAATTAATTGACTATAAGTATCAATACTGCAATATAGAAATACTCTGTTCCAAGTAAAAGTCCAGAATAAAAAAATTACTTGAGTATCAAAATCAAAATGTACTTAAAGTAACAAAAGTAGAAAGTACTCATTACGCAGAATATCAAATTTCAAATGCATAGAAATCTTTTGAAAATAGCAGATCTACAAGCTCACAATGCATCGCATCTTGTAGATCTGCTATTTTCAAATGGCCGAAATGGCCGAAATGTATATAGGGCTGAAGTGGTTAATGTATGTTTTGTAATAATAATAAAGTAACTAGTAACTAAAGTTTTCAAAAAAAATTATTGGAGTAAAAGTACAATATTTGCCTCTGAGATGTAGTGGAGTAGAAGTAAAAGTACTGAAAACTTGAAATACTCCAGTAAAGTAAAAAAAAAACTCAAAATTGTACTTAAGTACAAGTTAGTGACTTTACACCACTGCAGCATTTAGCTAAACAACACCATTGCCGAGGGAGATTATGTCATCACTGCACAATGCACGGTTTCAGTATAACGTACCACCTGTGCAGTAACGCGATGGGTGGGGTCCTTAATGTACAGTAGGGGAGGGAGGGGCCGTAAAACATTCAAATAATACATGAAAAAGGTCAAGTGCATTAGTAGTCAATTACAAGAAAGCCTTTCAAATCACTACATGAAAATGTCAAGTAGTACATTAGTAAAGAAAGGTCATGGTTAAAAAGCTACAAACCGTAACTTATTTTAAAGAATAGGAGTATGTTCATGCAATATAACTTGCACATCTGCAGTGGTTGGAGGTGTAACTCCCTACTTTTCCACTGAGAGATTTTGGCCTGTTGACAAGTAGTCCTGTCTAAAGCTCATGAGCCCATTATTATTATACTGTCCTGTCCGCAAACCCTTTAATGTGCCGCTATAGGTGACATCATCATCTTCTGTATTTGCAATGGCAAAATAATAATGAGGCGTTGCTATAATAAAAACTAGCAAGATTACGGCTAAATGAGAATTTGGCCTCTTACCCCAAACAAGAAAAAAATGACACAGTCATAATTCATAGCAGCTTGCAAGCTAAGCTAATCACAGTAATCTCATTTTGGGGGATTTAGGGCAAAAAGTACTGTTTAATGTGCATTCTATTATGAATTTGTTTTATCTGGCTTGACTGACTGCTGCTGCTGCAGACAGTATACTCAATCTATAGCTATTTCCTTTATTAGAGAAGAAAATGAAACTTTGGGCAATGAAATGCAAAATCGAGTTTTTATCCTTTGGTTAGATCCTTTGTTACAGGCACGCCCCCTTTCCACAGCCACACCCCCTTTCCTGGATAGGGGTATAAATATGAATGGAAGTACACACCCGTTTCTCCGCCCCTTTATCGCGGCCCGTTTATAGAGCAGTTTTGCTAAAGCAAGCTGCTAAAAAGGTTACTGGTGGCAAATGTGGCGTGTGTAATGCTGGAAACTTGATACATCATTGTCTGACTCTGCACACAGCCACTGTGGCTAAATCAAGAGAAGTTTTCTTCTGCTAGCCTTGCTATGTGAATTACACCTGCACAGTGACACAGACAGTAGACTGCCGCAGTGTCATAAAAAATCATTCATAAATCTCCTGGCATCCACAGGACCATCGCAAGGAGCTTAGCCTTCTCACTCGCTCACATAGTAGGCTATCAGTTTAAATGGGGAACCTTTAATTAAGTCACGCAGACGAAATGAGATCTGCCTCTTGGCAGTAAGCAACGCTGCCACTATGCAAATTAGCCGAGATATTTCGCCCGGTGCTCCAAGGATGTGTTCAATTCGTCTGATTTGCTGTAATACTGAATATTGCTGGATTTTCATGAGTCACTACAGCTCTTTGATTCATCATTTTGATTCATGCATAATTGAATTTTCAATGTGGAATTACAACCTATAACTCAAAGCGATCTGTAATTACACAACTTACAGTGGAAATTGTATGCAGTTTTACAAAAAATATATTGTATTTGTTAAAGCGATAGTTCACCCCAAAAAAATTTCTATCAATAACACACCCCATGCAGACTTGAATTCATGGGAAAAAAATTGTCACATTCCTAAGCCAATAGTTTGATGACCGGCGCCGGCTCCGGTAGCAGACTCAAAGTGTCAATTTATTAGCATATTTCCGCCGGTCATCAAATTATTGGCTTAGGAATGCGACAAAAATAAACAAAATCTCCATGAATTCAAGGCTTCATGGGGTGTGTAATTGATAGAAAATGATTCATCTTTTGGGTGAACTATCCCTTAAACCATTTAGACCGGGAAAGAATCCTGTGACATTTTTAGATTTCTTTGGCTATTCCAAAAAAGTTGCAGATTTACAAGCTCATGAGCTTGAAAATCTACAATTTTTTTTTTTTTTGAAAAATCGCGAAAACCTTCAAAATATAATCTTTAAAGCGAACATCTGTAAAATATGTTGTTCCAGGGACCTCCAGAAGCAAAGATCTGAATTTTATATATAAATATATATATATATATAACAAAAAAGGGGACTCCTGCACATCCAAAAAACCCTGTTGGAGGTGCAAGTCTAGTCAGCAGGCATATAAATTGTAAAAAAGGTAAAAGACCTTCAAAGAAGGGACTGCACACTCTAGGGAACAGATGGACAACTTACTACTGCATTATAGTATTTTATTAGCACGACGCGTTTCGCCGTGAGCTTCGTCAGGTGCTATACAAAAGTGTGAGTGTTTGATACAGTGACACATATATAGTGCCATTCATTAGACAGTTCCACCCCTCCAGGCGTGGTATAAATCATTCAATTATTTAAATACATTTCAGTACAGGAGAGGGTAGACAAAAGATGCTGTATGCAAAAACACCAATAAACAAACAGATCAAATAAGAACACATTTAAGGAGAAAACAAAAAAAGGGATAATATAAATGCACATATATATATACATACATACACACATCAGAAGGAATATCTCTAGTACTGACAGGAAATCCCATACAGATGTAAGGCAACCCGTTTATACATTAAGTCTTTGAGTTAAAAACTTATAAATTGAAACAAATATCATGGTATAGGCACAATCAAAACGGTCAGGATGTGGGTTAAGCATGGATCAGGCCAGGTCAGTTAGTGAAAACTTTTTGGACTGTTAATTTGAATATAAGGGGCGGTGCGAACATATTTGTACAAAAAAGCGCAGTGTGGTAATAGCACATTAATAACTTTTAAGATTTATAGAAAAGGACTGAGGTCCAAATTCTCATTTAGGCCATTAGGTTCCATTGTGTTTAAAGTAAAAATCCAGTGAGCTTCTCTCTGCAATAGCAGTTTTATCATGTCGCCACCCCTAGGTGGCAGGTTCACCTTCTCTATGCCAATAAATTTCAATGTGGCTGCTGATCCATGCGCCCTCTCCTTGTAGTGTCGTGCAATGGCATAATCCATGTTGCCGTTTCTGATAGCGGCTTTGTGTTCAGCTATTCTTATTTTCAGGTTGCGTTTCGTTTGACCAATATAGACCATCCCGCATGGACACTTTAACATGTAAACCACATGAGTTGTGTTACAATTAATGAATCCTTTTATTTTATGTACCCGTCCGGTCTGTGGATGATAGAAAATCTTAGTGGTACTGGTGTTGGAACAGTGGGTACATCTACCACAGGGATAATTGCCACATATCTCCTCACTTAACCAATTAGTGCCAGTAGGCCTACTGGGTGCTTTATACATAGATGTGACAACAGAGTCTCTAATGTTTTTGCCTCTTTTAAAACAAAATCTAGGTGATAGTGTTGCTATATTTTTCAAATTTGGGTCGCATTTCAGCATATTCCAATGCTTGTGGATGATGTTCTTAATTTCTTGAGACGAGGTGTTAAACTCGGAGACAAAGGTGACTCTATTATCTGAAATGCTTTTGTTCGCGGGTTCCAAAAGTGTCTCTCTTTTTACAGTTTTAGTTTTGCTTTCTGCTTTATGTATAATGGATTTCTTGTAGCCCCTCTGTCGAAATCTATTGTGCATTTCGTCTGCCTTTATCTTAAAATCTGCAGGGTCACTACAAATGCGCTTAAGGCGCAAGAACTGTCCATATGGAATATTTTCTACTAACCGTTTGGGGTGGTAACTCTGAGCGTGTAGTACACTGTTTCGATCTGTCGGTTTACGGTAAATGGTCGTTTTGAGAAGTCCATCAGATTCTACTGAGATTCGTAAATCCAAAAAGTCTATGTGATCTTTGCTGTGTACCATAGTAAATTTTAACGTGGGATGTGTCCCATTAATGTAATTCTTGAATTCCACCAGCTCGTTTTCTTGGCCAGTAAAAACCATCAGGATATCATCTATATATCTTTTCCAGTATATCACCTTTTTCAGCAATGGAGAAGCGGCTTGGTTTTGGATAAAACGGGATTCCCAATGACCCATAAATAAATTGGCATAATTAGGCGCAAATGTAGACCCCATAGCAGTACCCTGGGTTTGAATAAAGAACTTATTGTCAAACATAAAATAGTTGGATTTCAAAATGAAGTTTGTTAAACTTAGTAAACATTCTGAGGGGATATCACCTCTTGTGCCCAAAAAATAAGACATTGCCGCCAGGCCATCATCGTGAGGTATATTGGTATATAGACTTTCTACATCAAAAGATACCAAATAGGCACCATGTGGGATAGTAATGTCTAATGACTTGATTACATCCCTGGTGTCTGCTACGTATGAAGGTAATATTTTGACAGTATCTTTAATAAAGAAATCAACAAATTGGCTCAATGGCTCTGATAGTGAATTATTACCTGAGACGATGGGTCGTCCTGGCGGATTTGTCAAACCTTTATGAATTTTGGGTAATAAATAAAGAACGGGAGTAACTGGAAAATCAACCTTAAGAAACTCAAATTGATGTTTTGTTATACAATTGTCACGGAGAGCAGCATCCAGAATCTTGTCCCTGTCATTCATCAGTTGTTCAATTGGATTTTGGGGAAGACGTTTATAAAAAGAAGTATTATCAAGCTGTCGCATGGCTTCAGCAATATAATCTTTAGTATTTTGAACAACAATAGAACCGCCTTTGTCAGCAGACTTAATAATGATCTTGTCATTTTTACTAAGTTCCTCGAGAGCTTTTCTCTCCAAAGCAGTCACATTTTGGCGTTTATTTACTTTATCTGATGATATGACAAGTTTCTGGATATCCTGCTCTACCATTTTACTAAAGGTGACCAAGGTTGGATTCAAAGTGCTGGTGGGACAAAACTTAGATGATTTCTTTAATTTATTCACAGGGTTAATCGGTACAGATTGGTCAACATTTCTGAAGTGGTTTTTAAGATGCAATAGTCTAAAGAATTTATAACAGTCCACTTTTAGCTTAAATGCATTGACTTTGTTTGTAGGTACAAATGAAAGTCCTTTACTTAAGACTGATTGCTGAGCAGGGGAGAGATGACAGTCAGATATATTTATTACCGTCTGTTGCTCTGGCTGCGGGTGACCACTGTGTGCGGGATGGCGTTTCTTCTTGCCCCGCCTCGTCCTCTTCCCCTGGCTCCACCTCGTTGGTGGTAGCTGTGCTGTCGTGGGGTATCCCTTGTTTGTACGTCTAAAAAACGCTCATCTTGGGAGTAGGTCGAGTCGCTTGATAGACCGGGATCAGATTCTTCGGTCAGATTCACATGTTCTGGGTTCCATGTCTTACGTGGCCAGCGTCTTCTCTGGTGGTGTGTGGCTTGGCGGCGTTTTTTCCCCCCTTCTTGGTGCCAGTTGTAGACTGTTCCTTCTTTGTAGTCTTGGGCATGTAGTTCGAACTTGCTCCTTTTAAGAGCTTTGAGTTCACTCTCAAACTTCATGAGATCTTCTCTCAATTTGTGATCTAGGTTAGTGAATTCATCAGAGCTGATCTTGTCGGATAACTTGTCCTTGATTTGTTGAGTCTCTGATTTAACTTTCTCAGCTTCTTTTGCTGTTTGTTCAATAGTGAGTAGTATCAGGTCCATCGAGCATTTGTTTAATACTTGTTCCCATTTTTGCATGAAGATGGGGTCTTCTCTGCCAAACGCAGGCTGCTTATGAATTCGAAGCCCTCGTGGTATCTGTTTGGCTTTCCAATACTCGGAAAGAGTAACAGTATGCCATTTAAATCGACTTTCTTTGTTATATGAGTGTTCAAGGGCAGTCTTTAAATCACTCACATCAGTATGATCCATTCGTCGATGTTCATCATCAAACAGAGAGAGCTGTATATATATATATATATATATATATATATTCAAAGATTTGCACACATAAAAAAACAAACAAAAAAAGCAGATCTACAAGCTCATAGCACAGCACTCGGTGCCGCGCTATGAGCTTGTAGATCTGCTATTTTTTAATAGCCAAAGAAATCTAAAGATGACACAAGATGCGTTCCCGGACTGAATGGGTTAAGGTCCAATGTTTTAGCTTAAAAAACTGATAATTCTCAGTGATTTGTTTTCCTCTCTGCATAGTCTGAGCATTTTATAGCTGTTCTGGCCGCTGTTGAGGGAAGTGTTTGCCACACTGCAGGAATAACTTTACCCAAACACGTTAAACTTCTTCCCACAATGTGCCTGACTGTGGGAAACGCTTCTCTGTGTCATTGAAAGTTTTGTGTGGCAAAAACACACATCCTTTTACAGTATCCATGTTGTTCTTTGCTGGGAGAGAACATTGAAATTGTATGAATGGATTTTTTATAGACTATATTTTTCTGTATGGTTCTGCCGAGATGCGCAAATAACAGATACACACACTCACACGCAGAGACTTTGCACATTTAACCCATTAAGACCTAAGGCCGATTCTACAAAATGTCTTCTAAATCCTAACAGTTTTTTGAAAAAACGTGCTCAAGTGATGCTCAAACCTTTTCATGTCAAAGACCCCCAAAATTATATGTATTTGGCCACGGACCCCCATCTCAAAAATATTTTGTTCCAGGGAGGGACCCCCAGAAGCAAAGATTTGAGTTTCAAATGTTTGCTTTAAAAATATATATATTCAAAGATTCGCACAAATGTTTAAGATTTTTCAAAAATAGCAGATCTGCAAGCTCGTAGCACGGGACTCGTGCCGCGCTATGAGCTTGGAGATCTGCTATTTTTGATTAGCCAAAGTATAAAATAATGGTTATAGCAAAAAATCTAAAATGACACAGATACGTTCCCGATCTTAATGGCTCAAAGAAGAATTAACGTTAAGATGTGTAGGCTCAACACTGTGAAAACCAATCCGGGATAGAATGGTCTCATCTCTTCTGATTGCCCTGGGCCTTTCACTGAGCGAGTGAGCGAGCGACAGCAACCATATAGTAAGCCTTAAAAGACAGACCAGTAGCAAAGCAGTGGCTGTGGAGCTCGTGGTCTTGCAATCAAGTTAACACTTGGATCGAAATGGACAGTCCCCTTGTCCTGATTTCCCCTCCAAGGAAATTTGAGAGGGTGGCCATTCCACATAGGGCAGGTGTCACAACAGTACTGTAAGTGTGCACACACAGCTCACGATGTTAGACCATTACAGTGCACGTCATTAGAAGGATCTCCTTAAGATAGGCCTCTCTTTCTGCTAGCCACCCCGTGACACAGCAGGGCAGAGGCTTACTTACGTACAGTAGAACAGTCATGTCTGTGGTTTCACTGGTTTCAGTGCGGTCTATAATTTTAAAGGACAGACATCAGGGCTCAACTTCAAGGCACCCATCCATCCTTTGGTTCTGATATCATGGCCAACGGTGGGGTTGTTAGTTGCTTCTACTGTGTGCGCAACTTATGTTTCATGGTATCATTTTGTACCGCCAGGATACTACGATACTGCACCTGTGGACTGAGGTAATGCTTGGGGCAACAAAACGTTGTCTTGGGTGCGTCAGTATAGAAAACAACCTGAAGCAGTCTGCAGTAGAGATACCCGTAGTACACCAATGTCCCTGGACTAGAGAGAAAGAAAGACAAAGAAAAAACAGTCCACATGCTGAGATCAATATTGTCTTCAATTAAAAACATCTGTGATGTCAAAACAGTGTTCATGTGCAAAACAAAATTGAAATAAGGGAATTTAAAGAAAGCAACGTTTCTGTCCTCGACTATGAATCAGTGCTATTCAAGAAAGAGAACATCCAGATCCAGGCACTCAGAGTAGGATTTTAAAGTGCCTTTAGGCCTAGGCTACACGTATATGGATCTTTTACTAAACGGATATTTTAGTCCTCCGTTTTTAAAAAGAATCCCTGGCCACATGACAAAGATTTAAAAAAATCCCTGTCCACACGTATAGACGCAGAAACGCATTGATCAGCTGCAAGTTTCAATTTTATATCAGATTTTATATTTACATTTATTTTATATATGAGGGGCCAAATACATATAGCCTATACATATTTTTAATCACATGTTAAGGCCCAATACTGCAATATTTTAATAGCATCACCACTGAGCATACGTGAACATAAACGAAAGCAACATTATTAGGGCGCAGCTGCAGCGCAAACAGTAGCCATGGTTCACATGACGCTGAGTCCTTGGTTTATAGTGGTGTTCAATTTTTACATTGCCAACTCTCACATGTACATAAACGTTCAGATTTCAAATATAAAGTGCTTACCCCTGACCCACGGATGTTACAAGGTGATCCGGACCGTGATAGTACCCGTATCTCCCGTATTGTTCAATAAAAAGCATTTTAATCCCATCACCGGCCATTTTCTTTTATTTTTTTGGTAATGTATCAGAGTGCAATACCCCCAAACCATTAGTGTCGCATGGTTGAAAGCATCGGAGAAAATTTGGAGAAAATGGCCGGCGATCGGATTAAAATGCTTTTTATTGAACAATACGGGAGATACGGGTACTTATCGCGGTCCGGATCGCCTTGTAACGTCCGTGGCTCAGGGGTAAGCACTTTATATTTGAAATCTGAACGTTTATGTACATGTGAGAGTTGGCAATGTAAAAGAAAATCGAACACCACCATAAAGCAGGGACTCTAAGCACCATGACTGTCATGGTATGACAGTCATGTTTCAGGGCTACGCAAACAGATGAGTTTTACTTCATCAATTCATTCCATCGTCCCAAAACTCCCCGCCCCACGCACCTTTTAAGCGGGCCACCCGCGACCGCTCCATGGTCGCTGGACTTTTGACCCGGGGCGATTGTGTTTTAGGACGACAGACCCCACATTCAACCCGTGTGCGTGCCGTGTGCGCTACTCGGCGCAGAGAAAGAGGGTTTTCATCACACAGTGAATGAGCTACTTTTCCCACCACTGTCTTATTATTAATTATGACATTATTTTGCCATAAATGAGCGTGCCTTGTTTCATAGACTGTAAGTGTTGCTCTCTCTCTCTCTTCATTTATTATTATAATGACCATGAGCGGTCTGGTGTTTATGTATTATTATATTATTTATTATTATAATGACCATGTGCGAATGCGCGATGACGTCATCGTTTCTCAAAATCTCCGGATTACATGTCCACACAGATCCACTGAAACGCATGTTTTGGAAAACCTTCACTTATTTATCCGTTTACAAAAATATCCGTTTTAGCGGCCAAAAACACCGTTTGCGTGTGGCTGAAAGGCCCAAACGCACACAAAAATGTGCGTTTAGAAAAAGATCCATGTACGTGTAGCCTAGGCCTTTATCTAAAGGGCTTGATACCTGAAAGTTTAAGCTTAACCCATTAAGACCTGAAGATTCTACAAATGTCTTCTAAATCCCAACAGTATTCTGGAAAAACATATGTTTCTAGATCAGTGGTGCTCAAACTTTTTCATGTCAAGGACCCCCAAAATTATATTTATTTGGCCGCCGACCCACATCTCAAAATATGTTGTTCCAGGGACCCCCCAGAAGTAAAGATTTGAGTTACAAATGTTCGCTTTAAAACAATATATATTCAAAGATTTGCACACATTTTCATAATAAAAAAAAAATAGCAGATCTACAAGCTCGGCACTCGGTGCCGCGCTGTGAGCTTGTAGATCTGCTATTTTTGAATAGCTAAAGTGTTAAATAATGCTTTTTAGCTTAAAACACGTTGGTGTGTGACATCGGAATGTGACATCGGAATAATTTGGCTGTAGACTCCGTGGTGTGGGACAGGTACTTCAGATCTGCACCACCCGAGCACACCGACTATACGGGTAGATGTTTATTATAAACATCAACGTAAGGCTCAAGTCAGCCATATCCTACAATAATAAAAACGTCATGTGACTGAGTACTGCAGGTAATAGGTATTGCGTTATCGTGTGAATTCTGACACTTCCATGCAACACCACCAACACCTCAATCTAGAATATCGAATGTATTCATCACATTCTCTTCACGCTTGTTGCACTCTGTGTCTCGACACTGAAAGTGCAGTGTCTTCATCTTCACCTCTCCTGCAACTCACTGATGTAATCACAGCTTGAAGATGGAACTGCAAGCCTGTCTGTCAATTCTGAAGAAAAATCTATGGAATGAACACTACAATGCTCTCTGGTTCTCCGTCTACGGGTCTGACTCACCCCATTAAGGCCTGCAGGCCGATTCAACAAATGCCTTCTAAACCTAGTAATTCAACATTTTTCAAACACTTTCACGATTTTTCACTAAGTGTCTATCGATTAGTGGAGACTTGTATATCTGCTATTTTTGAATAGCCAACGCTAAAATCTGAAATGACACAGATGCTTACCCGGTTTTAATGGGTTAAAGGGACACTTTGCAGATTTTGAGCCCACATCCCATTGTCCTCTTGTGAGGATATCATATATAGCTGTATATAGAATATACTGTGAAAATGCTGTTGGTGTATACAATATATAATACGTTTTTCTTTAATGCACATGTACATTTGATGATGCTCTTTTTATTCACTTTTTTGCACTCTTTTCTTTAAATCTGTTTACGATTTCTATCATTATTCTGTTGTTGTTATTACCTATGCTGCTGCATTGTCTGAAGGAAGCCAAACCAAAATAAGTTATACTCTTATGTACCTGTACACAAGATGTAACAATAAAGTACAACCTTGAACCTTGAACCTTAAAGTTTTTGGGAAAAAATACCTCGTCTTCTGTATATTTCTGAGGACGTGTACACACCCATGATGTCAAATGAGTCATTTCATTTCGCATCATCGGGCATAGGTCTGAGTGACCTGTTCGGCCCGGCCGCCTGTGAAACGGCGCCATAGCCAGACACTTCTGCATTTTGCGGGAGAAATACGCGGAAGCAGTTTTTTTTCACAATGTCAAAATGAACTCCTCACATCAGAACTATGGGATTCTGCCACGTTTCCCTTTAAGAAGCTACTGTGGGCTCACTTATCAGGGCCTTGCTGCATTATTGAGCCTCTACTCGGCTTCAGCAGGCCAGTGCTAATCTCTCTAGTCTGGACCGTAATAAAGAGCCCAGTCGGACAGGACAGGTCAAGATTTACTTCCTCCCCTGTGGATGTGAATCTCCTAAAGCGCTTAGAAAGGGATCAACTAGTTTGGTTAGAAAACTAAAAACGGGGCATATAATCAGTATCTGATTTCCACCGGATGCACATTGTGCAACCTTGTCCAAATTGGGAAGATAAGAACCTTTTTCATTAGTCACTACAGTGACTGTGTCAGTCTTGCAGATTTTGTCTCGATTTCTCAATCATTGAGTTACTTAGACAATGCAATCACAGGAGATACGTGATACAAGTCAGCTGTCATGTAATCATGGGAATTGTGTTTGGTACATGCAGATTTCCTTGTGGGTTCTGGTAGGCCTAAATTGAGTTCGCTCCCAGCAGGATGTACGGTATCGTACATCCTGCTGGGAGAGAACTCAATTTCGCAGCAACATTGTTAAGCAAGAATCGTAATGCATATATGAATAAAGTACAGGCAATTAATGACATTTTGTCCAAGGCTAGGGGAAGTTTGACATGCTCTATTGGACACGATCACCCAGGCATCATATGACCCTGTTCTCTTCTTGAATTCTTCTTTGTTTTTTCAAATTCTCCCCAATTTAGTCCTTGCCAATTCCCCCAAGTATATAGTTTGTCAATGCCAACCCATACTTGTTGGCCCTCATGACCAACAAGTAGGCCAAAAGATTTAGCCCCACGTCTCCTCCGATACACATGAAGTCACTAGAGTTGTTCCGATAACCATACCAGTGTCGGAAAAGCTGCCGATACAGCCTAAAATAAAAGAGTATGCCAGTCTATGCCATTCCCATACCACATCATTTATCACATGATGATGTAATTTACAGTATTAAATTATTTTGTATTTTGAATGCAGTGCTTCAGTTCTCAAACCTTTTAATTTCAAGGACCCCTATTACTCTGAGTACAAATAAGTGTACAAATGGAACCACATTTGTACACTCTCAAGAGTTACAGACCTGTAAGGGTCCATTTGGAACCCCATCAAGGAACCCTGAGAGTCCCTTGGCACTACTTTGAGAAACACGGTCCTAGATCTTTTTTTGTATTACACACTGTTCCGATCGGTACTCGGTATTGACCGATACGCAAGTTATGGGGATGGGTATCGGGAAGGAAAAAATGGTATCGGTACATCTCTAGAAGTCATCAGTCACTTTTCACCAGACAGTGAGCGTACTGTATGTATACCGCATGCAGAGGAACACCCTCTCTGTCCCATGTTCTGCTCCCAGCTGAACTGGTTCCACCCACCAACCTGTAGGAGTCGCAATTGGAGCAACAGAGAATGGCCTCCCCTGCCTGGGTTCCCGGGATTCTTTCAGGTAGCTCTCCACCAAACACACGACTCTACAGATTTAGTACAGACTGGCAGTCGAATGAAGTCAGGAGATCAGTTGGTTGGAACTAAGGGGTGAAAAAAAAGTTGCTGAATGCACCTGAGAGCCGACACCGACAGACATGCTACTACGGCGCTAAAAATAGCCTATGGCTTGGTGTCTTTTTCAACAACAAGCCTGCTGCTATCCAACGGTCGAAAGGCTTCCCTACAACTTGCGACCCGACGCGACAGTGTACCCACCGCCCGATCAACAGCAGATTTTCGGCAACAGAAGCTTTCCAACACTTACCGCCGCTGACGTCGGTGCGGTGGAGAGCTACCTTTAGATGTGTAATACATCGGAGGACAAACAATTATGATTTTGCTGCAATGAACGTAAAAGGTATTACGCTACAGGACAATAACAATGCCCGATCGATTTCCTCACACGTAGTTTGGGGTTCAGGGGAAGGGGGAATTGTGTACTCAAAACCCAAGCTTGAAAAATCTTAGCTTAACTCATTCAGAGGCCGATTTTACAAATGCCTTCTAAACCGGTAGTTCTCAAACTTTTTCGTGCCAAGGACCCCCAAAATTGATGTGTCACAAAACATCGGAAAATGTTTTGTGCCAGGAACCCACCAGAAGAGAGAAGATTTCTGTTAAAATGTTCTAAATTATTCAAAAATGTTCAAAAATAGCAGATGCACAAGCTCGCAGCTTGTACATGCTGCTAATTTTTTAGAAATCACTGTTCAAACCACTGTTCTAAACCACTATTCTAAATCCTGAGAGTTTTCTGGAAAAACATATGTTGCTATAGGCTATATATAGCCAAAATCTAAAATGACAGACAGATGCTTTCCCGGTTTTAATGCATAAAAAATGATCATGTCTTCAGTTCAGACTGCACCACTTTGCGTGAGCAAACGTTTCCATATTGCCTTTCATGCCGGTGTTAACAGAAACAGGAGAGCCTGCTGAGGCTGGAAATGTATTGAACATCTCTCCAATGGCTATAATATAGGTGAGCTCACACTGTGACTGTCTTGCTTTTCCGACCACACCAGCAAGAATCGAGCTCTCCGAAAAAGGAGGGGGGGTGGAATCAATGCTGTGTGTGCTGTGCTGAGTCAAGCTGCATGGATAATGTGGACTGACCAGTGACCACAGGCAAGAGTTACATAATATCAAATATACACTTTTGTTCCCCCTCCCTTCAAACCGCTCTGTAATTTGCCGAAAAAATAAACATGAGTCAATGATACCATGTGCAGACCATGTGATGCTCTTGATTTAGGATAAATACAACAATATAAACATGTGAGTCAATGATACCATGATGTACAGACCATGTGATGCTCTTGATTTGGGAGAAATATACAACAAAATGCAGAGCGCTGTCTATGCTGACCTTTCACCCACTGGACGAACTTACTGTAACTCAGCATTCATGCTCACTTCAAGCCTGCAGTTCAACACAAGCACGTGCGTTTTTTGGGTGCCAGTTCTTCCTTGGCCTAACTGGGAGTGTGCGTGCAAAGTTTCACACCAATGGGACACTAGCGTTCATGATTTGTGGAATTTTGGGCAAAACTGGCCACTCCCGCAAACTTTGAAAGCCAATAATAGCCAATCAGAATGGAATCTGAAACACCCGACAGATACATCTTGATCACATGACTACAGAGATAAATGTGTACCAATGTATTTGAGTTTTGGACCAAATCTGTAAGAATAGTAGCAAAACCTGTGTTTTGCAAAAGAAAATGCAAACTGGCAGAGAGTCTCGTCAGGCAGAAATGGGCCTGGCCTACATGGGGAGTTGTGTCATGATCCATGGAATCCAGGGACTTTTTTTATTGCATGACCTAGGGTTCAAGGGTTATAGCCCAAAACATGAGTCGGGCCTGTTAATAGCACCAACATTGATTTGAAACATTTAGGGAGGTTCTCCCTTGCGGAGTGGTTAGTGAGCCCGCCTGGGAGTCCTGAGCAAGACTCTTAACCCCTAATTGCTCCCCGAGCGCCGTAGAATGACGCTCACTGCTCCTAGTAGTTATAGGATGGGTAAACGCAGAGGACAAATTTCACGTATGTGCAAATATACAGTGACAAAAACACCCCAAGAAGTGGGGACTGAATGATTTTGTCTACTGGGAGTGTGCATGAAAAGTTTCACAGTGCCACGAGATTAGCTGCTCACAGATGGATGGACAGACTCACACGACAGAAGCGAAAACATAATCCCTCCTCGCCTTCGGCCCTTCCGGCCTGGCAGGGATGAAAAGAAACATACAATACATACAGTACAAGGCTGATGACGGTCTAATCAATGTGTGGAAAAACACAGGGTTATGGGTGGCCTTCTGTGTGTGTGTGTGTGTGTGTGTGTGTGTGTGTGTTGTGTGTGTGTGTGTGTGTGTGTGTGTGTGGTGTGTGTGTGTGTGTGTGTGTGTGTGTGTGTGTGTGTGTGTCAGACAGGGGCTGAGTGAGGGTGCGGGTGAGGTCATGTGGTGGCTGGCTGGCTGCTGGCTGTGGAGGCTCGCCTCCGTGTGTAAATGAGAGATAACCTTCAACTTACATTCTGTCTTTATTATCGAGCTCTGTGCGTGGAGGAGGGAGGCAACCGCTTCACAACCATATAGACCTATGTTTACTCTCTCGGATTACGATTGAATGTTTGCTTTGCATGTTGATGTTTAATACATAAACACATCAAGGCAAAGCAGTGATTCACTTTCAACCACATCAGGTTCAAAATGTGATTTATAGCTTTTCCACTGAATGGTGCACTGACTGAGCAGCCACATTCAAGATAAATATTAGAAATGTAAACAGCATTTGCTAAGTTGACGAGCAATATCTAAGTGTATAATATGATATCTGCGGTTGCTGCTGCTGTTGCTACGACACCTGAACACAAATCATAGGCATAGTAACGGTTACGTTACTCCTACCACCACCATGTGAGAAAAATGACAGTGCATGAATTCAGACTAGGCTATAATCTACATATAGAATACGCCATGGTTTCTGTAGAATAGTGATAAGATCACCAGATATGGTTGGTGTACAGTTACTAACACGTATTGGGGCGGGCATCCATTCCCTCTCCTCTCTCTCCTGGCCTGGCTCCAGCCTACCACCACCACAGACACCATAATAATAACAACACTAGAATGACAATCATCTGATCCAATAGGCTACATGCGCTTTATTAATCGTTACAACGTTGTGCCTGTCATCACCATCCTTGCTTCCCCCTGCGGGCCTGTCATAAAAGGCCAGGGGCTATTTAAACACACATGGGGCGCAGGCACAGGCAGCAGTGCAGACACAAATCACCCGTATACCAACCGCACACACACACACACACACACACACACGACTAACCTGTTCTTTTCTCTTCTGCCAGCGACCGCACGGGCTCTCCTCCAAGATCTCGCTCTCATCCTCGCTCTCCTCCTCCTTCCCCTCGGATCCTGAGTTTCTCTCCGGGACGGACATAGTCATCGTATTAGTATTAATATCCTCGTCGTGGTTTGTCTGTCTGTTTTGGTGTTGTTTGTCGTATAGATAGCGTGGCGTGGCGGTGTGTATGTGTGTGTGTGGGGCGCAGACAGAGTAGACTGTCTAGCTCTGCTGCACACTAGGGCGGCGAGGCGAGGGCGCGACGCGAAGCGCGACGCGGCGCCGCTGAATGAAGGGTCCCCAGACGACCACCAGTCCTGTCGTTCTAGCCGTTGCCTTGCCTTCCTTAGAGCTCAAAACATGTTTATGAGTTGATATCTGCTGCTCCGGCCAGACCTAAAACGGCCTTTCAGACACTGTCTGTCTGCTGTCTCTGCACGGAGCGGCGAGGCGAGGCGCGGCGCGCAGGGTGAACAGGGTCCTCCAGAGAGACGACACACCAGTCAGTCCGTTCTGCCTTAAAAAGCCGTTGGCGCTCAAAACATCTTTGCAGTTTTTGCAGAGAAAAGGAGTTGATATATCTGCTCCTCCAGACCCTTTGAACGGCCTTTTTTGCACTCAATAATAACTAGGCAAAGCGAGGGGAAAATCACGCCCCCACTTTGGAAAGGGAAAAAAAATCACCAGACGCAAATAATCCTAATCCAGCACGGTTTACATTGCAAATGTCGTGAGAAGCGGCAGAAGAGGGGAAATGAGTCCAGACCTCAAGCGACTAAACTCTGCGTGCAGAAATAGATTGCGAAATGTTTTTGTTATGGTGCTGCCCCATTCACAGAGAACGAGCGAAAAGGGTTCTGTGAAATAAACGCCCGCTTCATGAGTCAGTAAACCCAGCCGTCCGTCCCTCTTCCTTCCTCATGCAGCCTCTCATTGATGGAAGTGGTTTATTTTAGCTCATCTGCCATTCTGTGTGTCTGTCTGTCGCTCTGACTGCTACCTCCCTCAATAACAGTGGGTTCCTGCCTGCCAGGCTCAGTGTGCGCAGACGGATAAATACCGTAAACCGTCTAACATCCGCGCAGATCTGCGTCGCATGCAACGGATGGATGCAAGCAGCAAGCATACATAGATAGGCCCGTTATCTCTCTCTCTCTCTCTCTCTCTCTCTCTCTCTCTCTCTCTCTCTCTCTCTCTCTCTCTCTCTCTCTCTCTCTCTCTCTCTCTCTCTCTCTCTCTCCATAGAGTAGCCTACCCTACTGAGTGATATTCTTATTGTCTCCGCCAGGCCGAAAGGCATGGCCGAGACTATGTTTTGCTTTTGCACTCAAAAGTTTGCAGGATTGGTCCATTTTGAACAAAATGCCTTAAATCATGACGCACTCAACGCAGCGTGCGATTTCAGTGACATTTTGCACGCACATACTGTACCCACTAGGCTGAGGAAGAAATGCCACCCTTTTCATATTAAAGCGCCACCAGCAGGTTAACTTTTGCAAAACACATTTTTGGAACAAAATGCCTCAAATCATGAATGCAGCATCGATTGCCGTGAAAGGCCTAAGAAGAAATGGCACCCTTTCACATTGGCCTATACTGGCGCCACCAGTAGGCCACAATAACCTACCTGACCTGATGGAGACCTGCTCGAGGAGCACTTTCGAGTTGTATTATGAAGACATATACTATGATTTATCTCCTTTATGTGGACAGGAATAAATTGTTTTTAAAAAAGTGTGTGTGTGTGTGTGTGTGTGTGTGTGTGTTGTGTTGGTGTGTGTGGTGTGTGTGTGTGGTGTGTGTGTGTGTGTGTGTGTATGTGTGTAGTGTGTGTGTGTGTGTGTGTTGTGTGTGTGTGTGCGTGCGCGCGCGCATACCCTAGGTGGGGTTGGTGAAAGGGTCTTTCTGTGTGGAGTTTGCATGTTCTCCCCGTGTCCCCTAGGGTAGGTACCCTAAAAAAAGCATAAATCCTGGTCTCTATACTGCCTCCCCCTGGTCAGCCAGGGCGCCTGATGGAGGGGAAAGGAAACTGGCTGGAATAACGTGTTCCTTCCACGTGCTGCGTCCTACTGGGGGAAACTCCCCCCTGTCAGGTGATAAGAAACAGGCAGCTCAGTTTGAGGCTCTCCCCAGGCTGGCAGAGGGGAGAGTAGCATCCAGGATTACAGCTTAGGCAATTGGCACTGGGTGAAAAAATGGGTTACAAGAATCGTGGGATAAAAAAATTATAATAAATAAATAAATTGACTAACATTTAAGTTAGTAGTAATAAAAAAAATTAATATTCCCATGAAAATCTGGGTGTTTTTGAATGGATTTTCCATCCTCTCTCTGCCACCAACCACCACAATGCATCATGAAACTGCTCTTCAGGCTGAGAGAGAATAGAGAACAGCATGCAGTCATGGAAAACTGAGTCCTGGAAGGCTCGTCCTGTTCATTATAAATAGCTGTGTGTGTGTGTGTGTGTGTGTGTGTGTGTGTGTGTGTGTGTGTGTGTGTGTGTGTGTGTGTGTGTGTGTGTGTGTGTGTGTGTGTGTGTGTGTGTGCGCGTGTGTAGTCAAAATGATTGTACAACTTATCATACACAGGGAAATGCAACGTATAATATAGCCTAACATACAAAATGTAGTTTTACAAATATATTTTAGGCTATTGCAATACTTAATATAATATAAGTCATATTCTATGGCAATAATGTCGTGGTGATTGCTTATCCAAGCTATAATCCTGAGTCATGCATGCTTATCCAATCCTAAAAAGATATTTGGCCTATATTGCAATAATAATCATAATAATAATAATAATAATAATATAAAAAATATTCTATGGCAAATCATGTCCAACAGTTTTGCCTCGGATTGTGGTGATTGCTTATCCAAACTGTATCATCATGAGTCATGCTTATCCAAACTGTTTCATGAGTCATGTTTTAATGGCCAAAACGCAGTGGCCTAACAGTCTTTGCACCATTTTGCGCCAAGCCCTGTATCAATACGGTACTTGTTCTTTTTCTCAGTATCAGCCGCAGAGTTATAAATTAATATATCTAGAGAGCGAACTGCCCCGCCCCCACCTATTAATTTCAATGAAAGTTGCTCACAAGCGCATGAAGCACTCGGAAGTACCTCTACTCCAATATTGGAGCCAATGGAGCAAGCGCACTAGCATTTCAGATGGTAGACGCACGCACAGTTGCGTTTTACATGGGCAAGTCCTGTAATTTTAGATTTGACCACCAGGTAACGGCAGCTTCACTGTTCCCACCAACGGTTCCGGGAGCTCGGTATCAACATGAGATTTATGAGAAAGAGAGATGCGTTTGCTGGGCTGCCATCTAGTGGTCATGACATGTACTTACAGTGTGTTCAACAGACAGCAGTTGTGGAAAAAGTATTATATTATAATATTTATTTTACTTAGGTTAAGTATCAATACTGCAGTGTAGAAATAGTCCGGAATTCAAGTATCAAAATGTACTTAATAAAGTACCAAAAGTAGAAAGTACTCATTATGCAGAATGTCCCATTTCCCAAGTTTTCCAATATACAATGTACTAAATCGTTTTAATACATTTGTAGATTAGCTATTTTCAAATGGCCGAAATGTATAGGGTATTAAGTGGGTAATGTATGTTTTGTATATTAATAATCAAAATCTACAAAGTAACTAGTAACTAAAGTTTGCAAATAATTGTAGTGGAGTAAAAGTACAATATTTGTCCCTGAGATGTAGTGGAGTAAAAGTAAAAGTACTGAAAACTCGAAATACTCCAGTAAAGTAAAAAAAATACCTCAAAATTGTAAGTACAGTATTGAGTAAATGTTCTTAGTTACTTTATACCACTGACAAAAAGTCATGATATTGCATGGATTCAGTTTTGCAGTGGACAAAGTACTCAACCTGAGAGTGCTTGAGTCAAAGTACAGATACTCCTGGTCAAATATTACTCATCAACTTTCAGTGAAAGTTTCTCAGTCAAATCTGTACTTGAGCTATAGTACTGGAGCACTTTCTTGCAAAACATACTTAAGTATTCAAAAGTACATGCTTTTAAATATACTTAAATATTCAAACGTACAAATTGCAAAGTACATGTTCTTAATGCATTGCTGCATTCTACTTGATCGGCTTATATTTTCCAGAAATCTTCAAATAATATGAATAATAGTGAAAGTAACACTGCTATTCATTCATGATGTAGGCCTATACCCTTCCTATCAATGTAGTGGAGTCAAAAGTAGAAAATATTTGTCTTTGAAATGTAGTGGAGTGAAAGGAATCCAAAAATACAAATACTCAAGTAAGGTAGGCCTACAGATACTAAAAATGTTTTGGCAACTTAAGCAACAGTAGACTAAAGTAAATGTACTTAGCTACTGTTCAGTGTCCACCACTACAATTTTGCAACAATAAGAGATGGGCCTATGATATTTAGTGCAATACATTTATAATCTAAATATAACTTGTATATACTGAGCCACAGTAATATGCTTTGAGTCTTTTATCATTTACAACAGTGGTTCTCAAACTGAGGATTAGCTTAATGTGCAACACTGTTTTCTCGCTCAACAGTAAACAAACCAACACACAGTATAAGTGTATACAGGGTATCTGCACATTTATAAAGTTACACTTTAATGACTTTTAAGGCATTTGTAATGCCTCTAAAATGAATGAATTTAACATTGGGCTAATTGTCAAATATTACAGGCCGAAAAGGCGAGGCGTTGTGATCATGTAGATCGGCTATTTTCACAATGGAACCGAGTCAAACTAAATGTAAGGCCTCAACTCCTACAATTCCAAGTGCTTGTCAGGATGGGGGGTCCCCAGTTCAAATATGATTACTTTTGGGGGTCGCGGCCTGAAAAGGTTGAGAACCAGAGGGAGCTCCACTGATCTCGACCAACCCAGATTCGGCACAAACATGGGGTTAAATTAGCTCTACTGCTATGCCACCAGAATGTAGAATGCTCTACCACCAGACATCAAAAAGTGTGACCCCCTACCCTCCTTCAAAACCACCATAAAAAAGCACCTGTCTGCAATTTGTAAACGATCCTAGACAAGTCTTCTAAGGCTTAGAACCAGTGGTGGGAAAAGTACTCGAATGTTTTACTCAAGTAAAAGTATCAATACAATGTAGAAATGCTCTGTTACAAGTAAAAGTCCGGAATTAAAAATTTACTTGAGTAAAGGTACAAAAGTATTGGCATCAAAATGTACTTAAAGTACTAAAAGTAAAAGTACTAAAATGTTTGAAAATATAGTAAAATATAGTATAAAAATGTATAAAAAAGGGCTAAAGTGGTTAATGTGTGTTTCATAATATAATCATTTATATCTGAAAAGTAAATAGTAACTAAAGTTTTCAAATAATTGTAGTGGAGTAAAAGTACAATATTTGCCTCTGAGATGTAGTGGAGTAGAAGTAAAAGTATTGGAAATTGGATGTAAGTAAAGTACAAATACCTCAAAATTGTACTTAAGTATATTTCCTTAGTTACTTTCCACCACTGCTTAGAACATACGCGTGTGCGTGCGTGTATGTTTTGTAATATGATCTCATTTAAACATTTAAGTTAGACATTAAAAATAATATCCCATGAAAATGTTGGGTGTTTCTGAATGGATTTTCCATCCTCTCTCTGCCACCAACCACCACAATGCATCATGAAACTGCTCTTCAGGCTGAGAGAGAATAGAGAACAGCAGTCATGGAAAACTGATTGTAATAAAATAAAGTGCCAGTTTGCAGTTATTGTGTGAACTTGACCTGCAGTCCTGGAAGGCTTGTCCTGTTTGTTCATTATAAATAGCTGTGTGTGTGTGTGTGTGTGTGTGTGTGTGTGTGTGTGTGTGTGTGTGTGTGTGTGTGTGTGTGTGTGTGTTTGTGTGTTTGTGTCTTTGTGTGTTTGTGTGTGTGTGTGTGTGTGTGTGTGTGTGTGTGTGTGTGTGTGTGTGTGCGTGTGCGTGTGCGTGTGCGTGCGTGCGTGCGTGCGTGCGTGCGTGCGTGCGTGTGTGGTTCTCAACCTGTGGGTCAGGACACATGATTTTGGGCGGTCCCCAGATGACAGTAAAGTGACAATTTAAGTACTTTTAAGACCTTTTTAGTACCTAAACAAAACGATACTATAAAGACTGGTCAAATATTGGCCAAATTGTCAAATATAAAGAGGCAGAAATTGTGAAAATAGGCGATTTACAAGCTCACAGTTGCGAGGCATTGTGAGCTTGTAGATCGGCTATTTTCACAATATTTATCTGTGGAATAGAGTCAAACTAAATGTAATGTCTCAACTCCTACAATTCCAAGTGCTTGTCAGGGTGGGGGGTGCCCTGTTCAAATATGATTATTTTGGGGGGTCGCGGCCTGAAAAGGTTGAGAACCAATGTTCTAAGCTTGACACCTGAACATATACATGTATTGCTACTAGTGTTGATGATTTCTTGTACATTATCGTATGTCTTCAAATGTCACGATGAATTGAATACATAGGACCACAATGGAAAGAAGACCTCAGAGCTTTTCGTGTTGTCCTTTCAGCATCATTGTATAATCGTACCACTGTACTATCTGCAAACTGTTACAATCAAGTATTCAATCAATCAATCAATCAATCAATCAATCAATCAATCAGAAGCACTGATTTACATAAGCAACATCAGCATCTGTGTGGAAGTCACCGGAAACTCAGTTCTATAATCACAGATCCATAGTGATCAACCCAAGGGTTGATCACTATGGATCTGTGGTTATAGAACTGTGGTGTGAGCCCTGCTTCTATTTTTAGCACTCCACTGGTGGAGGCTCTGCTTTGCCACCAATCCCTCTCATTGCTAATGAGATTTGCTGTGAGCACAATGGAGCTGTCTAGACAAGCTATGTGTTTGTCACACTGAAGAATGGCCTTTCAGAAATGGCTGTCCCCCAACAAGAGGGAGGTACAGTATAAGTGCTGCTCATCAATAGAGCTATTGAGCTTTTTCTGGGGACTTTACCTCGCTGTGTTGCAAATTGTCTTGTCAGTGGAAAAACAGGCGCGCCACTTTCATTTTGTTTTTATCCGAAGCCCCCTACGATGATCAATGATGTTTATTTCAAGAATTTCTTTGGGCTTATCTGTCTTTGTTCTAGTATAGTGGAGAGAGACAGGAAACAGATAGAGAGGAACGGGGAGTGACACACAGCAAAGGTCATCAGGCTCGGGAATCGAACCTGTGACTCTATATATGTGGTATGCGCCTTATCCAGTAGGCCATCAAAAAAACTAGTTAGAGGGAGCACTTGCTTTCTTTTAGTGATGAGGAGTAGTTAATCACTTAAACCCTATACTTATTGGGGCCCCCTCCTTTTTTCCCCTCTACACCAAAAATATTTTTTGCAGAATGTTCAATGTTATTGAACTATTATGACAGAATGTGCAGAATATGGATGCTATAGGGTTCATGTTGCTAAAGCATTCGTTTGGGGGGGGGGGGGGGGTTCCAGGGGGTCCCCAGCAAAATCTGTTAATATGGCGTAACAATCATTTTAACAACTTTAACCTTTTATTCTTTGGCTATTAAAAAATCGTGAAAATGTGTGCAAATCTTTGAATATATATATTTTTAAAACAAACATTTGTAACTCAAATCTTTGCTTCTGGGGGGTCCCTGGAACAAACTGTCTAAAGAAGACTATGAGGTTGACATTTACCAATGCTGTTTATTGAAGATTTTAGATTCAGATTCAGAGAGATTCAAATCACACAGATTCAAATCACACACATTGTTTATCCAAGCCATGCAGGAGGAGGAGGAACAACAACAATGATCTCCTCCATCATTATGGTCTCAGGCAGGTTTTTACTTGAAGCCCTTGGACTGGGCAGAGGACCACACCTCCTCCCCGTCCCGCTCCATCACCATGGTGCCGTCGTTCCTCAGGTACATGTGGCACATCTTGAAGCCGCCGGTGGCCTGGGTCTTGGTCTGCCACATCATCTTGTTGTCCTTCTTGTACATGACGAAGTTGGAGTCGTCCTGCATGCACATGCGCCAGGCGTCTCGCTGGCCGCCCGTCTCCGAGGACCACATGGGCTTCCAGCCGTAGATCACAAAGTTGCCGTCGTCCTGTAAGATAATACATGGTTACAGTGGTGGAAAGTTACTAAGTGCATTTACTCAAGTACTGCTTGAAGTACAGTCTTGAGGTAAGTAAGTAAGCCTTTCCGAGCCATGAGGCCTATAGGGCAGGAGCCTATCTCTACAATTTTGAGGTATTTTCTTACTTTACTGGAGTATTTCCAATGTTCTATACTTTTACCTCTAATCCACTACATCTCAGAGGCAAATATTGTACTTTTACTCCACTATACTTATATTTGAAAACTTTAGTTGCTAGTTACTTTGTAGATTTTGATTATTATCACAAAACCACTTCAGACCTATATACAGTACTTTGGCGATTTGAAAATAGAAGATCTACAAGCTCACAACACGTCGCTATAGATCTGCTATTTTCAAAGGATTTTTATACATCCTAATATACAATTAAGAGTGGCGCGCATGCACGACGGTCGGTGTACGGTGTATGGTCGGTCTCATACGGGTCCTTTAACTCTATGGTCCTACCGAGCCGAGTGCAGCCGACTACAGCCGAGCAAAAACGAAGCAGAGGCCATTGAAATATGTCGAACATCTGGCAGCTGCCTCAACGCGGCGACACAGAGCCAGCTTGACGCAGCGACACGGACACGGAGGGACCAACAAACACAAAGCCCCGCGCAGCCGATAAACGGGAGAGGCGCGCAGCGCCCCGAACCTCTAGTTTTATACATTTGAAAACCTGTGAAATGGGACCTTCTGCATAATGAGTACTTTTACTTTTGGTACTTTAAGTACATTTCGATGCCAATACTTTTGTACCAAGTCCATTTTGAATACCGAACTTGTACTTACAGATTATTTCCACAATAGGGTATTATCGTACAATTTTACTTACTGTAAGTAAAAAATGTGAGTACATCTTCCATCACTGCATGGTTGTAGGCCTACGTTTCTGTCTCAGTTGTAAATTTGCACAAGCAATCTACACATCAAGTTTTATGAGTTGATAAGACTATTATGTAAATCACGAGAGGCCTGCATATGGAAGATATGATTCCATAATGCTACTGAGTCCACAAAATGGTCTCCCTTGGCCATTAGATCGTGTCAAAGTGACCGCAATGTCATGATTTATGTTCCCACAATACTGACCTGGAAGAGAGCCTTCCACTCGTGGTTGTTGGACATGAGGTAGTCCCCCCTGCGGAGCTCATCATACTTGGACAAGTAGTTCCTGCTCATGATTCTGAAACAGATATAAAAGTGCAAAATATGCGCAAAGGGTTATTATTACGTATAAACAAAAAATATCTGGAATGTTTCACAAAGGATGCAGCACATCCCTAAAACCAGTGGTGGAAAGTTACTAAGTACATGCACTTAAGTACAATTTTGAGGTATTTGTACTTTACTTGAGTATTTCCAATTTCCAATACTTTTACTTCTACTCCACTACATCTCAGAGGCAAATGTTGTACTTTTGCTCCACTACTTTTATTTGAAAACTTTAGTTATTTGTTACTTTGTAGGCCATACATTTTGGCCATTTGAAAATAGCAGATCGCATTGTGAGCTTGTAGATCTGCTATTTTCAAAAGATTTGTATACATTTGAAAACTTGAAATGGGACATTTTGCTTAATAAGTACTTTTACTTTTGGTACTTTAAGTACATTTTGATGCCAATACTTTTATACTTTTACTCAAGCACATTTAGAATTCTGGACTTTTACTTGTAACAGAGTATTTTGTAGTACAAAATGTGAGTACTTTTTCCGCCACTGCCTAAAACACAGAACAACTCAAAATAGACCTATGCATGAACACAGAGTAAAGTAATATGCCTTAAAAAAAAAAGAAGATTCCTCACAACTGGGCAGAATATAAACTAAAGATCTATCATGCGTTTCTCACACTATATGGAGAGTACACAGAGACAAGCATTATACTGATTCTGTATACTCACAGGCTGATGCTGGAGTGGACTCGGAGAGAAGAGGCTGAAGATGGATCTTTGGGTAAAGTGTACTCCTCTCCCGAAAACCTCTCTCTTTTATAGGAAGGGAGACAGAAGGGAGATAACTGAAACCCTCTGACAGTTATTCCGAATTCGTGAGGAATTGCATTACTGTATAATTGATGATACAATTCATGACCCAGTTTCCCCTGAATCAACCGTTGTAGTGAGATGGAAAATTAGAGGAATGAGTGGGTTCAGTTCAAACACTTGTGCTTTTTGCTGCGTTTACAAAACGACAGTGTTGTTATTTCAGGATGAGGGAGTAACAGTTGTCTAATAGCTGCTGGCACTACTTTTATCTTTATTTTCATTTAATCTTTATTCTTAGAACAACAATCCCATAGCACACACATCCTTACTCATACATACCCAATGAAAATTATAGTATTTATGTAAATAAAAAGCAACAGCTGGGTAGCTGCTGTAGATTTGTGATGAGATAGTACCACTTGTTGGACCACACTTCCTTCGGGGTCAGCCCTGTATCCCCCAGAACCTATGGATTTGGAATCAATCCCAATTTGGTCCCTCAGAATCATGCTCTCTGAGCATCAGAGCCGGTTCTTCCATCATCATCTCTCAATTTTGATGCTTGGGTAGAAAGAAGCCCAAGAAGGCCTCTCTATAGGGGCAGCCTTTTGCACCACGTTGACTCAACCTGCGGAACATGAATCAAAATGTTGGCATTGAAATCAAGGCATGCAGGCCCCAAAAAAGTGGCTGGTGTCGATGGCCATGCTGTTGACTACCGTGAAAGTTGCATACCGATTACAGTTACATTCAGGGACCGCATTCTGTTGTTGTCAACATGGTATACAAAATGTGACACGTTGAAAATACCAATTTATTTATGAGTGGCACATTGCAGAGTTGTAGTGTTGGGGTTACACAAGTAACGCATTACATAATAATATTACTTTCATGATGAACAAATTGAGTCATTTGGTAACAGTTACTATGTCAAGTAACAGTACTAGAAACTGTTGCAGACTAATGCCAATGCAGTTTATCTGCTATTTGCTATTTATGTATTTATTTTTCATAAATACCCTGCTATTTGCATTTAGCTGCTGACATCTATGTAGGCTCTTAAAATATAATCTTAATACCAATTATTCTGACATTCTCCTCTATTCCATGTTGCCCACCCTCTTCCATTTTCTAGTATGCCTAGTCCTTTTGCACTTCATGAGAGGGTGCTTTATGAAAGTAATGCACAAGTAATGCAAAAGTAATATAATGCATCACTTGCATTACTTAGTAGCATACCTTACCTAAATATACCTAAATAATATGTTTTTTTAGTAAGTAATTTCAGTAAGTAATTTGCACCACAACACTGGTTGCACAACACTTTTGCAGAAACATAAATTACGCTTCGCTTGCCTTCATCAATCATTGTATCACCGTTATCACAACTTCCCTATGGGGCTTTTTATAGAAGGTAACTAACCGGGCAATCTGGAATTGAACCCAAGACATTGCAGTTATGTGGTTGACACATTAACCGATTGAGCCACACCACCAGCATGCCCAAACCGCCTGACGATTTGAGCGCATGCAGCTCAGTAGGCTAATCCACACATGAATGTAGTGGCTATATCAGGTTCTTTGCTCTCTCTCCAGAGACAGAAGTGCCAGCAGTTTGTGATGAACTACTGTGTCTGTTAATCACCTTTGGGTGTCATCAAAGGCTGAGATTCAGCACCTGGCATGAGTACAGGGCCATGATTCTAAACTGTGGTGAAATGTGACTGGTTGACTTATTTAATATTGAGAGCTCTGTGTGGAGTTGCCTATGTGTTATACACAGATTATTACATTGCAGGACAGAAGAAAGGCAGACAGCTGTAGACGTTTCACTTTGAGCCACAAGAAGATCAGATCTGTTTTTCAACTCAATAGACAAGAAATGTTCTGACATGTTCTCTCAGGACAACAGATTTGCGGCGTCCTTAATCTAATTTCTAAAATGTAATTACTGAAGACCAGAAGCAGTGTGCTGTCATTCAACTTCATTTTCAACCTCATTGTCATGTGTTTTAATGACACAATGAAATACTTGTTCTCTGGCTCTCTTCCTGCCAAAGGACACATAATCTAAAACCAACAAAAAACACATATATATTATGCACACACACAATATACAGTAAGCAATAATGTGCAGAGTAAATATGGGTGTGTCAGCTGTTCAGCAACCTTTGTGTCCCTCATAGCCAGACGTGGTACACTGGAAGAGCCCTAACCCTCCTAGTGTGTCATCCTGGTTTGAATAGTCACATTCCTTTGGCTATTCAAAAATAGCAGATATATAATGTCAGAGCACAGAGTGCCGCACTATGAGCTTGTAGATCTGCTATTTTTTGAAAAGTTGTGAAAATGTTTGCACATTTTTGAATATATATCATTTTAAAGCAACATTTTTTAACTCAAATATTTGCTTCTTGGAGTCCCTGGAACAAAATATGGGGGGTCGGTGGCCAAATCCTCCTATAATTTGACAAACCTCTGTAGTGCGTGCATGGTGTCGTGGTGAGGCCAAAATTGTTCTGCCCGGTTCTCCTCAGTGGCTGGAGCAATTGATCTGAATTTGCACACAACCATTCACCCTTACCATGTGCACCTAACAGCGAAGCCCGTTTTCCGATTACACAAAATCTCCGCTGTTTATTAGCGTTTTTGCGTTTGCTGGCTCCCGGGTTGCCAGATCATGTGCGCATATCCCCCTACGGGTATGGTCTATACATATAATGTTGGGGGTCCTTGACATGAAAACATTTCAGAACCATTGATATAGCAGTATACGTTTTTTCAAAAAACTGTTAGGACTAGGAAGACGATTTGTGTTTGAAGATTTGTAGAATCGACCACAGGTCTGAATGGGTTAAAAGATTTGTCAACGTTTCTCCACTTATAAAAGAGTTAATTCACAGTTAGAGGTTCCTTGAAAAACTTCTACAGAACCTGATTTCTCTTGTATATGAACTCCTTAACCACAATCGATACAACTAAGGATTAGCAATCCGCCCACTTTTATTCTACTCTGTTATTACTATTATTTGTTTCTTTTCTTATTTGCATGAGTTCATTCATTTATTCTACTCCCCTCTGGACATGGGTGGGAGGGTGGGTAATTGTTAGGGTTTTGTTTTGTTTCTTCTGTTCTGCATGTGGTTATGTATGTCTTGTATTTTAAAATAACATACAAATAATTAATAAACAAAAACTGTCAAAAACCTGACTGCCTGTGGAAAGAAGCTGTTACTGAGATGAGTGGTGTTTTTTTTTATAGATAGAAGGAGCGAGGGCAGAGCGTGTGCCAGTGTCCTCTTAATGATGTTTTGGTCTTTTCCTTTGCGGAAAGTGGTGTAAATATTATGAGTTGTATTATTAAGTTGTGGTTTTCCTCTGTAGCAGCCAGCAGTCAGGTTGCCATATCCCCTTATTATAAGCGACTTTGGGCTTCTTTTTCTGTAAAGTTGCTTGTAAATATTGGTAGTTGCGGGTTGCGTCTTTTTTGGGGTCTTGTTTCTAAAGTGTGGTCGCTTATTTGGGCTCGCTTCAAATGTTTTAAATTATTATAAACCAGTGGCTCTCGAATATTTTCATGTCATGGACCCCCAAATTAAAATTTATTTGTCCCTACCCCCCCCCCCCCCCCCATCTGAAAATGTTTTGTTTGTGAGCTTGTAGATCATCTATTTTCAAATAGCCAGTGTATACACAGTATAGGTTTAAAGTGCTCATGTGGCCTATATTCACTTATTTTGGGCTTGTTTTACTAGACCTGTGGTTGCTTATTTCTCTCACAAAACACTGATCATGATGAGCAGTCAGATTGCCAAACCACAGCTGTGACTCAGCCAGTCAGAACACTCTCAATGGTCCAGTGATAAAGGCTCACATGAGCACTCTTTGGTACTCTTGAGACGAAAATAAAATGGCTTTATAAATTGCAATGAAAGCTAGCGTTACTGCAGTGAGTTTGCCCATTTTCATTAGGCCAACCACTTTCTAGTCCATTAGTGCCAGCAACAGCTGCAATGGTTCCGCTGCTGTGTCAAACTTGCAAGTGAAACCCATCAATTACTCTGCTAAACCTCAAACTAAGAGGCTTGAATCATAGTCAAATACCACCAAAGTGGAAAAAGGTGCACTCCAAAATAAAGGATGCAAGACTGGCTCAGATACACATTCTCATTTGGGACCACTTACGCGTTTCGGCCTCAGCCTTCCTCAGAGCATATTTAAAAAGTGATGATGGCCCTCAATTTTAAGCATACACATCATCATCCCCACCTGTGTAGGGGAGAGGTCCTTGCTTGGCAATCAGTTGAACAGTTACACCATATCACAGTCACAATCATATTAGCAGTTCACAATATCAGTACACAAAATCACAGATCATGAAGAAATTTTATTTTTATCACATTATACGTCATGGTTGAAATCATCTAAATGGCACAAGATGAGTAATTGATGGGTTGCACTTGCAAGTTTGACACAGCAGCGGAACCATTGCAGCTGTTGCTGGCAGTGGCACTGATGGACTAGAAAGTGGTTGGCCTAATGAAAATGGGCAACTCACCGCAGTAACACTAGCTTTCATTGCAATTTATAAAGCCATTTTATTTTCATCTGTCTGTCCGCCTTATCCAATCCATGTCAAGAATGCACAGCAAAGACTGTACTTTCTCAGGAATCTCAAGAGTACCAAAGAGTGCTCATGTGAGCCTTTATCACTGGACCATTGAGAGTGTTCTGACTGGCTGTGTCTCAGTGTGGTTTGGCAATCTGACTGCTCATCATGACCAGTGTTTTGTGAGAGAAATAAGCAACCAGGTCTAGTAAAACAAGCCCAAAAGAAGCAACTATAGGCCACATGCTCCCCCTCGGCCGTGTCATCAGCAGGCATGGACTATCATTCCATTGCTATGCTGATGACACACAGCTCTACATAAAAATGGACCCCCCCTGTCCCCCCCGCTCTGCAGTCCCACTGTCATACCCGTCACCATCACCTTCATCCACAATCACCATCTGCAAAACCGAGGCCATTCTCATCAGCACCCCACACCAAGTTAAATCATCCCCCATAACAAGCATCACCTTCTCCGGCCAGGTCCTTCCCCTCTCATCAGTTGTCACCAACCTGGGCGTCAAAATGGACCCCTGCCTCAACTATGAGACCCACATCAAACACCTCTGCAAAACATCCTTCTTCCACCTTAGAAATATAGCTAAACTCCGCCCCACCCTCACTCTTCCTGACGCCGAAAAGTTGGTCCACGCCTTTGTCTCCTCCAGGTTGGACTACTGTAATGCACTTCTCGTCGGGATCCCTAGCAAGAGCCTTCAAAAGCTCCAATACGTACAGAACAGCGCTGCTAGGATCCTGGCGAGAGTGCACAAATACGAGCACATCACCCCCATTCTCAAATCACTGCACTGGCTTCCCATCTCCTCCCGGACAGAATTCAAAATCACCCTGTTAACACACCAGTGCATCTACGGAAATGCCCCCCCCTACCTCAAGGAATTGATCGAACCATGATTATTCTGGCCCCCACACAGCTGCTCTACTTCCTGAACCACTGCAGCACTAGCCTGGTTCCAGACTAGTGATGTGTCGTTCATGATCGATTCGTTCAAAATAACTAGTTCATTTGCCGTGAACGTGAACGAGCTCGTTCACTTTCTGAAACTGTTACGTTCACGCGCGACGTAAAAAAAACGCTCCCGCGATGGTGTTTTACACACATTATAAAACATACATTAAACACTTTAGCCCTATTTTATACCTAGGCTATTTTCAAATATGTTAGTACTATGTTAGTACTAGTATAATTTGATGTCAATACTTTTGTACTTTTACTCGAGTAAATTTTGAACACTAGAAAATAGCGCTACTGAACGAGAACGTGAACGAATCATTTGAACGAATCATTGTCGTGAACGTGAACGAAATCGCTCGTTCACTAAAATTAACCGACAAATCTGCCATTGCAAAAAAAAAAATCCCTCGCCAGATTAGGCCTGGCCCCTCTCAATAGAGATTGGATTTCTCCAAAGTTGTGAGGGACCAATCAGGCCCCAGTATGTAAAAATGGGGGCGGGTTTATCACCAGAGGCTTTTTTTTTTATTTGCCCCTCGGAAATGCAGGTTCCACACAGAGATTCCAGACTAATATCTAGTATCTACTCAGTGATATTTGTCTGGCCATGCCAGGCTACTGCAGCCCTTCTTCCCCAACAGCAGCAAAAGCTTAACGTAGCCTAAAAAAATGCAACAAAGTACCATAAAAGCTACAAAGTGCCTTTTAAAACAGAAAATAAATGGGAGTTTTGGCCTAAGGGTGGCACTAAAGGAAAGGTCATAGGGTCATTCAAAGGGTTAGAGATCCTCCTCAGGGCGCTGAGCAAGATTCCATTTTGAGATATGTTGTTGTGCATGTGTACGTTTTGAAGTGCTAGAATAAAGGTCATGGGGTCAACAGAATGAGTATGAAGGTGCACAGCCAGTTTCAAGACAAACCAACCAGTTTTCAAGGTATGTTTGGGGACCAAAGTGTTGGATGGATGAACTGAAGGACCAACAGAACGGCATTACTATCCTTTAACAATATTAGTCTCTCTATACTTAGTAAAACGTACCTGAGTTGCACTGTACTTGGCACACTCTTTTTTTCGATCTAAAAAATCTCTTCGCCGAAAATAGCCGATCTACAAGCTCACAACGCCGTATGATACGTTGTGAGCTTGTAGATCTGCTGTTTTTGGCAAATGTTCGCCCCGGAATAGGGTCAGGGATGCTGGGGTTCAAGTTGTTCAGGCTGTTTTGAACTCATAAAACATTTTTTGATTGATTGAGTGAATACTTTATTTAAGGCTTGAGTGATGTACAAATAATGGATCTTCAAGCAAAGAACAGTTATTAAAATTTCAGAGCAATGGGGATACATGCAAACAGAAGTTCACAGCAAACCCAGAGAGAGACGTTTAAAGAAATTAGTGTCTGAGGTTCCCCCTGGTGGTCAGACTGTGAAGTTCGTAGTGAAAGGAGAAGACTGTTGATTAAACTTAAATTGTCAATTAAAGCCTCACTATGTAACTTTTTTGTAATGAATAAAATGTAATTTTGTCCAATCTGTATGGTAGAGTATGTTAATACAATATAACTTATACAATCTGTATGGTAGAGTATGTTAATACAATATAACTTATACAATCTGTATGGTAGAGTATGTTAATACAATATAACGTATACAATCTGTATAGTAGAGTATGTTAATACAATATAACGTATACAATCTGTATAGTAGAGTATGTTAATACAATATAACGTATACAATCTGTATAGTAGAGTATGTTAATACAATACAACGTATACAATCTGTATGGTAGAGTATGTTAATACAATATAACTTATACAATCTGTATGGTAGAGTATGTTAATACAATATAACTTATACAATCTGTATGGTAGAGTATGTTAATACAATATAACTTATACAATCTGTATGGTAGAGTATGTTAATACAATATAACGTATACAATCTGTATAGTAGAGTATGTTAATACAATATAACGTATACAATCTGTATGGTAGAGTATGTTAATACAATACAACGTATACAATCTGTATAGTAGAGTATGTTAATACAATACAACGTATACAATCTGTATGGTAGAGTATGTTAATATAATATAACTTATACAATCTGTATGGTAGAGTATGTTAATACAATACAACGTATACAATCTGTATGGTAGAGTATGTTAATACAATATAACTTATACAATTGGGGTGGTTGTATTTTGTCTCCCTGCTCTTCTATTGAGACATATAGATTGTCAAAGGTCATGTCTCACATAGACACAGATTTCTATTAACGTGCTTGTAAGAATTTCCTGGAGATCAAAAGGTCACTATTACTACACTATCTACTACAATAAAATGAACTGTCAACTGACTAAGGGAGCAGCAACAGTGTGCGGCTCGACTTTTCGTTCCTTGAGATTAGACAGGGTGAGGCATTTTCATAGATGGACCAGAAAGTTGGAAGATGAGTTTACAAGCAGAGACAGGGAGTTGTTATGTGGTGAAGAAGGAAGGCAGTTCTGTTCTGAATTTCTGAGATACCATTTCATTTCACACAGCAGTCAGCAGCAAACTGTTTTAATTTCTCTCCTTTTTTTGGAGTGAAACAGGGTGTTGAAGAATGTGATTTCTTAGATTTCGACAGGAGCTTTAGAGATCAAAGACACTGCTGCTCAGGAATGAAGAAAAGTTATAAAAAAAGTCCACTGATTCATTTTCTGAAGTGAAATCTGTGGTTAAAATGATTGCAGTTCCATACAGTCTGGCCATGCAAGACTAGCAGTTCCATGGTCAGAATTGCTCGGTCAAACGTCCCTAAATAGATTGAGGTCCAGATCTCTTTTTCCACTTCACTTACAGCAGTACTGCATCTTGTGAATTCAGGCAGTAAGAATGCAGACATGCAGTATTTACAAAACATATTCCATAACAATCTAGCACTGATTTCAACATGATTTATCAAAGCGTCTCTTAAAAACATTTATTTTGCTCCTCAATATTATTGAACAGATTATTCCATTTAAAGTACATCTATTATAATGTTCTTCTGGTTACAAAAAAAAAACATTCCACAACTTCTTCACTTATGCACATTTATTGTTCCTTTTATCCACAATTATACAATCCTAAATGATTAATTACTGATTCCAGTGGTACATAAAACATTTCTGTACAAATGTACAAATTCCTTCATTTTTACAGCTCATAGCAGTCCACCATCAGTCCACCATCTTCTCAATTTTTCATAATCATTTGAGTCTCAGGAAATGTCCTTTCTGTGGGGTCTCTGGTGTAATGGTTAGTTAGCCACGGTCATAAAGGTCCACAATTTGGGAGAAGCAGCATGACCAAAATAAATTAGCTATATTATCATCTGTACCACAATTTGATTTAAGAGGACATTTGGTTTTTAGAAGAACATCTCCTTCATCCTCCTCCGTCAAAACGGCTACTTTCCAGGCCAAATCCTTGTGTGCGTGAACCCATTAAAATCAAGAAAGCATCTGTGTCATTTTAGATTTTAGCTATATAATAATAATTTATATCATACGTTTTTCAGAAAACTCTTAGGATTTAGAACAGTGGTTTAGAGCAGTGGTTCTAAAAAACAATATAGCAGATATACAAGCTCACAGGGCGTCACATTGTGCCGCACTGCGAGCTTGTACATCTGCTATTTTTTGTAAATGTTTTGAAAAATCTTGAAAGTTTTTGAAAATGTCTGAATAATTGTATTAGTTATTTTACACAAAGCTTCTCTTCTGGGGGGTCCCTGTAACATTTTCAGAAGGGGGTCCGTGGCCAAATCCATAAAATGTTGGCGGTCCTTGGCACGGAAAAGTTTAGAAGGTATTTGTGGAATCGGCCTCAGATCTTAATGGGTTAATAAGAAATGCGGTATTAACATTCTTTCCAAACTTGATAACACAGTTGCTTTCTGCTATGGTTCCTGCTGGTGCTGGACCCCGAGTGATAAGCCCTTTTCAACAAGATTTGGATGAAAAGGCCATGACCTTTTCATACAGCGCAGGCCTTTCAGCATGTGGTCTTTGGCCTGTTGTTGTTCTCAGAATCTTGTGACCCAATCAATTTGGCTAAATTAGCCAAGAGATACAGAAATTCCGCCTTTATTTAAATGCGTGTCCATAATATCTGTTTGCCCCATATTAAAGCTTGCATGTTTAACTTTCCTGAAGTGCTGAAATTCTTACCATCGAGCTAATAGAGCCTGCCTGCTTGCTCAGGCCAGGGGATAAATTGAATCTTGACCATCAGGTCAAAATGTGTGTCCAGTCTCTAGGTGAGACATGACCTTTGACACGATCTAAATGTCTCAATAGAAGAGCAGGGACATCAAATACAACCACCCCAATTGTCTAAGTTATATTGTATTAACATAGGCTACTCTACCATTACGGATTGGACAACATCGCATTATATTCATTAAAAAAAAGTTAAATAGTGCCGCTTTAATTGGATGGTTATTCTTAGGGATACTACTGTATGAAGGATGGAGGCACAGGGACAGTTGGCTGTTGAAAAGGTTAGGGAGTCAAGGATTCCAGCAATTTATGATAAGAACTTTCCCAGCAATGGTTAGATCTTTAAGTAAAAAGGAAATATCCTCCCACTGAAAAGCTTGCCTTTCATCATTGCTATGGGTGTCATAATTCCCAGTTCCATAATTCCATATATTTTCTAATGTCCATTCTCAACATTCTAATTATGTCCATTTTATCGATCAGTCCCAAGTCTGATTTTAGATCTGTGCATAAGAATGTAAGGTTGTAAATTGCTACCAGGGATAAGCATACTGGATCTGTTCAGAATTTCTGAGGTGCCACTTCAGAGCACAGACAAACTGACTTATAATTTTCCCTTGGAATGTTGAGTGGGAGAATGTGACGTCTTGGGATTTTGACAGAAGCTTGACTATCAAAGGAAGGCACTGCTCAGGAATTAGGAAAAAGTTATAAAAGTCCACTGATTCATCTTCTGATGTGAAATATGTGCTTTTAATTATAGCTGGTCCAATCCAATGTCAACAAGGAGGTCCAGAGCTCTTTTTTCACTTCAGTTAGCTCTGCTGTACTGTATACTCTGCCTTGTGAAGCGTGGTAGTAGCCTAGTACCTACTGTACCACACACCTGGACCAAAACAACTGAGTTTACACACTACGGGACTCAATTATAATGAGGCAGAGAATCAAGACAAGCTCACCTTTCTGGGCTGATTGTCAAAGCATGCACGGTTAAATTCATCAGAGTGAATGCACAAGGGATTATATTATGAGTTTATGGTAAGCAGTGATGAAAGAAGTACTCACGCTTTTTACTTTAAAATAAAAGTATTAATACCACAATGTAGGAATACAGGTAAAACTCTGGTGTGCAAAATTCACTTGAGTAAAAGTATAAAAGTATTGCCAATCAAAATTTCTACTTTAAATACCAAAACTAAAGCTTCTCGTTATGCAGAATGTCCCATTTCACAAGTTCAAAATGTATTAAAATCTTTTGAAAATAGCAGATCTACAAGCTCACCATCTCACCAGCTCTTTAACAGACAATACATTTTCAGGTGGATTGCCAATTTCATTCAAACAGGACATGATTTAAAGCAAGGTCAACTAAATAGGATTGAAAAGCCCATGAAAGCCTACCGGCTTGTTTCAAATGGGGTCCCCATGTACTCAATTCATAGTGACGTTAAATGACAGACAGATATACACTACTATGAACATCATATAAACAGTTTACTAATTGAAAAATAAGAACAACTAAAATATATACAGAACATTTTTTGAGAAAAAAAAGGGGGGGGTGGTTAGGTTATGACTTTTACAGGAGTAAGCCTCCTGAAGGTACTCAAATGAACCAATGGGTTCAAGTGATTAAGGCAGCCTTCTGTAGAGTTTGAGTTAGTGTGGTCTGACTTAAACTATACTGTATTTCATTTAACTCGGTTAAAGAAGGGAACAAGATAAATGCACAATGGGGAGTGTGTCTGTGTGTGGGCTTCAGTACAATGACCACCACAGCTGTCTGCTTCCACTGCCGTCCCAGGGGGGAGGGACATGGACAGATGACCACACTTCCTCCCCTTCCCTCTCCATCACCTTCACACCATCGTCACACAGCCTGGCCACCACTGGCCATGGCCATGTGGGCGTTGGGGTTCCGTATTGAACCATAGAGTGACAGGATCACGGCACAACAATATGGCCTGGCTGGCTGTTCCTCTCATACATGACCAGGTTGCAGTCAACACTGCATGCACAGGCGCCAGGCATCACTATCACAGTGACCAGCAGTGTCTGAGCACCACACCAGCTTACAGCCATAGATGACATGGTTTCCATTGTAGTATCTGGACACTGGTTACACACACTTACCCTCATTTATCAACGCGGTGCAGCCCAAATAATGGGCGTAGGGCGAGATCACCGCACCTTTCGGCATTTATCAATATATCCTGACGTGGGCTTCATCCTACCATACGCTGAGATCTCACGTCTGGTCGAGACCAGTTGTTGACGTTGGCTGCGCCCGTTTATTCCATTCTAGACCTGCGGAGCAGCATTGTCTGACTGTCTGACAGGCATCTGGACACATAATCCACTCCTAAATGTATATCTACACACTAATAATTAATCCCTGTGAAAATATAACATTTTATAAAGTAATTTAAACAAACTGCTTTAACAGTCATTCAGTTGCATTGGCTATTTTAAAATAGCAGATCTGCAAGCTCAAAAACGGGTCGCATCGCGACGTTGTGAGCTTGTAGATCTGCTATTTTCAAAATATACGAGCGCTTTTGCGTCGGGACTCGGGAGTCCCGCGGTCGGGACTGCCGACGATCTTTTCATGGACAGTGAGGTGTACAAACTTACAGTAGCTTGTCCTATGTTATGGAGTTATGTCATAGAGAGTTTTGAAGTCTACAACCTGGATGGGTTAAGGATATAAACCCGACGCTCCAATCTCTTATTAACGGGACGGACCGAAACCACTGCCGTCTCACGGGGAATATCCTACATGACTGCTTGTGCACTGCTCGGTATGGGTTAAATAAATTAATATACAAACGTATTCCATTCATGGCGATGTGATTGGTATCATAATATGTCATTCATGTAGGCTACAAGCCTACGTGACAAAGATTGTACCGCTACGGTACGGATTACAATACATGAAAAACACAGCTGGGCGGGCGTGTGTGTGTGTGTGTGTGTGTGTGTGTGTGAGGGAGAGAGAGAGAGAGAGAGAGAGAGAGAGAGGGGGGGGGGGGGCGTGTGCGTGTGCGTGTGCGTGTGCGTGTGCGTGTGCGTGTGCGTGTGCGTGTGTGGCGAGGCAGGCGGGGGAAACTCTTTCTCATTGGCTTTTGATGTCTTTGGTCGTATTCTGGTCCTTCTTCATGTCGTAAAATCGGGGCGTTTTGAGAATATTTAAGGGCGTGTTATTTAAATGACGCTAGGTTCCAGCCGTGACATTTATCAAGCCTGGGACCAAATGTAGGCTCGGATCAGCTGTGTAGGATTCGTTGATAAATGTGACTTCGACGTTGGTGTATGGCCGAATATATGGAAAAATATAAGCCGGTTTATAAGCTGCATTGATAAATGAGGGCTCTTTAGCAGAAGGCCTCACGATGTACAGAAAGTACATTCCAGCCATAGTAGAACATTGTGACCGGTACAATTAATAACTGACTCAGGCTCACTTACAAACATCTGGAGTTCATCCAAACCCCCCCATAGCAGCCTAGGTGCCTGGACCGCTACCCTAGCCGTCCGGGCCCGTTATCAGTAACCTATAGTTACATAGTACCAGCTGACCCATAAAGTACAAGAGGACTTCAATGTAACATATGGATTATCCAAGGCATACAGTATTGATTGATTGATTGATTGATTGATTGATTGATTGATTGATTGAATACTTGTATTAGTCAGAAATGTAAACAGCACGTGGTACAGTCAGACATTAAGGCTAAAAGGAACACAAAAAAGTCCTGGGGACTTGTTTCCATTGTGTTCCTATGTATTCAATTCATCAACATTGCATGCAGGCTGCAATAGACACATCATGCCACAAATATGCCTTTAGCATGCAACACCAATGTTAGGATATTACATTACTTAAATAATACATTATATGCTATAATTTTCACGAGTAACAATAAAGGGTGCTGTAGCCCCTGAGTTGTTTGTTTCATCATGACATTGATGGAATTAATACTTGTCTTTTGAAGGTGTTCTGTGAACATAACGGTAACCAAAATTTGTACTGTAACACATTTCTTGGCACAGAATATAGTATTGTAAAGTACCTTATTGGTAACATCTAACATGTGTAATATTTAATTATGGAAAGTAACTTCCAAACTGTTCCATCACTATGATCATTCAGATAGTTTTAGAACGTGGTTGCAGCTGCTTGGTGTGGGTTCATCAATTATTAAACTATATATTCTCTATGTGATTAAGGGGTCTTCAACGTTTTTCAGGCCAAGGACCCCCTAGCTGAGAGAGATGAAGCAGGGACCCCCACCACTACATAGAATTGTGTTGCAGATTAAACTTTCATAGATTTTGTAGATGGCTTCATAGACTTGTTTGACAGTACTGTCATCAGTGTTGTGTAAATTAATGTTTTTGTTGATTTTATACATGATCTTTTCTGTTAATATGTTGGATTCATGTTAATGTGTATGTTCAGACATTTAACCACTTAACCCCTCAATGAAATAAACTTGACCTTTGGCTCTGTACTTTTGCTCTTTTTTCCCTCACACCAAACCTCTTCGCCAAAAATAGGAGGCGTTGTGAGCTTGTAGATCTGCTATTTGTGGCTAATGTCTAGGATTCAAGTGGTTGAAGTGGTTAATGTAAAAAAAACAAAAAACAAGTTCCTATATCACGCAAAGATTTGGCGGCCCCCCTGTAGTAACTCTGAGGACCTCCTAGGGGTCCCGGATCCCCTGTTGAAGACCCCTGGATTAAACCATTGCTAAAGTCAAGAGAAGACCCTGGAGAAGACACAGCTTCCTGTAACTAACAACATATAGACAAACCACTGGGTGGAGCTAATACTCCTTGTGTTCACTCAGTTCACTCATCAGTCAGTGGTCTCTTGCTATAGTTCAGTCACATTCTGTGTTGATGGAAGATCCACTAGTTTCAATGACATAACATTCTTAATTTCTTAATCATTAGTCAGGGGTCTTCAACAGGGGGTCCGGGACCCCTAGGGACACTACAGGGGGTCCACCAAATCTGTGTGATAGGATTTATTTTTTACATTAACCAATGTTAACCAACCCTAGCATCCCTATTCTGAGGAGAACTTTGGCCAAAAATAGCAGATCTACAAGCTCACAACGCCTCGCAGACGTGAGGCGTTGTGAGCTTGTAGATCTGTTATTTTCGGCAAAGAGGTTTGGTGTAGAGGGGGAAAAGAGCAGACCAAGTACAGAGTGAAAGGTCAAGTTTACTGACAGTTTAAGGTTAAATGTCTGAAAACACACATTTAACATGAATCCAATATGTAGTGGGGGTCCCTGCTTCATCTCTCTCTCAGCTAAGAGGTCCTTGGCCTGAAAAACATGGTAGTATGAACTGAATATAGGCATACAGTATTCGTTCATCATTTCTCACAATCGATGACTGTTGGAAAAGAAAATGGTCACAGAGACACAAATTCACATTTGGACAAAACTGTATATTAAATCATTTGAATCAAGATATTCAAGGAGGCTTTATAGGACAAAGATTCACTTTATTTGTAATTCAACAATATTTGAACATTCTATGTTCTGACAGGCTTAAGCAGAATAAGCATTAAGCACACACACACACGCACGCACGCACACACACACACACACACACACACACACACACACACACACACACACACACACACACACACACACACACACACACACACACACACACACACACACACACACACACACACACACACACACACTGTTGATATTTTTCATTGGCAATTTTTTTTAACGTATCAAAATTACAAAACCCAAAAAATAAGAAGTTTTAATGACCGTTGGTTAACTCTTTCAGGACTTCATTTCATGCCCTGGGATTTGGCAGAACTCCAGATGTCCTTTTGTTCTCTCTGCACCAACATCGTACCGTCGTCTGTCAAGTGCATGCGGCACATGTTGGGCCTGTCCTTGGTGGAGTTGGTGTGCCACCTGGGTTCTCCATCCTTGTTGTACATGACCAGGTTGCAGTCTGCTTGCATGCACAGGCGGTGCACGTCAGACCCGGCCGTGTCTGTCGACCACATGGGCTTCCAGCCGTAGATGACAAAGTTACCGTCCTCCTGCATATAGGGACACAATCAATTAATTTTTAGATCACTGCATGATTAAATAACTTTACCATTAAATCACTGCATGAATAAAGGGATATTTCACTTTTTTTTAACCTAAAAGTTCACTAAAATTACCCCAAAGTGTCATTTTAACATCTACGCTGGCTTTTGTGAGCACCCCAGACAGTTTTCAAGTTGCTTGGTTCAGTATTTAAATATTTGATGCTCATTTTATTTGACACGCCCCCTTCCTATACAAACCAATTGCAACTTTGACCATCAAACTCTAACCGACTTCAAACTCTAACCATGTTATATTAATTGAAAACACGTGTCCTTGGTTCTGGTGACTGATATTGGCCTCCTAATGCATGAGGGGGCCTTGGTTTGTCAATTACTTTAAAAAAAAAAAAAATCTTGGAAAAAAAGAAAAAAGATTAATACTATAAAATAAAAAATAAAATAAAATGAATGATAAAAGTAAGTGAAAAAACACGGCCCCCTCACGCATTTAGAAGGACAATATCACAATGTCACAGGAACCAAGGACATGTGTTTTCAATGAATCTATCAATGGTTAAAATGGAGTTTGAAGTTACAATGGGTTTGTATAGGAAGGGGGTGTGTCAGATAAAATCTATATCAAATATCTAAATACTGAATCAAGCAACTTAAAAACGGTTTGTGGTGAAACACAAAAGCCTGAGTAGACGTTGAAATGACCCCAAACATTTTTGAAAGTGGTCACTGCCACACGTAATTTGACCACAATTTTACATACCAGTATACTTTAAAAAAAAAAGCTATACATTTATCAATATCTTATTTCACGTTACTAGCCTGAAAGACAGCTTTCCATTCCCGGTTGTTGGAAACGAGGTAGTCTCCCTTACGGAGCTCATCATTCTTGGATAGGTAGTTTCTGCTCATGATTCTGGATGAAAAGACCAACATTTGCATCAGGACCTGTACTGTATGCATCATTTACAAATCAGCTGAACATTCCATGGCAATTCAGCTGTTGTCTCACCATGAATTATGATACTCAATCAACAACATTCCTTCTCATTTTGTGGCTGTTGACAATTTTCTCACCATAATAATATTATGGTGAGAAAATTGTCAACAGACACAAAATTAAATGATACTGTATATCTTATCATCATGTATGACTCATAAGTTATCAATCACAACGGACCCCAATGGAAACAAGGCTTTCTTGGGTTTAAAATTCTCTTAGCAGACCTTGTATTGAACTGTACTTTCCTGTGCTTTTTTTTGCAAACTGCTAATAAAGTATTCAATCAATCAATCACAATTCATACCTCAATTATAAACATTGCAAAAGGGGGTTGTGTCATCATTATAGATTTTTCATCTTCAATTCCTCAGCAAAAAACCCACATCAACGAGTTAAACAGAAACGTTTCTCAGTACTTACAGGCTTTGAAGTCTTTCACCAGGCAGAGAGCTGAAAGAAGTGAGACAAAGACCCATGGACCTGTTTTTATCATCTAGGCTAGGACAGGGTGGGTGGGGAAAAGACAGTGGAGGGGGGGTTGGGGGGGCATTGAGGATGCTGTGCCAAATTTGCTCTGAACATAGCGTTCTTTGTAACCATGGTTGTTGATTCATTTAATCACTGCTTATGTGCTGGTCTTTTAGCCAGCAACTAATTAGTAACTAATTTATTTATTATAACTAATTTATTTATTATAATACTCATGCTTATTGTACGTTTCAGCTCTCTTAAATCTTCGGCTCAAATTGTCTGCAAGACAAGCTCAAAGTGTTCCTCAAGTAGGCTTTAATCAAAATCATTCATATCTTTTGGGAAGCAGTATTCCATGTAATTTTATGGATCGTATCTTATGTTTTCCTCTCTTATAAAAAGTTTGTTACTTTGTCAAAATCCATGCATCTGGTTGGGGGGCACGGACTGAGACTGTCATCCGGTAGAGGAGGATGTCTGGCTGGGCGTATTGCCAAGGGACCTGATGGGATGAACATTAGTTTAACTTTGAAAGCGTCAAATGGACCAGAATGTCCATTCTATGTACTTAGAATGTGAGGGTCCATTTGCTGCATCACGACAGACATACAGCTACAGTAACTTATAGTTTCAGTACATGGTGCCAGCTGACCAGTGACCAACTAAGTAAATGTACTCAAGTACTGTACTTAAGTAACATTTTGAGGTACTTTAACTTTACTGGAGTATTTCCAATTCTATACTTTTACTTCTACTCCACTACATCTCAGAGGCAGATATTGTGCTTTTACTACAATTATTTGAAAACTTAACGTTACTAGTTTTGAGCTTGTAGATCTGCTATTTTCAAAGGATTTTTATACATTTGAAAATGTGTGAAATGGGACATTCTGCATAAGGAGTACTTTTACTTTTGGTAATTTGGTACTTTTTGGTACTAAGTATAATTTGATGCCAATACTTTTGTACTCTTACTCAAGTAAATCTTGACTGCAGGACCTTTTCTTGCAACAAAGTATTTTTTACACTGCATTATTGATACTTTTACTTAAATAAAAACATTCCATCACTGAAGCTGACCCATAAAGTACAAGAGGATCTCAATAGAACGTGTGTTCTATTGAGAGTGAGCAATGCAAGACATCTGGCTGACAGACACATAAATCATATCATATCATGGCAGAAATATGCCTTTAGCATTCATTACCAGTGCTGTAGCCTTCTGCATTTACATACATATTACATTACATAATATTACAACGTTCAGGACTAACTTTCAGGAGTAACAACAGAGGGCGCTGCAGCTCTTATTTAATATCAATAACTTCTCTATTCCATGTAGCCCACCCTCTTCCATTCAATAGTAGGTCTAGTCCTTTTGCACTTTATTTGAGGGTATTTTGTGAAAGGAAACACAATGCAAAAAATCTGGCACAGAATGAAATATTGTAATGTACCTTATTGCTTTTATTTGAAAGTAAATAAGTAATGTGTAATAAATGACATTTTGAAATATAACTTCCCCAACACTGTTCATCACAATGGAATGTATAGATCAGGCTTTACATTAGAGCCTACTGTATACTGAGGGTTCATCAGTGATTTATTTAGTCATCACCCATCAGACAGGGTCCTAGGCTAATGTTTTAAAGCTTCTCTTAGCAAGTTAGTGAATTTATTTTACAAGTGACCAGAGCAGAAATATGCTACCTCATATCTCACAATGTTTTACTGTTGCTCAAGTGAATGGACTATTTATTGATTGGTTATTGATTTATTGATTTATTATAGCAAAAGAGAAAAACAGACACACATGACACTAATTCATATTTTGGTCACAACTGTATATTTTATTAAATTCAATGAAGATGTTCAAGGAGCACACTTTAGTACAGTATGTGACAAAGATTGACTTAATTTGGGATGAAACATATTTGGACATTCTATGTGCCTTCTGGCAGGTTTAAGCACACACGCGCGCGCGCGCGCACGCACGCACGCACGCACGCACGCACGCACGCACGCACGCACGCACGCACACACACACACACACACACACACACACACACACACACACACACACACACACACACACACACACACACACACACACACACACACACACACACACACACACACACACACACACACACACACACACACGGTTGAGATGTTTTAAAAAATTACCAAAATTACCACAGATTTTTTTTAAATGAATGCCTGTTTTTTATGACTTCATTTCATGCCCTGGGATTTGGCAGAGTTCCAGATGTCATCGCCTTCTCTCTGCACCAGCAGATTGCCGTCGTCCGTCAGATGCATGCGACACATGTTGCATTTGTCGTCCTTGGAGGAGTTGGTGTGCCACCTGGGCTTGTCGTCCTTGTTGTACATGACCAGGTTGCAGTCCGCCTGCATGCACAGGCGGTGGACGTCAGACCCGGCCGTGTCTGTCGACCACATGGGCTTCCAGCCGTAGATGACAAAGTTACCATCATCCTGCATATATAGGGACACAATGGAGTTTGAAGTTACAATGGGTTTGTTTGTATAGGAAGGGGGTGTGTCTGATCAAATGAATATCAAATATCTAATGACTGAATCAAGCTACTTAAAAACTGTCTGGGGTGTTCACATAAGCACAAGTAGGCGTTAAAATTAAAAAGTGAAATATCCCTTTAAATCACTTTACCATTAAATCACTTTATCATCACATCACTCCATTGAAAAAAACACTTAACCATTAACAAACTTGTTCATTGCCACACCCAATCTGACCATGTCCAAACATGAACACATTGTGACCACTATACCAGTAAACATACAGTACTTTTTCATTAGTAATTATTCAAAAACAATACACACACAATTTCTTATTAAAACTGCTCCAACATCAAGTTACTAACCTGAAAGATTGCTTTCCATTCCCGGTTGTTGGAAATGAGGAAGTCTCCCTTACGGAGCTCATCATTCTTGGACAGGTAGTTTCTGCTCATGATTCTGAATGAAAAGACAAACATTTGCATCATGATTTGTATGCATAATTTACACAAAAAAAAACCCACATCAAATCACAAATTAACTGAACTTTTTAGCATTTTAACTGTGTCTCACCATGAATTATGATACTCAATCAACGCCCCTTTTTCATTTTGTGGTTGTAGACAATTTTCTCACCACATATCATGTGTGACTCATAAGTTATCAATCACAATTCATCCTTCAATTAGCTATTATACATATTGCAAAAGTATCATTACATAGATTTTTGCAGCTTCAATTCCTCAGTAAAATGCACAACCACCAGTTAAAACAGAGATGTTTGCAATACTTACAGGCTGTGAAGTCTTTCTGCAGGCAGAGAGAGTGCAACAGAGCTGAAAGAAGTGAGATACAGACCCACAGGCCCCTGTTTTTATCATCTGGGATGGAGAGGGGTGGAGGAATAAAACGGGGCGGTTTTTCAGTACACAATGTACTCTCTTTGCATGTTCTTCCTTGCGTGTAGAGATTGCAGAGAGTCTGCACATCAGTTGCAGATTCTCACAGGACGAGCAAACCAAGTATCGCATTCAACATTCAACGTGTTCTCAATTTGGGAGAGTTCCCTTTTTAGGTACTTTTTAAATTCAATTTGTGCAGCATTTGACAAACAAGGGGCCGCCATTCTGGAGAGAAACCCAAATGAAAACAGACACCCTTGTTCCCCAGTCATCGTCTCCCCCACAAACACCCCCACAGTTATTCTTATTTTACATCTCCACTGAGGCCACTGCCATTGTGTGCTTGCCACCACATCACAGACCAGACTCCAGACAACTTGGACACAATATAAATGGACCTTGTTTGAATGGAAGTGGGGCAGGACGGAGTTGGCTGGGAGGTGTACAGTGATTAGAGTGTTAGAGTGGTAAAGCTTTGACCATTCATTTGGCCTTGGGCGTGCATGCGTGCGTGCGTGCGTGCATGCATTTGTGTGTGTCTGTGAGAATGCATGTGCATCATTGCATGTGCATGTGCATGTGCATGTGCATGTGCATGTGCATGTGCATGTGCATGTGCATGTGCAAGTAGTGGTGGAAAAAGTACTCAAATGTTTTACTTAAGTAAAAGTACCAATACCACATTACAGAAACACTCTGTTACAAGTAGAGGGGCCCAGTATTCAAAATGTACTTGAGTAAAAGTACAAAAGTATTGGTATCAAAATATACTTAACGTAAAAGTACTAAAATGTTTGAAAATAGCCGATCTACAAGCTCACAACACGTCGCATTGAGCTTGTAGATCGGCTATTTTCAAAAAGCTTAGGTAAAAAATAGGGCTAAAGTGGTTAATGTTTGTTTTATAATATATACATTTATATCTGCAAATTAACTAGTAATTAAAGTTTTCAAATAATTGCAGTGGAGTAAAAGTACAATATTTGCCTCTGAGATGCAGTGGAGTAGACCAACTAGAAATACTCCAGTAAAGTAAAGATACCTCAAATTTGTACTTAAGTAAATGTACTTCACACCACTGTGTGCATGTGCGTGCATGCAGGTGTGTGTGTGTGTGTGTGTGTGTGTGTGTGTGTGTGTGTGTGTGTGTGTGTGTGTGTGTGTGTGTGTGTGTGTGTGTGTGTGTGTGTGTGTGTGTGTGTGTGTTACTGTGGGGGATTATTGCTAATGCTGATTCCTGGTTCTCTGGACTGTCCCTCAGTTCCCATGGAGTCACAGTGCACGGCCCTCAGAGCGCTGCACAGGAACTTGAAGACAAAAGCAGCCAATGTCGGCCTCAGAGTGGTTACGTAACGTCCATAACTGAGAGCAGGTGTTTTTTAGACACTACACATGCAGTCACATATTTTCAGCATCACTGAAGTGTATTCATTGTATCGAATTAGGGCTGCGAGCATAACAAGTGCTTTTTGGTTTATAGACTTTTTTTTCTTTCACAAAGCCTTGGTTACATAACCTCTGGCTCTCACAGGGACCGACAGTGGTGTAAAGTAACTAAGTACATTGACTCAAGTACAATTTTGAGGTATTTGTACTTTACTTGAATATTATTTTCAGTACTTTTACTTTTACTCCACTACATCTCAGAGGCAAATGTTGTACTTTTAATCCACTACAATTATTTGAAAACTTTAGTTACTATAGTTACTTTGTAGATTTAGATTATTATTACAAAACCACTTCAGCCCATATACATTTCGGCCATTTGAAAATAGCAGATCTACAGCTCACAATGCGTTGCGATGCAATGCATGTACTGTAGTTCAGCTATTTTCAAAAGATCTTTTGTGCATTTTACACATTTGAAAACTTTGTGAAATGGGACATTCTGCTTAATGAGTACTTTCTACTTTTGGTACTTTAAGTACATTTTGATACCAATACTTTTACTCAAGTACATTTTGAATTCCGGACTTTTTCTTGTAACAGAGTATTTCTACATTGCAGTATTGATACTTTTACCTAGGTACTTTTTCCACCACTGGGGACCGACCATGGGTCTGGTCTGGTCTGGCAGCTGGGCTTGAGCGCGCAAACAAGCCTGACCGAGCTTCCTCCCCTTCGCGATCCCATTGAAAATGCATTCCCACAGAGGAGTGCTATCAGGGATTAGGGGTTGACCATGTGAATATCAAGTGTCCTGCCGTTCACTCACTCCTATTGCAGAAAGCCCAAGCTTTGCCCTGCCCTGCACCCAAATGAGGGGTAGCTATGATGAGTAACCCAAGAATGCGGCCAATAAAGGGGGGCCTGGGACCGAAGCCAAGGCCCTGTGAGTGTTCACTGTTCACGGTTCAAGTTGCATGCAGTCCTGGTGCAGCAATTACAGAAAGCAATGATGTAGTAATGCTGCGCTGGTTGCATTATGTTCTGACTTCTACATTATTTTCTTTCTCCCACGATTTTGCAACCCCATTTTTTCACCCAGTGCCAATTTTCTAAGTAATCCTGGCCGCTACACTCCCTCTGCCATGCCTGCTTCAATGCAGGAGAGCTAACAAGCCTTCTTATCACCTGACAGGGGGGAGTTTCCCCGGTAAGACATAGCGAGTGAAAGGAAACGTTAATTCAACCAGTTCCTTTCCCCTCCATCAGGCGCCCCGGCTGACCAGGGGGAGGCAGTATAGAGACCAGAATTACTGCATGTTGTTTGTGAGGGTACCTACCCTAGGGGACACGGGGAGAACATGCAAACTCCACACAGAAAGGCCCTTTCACCAACCCCACCTAGGGTATGGGCACTGATGACACGGAGGAGAGGACACGCCCCCAGCGCCCACAGCGTCCCCGGAGGGAATCGAACCCAGGACCTTCTAGCTGTGAGGCACTTCTACATTATTGAATATTGTTATATTGTTTACACAGGAGAGCAGAATATGTTCCACAAACAAAGGCTGATGATGGAAGCAACTCAGTTTATTCAGTTAATGTAAATTAGGAGCAGATGTGAATCACACACAAAACAAATTGGACTGGTGGGTGTGTCATCATATATATCACATTTGACAATTGTTAAAATGAACATTCCAGAGGTTTATAAATCTCACTGTATTTTCAGACAAACTGTGATACTGTGTAAGAAAAGCCCTCTTCATGCACGATCTAGACCCTCTAAAGCCACTGAAGCCAAAAGAGAAGGGGATCCAGTGATGTAGGTCATTTTTCTGCAATGATCTGTCCTAGCCGCCGTCATCTCCTGCAACAGCAAAGGAATCCGTCATAGTAAATTTTAGGGATGTATCAACATAAAAAAATTATACAGTATGATGTCTTAATATTTGGAAAAAATAACTAATAACTAACGCATGTGTGTCATTTTAAGATTTCTTTGGCTATAATATATATATATATATATATATATGTTTTAAAGCGAACAGTTTTATCTCCGATCTGTGCTTCTGGGGGTCCCTGGAACAACATATTCTGTTTTATGGGGGTCCGCGGGCCAAATACATATCATTTTGGGTGGTCCTTGACATTGAAAAGTTGGAGCACCACTGATATAGCAACATACTGTTAGGTACCCCCAGAAGCAAAGATTTAAGTTACAAATGTTCACTTTAAAAAAAAAATATATATACAAAGATTTGCACACATTTTCACGATTTTTCAAAAAGCCAAAGAAATCTCAAATGACACAGATGTGTTCCCGGATTGAATGGCTTAACAAGGGCTGTATTAATTGCTTCCCACTGCTTCTAATAGTTAGGATGGGTTAAATGCAGAGGACAAATGTCACATATATGTGCAAAATGTATAAATGTGACAAAAATACTCCCCTTTCCCCCTTTCAAGTGAACGACAAATACCTTGGTGAGTTTGGGTCTCTGGATGCAGTGAACGTAGGGCTTCGGGGTCGTTTCTATCTCAGCTTCAAAGGTCTTGTAGCAAACTGTGCAGTCCATCATAGGCTGTATGGAATTGAATGGAAAACATAATAGAAATCAATCAATATTCCAATAGGCAAATATTGTACTTTTTACTCCACTGCAATTAATTACTAGTAAAGCAACTTTGTAGATTTATATCATTATTACAAAACACACATTAACCAATTAAACCCTATTTCATAATCCGGCTAGTCTCTCTAAAATAGCCAATATGCAAACTCACTCAACGCTCATTGCGATGCGTTGTGAGCTTGTAGATCGGATATTTTTTATTTCGAAAAACATTAGTACTTTTACTTTGGCACTGTAAGCATATTTTGATGCCAGCACTTTTTCCCAAATAACATTTTGAATACAGGACTTTTACTTTGTAACAGAGTATTTCTGCATTGTGAACTGCTTTCACTTATCGTCTGTCAGGTGGAAACCATGTCCAAATCTGTCCCTGTTCAGGATTCAAATTCAATCAAAAGTAGCAGATCTACAGGCTCGAAACACGTCGCTTCGCTTTTGAGCTTATAGATCTGCTACTTTTGATGCATTTGTGTGACGCTGTAGTATGATCAAGTTGGGTGTTAATTTACGAACAAAACACAAAAAGTTTGCCCGATGGCAACGTTATAATAAGTACAAAAATCTGAGTGCTTTTCCCGCTTCGACCTGTGACTTCTATAAAAGACCAACTCACTCTGTCATCCCTGAACGGACATCTCTGAGGGCCGGACACAGATGTTCCTTTGGCACATTTGGTGGGTTTCAGGAGAAAGTTGTGGTAGATGTACTTCACCTGGAACCCAGACTGCAAGACAACAGAGAAGATGTTAATAATAATAATGCATTTTATTTATAATATAAATAATAAATAAGAGAGAGAGAGAGAGAGAGAGAGTGCAATATACATTTTATATTTTTATATTTGGCTTTACAACAAATCTCAAAGTGCTACAGCTACAGATACAAAAAAATCATAAAAAAAAACACATCTAAAAAAGGAGGGTTTTAAAATCAATTAAAAACACGGGGGGGGGGAACCTAGGGGGGTAAAAACCAGAATAGCTAACTGAATGCTTTATTAAAAAGGAAAGTCTTCTTGTCTCTTGAAAGCATCAACAGACTGTGGAGCTTGTAGCTGGTCCGGGAGTGAGCATTATGAGTTGTACAGCATTAAGGGAAACTTTGTCATACCTCCTGGTCAGTGGTGTTGATATACTTTCCCCATTTTCAACCGTTTTATTATTTTGACACTTGCTTTGGCAATGTAAACGTATGTTTTCTCATGCCAATAAAGCTCCTCTGAATTTGACATGCAGCCAGGGCTGCATATCAAATGTTAATTTGCGTAGTGTTTGACATGCAAATCGCCATGGCACTAATGGCAGTATTTTTTGTTGGAAGGTGAGAATGGTCTGTGTGTGCGTGTGTCTCTCTCTCTCTTGCCATAAATGGTAAATGGTGCAATTTTATAGCACTTTTATCCAAAGCGCTTTACATAGATTGTGAATAACATTCACCCATTCACACACCAATGGCGGAGGAAACCATGTAAGGCAGCAACCTGCTCCTCGGGAGTAACTAGGGGTTCAGCGTCTTGCCCAAGGACACTTCGGCACTAACTCTGGGGGAGATTGAACTGGGAACCTCACGGTTGCCACCCTGCCGCTTTACCGGCCATTCTACCCCCGAGCCACTGCCGCCCCTGCCAAGTCATTTTGTTTCTGGAGCACACACCCCCAAAAAAACTCTCTCATCAGTGAGAGTGGGTACATTTTTACTGTCGCTTAACTCCCTTTATGTAGGCTATATTATGTCTGGATAAACTCCAGTCCCACACACCAAACTCCCAAAATGCGCCAGAATACTGGAAATCTACTCTGTTAAAAAATAATCTGGGGAGGGGGACCCCAGATCCCCCCGCTTGAGGGCAGGGGCAATGACCCTGAGCCGCAGCCAGGGGCCTCATACTACAGTTCGCATAGGGCCTCCAGATCCCTAAGTCCGTGACAACAGCACACCATTGAGAGACTGCTCTTGTTAAGGTATTCAATTATATCCACTCAAACACAGACAGTGGCAGAAGTTCAGACTTACTGTAGCTTTTTCGTCTATTAAGGATGAGGTGGCAGGCTTTGGCACGTTTCATTGTATCAACGAACGTGCACGTTCGTTGATACAACATTTACCAGCTAAAATGACACACCGTTTATCTATATAATCAAAATCATTATAGTGTGCAGTAGGTGAAGAAATAATAAAATGAGGTCACAGTGTAAAAGAACATGTGCATGTTTGTTTGTATGCATGTATGCATGTATGCATGTATGCATGTACAGTATGCATGTACAGGGCGGCTGTGGCTCAGGGGTAGAGTGGCCGGTAGAGCCCAGTTCAATCCCGGGCTCCCCCAGAGTTAGTGTTGAAGTGTCCTTGAGCAAGACACTGAACCCCTAATTGCTCCCGATGAGCAGGTTGGTGCCTTACATGGTTTCCTCCGCCATCGGTGTATGAATGTGTGTGTGAATGGGTGAATGCACAATCTATGTAAAGCAAGCGCTATATAAATGCACCATTTATGTAAGTAAGTACAGTAGTCATATTGTTGTCACATTGTTACAGCTAAAGTAGAGATACAGTTACACATGGCCCGACAGCCAGCAGAGGTTGCCATGGTTTCCTATAAAGATAAGAGAAACATCAACTATATCAATTCAGCAGGAAGGCTCTAAGAAACACCTACTAGTGGTCTGACCTCTCCTGAAGCATTATATACAACTTGGACTAGAGATTAGAGTTTTTAATGGGCCTGGCACTAGCAAGCTCACATTAGTTAATAGTACATTTCCACAACAGGCATCATCACTAAGTCTTTTTTTCAGAGGTAAATGAGGAACCCTCTGTTTAGCACCACCTAAAATCTTGTTTAATCTCGTCAAAGGATGAGTGTTTGGCACCACAATGACAGTGAAGAATGAAGACTGACGTGACCTGACCTTAGGATGCTCCAATTCAGCTTTTACAAAGGTTCCAACAAGTTAGGCTACACCCAATCCCATGGGAACCCATTCGGTAAAAATGAATTGAAAAATGAAAATGTCTTTAGGGATTTGGCCACACAAAGAAATGTATTGTGCTCCCTCAAAGTAGCTTTATGATTCTTTTAATTAAAAACGTTTTGATACGCTGTCTTCATCAGGGGTATCTGCTACTAGGAATTAGCTTTTGGTCCAATGTGCTTTGAAAGAGAGAGAGAGGGATAGAGGCCCCAGAATGGAGCCTTGGGGAACGCTGCATGTAATTTTTCTCTGCTCAGATACGTTATTACTAGGGATGCACCGATATGGAAATTCTTGGCCAATACCGATGTTTAAAATAACAATTTCTGCTGTTGCTTCCCAACAACAGATAAATATCGGCGACTGCCATCGGTGAAAGTCAACTTTATTTGATACCAGCAAATATGCCGATATGTGACCGATATACGTGTATCGATGCACCCCTAGTTATTACCAGAGACGACACAAAGTAGTCTCTGTCCTTTATGTATCATTCAAATCAATGTATTACTGTGCCAGAAAGCCACACCCAGTGTTCCAGACAGTCTATGTTGTGATGGACCCTGTCAAATGCAGCACTGAGATCCGGTAATACTACAGTAGCTCCAGTAAGACTGGACTTCTGCCACTGTCTGTGTTTGAGTGGATATAACTGAAGACGTTAACAAGAGCAGTCTCTCAGTGGTGTGCTGCTGTTGTTGAAATCCTGACCGGAAGACATCAAAGCAGCTGTTTAGCGCTTTGTGCATTATCAAGGACCCCCCCAGCAATGGACTGAGTGTGTGCCATGTGGTCAGGCAAACTCCTACGCTGCCACAAAGACGCCATACAGAGACTCGGATATAGGTTTTTTCCCTCAAGCTATCAGAGTTCTGAACAAGAAGACAACTGTCTTTATAACCACATAAACCCTAGCATCCCTATTATGATGCAAACATTCTGAGAAATTAATCTATCATTGGCTCGGGAACTGTTGGCTCCCAAGGCAATAAATTACTAGATTTGAAGGGAGGGTTTATTTTTTCCCCACATTTTTTTTACCTTTTAGCAAGAGATTGGATGTGGGTGGGTCATAGCGTTTTGTATTTGTTTCAAGAATATTTGTACAATAACTATTGTACAAATGGGGGGGGGGGGGGGTGAATGGGTGAATGTAAAGCACTTTGGATAAAAGCGCTATATAAATGCACCATTTACCATTTATAGTGCTGATCAGAGCAATGGTCATGGAGCTATGGCCATTTGAAGTGTTAAACACTGCTGAAACACTGCTATAGTGTAGCCCTATATGTGTCCAATTTATTTTTTTATTTTTTGGTGTGACTACTCTCATTCCAGACCCCTCAACTGTGTTTGTGGCAAGTTTGTAACGGACTGGAGAAACAGAGAACCCCTTGGGGCCCCTAGCTGGGCTTTTGGGGGGACCCCTGGTGTCACTATTCTCATGTCAGACTCCTGCACAGTGTTTGTGTCACGTCTGGTGCAGATTAGAGCATCATCGGTGCACGGTGCACCTGTGGCCCCTCTCGTGTGACTGTTGTCATGGCAGCAGGCCCCTGAACAGTGTGCCAAGTTTGGTGCGGATTGGAGCAACAGTGTGCTTGTGGCCCCTGCTGTGACTACTCTCATGCCACACCCCTGAACAGTGTTTGTCTCAAGTTTGGTGCGGATTAGAGCCTCAGTACACCTATGACCCCTTGTGGCCCCCTAGTGGCCCCTGGTGTGATTGCACCATGATGCAGTCCGAACCGATATCAAGACTGTTGATTGGTGGCCATGATATTCAGTTCAGTGGTTGAAAAAGTACTCACATTTTTTACTTAAGTAAAAGTATCAATACTGCAATGTAGAAATACTATGATACAAGTAAAAGTCCGGAATAAAAAAAAAATCTTGAGTAAAAATACAAAAGTATTGGTATCAAAATGTACTTAAAGTACCAAAAGTAGAAAGTACTCACTATGCAGAATGTCCCATTTCACAGCTTTTCAAATGTATAAAAAATCTTTTGAAAATAGCAGATCTACAAGCTCACAATACGTCGCATTGAGACGCATTGTGAACTGCTTTTTTTGTGAACTTTGTTTTACATTTTGGCCATATTTTCAAATGGCCAAAATGTATATATAGGGAAGTGGTTAATGTATGTTTTGTAATAATGACAAAAATCGACAAAGTAATAGGCTCTATGCACAGCAGCCATATTGGGAATGAATTGGGCCCCTTCCTTACTTCCTTCACAGGTGTTCACCAATGATACTAATGAAGGCTCTGTTCCATTTAGTGTGGCATAGTGGTTGTCTTATTTTCAAGGACACCCATAACTCTGAGAGTGTACAAATGGAACCAAATGGACACTTACGGGTCCATTTGGTTCCATTTGTACACTCTCAGAGTTACACACCCACCATAAGGGGCCATTTGGGAACCAAAATGGAGTGTTTCTAGTGAGCCAACATGCACGATATCAGCACCCTGACCAGAATGGAACAGGGCCTTCATTAGTATCATTGGTAACACCTGTGAAGGAAGTAAGAAGAGGCCCAATTTCTTTCCAATATGGCTGCTTTGCATAGAGCCTATTGTTTTCAAATCATTGTAGTGCAGTAAAAGTACAATATTTGCCTCTGAGATGTAGTGGAGTAGAAGTAAAAGTATTGAAAATTGGAAATACTCCAGTAAAGTAAAAGTACCTCAAAATTGTACTTGAGTACATGTACTTACAGTACATGCTCTTAAGGCTAGTGCAGTTCCGTGCTAGCCTCGCGTGGCCAGACAATATCACACGACACACTGCGTGGATATTAGTCTGGTCCCTATCAACGATAGATTTTTTTCCAAGGGGCGGTTACAAAAAGATCCAAACGGACTCTATTGGTTAGACCTAAACCAATCAGAGCGGTGCTTCCTTGTTCACAAACCAATCAGAGCAGTGCTTCCTTGTACGTCATTGCTCCAAATAAGGTGATAAGCCCGCCCACATTTGGATACTGGGCCCTGGTTGGTTCCGCACAACTGCGGAGGGAGAGAAATGGAATCTCTATGGAGGGGGGCCAGACCTAATCTGCCGAGGGCTAAAGTGCGATGCAATTTTGCAAAGGCAGATTCGTCTGGAACCAGGCTAGTTCCGTGCCAAAATGTTCTAATAAAGTTTTGCACGACACTAGATGCACAAGTGGCCTGGTGGTTTACAGATTGTATAGTTTTGTCTCCCAGCATGCATAGAGCAGAGTAACACGCCCAGGACGCTTTGTTTAATGAAAATGATTGCTGACCGCGTTTGCGTCAAGATTGTTGCTACTTATTTAGATACTATTCAGGGAATGCTCTCCAGTGGCCAGAGTGTAATTTGCTTCCAACCTCTCTGAGATATTTGACATTACAGTGCCTCCCTTTGCCTGTTATCAGCAGTTTATCACGTTATCAAGTTTTCCAGAAAACCCTTAGGATTTAGAAAATGTATTCTCAAAAATAGCAGACGGACTGTACATCTGCTATTCTGGATGATTCCACGTGGTTCACTTTGGCCTGTGGCGCGTTGTGTGTAGATCGTCTCTTTTCGGGGCAAAGATATATAGAATAGAGCGAAAACAGGAGGGGGCCTAGTATAGAACCCTTGGGAATCCGGTCAGCTATAGTATTTTGAAAACTACTACTGTATGCTGCTTGTTTTGTCTGCAATTACTGCATTACTCTGATATAGCAGTTGAGACGAATTTGTACTGGAAAAGTACATTTCGAATGTTGACAACAATGTACTGTATAGGGACGTTCTTTAATGTTTACTGAATATGGACAAAACAAGCACGATATCTAAAAAATAAAGCAATTTTTGGAAAAGACTTTTGGTAGCCTACTTTAAAAGTAGGGTAAGTGATATATATACAGAATATAGTACATTTTCAGGTAGGTGACAAAATGTAAGCCAATCAGGAGAGAGCACTGAAAATGCATTTTCTGTTTAATAAAGAACTGGAGAGACATGGAGATTCCTTTTACTGAACAAACACTCTATAGCAATGAGTACTATCAGAATATAGAGCTATTTAACACTTATTTTTAACCAAAGTAAATCACTTACCCTATCTTTAAATATTTTTAAAGATTTATTGGGGGTCTCTTTATGGCTTTATTTTACAGAGGGATAGGGAAAGTAGGCCGACAGGAAATGGGGAGAGAGATGGGGGGGATCGGGAGTCGAACCCGCGACACGCCGCCAGGGTGCCTGGACCGTCACGCTACGGCCCAGGCCACTTTAAGTTTTCAAATTTTGATGCCAACACTTTTGTACGTTTACTCAAGTACATTTTACATACCAGACTTTTACTCACAGAGTATTTCTAGATTGTGGTATTGATACTTTTACTTCAGTGAAAAATGTCAGAAATTCTTCACGTCACTTATTTAGTCGTTATTTACTGTGGGGAACGTGTTGTGGGATTTAAGTTTGATAGATGTTGTTGGTTTGTTGCTTGTTCAGCCATTTATTTTTGATGGATTATTTTAGCGGTTACCCCATGACTGACATGGATAATTGCAGCGAGCAGCACACCCTTTCCCGTATGAATATAAAAGTTAAATAAATGACTAACCACTGGAGACACTCTGATGAGCACCATTTCATAAACGGATGGATTAATCCCGAGTCATCATGACTCATCAGATCATGCATCTCTTCATTAGACTCAGTTATTTAGAGAAATACAAAGAACAAAAGATGGAAAGATACTGTAGATTTGTTGAGAAAGATGTAGGTAGAATATAATGTACAGTCATTACACCTCTACGCCACATGATGGTGGTATAGAATGCAGTGGTGTAAAGTAACTAAGTACATTTACTCAAGTACTGTACTTAAGTACAATTTTGAGGTATTTTTTACTTTACTGGGGTATTTCCAGTTCTAAGTACTTTTACTTCTACTCCATTACATCTCAGAGGCAAATATTATACTTTTACTCCACTACAATTATTTGAAAACTTTAGTTACTTTGTAGATTTGGATTATTATTACAAAACATACATTAACCACTTCAGCCCTATTACCTATATACATTTCGTCCATTTGAAAATAGCCGATCTACAAGCTCACAATGCATCACGATGCGACGCATTGTGAGCTTGTAGATCTGCTATTTTCAAAAGATTTTTATACATGTTATACATTTGAAAACTTGTGAAATGGGACATTCTGCACAATGAGTACTTTCTAATCTATATGTTAGAAAGTATAAATATGTTGTTCCAGGGACCCCCAGAAGCATAACCTGACTCAGCCAGATGAGGGCGGTACTGGCTGTGAAACAAAATGTATCCAAGCTTCTTCCATTTGGCAGAGTCAGGTTACCAGATGGCATGCACACATCTGAGTTAAAAATGTTTGCTTTAAAACAAAGATATTTTCAAAGATTTGCAAAATGTTCAAGATTTTTGAATAACCCAAAGAAATCTGGGTGATGACACAGATGCGTTCCCGCTCTTAATGGGTTAATGACCCTAACCCTTGAATTATCATCTAGATTACATTTTGCCCATATTGCTGATGGTAACCTCATGTCACCTCATGGCTGAACTGCTGCTGGACCTTTGGAAAGCCTGGTTTTAATTCTGAACCAGTATGATTCGGTCTAGAGCCCGCCAACCGTATCCGGACATTTGCACACACACACTATGCATGCACCATTTTCCTATTGGCTCTAGAGATCAGGCCTTTTTCATCAAGGTCAGACCTGATGAAGACCCATAGGGTCAAAATGTTGTACCTACTTTAATAGATTTTCAGGGAGCTGATATACAGTGTGCGGACTTCCACTCTCTCTTCTAAATGTACAGTACGTATTTTAGTTCAGCACCTGTGAATGTTTTGGGGGATGTGTGTGCTTCCCTCTGAACTCGGAATCTAAACATGTGACCTAAAGAGCCACGCCCCCATGTAGAGCCACGCCCCCCCATGTAGATCAAACATGCAATGAAATTTAGAGTCTGTGCAGATGTTTGCACAGCAACTATCCTGAGAAAGACAGACTTAAAGTTGTCAAAACATTGGTGAGTAAAATTATCTAAATGGAGCTATATTGAGTGTGCCGTATTCTTCCCTATTTGAGGGCCATCATGTATATCAGATTAAATGTTAACATTTCTGTTCAACAGTCTACTTTTAACAGTGAGAATAAAATATATATAGCCGCCCAAATAAAATAGCCGATCTACAAGCTCACAATGTGTTGCAGTGTTATGTGATATACTCAAATTTTTTACTTAAGTAAAAGCATCAATACTACAATGTAAAATCTCGTAAAAGTTTGGTTTTAAAAATGTACTTAAGTAAAAGTACAAAAGTATTGGTATCAACATATACTAAAAGAACCAAAAGTAAAAGTACTCATTATGCAGAAGGTCAAGTTTTCAAATGTATAAAAATCCTTTGAAAATAGCAGATCTACAAGCTCACAACGCGTCGCATCACGACGTGTTGGTGAGTAATAATAGGTGAGTATAGGTCTGAAGTGGTTTTGAATAGGAGTAATAGGTGAGTAATAGGTGAGTATAGGTCTGAAGTGGTTTTGTAATAATAATCAAAATCTACAAAGTAACTAGCAAATAAAGTTTTCAAATAATTATAGTGGAGTAAATATTTGCTCTGAGATGTAGCGGAGTAGAAGTAAAAGTATTGAAAATTGGAAGTACAGTAACAAAAATACATCAAAATTGTACTTAAGTACAGTACTGGAGTAAATGTACTTAGTTACTTTCCACCGCTGCCATTACCATACCTGCAATATTATCCACAGGTCAATACAGTATGGGATAATACAGCATTCTAATAAAACGTTTCCTCGAATACATACATACATACAAATAAATTCTACCTCAATCTCTAACTTCTGTACAGTCTTGAAGAAGAGGAAGTGGAGCCGGACCGTAGCGTAGGAGCCCAGTTCTTTCAGGACCAGATCCACTCCTTTCCGGTAGTCACCAGGGAGCTGATTATACGCCTCCTGATGTGCCTCTGTAGAGTACAGTAGAGCTCCGGCACCGAGCAGCAACAACAGCACAGCAGCAGCCATCTTCCTTGAACTTGTGCCTGGTCTGAAAGAGCAGCCAAAATGAAGGTGAAGGGGGTTTGTGCTACGGACACCCACCCTCTCCTCTCTCCCACTGACTCACTGCGATAAACATTAAACATGTGCAAACATGTACAAACATCAAAGTAACTACTTCACAACAACCAAAAGCAAAAGCACTTTGCACCAATGGCTCTCACTGTTTACTGTAACCTCGTTTCTCTTGGCTTTCTTACAAATACCTTCAGGGCCCCGATGTCCCCAAACAGACCAACCCACCCCTCATTTAAAACAAAACAGATTCTCAACTGGGAATTGCACAGGAAACGCTGGAGTTTCCCAGAAACTGAATTAAATAAAACCCACAGGGTTATTGTTTTAATGAAGACTTGGATTGGATGTGATCCTTGGACCAGGAAACAAACCCCGCTTCATCATGATTCAGTCATAGGGCCCTGTCTGGACAGATTCAAAGTTGATTGTAATCCGTAGGTATATGCAGGTTATTTAGATTTACTTTAATCAGACAAAGACTTTGGGTGTACAGTGTAAAACTTTATTCAGCTCAGTGTTCAAACCGTGTGAAGTTGATCATCAGTTGAACTTCAATAAAATATACTATATGAAACAAACACAAAATTACATAATTACTAATCAAGGATGTTTCTCACAAACACACAAAGAATTAGGAAAAATAAGAATCAAGAAAATAGTGAATGTGTAGCACATAGTGACAAGGAACAACAAACATCTTGGTTGTGTTTAAAGCGGCACTATGTAACTTGTTAATGCATAAAATGTAATATTGTCCAATCTGTATGGTAGGGTGGTTGTATTTTGTCTCCCTGCTGCTCTTCTATTGAGACATTTATAGATCGTGTCAAAGGTCATGTCTCACCTAGACGCAGCATCTGATTTTTTTTTTGACCTGATGGGTAAGTCAAGATTCAATTTATCCCCTGAGCAAGCAGGCCGGCTCAATGGTAAAAGTTCAGGACGTGCGCAGGAAACCGGGTTCAAATCCGGGGTAGAAGAGGAAAGTTACATAGTGCAGCTTTAATATGTTGAACATTCAGAGAGAATATTTCAAAAGCTTTCTATGATCCGTCTTTAATATCTTGCATATTCAGAGAGAATATTTCAAAAGCTTTCTATGATCTGTCTTTAATATCTTGCATATTCAGAGAGAATATTTCAAAAGCTTTCTATGATCTGTATGAAGTGACAACGACCCTGTTGTGCTGTCTGACCGCTCCTCCAAAGCCACTGGTGAACCTTGTGCTCTTGGACCCGGCGTTCATTCATTGCTCAATTCCCTGTACCAACAAAATAGAAGGCTGTCCGTTGACGTAGGACAATGTGTTACAGTGGGTCATTCTGGCCACCTTCATGTCCTGGCAGGGAGAAATAAAGAGAAGAAATTCATTCTTTTATTCAATGTTTCAATTCTTCATTCATATTTTTTTTTACTGATGATCAACTAAACAGTGGCTTTCATTGCTTAAAGGAGTAATTCACCCAAAAATTTACTTATTTTCTATCAATTAGACACCCCAAGAAGCATTGAATTCATGGAGATTTTTTTGTTTTTGTCGCATTCCTAAGACAATAATTTGATTACCGGCCGAAAGATGCTAATGTATCTGGTAGGAGACTCAAAGGAGACTCTTTGAGTCTCCTACCAGAAATACACCCGGTCATCAAATTATTGGTTTAGGAATGCGACAAAAAACTAAAAAAATATCCATGAATTCAAGTGTCCATGGGGTGACTAATCGATAGGAAAAAAAGTGTTTTTTTGGGTGAACTATCCCTTTAATAAACTGACCTCTGTGAGGGCCGGCCTGTGCACACAGTGGATGTAGGGCTTGGGTTCCTGTTCGATTTCACCCTCAAACATTTTGTAGCAAACTGCGCAGTCGATTAAAGGCTGTGGGGGGAAGAAGAACCCAGCAAATACCACAAGCAAGTTAGAACAAGCAATACCGCTTTCACAGCTCAACGCACACAGCTTTGTGCAGTGATTGTGTTTTGTCAACACCGTTCAAAATCTGCTCTCTTTCTTTGAGTAAACAGTCTAGACCAGTGGTTCTCAAAGTGGGGTCCGGGGACCCCCAGGGGTCCTTGAGGGAGTTCCAGGGGGTCCCCAGCTAAATGATAGATAGTTAGGAACCAAATGGACCCTTATGGGTCTGTAACTCAGAGAGTGTACAAATGGAACCAAATGGCCCCTTACAGCCATTAAATGGGGATTTAATGGCATTTCTATCTCTGGGACCCCAATTTATATTGTAAAATCAATGTTAATTTAACTCTGAGAGTGTACAAATGGAACCAAATGGACCCGTGACAACGACCCCCAGTTTGAGGGTCCTTGAAATTAAAATGGTTGAGAATCACTGCTAGAGCCGTCTTCTTATGGGGGTCCCTGCGGCATATTTTTTCAAATGGGGGTGAGCGGTCTAATAAGTGTCAATTTGGGGGTCCTTGACATGAAAAAGTTTGAGAACCACTGGTCTAGACACTCAAAATCACAACTTACCCGGTCTTCCCTGAACTGGCATTTTCCAGAGTCAACTGTTCCCCTGGGGCACTTTGAGGCTTTCAGGTGAAAATGGTGGTAGATGTAGGTCACACTGAACCCAGGCTGAGGAGAAAAAAGGAGTATTATTGGCTTTTAATAACCTCAAGTGACTCGTTTATTAACTATACAATTACTTCCACAGCATTACTGTTACAAGTAAAAGTCCAGAATTCAAAATGTACTTGAGTAAAAGTACAAAAGTATTGGCATCAAAATGTACTTAAAGTACCACACGTAAAAGTACTCATTATGCAGAATCTCAAATGTATACAAATCTTTTGAAAATAGCAGATCTACAAGCTCACAATGCTTGTAGATCGGCTTTTTTCAAATGGACGAAATGTATATGGGGCTGAAGTGGTTAATGTACGTTTTGTAATTTAAAATACTTTGTCTAAAAGGTCCGTTCATAAAAGTCCTTGCGGTCTTGTTTCCAATGAGGTCCTTGATATTCAATTCATAGACAAGACTAAAAATAATCAAAATATTCAAAGTAACTAAAGTTTTGTAGTGGATTAAAAGTACAATATTTGCCGCTGAGATGTAGTGGAGTAGAAGTGAAAGTATTGGAAACACTCAAGTAAAGAACAAATACCTCAAAATTGTACTTAAGTACAGTACTCAAGTAAATGTACTTAGTTACTTTCCACCACTCATATTCATATGGCTGAAGGACAAAACTACTTGGAACTTGAAACAGTGATTCACACACAAACCCCAGACATTGCTGCACATGCACAGTATACAGTACCTGGATGTCTGACTTCTTCAGCTCTCTGAAGTAGAGAAAATGGTGCCGGATGGTAGAATAGGTGTTGATCTGCTGCAGGGCCAGGTCCACTCCCTTCTTGTAGTTGTCAGGGAGTTTGTTGTAGGCGGCCTGGGCGTCCGCACAGCACAGCAGTGCTCCGGCACTAAGCACCAACAGCAACAAAGCCGACATCTTTCTCATTGTGCCTGTGGAACAGCGAGGCGAGGCTTGCAGGGATTTTTTGGGTTCTATGGGACCACCCACTCTGGCCTGGGGGGGTTTAAACCCTAATGCTAGAGTACAAAAACAACTCATCCACCAATAGGGCAGAGCCAGCCAGCCCACTTTCCTTGGGCGATAACACTCTTGCGACATAGAGCGTACTACTAAGCATCCTTTTTAGGGCATATCTTGACCCAGTTCTTAAAGCATTAACTCTAAGCTTTTTTTATGAATAAAATGTCCAATCTGGTATTGCATGTGGTCCCTGACCATGCATTTAGTAATGAAGGAATTACTTTTGTTTTGATGTGTCAATGTTGTCAGTTACTGGGAAGTCAGCAGTCAAGAACTTCCACAGAAAAGGGAATCTCCAGAAGGGGAAGTGTACCAGATTGCCTATGCCTAGTCATCATTATTAGGAAATGTGCCCATATAATTGCATGTTTCTGTCTCCCAGCTCTTCTATTAAGACATTTAGATCGCGTCAAAGGTCATGTCTCCCCTGGTTAAGCAGACATGCTCTATTAGCTCAATGATAAAAATGTCAGCACTTGCGCAGGAAACCAGGTTCAAATCCGGGGTAGAAGAGGAAAGTTACATAGTGCAGTTAGGGATAGTTCACCCCAGGGATAGTTCACTTTTTTTCTATCGATTAGTCACCCCATGGAGACTTGAATTCATGGATATTTTTTAGTTTTTGTCGCATTCCTAAGACATTAATTTGATGACCAGCGGACTGGTAGGCAGCGGTTCCGGTAGGAGACACAAAGGAGACTCTTTGTGTCTCCTACCGGAACCGCTCATCAAATTATTGGCTTAGGAATGAGACAAAAACAAAAGAATACCCATGAATTCAAGTCTCCATGGGGTGACTAAAGGGATAGTTCACCCCCAAAATGACATTTTTTTCTATCGATTAAACTCCATATACAGTCTGAAATTATTCATTAAATCCAATTATATGTCAAGAATTTCCTTTTTTCCCCACCATGTTATCCCCACCAACACTCAACAGCAGAAAACATTACAGAACAATGACCATTTATAAATAGAAAATTAATTTTTATTTGTCATCAATATTTGAACCATTTTATGTACAGGGCACACCAGCAATAATATATATGCTCAGACTTTTGTATTGCTTTTTGAAATGGAACATTACACTGTATCAGTATTTTCCACAAGGAGTTAAAACTGTGACACAAACAATACCTTCATCCACATTAGCACGTTAGCAAACATAAAACTGACATCGCACCCCACGAAGCCACCCTTTTCCTTCATTAACATTCCTTCTCAAACTCTGTGCTTTAATTAAATACTCTTTAACCCATTAAAACCGGGAAAGCAAGTGTTGTTTTAGCGTTGGCTATTCAAAAATAGCAGATATACAAGCTCACGGCGCGTTCGTGCCGCGCTGCGAGCTTGTAGATCTGCTATTTTTGAAGATTTTGAAAAATCTGCAAAGTGTTGTGAAAAATGTTGAATAGTTTTTGTATAATCGGCCTCAGGTCTTAATGGGTTAATTAAATATACTCTGTCTTCAGCAATAATGTCTCTTGCTGCAATGAGATACAGTGACACCCTGTGGCAACTGGGGGGAGTGCAATCCAAGTGTCATTTATCTGAGACTTATTCAGCAACCATTCCACGATGGTCCCACAGGCTTATAAAGGTCTAATAAACACCTTTTGTGATACAATTGTTCATGTGACACACACACACACACACACACACCACCAGTGGCACTTAATATTCAGTGACTTTAGGTGACAATAGGCACAAATTAATTACAGACAAATATCGTGGTGATGAGATATGGGCAAAGGCAGTTTACACTGACAGGGCGCCATCTTGCACGGCACCTTATGCCTTTATCCCTCATCTTCTTAGGCATTTGTAATACTTTGAAAAAACATTTTAAAATAGTGAAAATAGCCTATCTACATCTACGCGGTGTGAGCTTGTAGCTCGGTTATTTTTCCCTATTTCAAAATGTTTTTAAATTATTAAAAAAATGTCTAAGAAGATTAGGGATGAGGCATAAGGCCTAATGCAAGATAGGGCCCTGTGGTTCAAAGTAGTGTCTTCAATGCATACATGTGAGAACAACAGACAATTTTATGTGTATACACACACACACACACACACACACACACACACACACACACACACACACACTAACACACGCACACACTTATATATCTCAAAGCACAGTCAAAGCTTCAATCAATAATCAATTAATAATAAACTGATACATTCATAACTCCTCAATCTATTCATAAACGCATGTTCTTTTCTTTAAAAAAAATAAGAAGCCTTTCCTGTCTGTGATGATACACACGTATAGCGAGATTGTCGACACAGATTCAGTGGAGAGTTTGGTCGGTCGGACGCGGGCCCACTCATCATGGACGTTTTATTTTGTCAACAACATTAGTGATAGTGAACTAGTCTTTTAAAGGTAACTTTTTGCAATACGCTGTGGAATGTTGTGAGAAAAGTTAGCAAACTATGCGCTGAACCACCCCCGACGTAAATAATAAAACAATCTCACACAATATGGTTATTGGAGAGATGACTTAACTGTAGTTGTTTGTTCTGGAAACAAAACGATTCATTTATTTACACGACACACAATTTGGCACCCGGACAAAGTAACGAAAATAAATTAGTGCTCTCACCCATTAAGCTGACTAGATTGTCATCACTACTAACACACAAATAAGAACTCAGGTGACCAAAAACTCATACTATAATATAATATACACCATTATACGACCTTGTGGTTAGCCCGCAGACGTGGGAGGGTTGGTGGGGATTCAGCAATAGACCAAAAAAAGAAGCTACTACTGAAGCCACGACCTTAATTAAATACAAACATTAAATACAAAGGTTAACCCATTCAATCCGGGAACACATCTGTCATTTTTAGATTTCTTTGGCTAAAATCGTGAAAAGTTGTGCAAATGGTATCGAGTATATATATTTTTAAGAGAAAATGTTTAACTCAAATCTTTGCTTCTGGGGCATCCCATACTTTACAAATGTTCGCTTTAAAATATATATATATTCAAAGATTTGCACAAATTTTCCAGATTTTTCAAAAATAGCAGATTTACAAGCTCATAGCGCGGCACTCGGTGCCGTGCTATGAGCTTGTATATCTGCTATTTTTGAACAGCCAAAGAAATCTAAAAATGGCAGACATGCGTTCCCGGATTCAATGGGTTAATGCAATGTCAACAACATTAGTGATAAAGCTAGTCTTTTGAACCTAACTTTTTGCAATGCGCTGTGTTAATAATGTCTATTGAAGGAAAAGTATTATAAGTGGGCACTGACTTGCACTGAAAGACGACACTGTCATGGTAATGTAGTGATGATACATGAGAAATACAGGATTGTGTTTCTTAGTTTTGGTAACGCCGCACAATATGACCTCCCCTTACTGGTCAGCTTCAGTCAACGCAGGCACAGGAGTAACACCTTAAATGTCTCACCTCGAGCCCATTATAGCTCTGACAGTTAAATCGATATATTAATTAGGATCTACTACTCTAAAACAGCTGAGGTCCAATACAGACACGGTATCATTTTTAAAGGCAAGAGGCACAAGCTTAGTCATCAGTAGGAGATTAAGGGGTTATTATTCAAGAAGCACACTAAGGCAACGTCGACTCTTATGGCCAAGTATACGACAACACTAGATATACATATAAAACAATTTGCATAAAATACAGGAGCGTGAGGGGAAAAAAAAGTACAGATTTTGTTTGTGTTAAAAAGTGCTAGGAGCTACGAGTGGCTGCTGCTGCTAAGTGAAGAGCTGTTTAAAAAACAAAACAAAACGTTTCTCAGCATATACCTTTCACTTCCTTCATTAAGGCGCTTGGTGAGCATAAAAGAGCCACGACGACATGGAAAAAGCAGACAAAACGTCCACAGCAATATAATAGAACTCTTTGCATGTTTAAAAAGAAGGAATGTATCCCAAATATAATCCTCCACATATTCAATGTGAATCAGCACAACCTTTCAGGGTTGAAAATGAACGCGCATCTATCTATCTATCCGTCTAACTCTAACGGCTCTCAATCTTTGTCGAGCGCTGCGAACTCATCGGTTGATTTTGTAATTTCTCCTCCCCTGAAATATATTATTAAAAAAACAAACCCCCCCCCAAAAAAATAAAATACAAGTATAATATGAAACGATGCTGATCATCACCGTTTAACACCTTGGTTGATATTTGTTTTTTTGTGCCACACAAACACAAAGTGCTCTTTAAGTGGGTAACAGGGCCTCTGCAACATTAACCACTTAAACCGCCAGCATCCGTATTCTGTGGAAAACCGTCGCAGGAAAATAGCAGATCGACAAGCTCACAACGCGGTGTGAGCTTGTCGGTCGGCTATTTTCAGCTTAGATATTTCCCATAGAGCGAAAAACAGAAAAGATATTGAGTTTTAAGTGGTTAATATATAGGGCCTACAAGTCCCGTTTGACGCTACAGTACAGTAAGCTAGGTCACGAAACACATCTGAGACGGAAAAGCACCGCTGTGATCTAAGATCTAAAGGTTTATATCGGCGTAAATGAATTAATAATTGACCACTGAAAAGTGCCAGATCGCTGTGGTTTTCGTGCCAATGTCCGCCATGTTACCTCTTCAGTCGATGGACGAGAACGAGGACTGACAGGGCACAGACAGTGATGCGGCTAAAAAAATTGCACTGAGGAGTGAGGAACGTCTACGGTTCCCCAGGGACTCTGTTCTGCCCCCGTCATCGGTTGGTTGGTTGGTTGTTGAGGGTGATCGACAGCTTTGTGTGCGTGTCCACTATAAGAGCGTGGGTGGTGGCGCGAGGAGGAGGGACTTTATTGTACGTTACACCGGCATGTGCATCTCTGAATACTCGTCGTGTCCCTCCCTCTCGTCGAACAACTTGGGCTCTGCGTCGTCTGCGTCCAGCTAAGAATGAAAAAAGAGAAAAGAACAATGTTAACGTTTACGATGGTATTAATTATGCGTTATTAATGTTATTTTACAATGATGTATGAAAGGGTAGTAGAGAAAGAACTCTTAAAATAAGTGCATGGGCACAACATAACACCAGAGGGAGCTCTACTGATCTCATTCCCCCCAGATTCGGCACAAACATGGGGATGAATTCATTTTACTATTATGTCACCAAAATGTGGAATGCCCTACCACCAGCCATCAAAAAGTGTGACTCCCTATCCTCCTTCAAAACCGCCATAAAAGAGCATCTGTCTGCAATTTGCAAATGGACCTAGACAAGTCTTCTAGCTTGCCAAAAGAAATTACCCCCCCAGTTTTTCTGTAAATATATTTTTTACTGCTCCTAGTATTGATGATTTCTTGTAGTACTTATAGTATGTCTTTATATGTCTTGATGAATTGAATACATGGGAGCAACAAACCCTCAGGGCTTTTTGTGTAATCCTTTTAGAATCATTGTACAACTGTACCTCTGTACTTGCAAACTGTTAATAAAGTATTCAATCATACAAACTCAGTTTCATTTTCAAGTCCTATAGGCAAAAATGACACAAGACATTTCTTTGACAGAACTCTGTCTGGGCTTCAGACAAGTGGTTGTGCCACAATATGGAGCAGAAAGGTAAATTGTAAATGAGTATTTTCAGCAATAAACTGATTCCATTCCTTCATTTGAGCCGGTCATGAATTTTAATAGAGCTTAGTGCGGCCCCTTGTGGCGGGTGAGACTTACACACGCCATCTCTCTGGAGGTGAAGATGCGAGGCAGGAGGAACATCTTGACGGGCACGGTGAGGATGAGGACGAAGGGGAAGGCCAGTGACGCCTGTGTGGACATGACCGCCCACAGAGACGCCAGACACACCAGCTGGATGCAGGTGAACAGGTGCATGCGCAGCGTACGCACCTGGACGCACAAGAACACTTCGTTAGTTAAACCTTACAATTAACCCATTTTTAGATTTCTTTGGCTATTCAAAGATAGCAGATATACAAGCTTGTTGCGCGGCAAGCTTGTAGATCTGCCTTTTTTTAAATCTTGAAAATGTGTGCAAATCTTAATCTATATATATATATATTTTTTTTTAGAGCAAACATTTGTAACTCTTCTGGGGGATTCTACAAATGGCTTCTAAGCAGTTTTCTGAAAAAAATAAACTTATGTTGCTATAATATCAGTGCTTTTTCATGTCAAGGACCACCCATGTATTTGGCCTCCGACCCCCCATCTCAAAACATTTTGTTCCAGGGACCCCCCAGAAGTTCAAAAGTTTTCATAGCTATACATTTTTGCGCTGCCCTCCTCACCTTGCGGACGTAGGTGTGGTCGGGGTGGTACTTGGGCGGCATGAGGAGCAGCATCATGCGCTCCGTCAGCTGGATGCCGTTCAGTGACATCACGCCCATGTAGAGGAAGATGCCAAACAGCACGGCCAGCGGGATCTTACGCAGCAGGTCACCGATCACAATGGACATGCCTGGGAGAGAGAGATACATACTATAGAGCACTGGTTCTCAAACTCCTTCATATCAAGGGCCATTATTTATTCGGCATTTGAGCCACGGTACCACCGTTTGATGAGATTTAGCCTCTCAGACCCAAAACTCAGAATAATGTAACTCTTGAGAGCGTAAAATGAAACCAAATGGACCCGTAAGGTTCCATTTGGTTTCATTTTACGCTCTCAAGAGTTAACCCATTTAGACCTGAGGACGATTCTAAAAATGCCTTCTAAATCCTGACCTAAGTTTTCTGAAAAACGTAATATAAAAAATATAAATTATTATATAATTTTTTTTTTGCTATATACTGTACATAGCAACAACAACCCCAAAAGGGGTTCCTGTCTTGAAAGGTATAGCCCTAAATTGGTTAAAGATCTATAAGGGTCCATTTGGTTTCCAACTCTCCATCATTTAGTTGGGGACCACCTGGAACCTCCCTCAAGGAACACGGGTGGTCCCCGGACCGCTAATTGAGAAGCACTTCCGAAGAGCAGTGGTTCTCAAACTTTTTCCATGTCAAGGACCCCCCGAAAATGATATGCATTTGGCCGAGGACCCCCATCTGACAGGGTTTTGTACCAGGGACCAGGTTAAAAGATTATAATTATAAATGTTCTATATTTTTTTAAGTAATTCAAAAATAGCAGATGTACAGGCTCATAGCCGATGTACTCAAAGTCACTTTACAAAACGGAAACAAAATAAATACACTTTATTAGGAAAAAAGTAAAAAAGTAAGTTTAAGTGCTACTTTTGCAGTTAAAAAATAAGTTTTTGAAGTAATTAGGGGATTAGGATTAGGACACTGTACGAGCAAAAAGAGGGATGCGGTCAGGATTCCATTCATAAATGTTCCCCGATCCATCGCTCCGTCCTCGCATCTAATCCTCTCCTCGCTCACTGGGGGCGGGGCAAAAGCGCGAGTGGAGGACGCGAGGGGAGGGAGCGAGTGTGAAAGTTGGGGCATTGGAATTCAGCTTTAAGCGCGCGTTCACGTGAAGTCCGGGAGGGCTCGAGGGCTGTCCCGTTTGACATCGGTAAGTCAGTGATGCACCCTGTCCATAACTCAGCATCGATGCAGACTTTGGCTAAGGGAATTTACCCATAGTTCATAGCGTTACCAGGGGAATGAAGAGAATCCTCCAAACGTCAATTATTCAAGTATGCAAATTAGTCATGCATCGCGGTTAGACTGTCAACATGTCAATGCTTTCTCACCGTTTAAAAAGGGAGACGGAAGGGAAGGTAGGCCTATACATTTTGTAAAAATAAGGGAGTAAATAATGGAAATTTAAAATGAATAATATTACAAACCCTAATCTAAACACAAATTAAAAACAGAATAACGTAAATATAATAATAATCAACAACAATCACAACCTTTAAAGCACTGACTGTAAATAAGGACAGTAAGAGTTTTCAAAGTTATGTAAAGTGTCATGAATGAAGGACTCATCTAAAGTGCTGTCCCATTCCCTTTATACCATTTGGGGCCCTAGCAGCATCTCACACTGAAGCACTTACCAGCTGAGGTCACTAGGGGGGGCATTGGAATTGGGCCATAATATATCCATGTTCTCCTAATCATAATGTATATATTTATGTTCCTCCTAATCATAATGTATATATTTATGTTCCTCCTAATCATAATGCATGTTCCTCCTAATCATAATGTATATATCCAGGAGGAGCAACAGCTGCTGCCTGATTACCCTCTAAGACTGGATGTACATGATGAATATGTATTATAACCTATGTCTACTGTGTTGTAGACCACAGTCCCAACAGTATGTTTAAGATCTTCTTGTTCCTGTAGAATATATATGAACGCATATTCATGTCATAATACTGTATATAATGACACAAAGTAAAATTCTCGCCCCCAAACGTCCGTTGTTGGTGAATAATAATAACGCCACCGACAGACACTCACCGACCATAATGGCGACCAGCAGCCCGGTCACCCTCTGCTCTTTCACTTCCTGGATGCGCGGCTTGTCACCGGGGGCGACGGCCTTGCTCATGACGGTGAGGGCGTTGGCGTGGGTGACGGAGCGCACGGTGGCGGCCGCCATCCAGGGCAGGCCGAACAGGGCACAGATTCCCCCCAGCACCACGATGAGCATCAGGTCCAGGTGGAACCCAGAGCCCTTCACCAGCATCCTCTCCTTCTTACTCACTATGAGACTGGATGGAGGTTTCATGAGACACACAGACAGTGTTTACATGAGGGAAAATCTAAATGCAGTGCATAATGTACATTCAAGTTTTAAAGCATCTCATGAAAATGACCTATTTTCTATCAATTACACACACCATGAAGCCTTGAATTCATGGAGATTTTTGTTTTTGTTGCATTCCTGAGCCAATCATTTTTCATGACTGGCGGAGTGTCCGCATTGGTATTAGCGTATTAACTAGTTTTTATTCTAATAGTTTGTTACCGGTAGTTTGTATTAGTTTTAGTATTAGTTTTTTCAATACTTTGTCAGGTGCAGGATTGAAAAGGTAAGTATTGCGTAATAAAAACTTAACAAAAGATAGCATTTATTTATACATTTGGTACAGCGAAATCAATAAATTCATATCATCCCAAAAACCTTATTACAAAGGACAGCGATATCCGGTACTACGCCCGTATATGGACACAACGCCAGCTGACGTCGTCTTGCGACCGCATGGCATCATATCCTACCCATAAATACCACGCTTGTCAGATGGGATGGCGTCGGCAATTGTAGAGTAATAGTAGCAATAATAGTAATAATAGCTAGATAAATATCAGGGCCTATCCACCATATTCAACGAAAATAAACGCATTTTGTCTATAATTTCAGTTTGTTTTAGTTAGTTTTGTAAACACAATACAGTATCAGTTAGTTATCGATTTTCTAGTTTTTATTTAGTTCAGTTAACGAAAATGATTTTTTCAATTTTAGTTTCCGTTATTTCGTTAACTACAATAACCTTGTTGTAGAAACTCACGTGGTGATCTGTGTCTCCATGAAGATGAGGATGAACACCAGCAGGGCGGGCAGCACACAGCCAAACATCATCCAGATGGGGAAGGCTCCGTCAGACCCCAGAGGACTGATCACCCAGCCACGCTTCTCTGGACTGGTCACTGAGAAGCCACTGGGAACACTCAGTTTCTGGACGGACCGGAGGAGGAGACACCCAGGAGTTAATACTTGGTTAATCTCTCAAGAACAGATTCTGCTCTGCGTTGGAATCTGTCGTGAAGGTTCGTCATAACATGTACGCACTGGGCTACAAGTGGGCGTGCTTTCAGATCAGGAAGCAGGCCGCGCTTTACCCAATAAAATGTAGTGGGCGGGATTCACGTGTCCGTCGATCCTTCCCCCTCGAAACAAACCCAAACTAATTTAACAATAGCGTCCGCGGAGCAGACAAAACCACGGAAAGGTATTCACATTTTAACTTACTCTTTCATCATAGAAACAAGTGGGCTTATAACCAAAACGATCCATGTTCTCTGGGAGAAGTGGTGTTAGTGTTCCGTGTAGAAATATTGTTAGTGGGAATGAAAACATAGTGACACCACCGGAAGTGAAAGGCTGAAGGCAGACCAAAACCCCGGTTTCCTTGCGCACGGGTGCTACGTCGTCATTGTCCCAGAGCCAAGTGAGATAGTACAAACAGCAGAGGGCGCTGTTTTTCCTTCTCATTAGGATCTGGGTTCCCAGATTGATACTTGGTTAATAGCTGTGGGTCAGTGGTGACTGACCTGTAGTTACAGTGAATACAGTATATTGTCTGTCGGGTGGAAACCATGTCCAAAACTGTTCGTTTTCAGGATTCAAATTCAAAAACGGCAGATCAAAAGTAGCAGACCTACAAGCTCAAAAGCTTGTAGATCTGCTACTTTTGATCTGCTGTTTTTGATGCTTTTGTGTGACGTTGTAGTATGATCTAGTAGGGGGTTAATTTACGAAAAAACACAAAATGTTAAAATATGGAGATAAGAGGTTTCTGCCCGACAGCAGCGATATACCTGTATGTACTGTATATGGATGTACTATACGAGTCTCACCTGCGTGAAGGTGTCTTTTAGGCTGTAGTCCACCAACACCATGATGAGGATGGCGATGGGTACTCCAAAATCACCAATGATCCTACGGAACTGAACAACACAATATGTTTTAACACAACTGCAGACTACTGCATGTATATGTATATACTCACAATGCAGTACAAGCTAATTTTCTTCCACCCAGTACTTGGTGCAACTGCCATCATCATTTGTTAAAGAATTTAAACCACAGATTCCAATATACAGGGGATTTTATGCACATCCAAGGTGCATTTATTAAGTACATATGTCATTTGGCTGAACATTAGGGGTGTGCCGATACACTAATTTCATGAAACGATATGATACTGGGCTCATGACATCGATACGATATCGATACATGGCACTTTTTTATTATGAAAATATATGGGGGGGGGGAAGCAAATGCAAACAAATATTTCTGTTTTGCATTATTCAGACATGCAAACTTGTAGCTTTTCAGCTACAATAGCCGTTTTGAATCCAAATAGGGCAATAGTGTGACACCTGACACGAAAAAAAACAACATGTTGTCACCCTTTTCACCTCGGGGCTGTTTACATGCCTGATTATTCTTATTGTAAAAAAAAAAAAAAAAAGGAAAACGTATCGCAATATATCGCGGGACGATATATCGGCACACCCCTACTGAACATGGTAATTTAGCATCTGTTTAGCAACAATGGGCACTTGTATGATCAATATAAGAAAATAACGTATAACTTTAAATATAAAATGAACAAGTAAATATTAAATACACATACACTTTAAAGAAAGTTAAAACCACATTTATAAGCTCACAACACATCGCAATGCATTGTGAAGTTTGTAGATCTGCTATATTTTGAAAGATTTTGAAAACATTTGAACACTTTTTCGACAGGGACCCCCCAGAACGGAAGATTTGTGTTAACATTTTTTTTGAAAGTTATTCAAACATTTTCTCTTCAAATGATAGCAGATTTACTGTACAAGCCTGCAGCACGGCACTTTTTTGCCGTTGTTTTTCTCTTCCGTTTTGTACCCTTTTGTAATGTTTATATCTGCTTTTGTAATGTTGCTTGTTTTCTGTGGACCACGATTGGAAATTTGTATTCTTGCTAAATCCGGTGTATTTAGACTACATTTTGCATGTGATGTTAATTAATATGCGCTGTCCCGTGCAAACGTATACAAAACAATGTCTTTCTTTACCCTTCCGGGGAAGAACGCGCTGTTCTTGAACTTGCGTAGGTAGAAGGCGATGAAGAAGGTCCCGGCCATGAGCACCAGAGACAGCAGGGCGGTGTTGGGCTCCCCGGTGTTCTCAGGGATGATGGGGACACCGCTGCTGTTACCTAGTAGTAACGTTGTGATGTTCCCTGCGTCTTCGTCAGTGCCGTTGATTATACCGGGACAGCGCTTCAGCGGGTACTCTTTGAAGATCTGCCCGGCAACAACAACAACAGAGAGCTCCCATTAAAAAACACACATTTTTCATGATCAAACAAAACGCACACACAAAGTATATGCACACACAGACAAATAGCATGCACAGTACATACAGTAATACACAGTCACATTACCAAATGGCACACATAACAGTGCACACACACTTATAAAATGGCCCACTACAATAACAATGGAGATATAAATAATCAATGGAGATTAGTTAATGACCCAAATCCCTTCCAATTCTACGCCATGAATGAAGCTCTAAAAATAGCAACCTCTCAAAAACATAAGCCTGGATGATGATACATCCAACTCTTAATCCATTTCATCACCATGGAGATGCGTGCTCGTTAGACAAACATACTTATTTTGACCCCAGGATTCGAATGTCGTCCAAAAAACATGGTTGCCTGAGTTCACTCTACCGTTCAAAAGCATTTTTTTATTTGAAGATAGGAAAAGAATAATCTCTCAAGTGTTGCTTCCTATTATAGATTACGCTGATGTCGTGTATCAGAACACCACAGACACTCATCTTAAGCCTCTTAATGTTTTATATAACTCCTTAAACCTGCACAAGGAGTTACATAAAAATTAAGATTGTCTTGAGGTGTCCATATGGAACTAATCACTGCCTCATGTACAACTCACTCAATTGGCTGCAGACTAAATCACGAAGGCAATAACAATTATGTGGTTATCACAAAATCCCAAGGCACAACCGGACTCGAGGTACAGCGTTTAAGAATCTGTGCAGTAAGTATGTAACCACCCCCCCTCACCACCAAAAGGTGTTATGTCAAGTCTGTAGCAGCCCTCCTACCCTGGCCAGCTTGATGAAGGTCTCGCAGATGAAGATGAGGGAGATGAGGAAGGAGAAGATCTCCTGGGTGAAGCGGGAGACGAAGCGCACCAGGAAGCTGCCCTCGAAGGCCACCATGACCACCACGATGATGACCAGCCAGAAGCCGATCCACACGCGGCCCGTCAGGTACTCGATCTCGTTCCCTTTGCAGAACTGTCGAGACAGAATAGAATAGAATACTTGTATTGGCAATTTACTTGTGGATTATACCAGGGAGAGTGACTTCTTGGATTTTTTTTTTGGGCAGAGATCCATCCACTCACTGAGTAGAAGGCCTCTTCAAACACCAGCAGCGGCCCAGAGAAACCCACAATGAGCAGAGGCTGGGCTCCCAGCAGACAGAAGATGATGCCCTGTATGGCCGTGGACACGATCAGCTCTGACACACCGATGAGCCCGTCCGTCTTCTCACCTAACACCACACACACACACACACACACACACACACACAGCATGTTGAAGGAAAACCACTCCTGCCTGCTACTTAATTTAAATTTTATACAGTACAGTTTGTACTTTATAACAGTACAAACTGACATCAGATGATACCAAAGTTAGTCGCTTTCTCAAAACAGCATTTTTTCTACTTATTTAAATTTTGGAAAAAACTTTTTTAAACATTTGGTACCTTATTCTTAAAAAATTGGATCAATAAAATAATTGCGTTTTGTTCCTCCAAACAGTCACAGTTTAACCATTTTCCAAAAAGTAAAATGAATTAGAGACTTGAGAAAAAGAGTGGACAGTGCGTGCGTGCGTGTGTAATATGTGTTAACACAGTGATAGACACTAGGGATGTTCGATATAGACTTTTTTGCCGATATCCGATATTGTCTAACTTCTAATTTCCGATACATGCAGGCTTTTTCACCAAAAGTCAACTACCGGTAATTGTTTTTGTTTTTCAATACCGATATTTTCCGATATTACATTTGTATGCTTATGTCGGCCGATAATATTCCGATATTATCCCTAATAGACCCACTATCTTTCCACCAGTAGGACTACTTACCAAGCAGGCCTCCGAATGTGATGGCCGGGGAGAGGGCGGCGAAGTAGATGAAGATGACAGCGGCCATGCACTGTACGTTCATGGCGTCCTTGAAGTCACTGACATACTGGGGGTATCGGCGCCGCACGTCTCTGATCAGCCCTCCGAACGGCCGTCCGGTCCTCTTCAGGGGGTCGTCTGATGCTTTGGAAGGGGCAAGAAGAGCTTCTGACAGCAGAGGGGTGTGTGGGTTGGTGGGCGGGAAGAAACATTTATTATGGGATTAGTCCAGTTTCTACCTTTCTAGACTGAAGGACGAGCCCAATCGATGGTCTTGAAGGGCGGATCCAAACCCAGCCGCAGGGATTCCTGCGGCGCTTCCTATTGCTCCACCAATCTATGTCCCCGCCTCCCCTCCCCTCCCCTCCCCCCCCCCCCAGCCTGTGCACGGAGCACACTGACGTCACCAAATTTAGAGCGACGCCCCTCTGCACTCTGATTGGTTAGGAGATAACAAGGTCCTAAGACCAGCGTTCCTGCATGGTTCGCCCAGGCTTTTTTCTTTTGAAACAAAAAAAAAAAGGCATGGGTTTCCGAGGCTACTACCTTTCTGACCGAGATGAGATTGTGTCCCTCTCACCTGAACAAACTTCTAATTGCTCACGTTTCTCGTTTTTTTACATTAATCACTTGAACCCTCGCATAGGAGAAAAGCATAGAATTAGCAAAGAATTAGCCGAAAATAGCCAATCTACAAGCTCTGCGAGGCGTTGTGGGCTTGTAGAAGAGGTTCGGCGTAGAGGTAAAAAAGGAGCAGACTAAGTACAGAGCCAACGGTCAAGTTTACTAAGTATTGAGGGTTTAAGTGGTTAAATGTCTGAAAATGCGCACTAACATGAATGCAACATGATAGTGCTGTCAAACAAGTCTGTGAAGCTATCTAGATATACTGTAGATATTGTATAGAACACAATTCTATACAATATGTAGTGGGGGATCCCTGCTTCATCCCTCTCTCAGCTAAGGGGTCCTTGGCTTAAAAAAACCCTGATTTATATGCCTATTAGGGCTGACCCAAATAACTCGAATATTCGAAGCTTCGTTCGATGGCACATGATTCGAACTTTTTTTTTTTTTAATCGAGTAATTGGCCGTTTTTTTAATTTGATTATTTTTTTCTCCAAACATGTGCAAATGCAAAATATAAGGTGCTTACCCGCTTGCCCCAAATGTTAACTAGGTGTCCGGAGTATTTGTGCAATGTATTAGTCCATATTTTTGAATAAAGAAGTGTTTTAATCCCGTCTGTGGACGAACGCTATTTCCCCCCTCGTTTAATTCCTGTTTACATTGAGTGTAATTCCGGCTTTCACCGGACGCGCCCCGTCACTACCGCCCATTGGGAACTTCCGACAGAATCGGTCACAGACGATATTTAAACACTTCTTAATTGAAAAATATAGACTAATATATTGCACAAATACACCGGACACCTAGTTAACATTTGAGGCAAGCGGGTAAGCACCTTATATTTTCCATTTGTACATGTTTGGAGAAATACAGGCTTTACTGGTGACATTCCAGGGCGAACTGGGGGGGTGGTCGCTAAGACTCTCGTAGATACGAAAATAAAAGTCACGACAACTCGATAAAATACATTTACTACGACTTTTGTGACTGACAAATAAATCCTCTCGAATCTCCAATTGACAAACATAGCAAGTGTTCCGCTGCTCATTTTAATGCAAAAGAACCTGAGCATAAGTTTATTGTCAATTACTGCTGGTCCTTCCATGTCAACAAATAACTAGATCCTACCTATTATGAGGCGTAAATTAACCCACTTTCGATTTAAAACTCCAGTGTCTTCCATTATTCCTGGGATTTCATCTTTTGGAAACGTTCCACCTTCCATAACTTCACAGTGGTAAATCCATGCTACTTTAAGTCATAAATTAATGAGAGGGGAAACGGAGCACAACATACTTAATTGCACACGGTGTTGCATGCCGTAAATAGCAGATCTACAAGCTCACAACGCGTCCTATTTGTGACACGTTGTGAGCTTTCAGATCTGCTATTTACTGCGCACGACACCGACACACAACTAGTATAGCTCATTGGGTGTCGGGTTACATTCAGTGGGTCGTGGAGCAGCATTCTACAGCTGATCTTAATAGATCACTAACGGATTAACCCTTCGTGGTGCCCGGTGCTTGGACCCGGTTCGGTGCCCCCCAGCACCGTTTTGTCAACGGGGGGTGGATGGGTTCAGCGCGGACCCGGTTCGTGGGGGGGGGGGGGGGGTGCTCCGCGTTTCAATGTCGTAGCGCTCCTTTAGCAGCCCTGCTACTAAATTTCGGCGTTTTTCGTTTTTTTTTTTTAAATGGCTATTATTCGAAGTTTGATTGTTTTTTGGCCTAAAACTTCGATTTCCTAAATTATAATCGAAGGTCAGCCCTAATGCCTATGCACATTTTAACTAAACTAGGAGGTGGATGATGTTCATATGATGTAGAACGTGCCTCACCTTTGTCCTCCAGGCTCTTGGGTTCGTTCAGCAGCTTGACCCCTTGCTCCTCCCTCTTGCGGAGCATCTCCTTCTGGAAACGAGCCACGGAGCGGAGCAGCTCGTCCCCGCCCATCTCGGAGGGCGGCAGCACGATGCTGCAGTCCAGGAAGCTGTTGATGGCGTTCAGCAGGTCCTGTCTCTCGTCCGCCATGTAGGCTGCCTCGTGGAAGTGCTGCATGAGAACACAACAAAGCAAAAAGAGAATTATTGTCTCAACAAGAGCATTGGTGAGGCAACCAGTTGCCTTAAAAGCTAATGCAGGGGTCTTCAACAGGGGGTCCGGGACACCCAGGGGATCCTTAGAGTTACTACGGGGGGCCGCCAAATCTTTGAGTTTTTTTTTTTTACATTAACAACTCTTTGACTGCCAGCGATTTTCGTGTTTTTTTGTTTTGTTATTTAATTTTCATATAGATTGTCTAGCTGGGCTTTTGAACTCATACGATCGTTCCACCACTAGAGAGCAGCAAATAGCTTGATCAGCTCGCTGACTCACTCGCCCCCCCCACACCCAGTCAAATATGTCAAACCGGATGTGACGTGGTCTCAGATTCTCTGATCGGCGAAAATTACGATGTGATACACGACGGCGATGACTGTTCGTCACCCAGACCATAGATTATAGAAGAGGAGGTCTCAGTTCGTTTTTTATACCGTGTGAAAAACCGTGTGTTTCCCTATTCTGGCCGAAAATGACCGTGGAAAAAAAAAGAAAACCGGAAACGGAATTTGCGTCATAAAACCGGATGCAGTGGTGGGTGAAGTAAGTGGAACCTGAAACCTAGAGTGAAACATTGCAGAATAGCATGATCAGAGATTAAACAATGAACGCGCGTCCAACGCGTCTAACGCGTCGACGGCCAACTGGACAAAGTAGCACTTGACGCGTTATCGAGTCGTCCGCAGTCAAAGAGTTAACCCATTGAGTCCTGAGGCCGATTCTAAAAATGTATTCTAAATGCCAACAGTTTTCTGAAAAACGTATACAATAAATAAATAAATATTACGCATGTTGCTTTATCAGTGGTGCTCAAAGATTTTCATGTCAAGCACCCCCAAAATTATATGTATTTGGCCGCGCACCCCCATCTCAAAAACATTGTGTTCCAGGGACCACCAGAAGAAAGGATTTGAGTTCAAAATGTTTGCATAAAAAATGATATATATTCAAAGATTTGAACACATTTTCGAGATTTTTCAAAAGTAGCAGATCTACAAGCGTATAGCGCTATGAGCTTATATATCTGCTATTTTTGAATAGCCAAAGTATCAAATAATGGTTAAAGTGGTTCAAATCTAAGATTACACAGATGCTCTCCCGGTTTTAATGGGTTAACCTCTTGAACCCTAGCATCCCTATATCTGAGGATAACTTTAGCCAAAAATAGCAGATCTACAACGCCTCGCAACGCGAAGTGTTGTGAGCTTGTGGATCTGCTATTTCCAGCAAAGCGTTTTGGTGTAGAGGGAAATAATTGCTAACTAAGTACAGAGTGAAAGGCCTACTAAGTTTACTAAGTATTGAGAATTTCAAAGTGGTTAAATGTCTGGAAATACACATTAAAGCTGCACTATGTAACTTTCCTCTTATTAAATGTCCTCTTCTTATTAAATATGGAGATAAGAGGTTTCTGCCTGACAGCAACGATATACAGTACGTGTTCCCCACTGTGTTCTGCACCACCTCACACACACACCCACCTTGTCGGACATGAGGGTGGAGATGGAGCGTCCGATCTGGTGGTAGTCCATGTTGGAGCTGGGGGGTCCCAGCAGCACGAAGATGAACCTGCAGGGCACAGGGACCTCCAGGACAGAGTCCAGCTCCACCGCCTCCTGCAGCCGGACGAACGCCATGGTGGGCTGCTCCAGGAAGTCAACGCTGCCTGGAAAGACCCGAGACACCAGTTAACATACAACGCTTTACATTACAAAACACACACAAAAAATGTCTCCATATTCAAACTTTGTGTTTTTTCGTAAATTAACGCACTACTTGATCATACTACAGCGTCACATAAAAGTATCAAAAGTAGCAGATCCACAAGCTCGAAACGCAGCGCGAAGCAACACATTTTGAGCTTGTAGATCTGCCACTTATTAAATCGATTTAAATTGTCACCAGTTTGAATCGATTTACGATAAATCCTTACTAAATACTGTAGTCTATGAGCTCGTATAGCATACCTAAATACTGTATATCGTTGCTGTCGGTTAGAAACCTCTTATCCCTAATCTAACTTTTCAGGGTTTTTTTACTTGATAATACAGCGTCACACAAAAGCATCTAAAGTAGCAGATCCACAAGCTCGAAACATGGCGCAAAGCAACGTGTTTTGAGCTTGTAGATCTGCTACGTTCACTACTTCTGTAGATTTGCTACTTTTTTAGAATTTGAATCCTGAAAAGTAACAGTTTTGGACATTCCACCTGACAGAGACGATATATAAACAACAACCTTCCTTTCCTGATATTAATAAATCAATGCCTTTGCACTCCTAAGAAACTCTACCTACCTACTGTATGAAAAGATTTACCATACATGCTGTCCTTTTAATAGAACAGTAGGGTATGGAAGGTCCTTTGAAAAACACAATAACTCGGAAGGTAGCAAAGCTTGCGCTTTAAATTTGAGGAACTAATTATTTTCTAAGAGCAGGTGACAGCATTTTTAACTGGTGACGTTACACTAAGCTGTGTACAGGATTACTCCAATTACAATATTTTTTAGTAGGGCAAAATAAATTAGCACGGTTGTACAGGGACAACCGTAACTCACCTACGAGGACCACCGTGGCCTCAGCGTTCTCTGGGATCTTCTCCAGGAGTTTCAGCTCATGTTTGGATTTGGAGCGATGCATGCCTGAAACCGCTGCTGGAGCAGACTCCTTCTGCAGAAGAACATGTAGGGAAACAAAACCATGGAATCATGTGGATCCGCATGGGAATGGCGTATCAAATGTGTATATATAAAATTGTATTTTAGGTCAAAACTAGGCCATTTTTACTGACAATAGTTTTTTCCTTCTGTAATTTTTTGTACCCTTTATGTGTCCTTTTGTAATGTTGCTTGTTTTCTGTATGGGGACTACGGATGGAAATGTACATTCTTGCTAAATCTGTGTATTTACACTACATTTTGTATGTAATGTTCATCAATGTTCGCTGTTCCCTCCAAATAAAATGTAAAAATATATATATAATAGAAATTTGGCAAGGCTCGATCACACTCCTGTCGACTTCCATTATAAAAAGTTTAATATTTGAAAAAGGTATAAAACATATGTGAAAAGAAAATAGTGGCGGTACGTTTGTGGCCTACCGATTACTCCAGCGGTTTGAGAGATAAGCTCTGGACACACAGGCAGACACACAGACCGCGGGGGGCCTTACCTGCAGCTCGTGCTTCTCGACGTCCATGCGTGTGATGTCCGACTCCACCGTTATGGTGGTGGTCCCCATCAGGGGGTCCGTGACGGAGGGCTCCGTCTGGTGGATGTGGTTAGCGCTGTGATGGTGGGCCATCAGGCTGCCCAGACTGGCCGCCGAGATGTTCCTGGGGAACGGGCTGGTGTGTTCTTTCTCATCGCTCGGGTGACTGAGGGGAGGAGAGGAGGGAGAGAGACAGGCAAGGAGGTGAGGAGGACGTCTCATATTTGAACTGGGGACCCCCCACCCTTACAAGCACTTGGAATTGTAGGCATTACATTTAGTTTGACTCGGTTCCACAGATAAATGTTGAGGCGTTGTGAGCTCGAAGCTCATTACATTTTAACTTTAGAAATGTGCAAATACTATATACAATTATACTGTATGTTGGTTTACGGTTTAGAATTTTTACATCCGTTTCTTGCAAGTTTTCCTCATACAAAGGAATAAAAACAAACACAGGATTTATCAGATGCAAAATATACCACAAAACAAAACCTACATGAAAGAGAAAAAGTGAAAAAAGACACAGAACATAACCAAACAATAGACAAGAACACAAGACTGATTGTGGTACCACATTCAGAGGGCTACGCCAACAATATCACAAACAATCAAGTCACAAACAAATTGGACAGGTATAGACAAACGACACTAGGGGGCAGCACAACACCGTGCTCACTTTGATTGAATACTTTATTAGCAGTTTGCAAAAAAAAGAACAGGAAAGTACAGTTCAATACAAGGTCTGCTAAGAGGATTTTAAACCCAAGAAAGCCTATGGCTTGTTTCCATTTGGGGTCCTTTGGTCACTCATTATTGATTTGCTTGATGAATTGAATTGAATATAGATTTTCTTTTTTTCTGGCTCCCCATTTGACAGGGTAAACCTAATTCTTTCCAGATGAAACACTTCCCAGCTTGGTTTGTTTACTGTTGAGTGCACATTAAGCTAATCATCTGGGGACCCCCCAAAATAATTTGGGGACCCCCCTGGGGAGCCCAACCCCCAGTTTGGGAACTACTACTTTAGACCATGCGCCATAGATTGTTTAACCCTTTAAGACTGGGAACGAATCTGTGTCATTTTAGATTTATTTGAGCTACGAGTTTGTAGATCTACTATTTTTGAAAAATCTTGAAAAAATGTTTTAAAGCAAACATTTTTAACTACGATCTGTGCTTCTGGGGGGGTCCCTGGAACAACATATTTTGAGATGGGGGTCCACAGCCAAATACATATCATTTTGGGGGTCCTTGACATGGAAAAGTTGGAGCACCTCTAAAATAGAAACTGAAGTTTTTTCAAAAAACTTTTAGGATTTAGAAGACATTAGAAGAATATTCAAAGATTTGCACAAATGTCCACGATTTTTCAAAAATAGCAGATCTACAAGCTCATAGTGCGGCACTCGGTGCCGCACTATGAGCTTGTATATCTGCTATTTTTGAATAGCCAAAGAAATCTAAGGTGACACAGATGCGTTCCCGGATTAAATGGGTTAAATAGGGTCCTTAGTCTTAGCTATGAAAAGTGAGGAAAAAGTGGTCACCTGTGTTTGAGCAGCAGGGCCCTCAGGACGTTGGCCCGGTCCTCAGCCTTGATCTGGTCAGAGATGATCATCTGCTCCACCACCTGGTGGGCGATGCCAGGCAGGCTCTTCTGCTCCAGGTCCAACAGCACCGCACCTGTAGGAGAGATCATCATCACCACACCGGGGTCAGGGTGGGACGGCTGGGCTAGCCTATGAGCTCCTATAGCATACCTAAATACTGTAGCCTATGATCTCCTATAGCATACCTAAATACTGTATATTATGCACATGAAATTGTACAAGTGTGACTCCTGCATCTGACTTTTTCTTCCCAATTTAGTCGTTCTGCCAATTAATTCCTCCCCACACACATTTCTGTGTCGTCACTGCTGTCGTGTCCTCCTGACTCCACTACCAGTGAGGAGCCCCCACCGGAAGGACATAGAGCCTTCGTCCTACTCCTCCCGCCCAACACTCCCTGCTGACAGGTGCCGCCCCCCAGCCTGTACGATTACGCAGTGACATCATCACCCTCCTCCCCGCCCAGCTTCCCTCCCCCGAACACGGGCCAATTGTGTTAGTGTAGACACAATTCTTCTTCTTCTCCATCATAAATAATGCCGAATAATAAGTTGAACAATGCCTGTGAACATTTTAAAGGATAACAAGAGATATCACGAGATGCACAAACACTATGAAATATATACTGAATATACATAGCACTGGGATGTTTTTTTTTTCTTTCTTGAAATGTTTACTTTTTGCAGATACAAGGTATATTTTGTGAGTAAAACTTATGAGAAAACTAAAACATGAAATAAAACAGATATAGTATAGAAATAGTAATAGTGTATGGAAGGTAAGTGTCGGTCCAGTCACTGTGCGTGTGCAGGTACTGGTCTGGCATTCTTCCTGCTGCTCTGTGGTGTGGTATAAATCAGAGACTATGATCTGTAGAAACTGGCTCTGAACACACCAGTGGTCTGTCTCACTTTTGACCCCCCCCCGCCCACACACACACACAGATCTCTCACCGTGTGAGATGGTCTTGCGTAGTTCCAGCAGGCTGCGGAAGGACAGCGAGGCTACGTGGGGCTTCCCCCAGCGGTCGGTCTCCTCCTCCACGTCCTCCTCAAACTTGATCCAGCGAGCCGTCTCCTTCCACTGCATCTCCTGGTTCTTGTCCATGATCAGCTCATTCAGCTCCACGAACACCTGGGAAAGAAGCATATATGCTGTAAAAAATGTGGACGAAGGGAACGGTGACAACGTCACCCATTGGTTTCTACAGACCCCGTTTTGAAGCCACTTTTTTGACGATTTCAAATCCTCCATCTTGGAACTTCCGGTTCACGTAAAGAAACCGGAAATGACTGCTATTGGCTGCAACCACAGCGAGTCTTCACTCGGTAGAACCAAAAGCCCTAAAAGCATACCCTACTTTATCATAATTTTTTTTATTAACACATTGACTGCCAACTGCCAAGGATGAATGTGTTAATGGGACCACAATTTACTAATCGCATATCATGATAATAAAAAAAAATATTATGAATTTTGTAATTATTTTAAATAAACACTTTTTTTTCAAAGTATTTATGAAAATGTTTCCTGTAAAGTCCGGCCAAAACCTCATTCACTTGTATGGAGTGTAAATGCTTCTGCAGCCTTTAGTAGGAGGTAGAGTAGAGCGACAAATGCTGGGCCACTAATGGCCCAACGAACTTCCGTTATTAACTTCAATTTCAAGAGCTCTCCCTTGCCGCCTGGAGAGAACGTTGACGTGGAAACACACATACATGCAGTGAATGGAGAGATCTTGAGGTTAACGGAGTGCATCTTGGGAGAAAACGCCATGCAGGTCCACTCCGGCGGGCGCCGCTAAATATTTAGTTATTCATGAACTGTGACATCAAACCAAAACAGCAGACAGCAGGGTCAGTTGTGTTGTTAAGCTTAAGATTTGACACACACCATAGTGTTATACATCTTACCTGTGAAACCAAATCACACGTTATGATGTTAAAATACAGTTGACATGCTCACTGTACCAGCATTCTGTACCTGTAGAGTTAAAGGACAACTTCACCCATTTTCATATAATTGGTCCTCACTAATGCTCATAATATGGTAACATTTTTGTCTACTCGGTCTTACACTTTGTCTCAGAGGAGGGCTGTGGACAGTTCAGAAACCCGCCTACCAGTGACATCATCGATTGGGAATCCAAGCTAATAGAAACTGCAGGCTTTTTATATCTGGAAAGTTAGCATGCTATAATGGAAGCCATTGTTCTCACATGAATAAAAATAAAAATCAAAAATGTGAAATCATGTTTGAATAGAAAAAAAAACTGCCTAACGATGATGTCACTGGTAGGCGGGTTTCTGAAGTGTCCTCAGCCCTCCTATGAGACACAGACCGAGTAGAGTTTTTGAAAAACATTTTTATCATGAGCATTAGTGAGGACCAATTATATGAAGATGAAGGTTGAAAATGGGTGAAGTCGTCCTTTAAGTTAAGTAAGCCATTGGAGTCACACCACCCTGTCATTGTTACAATTTGGGAAACGTAACACAAGCCAGCGTACAAATTGCCATATCCACCAGGACCGTGTCAGCTGTCAGTGAGTCTTCTACTGAGTAAAGCAACAGATCGGTGGAAACCGCATGCTGCTCAATCAGCCGTTAACCGATTAAGGCCGGGAACTCATCTGGGTGTCATCTTAAGATTTCTTTGGGCTATTCAAAAACAGCAGATCTACAAGCTCATAGCGCGGCACCGGTGCCGCGCTATGAGCTTGTAGATCTGCTGTTTTTTGAAAAATCATGAAAATGTGCGCAAATCTTTGAATATACATATTTTTTGAAAGGAAACATTTGTAACTCAAATCCTTGCTTCTGGGGGGATTCTACAAATGTCTTCTAAATCCTAACAGTTTTTTTGAAAAAAACTCATGTTGCAATAAGTGTTTTTTTCATGTCAAGGACCCCCATAATTATATGTATTTGGTCGCGGACCCCCCATCTCCAAACATTTTGTTCCAGGGACTGCCAGAAGCAAAGATTCGAGTTAAAAATGTTCGCTTTAAAAATATATATTCAAAGATTTGCACACATTTTCACAATTTTTCAAAAATAGCAGATCTACAAGCTCATAGCGCGGCACTCGGTGCCGCGCTATGAGCTTGTATATCGGCTATTTTTGAATAGCCCAAAGAAATCTTAAAATGACACACAGATGCGTTCCCGGTCTTAATGGGTTAAACGCCACACCAGACCAACAACAACGCCACCACGACAAAAAGGCCTACAAAGAAACACAAACGGCATCAATTCGTAATCAGCCTAAAATGTGCAAAACGTAACAGCCTCACGTCATCTCCCATGCCTGCTGTGGAGGGGGGGGGGGGGGGGGGGGGGGGCAAAAAATAACAAAAAAACACACTCTGGCACTCCTCAAACCTTCAAACCTGAGCTTTATGGGTGGCTGCACCCCCTCACCTTCTGGCGGGGAGCCATATGACTACAGGAGTCCAGGTCTATGCCCTCTGGCCGCGAGGCTGAGCGGTACCAAACCACCGGTATCGACTGGAGCGGAGTGAGAGGAGGAGCGGAAGAGGAATGGACTCAAACACAAGACACTATACCACCCCACACACACACACACACACACACACACTGGGCCCTCACATCTACAGTACAAACATACACACACACACACACACACACACCTGACAGGGACCTGTTGTTTACCTATCTTGCTGGGGGCCTGTGTGTGTGTGTCCGTGTCAGTGTTGCCATGTCTGCTCATTATAAGCCACTTTGGGCATCTATTTTCTGTTAAGCTGCTTGTAAATATTGGTTGCAGTTGTTTTGGGCTCGTTTCTAAAGTGTAGTTGCTTGTTCGGAGCTCGTTTCCAAATGTTTTAATTATTATTTAAAGTTTAGTTCTCAAATATTCTCATGTCATGGACCCCCAAATTAATATGTAGTTGTCCCCCTAACCCCCATCTAAAAATGGTTTGTGCCCCGTACCAGATTTGTGTTGTTAGAATGTTTCAAAAATATTTAAAAATATTCCACATTTGAAAATAGCAGATCTACAAGCTCACGATGCAACGCGTTGAGCTTGTAGATCGGCTATTTTCAAATAGGCGATGTATACAGTATAGGTTTAAAGTGCTCATGTGGCCTATAGTTGCTTCTTTTGGGCTTGTTCTCCTAGACCCGGTTGCTTGTTTCTCTCACAAAATCTGGCAACACTGGTGTGTGTGTGTGTGTGTGTGTGTGTGTGTGTAAACGTGCGTGTGTGTCTTAATAAAACATGGCTCCCTCTCTCAGGAGCTCCCCGGGTCTGATTACCTGAGCCTCTCTTCCCCCTTTCTTTTCCACATGTGAAAGGAAAGAACTCAATTCATTCATTTTTAATTGTGCCCCGCCTCCCTGTCTCATCCACAAAAGACATGGGGGGTGGGAGCGGCTGAGCCGCATTTGAGAAACGTAACGAAGGGAATAAACTTTTCCCAGGATTTTTTTACACTGAAAATTATTTAAAACAAACACCACAGCCTGGAGCAGATAATAAAAGATAACATAAGAATCTAAATAAATACATACATCTGCACTGTGGAAGAAATTAAAACTGAAATAGCCGTAAAACCGAAAATGTGACTTATTAGCCTCGTTATAGAGAACCTAAGTCTGACATCACTGCCACTAGAGGGAGATATCCCCCTGGGTCACAGAGTAATTTTTTTCTATTGATATTCCCCACAAATAAATCTTAGATCGCGTCATACAAGATGTTTTATCCGGTGGGGGGTCTCACCTCATGTGGGGTGCGGTCTTTCTTGCTGGTGCGGGTGCTCGGCTCTTTGTGCTCCTTGTGGTCTTTGCCCGTGTGCACCACCTGGCCCTTGGTGCTCTTCCTGACCAGGTGTCTCCGCACTCCAGGGACATCTTCAAAACGATGGCCTGGGAGAGAGAAACACCACAACATAGGTTAAATACTGGTAGAAGGACAGGCACATAAACGATCATAATGCGTCCATAGTAATCAATATCGTTTTTTGGTGTTTTTTCGTAAATGGTGCATTTATTTAGCGCTTTTATCCAAAGTGCATTACATAGATTGTGCATTATATTCACACACACATTCATACACCGTTGGCGGAGGAAACCATGCAAGGCACCAACCTGCTCATCAGGAGAAATTAGGGGTTCAGCGTCTTGCTCAAGGACACTTCAACACTAACTCTGGGGGAGCCCGGGATCGAACTGGGAACCTTACGGTTCGCTCTACCGGCCACTCTACCCCTGAGCCACTGCCGCCTCGTAAATAAAATGCCCTACTTGATCATCCTACAGCGTCACACCAAAGTAGCAGATCTACATGCTTGAAACGTGGTGTGAAGCGGCGTGTTTTGAGCTTGTAGATCTGCTACTTCTTTATTTGAGTCATGAAAAGTAACAGTTTTGGACATACAAGGTTTCCACCCGACAGAGACGATATCATCCATTCCCAGCTTCATCATGCATCATACAGAAGCAGTTAATGGCTCTATTTTTGGTCATTAACATTACTGAACATACCTGAATAATTGAGTCACTGGTTGCTAAACATCATTTCATGAGTCATGGACGTTTGAATTTTGTTCACAAATGAATTTGTTTGTCTTCAAATCCACAGGTTTGTTTTCTTACAGTTTTCTAAAATAGCAGATCTACAAGCTCACAGCGCGTTCGCTTCGCGCCGTGTTGCGAGCTTGTATATCTACTATTGTCACTACGGTACTTCTATTTTTTATTTAACGAAAAAAGGGTGATATTTACTTGTGTGTCCCGACCCATTGTTTGGGAAAAAGGGCATTACATTATACTTATAGATGAGCAGGACTTTACACAGTGGCACAGTTTAGCACCTGCAGACCCTCAGCCTGCCTTCACAGCGACCTTTGACCTGGCGGATCAAATCTCAGTCCTCCAAAAGGCCAGGTGAAGGCCGGGTGGCTCCAAGCTTTTGTTCTTGTATATCTCCCAGTAGGGAGTATAGGGTTACTGTATGCTGGCAGCAACACAAAGCACTGAGAGGGTCACAGACACAGAGACCTGGACGGTAGGGAGCATAGAGTACAGTACACAGCATCGGCACTGTGGGATCTTCCATCGGTCTGAAGCTGCTTTAACCACATAAAGAGATAGTTCACCCAAAACAAAAACATTTTTTCTATCGATTAGTCACCCCATGGAGAGTTTTTGTCGCATTCCTAAGCCAATAATTTGATGCCCAGCGGCCCGGTAGGCAGAGGTTTCGGTAGGATACACAAAGGAGACTCTTTGTGTCTTCTACCGGAACCGCTGCCGGTCATCAAATTATTGGCTTAGGAATGAGACAATAACAAAAACATTTCCATAAATTCAAGTCTAATCGATAGAAAAAAAGTAATTTGGGGGGTGAACTATCCCTTTAAGCCCCATTCCAAATCTTTCAAAAATAGGTGAATGACATGCCCAAAATAGGGACGCCAGGGTGAAAAGTGGTTAACGGAGTAGTTCAGCCAAAGAATTACTTCTTTTTGATCAGTTACACACCACGCTACCCCACGAAGCCTATAATTCATGGAGATTTTTGCCAATTCCTAAACCAATAATTCGATGACCGGGTGGCTGCTCAGTAAGAGACTCAATGGAGTCTCCTCTGGTCATCAAATTATTGACTCAGGAATGCGAGAAAAAAAACTGATAAATCTCCATGAATTCAAGGCTTCATGGGGTGTGTAATTGATAGAAAATAAGTCGTTTTTTGGGTGAACTACTCCATTAAGCCCTATTCACAAATCTTTCAAAAAGAGGTGATAGCCTAATAGCAACATGTCCAAAATAGGGACACGCCAGGGTGGAAGTGGGTTAAACTTCTGCTCTTCAGAACAAAAAAGGCAGTCAATCAGTTTCGGCATTACACTATATGTGAGGTACTACAAACCTGAGTGAACACTCAAATATCTGTGAAATAACAGCATTACGCAATGGTTCGAGCAGTGAAGCATAATAGTGATATGTAATATGCGTCATCAAATCCAGTGCAACAACTTACCTTCATCCAGTGGTTGTGTGTCCTATGTAACAAAGAGTGAAGCTTCTGTGGTTTTGTCGTCAATGTTTAAGCTCATTACCTAAAACAGCATGCCGTCCTCGAGAAGGAATAACAAGAGGTTTTGGCTGTGTACCAGAGAATTTTGCTCTTTTGGTTTATGTCAGCTTTTTTATTTTTTTTACATTTGCTTCACTCTTCTTCACAGAACTGTAAGAACCAAAGTCCATTGTCAAGTGGCTCCATGATGTGGTCTGCTGTGATGTGTGAGATAGGCTGGGGCAGACCTTGCCCTGGAGTCGGACGACTTGTGGCACAGGACTCTTGAACGTTAAGAAAATGTAGAGGTGTGCATTGGGCTAAAAAAGCTGCCATGGTGGCACGTGACCCCACACTGCTCAAACCGGATTCCAGTTTTCCTGTGCAAGTGGCGAGTTTTGACAAAGTGGGGAAAAAAGCTCGACCCCCACATGGCTTCAAAACCATCAGAAGTCATTAAGGAGGAGAGGTGTTAACTAGCACAGGTCGAACAAAAGGGGAGGGGGATAATTCCCATTGTTGAGCAGTGGCCAGCTTACAGAGCTGCAGTTTCCCAGGCTGATTTATTAGGAGTAGGAAATAAAATGAAGCTACAGAGGAATGACTACATAGCACACAGCTTGGTAGAGGGTGATTTATATACAGCGAGCTGGCGTCGCACACCAAAAATAGCTGATCTACAAGCTCATAATGTGTCGCACGCTCATGGAGTTTGCATGTTCTCCCCGTGTCCCCTAGGGAAGGTACCCTCACAAAAAAACATGCAGTAATCCTGGTCTCTATAGTCTACACTGCCTCCCCCTGGTCAGCCGGGGCGCCTGATGGAGGGGAAAGGAACTGGTTGGAATAACGTGTTCCTTCCACGCGCTACGTCCTACCTGGGAAATTCTCCCCTGTCAGGTGATAAGAAGCGGCCTGCTCACTCCTCATGCATTGAAGGAAGCATGAGCTCAGTTCGAGGCTCTCCCCAGGCTGGCAGAGGGAGAGTAGCGCCCACAGATAAATATTTTTAAAAAAAAATCACACCCAGTGTGAAGTGGGCGGTGTGGTCACAGTGGTCATCACAGTGATGGAAGTTCACTTAAAGAAAAGTAATATTGTGGACCAACCATTGTACACCCCTAACTTTAAAAAAAAAATGTTTTTTTTTAAGTGCATAGTCCCATTTATAGGGCTATGCACATGTGTCATGTGCTTCACTAGCCAATCACAGTCCTGAATAGAGTCAGCCAATAAAGTCAGCCAATCATATTACAGCTAGTGGTCAATCACGGTGGCCAATCACGGTGCAGGGTTAGGGGGGTACAATGGTGGCCAATCACAGCGCAGGGTTGGGGGGGTACAATGGGTGGGGGGGTACAATGGTGGCCAATCACAGTGCAGCGAATGTCGATGTCCAAACCTCACATATAGGGGCGGTTTCACCGCCCAAAAAAGAAAATGTGTCGCAGGGGAAAGTATCAATCCAGGCATTAGCTTGACAATAATGGCTACACATCCACCGCACTTAAGCTCCCTTCCCTTTTGTTTCACTGGTCCTAATGACTTCAGGGGTTGTGAACAGGGGCCAGGTTTCTCAGTTTGAGACACTGGTATTGACCCGGGCCCCGTTCCGGGGGCCTCGGCAGACAACGAAATGGGTAATTTAATTACACTGGCCTGTCTGCCGCTCTCTCTGATAAGCTGCTTCTCCTCACAGAGGAGTCTGCCCCTCTGACGTAAATCACCCTGGCCTGGACCGCAACCCACATGCTGGGTTAAAGGGACCGGCAACGTCACGGGCCCCCCCCCCCCAGCCGAGGGCAGCCCAGAAGGGACTCATGGTTCCCCCTTGTTAATGAACCCCATGATTGCCATTTTTTATGCTTTTGTGTGACACTGTAGTATGATCAAGTAGGGCATTAAAGGGATAGTTCACCCCCAAATGACTTTTGTTTCTATCAATTAGTCACCCCATGGAGACTTGAATTCATGGATAGGAGACACAAAGAGTCTCCTTTGTGTCTCCTACCGGAACCGCTGCCTACCTGCTGGTCATCAAATTATTGGCTTAGGAATACCACAAAAACAAAAAAAATATCCATGAATTCATGTCTCCATGGGGTGACTAATCAATAGAAAAGAACCCTAAAAAATACACAGCGACAGCAGCGATATTATACATCATGTCAAAACAGAGTTTAGAGACACACTAAAACTCTGATGGATGATATGAAAGTCTCTCCGTAGTTACTCACTCTTTATTCCGTCCAAGTCGGCCGAGAACAGCGTCTGTGCCTCGGTCTCATCGGTGGGGATGCGCTGGTACTTGGCCTGCTCGGCGCCCGTCATGTTGCCCGTGCGTCGGCGCTCCTGCAGGTCGTAGCCCCGGGTGGCAGAGGACACCCGGGCCAGAGGCGGGTGGCCCGGCTGGGCTGTGGTGGTGGTGGGGAGGACCGGGCTGGGAGATTCGGAGGAAAGCACCTTTCTGTTCGAAGCAAGAAAACAAAAAGTAAGAATGAGGCCAAAGCTGAACCTTGTTTAGTGTGGAGAGACAAAAAAGTCAGATGTCCAATATAGCGGCTGACAGACAGAAAACTGGGCTGGATGAAAACCGCAGACAAAAACAACGTTTTTTTTTTTAAATCAACTCTCCTCCAACCTGATATCAGGACAACTTGTGCCAAATCCCTCTGCGATAAAGATTAGCTCCAAAAAGTGGAAATAAGGAAAGGGCGGTACATGAGAGGTTTATCCCCCCCCCGAGACAAGATACAGCAACTTATGTTTGGTGGAAGAGTAAATGTCATAGGCGGAGCCTTAAACCATTAAAACCGGGAATGCATCTGTGTCGTTTTAAATTTCTTTGGGCTATTCAAAAATAGCGGATAAGACGCTCGTAGCCTGGCACAGATTCCCGCACTACAAGCTTGAAGATCTATTTTTGAAAAACCATGAAAATTTGTGTTTTTAAGTTTTTTTTAACTCAAATCGGTGCCGTGCTATGAGCTTGTATATTTGCTATTTTTCAATAGCTAAAGAAATCTTAAAATGACAAAGATCCTTTCCCGGTCTAAATGGGTTAAAGTGGGTGAGGTGCACCGTGTTTTCCAGGAGACAGGTGATGTATGGCCCTGTGAGGGGACGGTTTATTTGGGCCCATCAGGTCGGTGCCCCGGCGGGGGGTCCAGATGCCTGGGACATGGTAACGTACAGTGTGTTGTTGCCCCAGCGGCCAGTAAAGGAAAACCTTGCCTGTGCATCTAAAGACGTCTAAAGTCTAATAATCAGGACCGTGTTACAAGAGGTACCGTGAGAACATTTCTCGGTGGACGTGTTGAAAACATGCATTATGCAACCATCACAGCGTGGTATTAGAACCATTACAAAGCCAGAGAGAGGCTTCTGGATTTTTTCCACGTTTCTAGTCGTCCCACTAAAAACAATTCTTTAAAGGAGTATTTCACCCATTACTTATTTTCCATCAATTACACACACCATTTTTTGTTTTTGTCGCATTCCTGAGCCAATAATTTGATTGATTTGATCGTCTCCAGTAGGAGACTCCACAAATCTCACACCGGAGACATTGATTATCACATTATTGGCTTAGGAATGCGACAAAAAACAAAAAATCTCCATGAATTCATGTGGTGTGTAATTGATAGAAAATAAGTAATTCTTTGGGTGAACGACTGCTTTAACACATTTTCTAATCTACAAGCTCACGATGTGTTGTGAGCTTGTAGATCAGCCATTTTCCCGCTATGAATACACAGGTGTGCCTTGAAATTTTTGACAAGTATTAGTGTGACTCACTCTGTAGAGGTGGCGTCATCGGTATCGGCGCCCTCGCCAGACAGCGGTACGATGTCCAGCTCGCGGGCCGGCTGGGGGCTTTCCGAGCTGGACTTGGCCACATGGCTGTCCTCATCAGAGACAAAGAACTGTGGGAGGATCCAAAAAAAACACACATGAGTACAGTTAAGTACTATTGAAGAGCCTGTGTATGACAAAGTAAGCTGTTAGTTGTTCAGTCATTGTGTGAAGCGTCATATGTTGACAGATGAGTCTCAACGAAATCTTGAGAATACATTTTTAAAGGGTAAAATCTGTGTTTAAAGGTAGGGTAAGTGATTTTTTTGGGGGTTAAAATAAGTGTTAAATATCTCTATATTCTGACATTACTCATTGCTATAGAGTGTTTGTTCAGTAACAGGAGTCTCCATGTCTCTCCAGCTCTTTGTTAAACAGAAAATGCATTTTCAGGTCAGGATACCAATTTTATCCAATCAGGATAGAGACCTCAGTCAGGATACAAGTAGTAAAATTGGAAGTGCTGACACAGAAATGAGCAGACAAAACTGGAACACTATAAAAATTAAGCTGATAAATGGTACTCTCTCCTGATTGGCAGAAAATGTGTCAGCTACCTGAAAATATATTTTCTGTTTACTAAAGAGCTGGAGAGACGGGGAGACCCCGGTTATTAAACAAACACCCTTTAGCTATGATATATATCAGAATATAGTTCTTTGTTTTTTGTTAAAAGGTTATTTTGTTTAAACCAAACAATATCACTTACTCTACCGTTAATGACATAACATTTTTTATACTGTATTCACACCCACAATGTGATCTTCAAAAGCACATTACTGGTCCCCAAGTAGATTCACCACAATTGGCCACACAGTTTTGGTCAGGTAAAAAAAAAAAACGGCCATGTTCTGTGATGTACAACAATCTCAGCGTAAGGTGAAACCCACTGATGAATCATTAAGGCCACACTGAAATATTCATAGAGGAAAAATATGTCCAGCAGCTTTTTAGCCCAATGCACATACTACTACAGTAGCTTAGGTAACAGTGGTGACACCATGTCATCCACGTTAACAGTATATTTCTGACCACTCACTTACCCACTAACGCTAAACATGATTCAAACTTCACTTTTAGTAATAGCCCGTTTAGAGGAAGCAATAATCTCATTGGTTTGAACCAAGGACACAAGAATTTTGTACATGGTTTGTACTCTGTTTTTGTATTTATGCTTTGTTTTCCCCGTGCAATGTAATGTAATATACTCTATTGTCTGCTTGTTTTTATGTTTTTTTGTGCCAACAGAACAAATGCAGTTTCTACAGAATGTTTTTTTCCCCCCAGGACAGACAGAGAGGCCCCCAAATCACATTTGTACTCAACAAAAACACAATTTCTTTCAGACTGATCCTATGCCAACAGACTGGTCTGATACAGCAGACAGACAAATCAGGTTATATACCTGCACATCTTTGGCCCCCTCTGACTCAGAGTGAGTAGCCTGGCTCTCTGTCTCCTCCTCTTCCTCCTCTTCATCGTCTCCCTCCTCTATGGGGGCCCCGCTGGGCCCCGGGCTGGCCCCCCTGTGGTCTTTGTCCTTTTTTCTCTTCTTGCCGCCCTTTTTCCTTCGTCCGTCAGAGGGGAGCTTGGACAGGGGCCGGTGGATGTGATGAGAGGAGTGACGATTGTCTGGAGGAACGGACAACGTATGCAGAAAAAATCAATTACTTCACCGTGCTGGTGGCTACTTTTCTTGTTTATTTAGTTAAGTCGCAAAGCGATGGCTGTTACAGTATGTACTGTATGTATGTATATGCGTCACAAAGACACAATATACTGTATTAGCAGCATCACACAGTATCACAACACACGGCCTTGAAACTCCATGCATTACATCTCTAACTCAATTATCTGACATGTGGTTTAATATCATGTCAATGTCAGGAAGGTCAATTATTAACTCATGTCTTGTACATAACTTCGAAACTATTCATCGTATAAGGATCGGACTGATTGCATTTGAAAGCTCATCTCAATCCCTTCATTTAATACCCCTAGATGACATAACTTCCATAATGATGTACATTGATGTCAGAGTTTGGCGGTGCTCCAAACAATGTACAGCACCAAAGCATCCGTCTTCTAGCTAAGTGGTTCGCAAACTGGGGGCCGGGAAACCTAGGGGTGTAACTTAATGTGCAACATTGTTTTCTCACTCAACAGTAAACAAACCAACATACAGTATAAGTGTATACAAGCATCTGCACAGTTATAAAGTGTGACAATTTAATGACTTTTAAGACTTTAATACTAAATTGACCAAGTTGTCAAATATTACATAAGAAAGAGGCAAACATTGTGAAAATAGCCGATCTACAAGCTCACAACGCCTCGCAGTGCGAGGCGTTGTGAGCTTGTAGATCGGCTATTTTCACAATATATTTCTGTGGAACAGAGTCAATATTTTCTGTGGAACCGAGTCAAACTAAATGTAATGCATACAATTTCGACTGCTTGTCAGGGTGGAGGGGGTTGCGTCCTGAAAAGTTTGTGCATTTTCCATACATTTTGATTGGTTGATTGGCTCTCTAGATAGGTTCAAACCAAAGCCTGTGTGCGTGTGTCTTACACTCAATGTCCTCCTCGTGGTAGTTGCGGTCGTCATGGACCACAGCGCCGGGGCTGAGGATCTGCTGGAAGCGCTGGACCCCCAGGGCTTTGTTGAGGTCCCCATCGTCCTCCGAGTCCGGCCGCCGTGTCGCCCGCAAGGACGAGGCAGAGACCTCTGGCTGCAACAACAATAATGATACATACTTTCATTCATACAGCGCTTTTCTAGGTTCTCAAAGTAGCTTTACAGAAACAGAATAAAACAACTTTATTAGGAAACAACAAATGGATCAAAACTAGGAGGAACGGCGCTGTTGAAATGAAATGTGCTGGAAAGAGTTTTAAATGTTTATACTAATTGCCCAGATGAATTAAAAGGAATTAAAACTACTGCAGAGTGCCTCTCAACCTTCTTTTTTTTAACTGTAGTAGTTATACAAGTAAGACGCGCGAACGCTGGAAGCGAACGCAGCTCGAAAATATTGTGTATTTACGGACGTGTGCGTGTGCGTGTGCGTGTGCGTGTGTGTGTGTTGACTGTAGCTGCACTCTGGCGCACTCTGTCGGCCGCACCCAGGCAGTGCACTGCACACAGAGACACACACACACACACACAAGCCGAGCAGAGTTTCATAGTAGGCTCCACTTGGGCTCCTTCCGCGTTCGCAACAAGCAAGAGAAACGACTTCCAAAGCGAAAATACTTTTTTTGTCTGTGATGCAGATGATAACTTTACATGACGCTCAGCATGCTCACTGATTCAAAACAGTCTGGCAGGGGTCTAGGACTAGGTCTAGGAGTTACTACAGGGGGGACACCACATTTTTGTATGATAGGAACTTGAAATAAATTATAAAAATGTATTAGCCACTTGAACCCTAGCATCCCTATTCTGAGGGTACCATTTAACGAAAAGAGCAGATCTACAAGCTCACAACGCAACTGAGCTTGTAGATCTACTATTTTCGGCACAGAAGTTTGGTGTAGAGGGGGGGGGGAAAGCGGACCAACTACAGAGCCAAAGTTCAAGTTATGTCTGAAAAGAATCCAACACTGATGGTGAAGCTGCAACACAATTTTATACAATATGTAGTGGTGGGGGGGTCCCTGCTTCATCTCAATCAGCTAAGGGGTCCTTGGCCTGAAAAACATTGAAGACCCCTGGTCTATGGGCAAATCTAATGAGTATGCCTTTCACCCAAACGGCCACTAGAGGGAAATCTTGGCCCTTGCTTTCCCTGGTCCCAAGGACAAGACATTACAAGAAGTCTTTTCTCATGGCGTGACTTCTTGAAAAATCATCCTTTAAGTGGAAACAATAGCCACGTGTTTTTGGTCAGTTTACTATTTTTTTCCAGTGGTTATGAATGATATCACACCCGATCATGTGGTTAGCGTTGGTTAGGAGATCTGTTTTCCTTCAGCAGGAACACCCAGCGCCCTGTCGTGCTCTGCTCTGTTTGAGTGATGTTGTGATAAGGGTAACTTTAAAGGGGGCCGTGGTGCAGGTGGGCTCACTCTCACTAATAAGCAAATAAAAATGATTGTTTAACCCATTAAGACCGGGAAAGCATCATTTGTGTCAATTTAAGATTTATTTAGCTAGTCAAAAATAGCAGATATACAAGCTCATAGCGTGGCACCGAGTGCCACGCTATGAGCTTGTAGATCTGCTATTTTGAATAATCGTGAAATTACATTTTTTAAAGCAAACATTTGTAAAATATTTAGTTCCAGGGACCCCCAGAAGCAAAGATTTGAGTTACAAATGTCCGCAAAAAAATATATAAATAAAAAATAATAATAATATTTGCAAACATTTTCAGGATTTTTCAAAAATAGCAGATCTACAAGTTCATAGTGCACTCGGTGCAGCGCTATGAGCTTGTATATCTGCTATTTTTGAATAGCCAAAGAAATCTAAAATGACAGAGATGCATTCCCGGATTGAATGGGTTAACTCCAGTGGAACATTTGAGGGCCGGCAAATTAATATGTATCTGGCCACAGACCCACCATCTGAAAGGATTTTGTGCCAGATTTGTGTTCCAAATATTTCAAACGCGTTTGAAACTATTTTCAAATAGCCGACTTATATAGGTTATAAATTATATAGATGTAAAAATATAGATTTAAAGTGCTCATGTGGCCTTCTTGTGGCTTGTTTTCATAGACCTGGTTGCTCAGCTCTCTCGCAAAATCTGGCAACACCGCTCGCCAACACGATTATTACCCGGCGGTCACCTTGACCGCGCACACATTTCCTCGGCTCCCTGAGGTTCCGCCATAGGAAGGGGCTCGCCGTGGGGAGCGAATGGCGCCACAGTTAATTTGACGCCCCCCTTCGACATCCTTCTCATGCTGTCCAATACCGTCATCCATACATTGAAGCCCTCTCCATCTCCATGGGACGTCTCGACCCGAAAGACACGCGATGACATGCAATTAGGGCTTCTCCCACCTCAAGCTGAGCTGCCTGCCAATTCCCCCTGCTGTGGAAAACACCCCTTGTGTTTCAAAGATAACGTGTGGCTTTAATGTATACTAAGGCCACTTATAGTAGTGTATAATCTACCGTGGTCCAACCTATACACTTATGCAGTGCCATATGGACCCGTATGATTTATGGGAATACCGGCAAGTCGTATAACTACTCAAGTTGATTTTCAAAAAGATTAGAATCACAATCATTCATTCTTATCAGATAATTCCATACACTAAAAGGTAGGGTTTTATTAAAACAAAAAGGTTTTTGTTAAAAGTTTAAAGCACTATATTGTGATAGTAAACATTTCTATAGAGTGTTTCTTTAGTAACAGTCTCCCTGTCTCTCCAGCTGTTTAATAAACAGAAACAGAATTTTTTAGGTAGGTGACAATTTCAGCCAATCAGGAGAGAGTACCCATTTATCAGCTTCATTTTGATAGTGTTTAGGTTCCAATTTTGTCTAATTTCTTTGAGTAATCACTTCCAAGTTCACTTGTTTAATCTGCATCCTGTCTGAGTTCTCTATCCTGATTGGACAAAATTGGAATCCTGACCTGAAAATGCATTTTCTGTTTAATAAAGAGCTGGAGAGACACAAACACTCTATAGCAATGAATACTATCAGAATATAGAGCTATTCAAAGGAGTAGTTCAGCCAAAAAATGACTTATTTTCTATCAATTGCACACCCCATGAAGCCTTGAATCCATGGATTTGTTTTTGTTTTTGTCGCATTCCTAAGCTAATAATTTGATTCCTGTCTCTTACCGACTAATGTATCCGGTAGGAGACACAAAGTAGATTATTTGTGTCTCCTACCGGAAATACACCCGGTCATCAAATTATTAGCTTAGGAATGCCACAAAAACTAAAATAAATCCATGAATTAAAGTCTTCATGGGGTGTGAACGACTCCTTTAACGCTTACTTTAACCAAAGATAATAATCACTTAATCTGCACATTGACAAATTGACGGAGATGAGATTCACAGCTGGATTTGTTCTAATTACTGTATTAGCTTGTCTAGATCTCCAGCCAGCCACACTGTGCACTGGTGCACTGTTTTTATTCACAGTTGAAACAACGATTGAGGACCTGCACACTACGCTGCCAATTCTGGCTCACGAAACCCACATGAGCATGAAGAATCTCAGCGGTGAACTGTGTATATACTGTACACTGTACATGCCACACACGGGTGTGAAAAGAACCTCTGCTCTTCTATAACACTCTGCAACAGTACCTCTCTTTCAAAGTCAGAGTCTTTGTGACAAGGCTTTTTGCCTGTCAGGCACACGTTCAATATAGACCCAAGTTTCCAATCCCTGTTAACCCACTGTTAATCCGGGAACAAATCCGTGTCATTTTTAGATTTCTTTGGCTATTCAAAAATAGCAGATTAGCAGATTTTTTTAAACGAACATTTGCCATTTGTCAAACATTTGACAAATGTCTTCTAAATCAGTTTTCTGAAAAACTACTGTTGCTATATCAGTGGTGCTCAAACTTCTTTCTTGTCAAGGACCCCCAAAATGATGTTTTTGGCTGCCGATCCCCATCAAAATATGTTGTTCCAGGGACCCCCCAATAGCAAAGATTTGAGTTAAAAATGTTGTTTCAAAAAAATATGTATTCAAAGATTTGCACAAAATGTCAAAAATAGCAGATCTACAAGCTTGTAGATTTGCCTTTATACTTTGGCTATCTACTGAATAGCCAAAGTATAAAATAATGGTTATAGCTCAAATCTAAAATGACACAGATGCGTTCCCGGATTGAATGGGTTAAATCTTAGCCAATTGCAGTATTTGACAGTTCAACATTTGAGACTGCAAAAGGCAACTGCACTGACTCACACCATGTATCAAAGAAGATCATGCAATCAAACAATATGATGAAGCTACATGGAGAGCACAGCATGAGGATCGCTCACATAATGCAGATGAGTGCATATTACTGCATATTACAACCAGAGTGGTCTGAAATGGAACAGCTATTCCGATTCCAAAATCATTACAATTACACAGCTAATGATCAGTTTGTCAAAGTCTCAAAAATAGAGCCCCGTTTACAAAAAATAAGACCTCAACACAGACAACCCAAGCTATAATTATGCATCATCAATCAATGCCTCTCCCCTTAACACGTCCCAACTTTTAATTAGAAGTTTACCAAGGAAACCCTGAAAAAAACCTATATCCACATTTTAATTAGAGGTTTACAGAGGAATCCCTGAAAACACATGTCATCTCAAGGGCACAGATCTCCCCTGGAGAGCTGCTGTACTCTCTCTCTCTGGTGGTTTATTTTTTTACAGAGGGCTCTCATTCATATGCAGGTTTCACAGTAAATCTCCACAGGTGGAGGAGGCATGCGAGGGATTCTCAAACAAGCGAAAGAATTTTCCACTATACCCGAAACGGCATGTGCAATAACAACAAGATCATGGGCAGAATGTTTGGCCAGAGAGCCATTGCGACAGCGGACAAAGGTGAAGCCCTGCAGTTACAAAAAAAAGATGAAAAACAATGAATAACACTTCCAACTAATTCTTGGCAAACAGTCAAGTATCATATTTCCTGCAGCAATTTCTACGCCTCCTTGAGCAAGCGTTTTTTTACGCGGTCTTACCTCGCTCATGGCTCAAAGTGACGGCAACGGAATCAATGGAATCGCAGTAGTCGGCAGCAAAAGGTATCCGAGCCGGCTTCCACCAGCATGGCAACACTGGAGTGTGTGGAATCTCCACGCCTCGATTAAGAACGGCGAGCAGATATCTTCCATGCAACGCTTATCAAACCCCTCGTGATGGTTTAATCAGAACCCTATCTCGCCGCCTGCCACCTTCGCCAATCTGCCCATTGTGGGCAAGAGGCAGAGCAAACAACACTCTCTCGTTCGGCCTTTGAGGACAAATGGCCGCCTGAAAGGACGTGTCGTGTTTGAACAGCCGGGGAACAATGACGGCAACGTTGACATTAATCTCAACATTTTTTGCCACATGTTAAGCCTAAATATTGACCAAGTTGCTGTTAGTCAAACAACCTTGGAGCACATTCACAATGCAGCTGAATTGGCACTAAACGCACCCTGTGCTGTTCTAGACATTATTTTCCAGAGGTTAATATTGACAGATGTGAAGAAACAGGGACTGTACAATGTGTGGAGGTTGCATTCAAAAGTATTCCGTAAAAAAAGGGCGTTAAAACCACATCTGTCAGTTCTGGACCAATGAAATGCATGTGGCACTGATCCCTTCCCTGCTTAAAGGAGTAGTACACCCAAAAAAAAAAATCCTGAGCCAATAATTTGATGACCGGCGGAGTCTCCTACCTTTGATGATCAATCTAGTCTAATGAATTGAATACCAAGGACCCCAATGGAAACAAGACCGCAAGGAATTTTTTGGATGGACCTTTTAGACAAAGTATTATAAATGTAATTGTGCCGTTTAAATTTTTTGCCTAATACAATATTCAATCAATCAAATCATTGGCTTAGGAATGCAACAAAACTAAACAATCTCCATGAATTCAAGGCTTCATGAGGTGTGTAATTGATAGAAAATACGTTTTTCTTTTGATGAACCATTCCTTTAACCAATAACCTTGAGTAAATTCCTAAAAGCAGTGTAATTGGAAAGTCTTCAAACGGCTTTGGGTTTCAGGTCAGGGTGGGAATGCAGTGAAAGGGTGTGTGGATGATACTATGATACTAGGGTGGACAGTTAAGCAATGACCAGAGATTCTCAGCATTCAGTCTGCTCTGTCCATATTACAGTAAAGCTTACCGTGGCATGTCAAAAGTGCAGCAATGTGGAGCCACTTTGTACAATCTGTACAATCTGATCAAAGCGTCCTTCTCGATGCCGTCTAGACCTTTCATGCGGAACGTTTCGTGCGGAGAGCGTTTAGGACCCTCACCCTCTCTCGCTTCTTACAGCCAACAAGCTCGGTGTTTGACTCTTGACGATTGACAGGGAGTACGTCTTGTGACAGCATTCACCGACCCAGCCTCTGGGTAACATGGGCGATCAATAATAAGTTCATGTTGGGGATTTGTAGTGCGCCCCCCCATCCAGATATTACACTGGCCCGGGGTGCAGTCCGAAGAAGAAAGAAAACATAGGACAAGACAAATAAAACCAGACTAGGACAAGAAGAACTCAACAAGAACCTATATGAGTACTCTACAGTGAAACGGTGGGTCTTAACTTAACCCATTCAATCCAGGAAAGCATCCGTGTCATTTCAGATTTCTTTGGCTATTCAAAAATAGCAGATATACAAGCGCAGCACCGAGTGCCGTGCTATGAGCTTGTAGATCTGCTATTTTTTGAAAAATCGGGCAAATCTTTGAATGTATATATGGCTTAAAGCGAACCTTTTTTACTCTGATCTGTGCTTCTGGGGGGGGTCCCTGTAACAATATATTTTGAGATGGGGGTCCGCGGCCAAATACATATAATTTTGGGGGTCCTTGACATTAAAAAGTTGGAGCACCACTGATATAGCAACATACTGATAGGATTTAGAAAACATTTTTAGATGGCCGCGGACCCCCATCTCAATATTTTTACAGGGACCACAAGAAGCAAAGATTGGAGTTACAAATATTCACTTTAAAAACATATATATTCAAAGATTTGCACAAATTTGCTAGATCTAAAAGCAGATCTACGAGCTTGTAGATCTGTCATTTTTGAATAGCCAAAGTATAAAATAACGGTTTAAGTGGTTACACAGATGCGTTCCCGGTTTGAATGGGCTAAGCATGGTTTTAAAAGTCCCTAGGGTGGGGGCAGCTTTGATCCTCAAAGGGAGTTTGTTCCACAACGTCGGTGCCAACACAGCAAAGGCACGGTCACCCGTCCTTACTGTGCAGGACCGTGGAGTCTTATAAGAATAAGGCTCTAATAATAAATCATACCGGGTGATTCAAGGTAAGCTAGTATGCTACCCAGTCTGTCCACTGCATGCCCTTGAGGGAGGACGTCGGGTACAAATTGCAGCTTCCCCATTTAGAATCATATCGATTGGATTCAGGAAATCAACCCCGAAGAGCCAGGGGAAGGAAAAAAAAAATATATATATATATATACTGTATATAAAACATAATCTGGCACATTTGGAGTTTAACCCATTGAATCCGGGATTTTAGATTATTTTATACTTATTTATTTTATACTATTTTATACTAAAAATCTTTTTGTGCAAATCTTTGAATACCAAAATTCTTTTAAACAACATTTTTAACTAAAATCTTTGCTTCTGGGGAGGGCCCCTGAAACAACAAATTTTGATGTGTTGGTGGCCAAATACATATAATTTTGGGAGGTCCTTGACATGAAAGTTTGATAACCACTGATATTATAGCAACATACGTTTTTCAGAAAACTGTTAGGATTTAGAAGACATTTGTGAAGATTTGCACACATTTTCACGATTAAAAAAAGAAATGGCAGATCTACAAGCTCGTAGCGCGGCACTCCGTGCCGCACTATGAGCTTGTAGATCTGCTATTTTTGAATAGCCAAAGAAATCTTAAAATGACATAGATGCAATCCCGGATCGAATGCGTTAAAGAGCTCTATGAAAAAGGAAACAGAAATGTCCTTCCACTTCATCTGAACTATTTCAAGGAGTGTTTTGTGGGTGAGCCAACATGCCAACCAACATTGAACATTAAATGTACATTAGTGCTGAGGGCACGGCAGGACATGCACTGGACGGCCACGTCGGCCAGTGGTGTTTTCTAGGTTTTTTCGGCGGGCATGACGATTATCATTCCCTGCATGACATGTGTGTGGTCAATGGATTAAATGGTTAGCAGTGGGTAGTAAAAGTACTCGCATGTTTTACGTAAGTAAAAGTCCGGAATTCAATAGCCTACTTGAGTAAAAGTACAAAAGTGTTGGTATCAAAATGTACTTAAAGTACCAAAAGTAAAAGTACTCCTTGTGCAGAATGTCCCATTTCAGAAGTTCAAAATGTATAAACAGTCATTGTGAGCTTGTAGATCGGCTATGGCCAAAATAAATAAAAAATAATAATCAAAATCTACAAAGTAACTAGTAACTAAAGTTTTCAAATAATTGTAGTGGAGTAAAAGTACAATATTTGCCTCAGAGATGTAGTGGACTAGAAATAAAAGTACAGAAAATACTCCAGTAATGTAAAAAATACCTCCAAATTGTACTCAAGTACAGTACTTTAGTAAATGCACTTAGTTACTTTACACCACTGATGGTTAGTAGAGGGCTACACTTTTTTTCAAAACAAAATTTCACGTCATACATACTACGTATATACTGTAGCAGTAGAACACACCACTGAGTACGGCTACATATAGAGAGAGGCCTGAGTTATGGATCATCTGTATGGTGTGTCGTATACAGTGGGGATCAAATCACACGCCGTCAGCACTTGGAACGGGAAGGGGAGACAGCAGCAGCGGATGTTACAGAGCTCATGTACAGTAATATATGAGCTGTTGGGGCTGCAGCTTCATGATGTCCACACAAACTGTTGTGAGCGGCCGGGGGCCTATTTTAGTAATGCACAGCTTGTCTGAACATTATCATACTGTAAAAAGGCATTTACCCTAACCCTTGTGTCCAAGTTTAACTGTCTAACCAAACGGTTCTCTAACTAATGTGGGGTCGCGGGAAGGTGCCGTTGGGGTCACGCATTGGCAACCCATAAAAATAAGATATGTTTTTTTATCAAGAAACGGTAAAAAAATAAGTGCGACCAACGTGAAGAGGACGGCCACTACACTCATATACACACACACACACCCACACACACAGCTGACAGCTCCGCCTCCAACAAGCAGCAGCACAAGACAACACACACATAAGCCCATGCAGAGGCTGAGCCACACAAACTTATTTCAGCTGTTCATAAACGATTTACTGAGGACCTATGCTCAATATGAGCGGGTGGTACAAAAACATGGACCACGGGTCCATTTGGTTCCATCTGTATAATTAAAATTTAGATTGCGATGTAACATTACCGAGCTGCTCGCTCGGAGCGGGGAGATCATTCTCACAGACAGACAACCAGCGATAGAGAGAAACGCCAAAGATAAAACAGAGAGCTGGATCAAGAAACACCACTGGTTCTAGGCTAGAACCACCAGAGTTGCAATATGTTAAACTTCTAGCAACATATTTTGGCTAAAAGCTTAAGGACGGGTACAAATACATGGAGCACGGGTCCATTTGGTTCCATCTGTACCCTCGTGGAGTACTGTACAGTATGAGGGTGGCAGAGTCATGTCAGAGCTGAAGGAAGTGGTATTGGCGTAGTTATTAATACAGACCCTTGACATCTTGTTTTCAGCTTATCTACCTTTTCTCAATTCCAGAGATGGTGATCATGGATGCTCCATATTAGTCAGACACACTAAAAGCAGCACAATGAAACCTTATTTTTTAATGTTAATACAATATAACTTATATAATCTGTATGGTAGAGTATGTTAATACAATTGGGGTGGTTGCATTTTGTCTGCCTGCTCTTCTATTGAGACATTTAGATTGTGTCAAAGGTCACGTCTGACCTAGACACAGGATCTGACACAAATTTTTAACCTGATGGGCAAGATTCAATATATCCTCTGAACAAGCAGGCCGGCTCTATTAGCTCAGTGGTATATTTTTTTTGCGCAGGGAACGGCGGGTTCAAATCAGGGGTAGAAGAGGGAAGTTACTTGACCCTGGCAATTACAGCTTTAAAGCGTCGATATTTAAACCTAAACAGCGCTGGGAACTTGAAAAGAAATCCCACTCTCTCATACTTGCAGTTCACTCTCTCATACTTGCAGTTAACATTTTATTTTAAAAATACCGTTTTAGTTTAATCAAAAAAAGAGAAAAAGTTAAACGTTCAGAACCTAAGATATCGTGATCCGAAGATTTGCTGCTCCAGTCACTTCTTTAACTTATTACTTAAAAAGGCTGTATCTCGGCTCCTGTGTACTTTTTTTTTTACTGTGTATTTTTGGCCGAGACATGCTATTTTCAAAGGCGTATAAAATTGAACAGGAGGTCGCGATGACATTTATTTTTTTGCGGAAGCACAGTGAAACCCGCTGTGATTAGCAACCATCAGGGGATCGATCATACTGGAGATAAATATTCTGTGACTACTTGAAAAAGGTAAGAAAATCGAAAAATCAAATAGCTATTGGCTATTCAAAATAGCGCTGTGAGCTTGTACATATGCCATTTTTGATTTCATTTTTTTTAATCTTGAAAGTGTGAGAACGACTCATTTAGAAGGTATTTTTAGAATCTGCCTCGGGTCTTAATGGGTTTTAGGAGAGGCACACAGTGTTCTCCTGCTCAGAGACCTCACCCTGTGGGCTCCAGGCTCCTGGCATAAGTAATCCAGGACACCTTTAACCCATTCAGACCTGAGGCCCATCCTACAAATGTCTTCCAAGAATTTTCTGAAAAAAGACGTATGTTGGTATAATATCAGTGGTGCTCAAACTTTTTCATGTCAAGGACCCCCAAAATTATATGTACTTGGCCGCCGCCGCAGATCTACAAGCTCATAGCGCGTCATAGTGCCGCGCTATGAGCTTGTAGATCTGCTATTTTTGAATAGCCAAAGAAATCTAAAGTGAAGGGGTTGAGATTTGCGCCAATTTTCACGATTAGTGCTGCACTATGAGCTTGTAGATCTGCTATTTTTGAATAGCCAAAGTATAAAATCATGGTTAAAGTGGTTAAAATATAGCTAAAATCTAAAATTATACGGACGCTTTCCCGGTTTGAATGGGTTAAGACAACACTGAGAAGTAATTATTACCTCAGTTTATGGGAACCCAATACTAGTGTGTCACAAGCACCACACAACAGCACGTGCCATGCATCCACCAAACGCACAGGAACTGGACAGGAACTTAACCAACAACGGCTAAGTTAATGTTACGCCTGATGTTACTCAAAGGGACCACATTCATTCAGAACGATCACGTAAAACCTACAACTGTCAATAATCAACAAATTGTGACATACAGCAGATTGCTTGAAAGCCTGACAACCAAAAGATTCAATACCGTTGCCACAAAAGGAGAAGGTCCAATGACCAAAAAAAAAGACATACTTGGGATTCTTCCATTATGGTGAATCCTATAACCATGATGGTCAGTTCTTTGTGTTCAACCAGTACAAACTCACCTTTGCTGTGTACAGGAACTCCATCAAGTTCCATATAGGTTGTGTTACGTCGACCCTGGCTAAATATAGGGCGAGGACTTTAGCTTTTCCTGGGTGAAAAGATAAAAATATCAACCTAGACACGATGAGCAGTTGTTTTTTTTAGACCTCAACGCTGTACGTTCCCCGTTCCACTTCCCTTGTCACATGACTAGGGAATCTCCTCAACGGCAGGAAGAGGCTATCACACGGTTTCACAACTTCAGCCCATCCGAAAAACCAAACAGAGGCATTATCTGAACTCTCCCTGCGCCTCACATATACACATGTACAGACAAGACCCACTCATACACAGTTATGGAGATAATGATTAACTTTGGGAGAGGAAAAGCAAAGAGAACAGCCAATGACTGCTAAGGCGCTGTCATACAGCAAACAGTTTTATCTGTTCGTTAGTTAGTATATACCATGCATTTCATCCTAGCCAATTCATATTCTGGTTGAAATCAAAATATGGCTGACCATCTCAATAAGATACTGGTAATAAACTCTCAATAAAAACAGATACCTGGATTAAAGCAAAATTAAATCTCACAACTGAAAATGTTTGCATGACCAAGTCCTAATGTGCACTAGCATGCGTTGATTCCTAAACAATTAACACAATATGTACAATTATGATGTTTTAGTAATATTGTTCCTACTGTTCTACATACTGCCAAGTAACCAGGTGAAGAAATCACAGATTGAAGCTTTAACCTTTGCATTTTATATGAAATAGCCGAGACCATTAAGATTTTATGGAAGATGCCTCTGAACATATTGCGAGTTTGACCACTACAAATGCTATAATCTTAAAATAATAACCAAAAACAGCCGATCTACAAGCTCTCGCTTGTAGATCAGGCTATTTTTGCTGCGCAACATGCTTCCATAGAAGACATGCTGGCGTCTATGGAATCCACGCCACGACTGAAACCAGTCGTGGCGACTGAGAACTTTAATCCATAAATGATAAATCTTTATGGCAGCTGAGAAAGACTGAAACTAAAAAATGACATACCGATTGTGCAACTGAAATAAAAGCAGCATGATATGTCAAACGTTATGGGATCGTAATTGCCAGGGTCAAATAAAGGTGCAGCATCTGCAGCAGATGATCATATTTTGTTGCATCATGGCAAGGCAAAGTACACAACCCAAACCTCTACCAAAGTAGTCTTGCCCTTGAATACAACTCCAAAAAGGTGGACAAGATATAAAATATAATTGCTCCATTGATTAGAAATGGATAATTCTATATATGCTCCTCATCGACCTACATTGTACGGTGAAACAGCTCTCAGTCACTCTTTTAGCATGTAAACGAACGTATACAAAGTTGATTTAGACTATATAGTACCACCCAGTACGGTTTGCTTTTTTTAATAAAAATGTTAACTTAGTGTTGATTTTTCCATTTTTATTAGGAAGAAAACCCGGAATGGATCCGCGGATCCGGAACTTCAAATAGTATTTACTGGGTTTGGTGATGTTCTATATAGTCTGAATCAACTTTGAATACGTTAGTTTACGTGCTAAAAGAGTGACTTTGAGAGCTGTTCACTGTACAATGTAAGTCAATGAGGAGCTTATTTTTGAATTATTCATTTCTAATCAATGGAGCAATTATTTTCGATTTCATGACCACCTTTGGAGATCATGGCAAGGTAACTACACAACCCAAACCTCTACCAAAGTGGTCTTGCCCTTTAAAGGACACCGTTTTCCTGAGCTAAACAAAAAGCTCTTACACACAGGTTTCTCTTCTTGTATTGCATTACCGTAGCCGTCAATTTGCATCGACTTCAGACTTTCATAGAACAAGCATTTTGATCTTTTCTGTTTCTAGGGAAGGCGCTCTAAGAATGTCAAAACGTTCCCACTTCATTTCCTGCACAGTGTTTTGCAGAATTGAGTGGGTGGGGTAGGGTTTCAGACAGGGACTCACGCAGTGCCTTCCCTCTCGGTTGTTTGTGACCAGATAGCGTCCACCTCCCAGGAGGAGTCGGGCAGGCAGGCCAGGCCAGGCGGCCCCCCGCAGGGGGTCGTCTGGACGGCCGAGTGATTGTGCAACGACAGAGAGGAGAGGAGAGGAGAGGAAGCAGCTGACTGGACGCTGGGGCAAAAAAAACGCAGACGTCAGGGAAAGCAGGCATTTCCTGCAGTGGAGTGAAGTGAACATAGTAGCAAAAGCAGGGGTCTTAAACAGGGGGTCAGGGACCCCTAGGGGGGTCCTCGTCGGAGTTATTAAACTTGAACCACTTGAACTAGAGATGCACTGATTGAAAAATCCTTGGCCGATACCGATTACCGTTTTTTTTTTAAGTCTGACCTGCCGATACCGGTTTTACCGATACCGATTTTCTATCTAAGAACTAAACAACTGAGTCCCCTGTCGTCCAGTCTGGCGACCCCCTCCGTTGGCATAATGGGAGCCCGTGTAAGAGTGAAAATCGTCTATTACAACCGATGGAAAGTTAGTTTTTTCTCTACTACTGCTCATCGTGGAGTCTCATGATACTCAAACATGCACTGAATGTCGCGAACGAGCTACCGTTCGTGCAGAACGAGATGACGCTGGTTGCTTGTTTCTCACAGAACCTGGCGTCTGTGGAAGAAACAAGCAACCAGCGTCATCTCGTTCTGCACGAACTATATCTTAATGCAAAAAAAAAAAACGTATTTTGACTAAAAGCAAAAATAAATAAATACGGTTTTCCCATTCAGACACATAGCATGTATGTCTGCATTTAATTGTTTAAGGTGAGAAATGTACCTTATGTCAATAGTCATGGGGTCTTCAACAGGGGGTCCGGGACCCCTAGGGGTCCTCAGAGTTACTACAGGGGGGCCGCCAAATCTTTGTGTGATATGATATTTTTTACATTAACCACTAGCATCCCATTTTTTAGGAGGACTTAAGCCAAAAATAGCAGATCTACAAGCTCATGAGCTTGTAGATCTGCCACTGAAAGTGAAACTAACTTCAACTGCATGGACCGTCTGAGAAGCCTAGTTACGCACTTACTGCCTTTAAACTCAGTGATTGACCGACCGACTGTCATTGACTAGGCTATAACTGCGCGCAGCATTATGGAATATATAATGTATTCCATAATATATATATTCGATATATGTATCCTTATATTTCAAAGGTAATCAGCACCATCTGTAGGCTGTCACTTCTTGCTAATGTTTACAGAGTCGACTCGCACGATTTGATCATCATGCTGTTGCTGCGCAGTGCCCATGCAGTATCAATTTGACCGGCATAAAATAGGAATTTATGACAGTGACCGGCCGAGCACCGATCCAGCCGGTTTGACCTAAAACCTGCTTTTTTTAAATCGGCGGCCGATTAATCGGTGCATCTCTAACTTGAACCCTACCATCCCTATTCTGAGGGGAATATTAGCCGAAAATAGCAGATCTACAAGCTCTACAAGTGAGCTTGTAGATCAGCTATTTTCGGCAAAGAGGTTTGGTGTAGAGGGAAAAAGGAGCAGAACGTACAGAGCCAAAGATCACTAAGTATTGAGGGTTTAAGTGATTAAATGGCTGAAATTAACATAAAAATACTAATAATTTCCGTGTTGTGTTGTGGCACAACACTGATGATAGCGCTGTCAAACAGTTGAATCTGTAACAAAATGTTATACAATTTGTAGTGGGGGTCCCTGCTTCATCTCACGCTCTCAGCTAAGGGGTCCTTGGCCTGAAAAAACGATGAAGAACCCGAGCATGATTTGCTAGACGATCTACACGATTTGTACACGATTTGTAGAATCAGCCTCAGGTCTAGGGCTTGATGCACCTTGTTGAGCACTGTGCCGCACACCGAAAATAGCAGATCTACAAACTGAGCTTTTAGATCCGTTACTGTGTAGATCTGCGTATAACTCCGGGCTTAATAAGGGAACAGGGAGAAGTGTCTCGGTCTCTCTGGAGAGGTCTGTCTAGTCTTAACCCATTAAGACAGATCTTAATGGGTAGCAGATCTACAAGATCATAGCGCGGCACTCTGTGCCTCGCTATGAGCTTGTAGATCTGCTATTTTTTTAAAAATCTTGAACATGTGTGCAAATCTTTGAATATATATATATATTTTAAAGCGAAGATTTGTAACTGAAATCTTTGCTTCTGGGGGATTCTACAAATGTCTTCTAAATCCTAACAGTTTTCTGAAAACACTTAAGTTACTATATATCAGTGGTTCTCAAACTTCTTTCATGTCAAGGACCCCCAAAATTATATTAGACAGACAGACAGATAGATAGATATATTCAAAGTTTGCACACACTTTTTTTTTCTTCACAAATAGCAGATATACAAGCTCTGAGTGCCGCGCTATGAGCTATTTATGAGCTATTTTTTGAATATCCAAAGAAATCTTAAAATGACACAGATGCGTTCACGTCTTAATGGGTTAAGACGTTCCGGTTTTGACTGTGCAAAAACCAGACTAGTATTAATTTAACGGATATAAAAAGGTTAACAGTCTGCATTTGCCTCAGCAACATAATGGCGCCTCTAATGTGATCTTCTTGAGAGAGAGAGCCCCCTTGAGGGGGAAGAAACAGTGCTTTCTTTGGCCAGTAACACTGACCGTACCACAGGCCGGCAGGCCGGCCACTGGGCCAGTGTATTACAGCAGCCATGTAAATTACAGTATGCTTCTTCAGAATGCTATGTTCAAGCATGTTATTTTTGTATGTCCAGCACACTGGCATACAAAACTGCCACACTGAAGAAAAAGGAGAAGGATGCCTTTTCAGTTGTGCAACGTATGACGTCCTCCACTTCCAAGTATAGCAACAAGTAAGGTTTCAAAATGTATATCCGAGAGAAAGCAATGCCCGCAACACTCCAGATTAACCCCTTCAATCCGGGAACGCATCTGTCATTTTTAGATTTTTTTGGGCTATTTTTTAAAAATCGTGATTTGTTTTGCAAATCTTTGAATACATATTTTACAAATGTCTTCTAAACTTTTTTGAAAAAAACTTTTGTTGCTATAATATCATTGGTTCTCAAACTTTTTCATGTCAAGGACCCCCAAAATGATATGCATTTGGCCGCGGATTCCCATCTCAAAATATGGACCCCACAGAAGCAAAGATTTGAGTAAAAAAGATTTTGCAAAAAAAAAAAAGGGAAAAAAATATATATATATATTAGAGATGCGCGGATCGCGGTTTTAGCCGCGGTTGCCGCAGTTAACCGCAGTTTGGGTGGATTTGGGTCAATCAAATATAATTATTAATTCATATTGGATAAACCGCGGGTGAAATAATGCGGGAATTAAATTAATGATATCAATCTATAGGCCTATAATAGCTTTTAAAAAGCACTAAATTTCACCGTGTGTGCGTTTGTAGTATTTTAATATTACGTCATTTTACACCAGGCAAAAAATAGCCGCTCACGACATGTTGCTTTACAGGCAGCCAGTGTTGCCAGGTTGCGAGAGAAATAAGTAGCCAGGTCTATGAAAACAAGCCCAAAACAAGTGCCAAACAAGCCCAAAAGTCGCAACACAGAGCATTGTTTTTGCTCTGTGTTTTGTTTTCACTTTCTTTCTTTTTCTGTAAAGCACTTTGAGCTGCATTTATGTCATGAAAGGTGCTATATAAATAAAGTTTATTATTTTAAAAGTCGCTTATAAAAAGCTTATAAAAAGCTGACATGGCAACAAAGTGGTTGAAAGCGAAAGTAACTTAATGAAGACGTGCGCTTGTTGTTACCATGGTTGTGGATTGTATACAGTCACTGCATCGCGACAGTGGTGAGTAACACTGTTTATAAGAAAACTAACGTCAGGAAAATAACAATTATTTGGTGCGGTTGGTGCGGATCTATAAATAGGATGATATAAGTACCGCGGGTGGATGGCGGATGGATAATGAACTTGTTAACGCGGATTTGGGTGACAAAAAAAGCCATCCGCGCATCTCTAATATATATACACACACACACATATATATATATATACACATACATATACATATTCTCAAAGATTTGTACACATTTTCACGATTTTTCAAAAATGGCAGATCAACAAGCTCATAGCGCAGCACTCGGTTCTGTGCTATGAACTCGTATATCTGCTATTTTTGAATAGCCACAGTATAAAATAAGGATAAAGTGGTTACACAGATCCGTTCCGGGTTTGAATGGGTTAAACAAAAGTCTCCGGGTGCTATACGGCTCAACAATATCATGAAACTGAGAAAACAGCCCAGCACACCATAAATGTCCTTTTCACATAGTTTTATTTACACCTCTCCAAGGACACAGCAAAGGACGCATTACAATCCAACAGGTTTTCCCTCAGCATTGTCAACACAACGTGAAAGAGAGACATTTATCGTGTGCTGGCCGTTTTCTCAGTTTCAAAGTGTATAGCAACCGTGTCCACAGTTCGCAGCTCCTTTTTTTCCTATGTAACATGTAGAGACATTTCAACGTTTCATTGTGTGCGTGTAATCGTGCTGCATGGCTAGACAGTGACTAGATCTGTATGTGCCCACCTCCTCCTCCTCCTCTGACTGAGAGAAAGAACAGCACAATCCAAAACATACACTCCCAATGCCAGGAAGAAAGACTCAAGGAGCTGATGCAGCGTAAAACCCAGCAGCATACAGAGATAATGTGATGTGACGACAGGAGACAAATATGTGGCCATTAGGATATCAGGTAAAGTGATGCACAAAAAAACAAAAAAAGGACATGAAGAGATTACTGTAAAAAATATTTAGAAAAAAAAAACTAGAAAGTAACATGAGATATCAATGCTTAAACTCCATGCGTCTCCTCAGCTGTGGATTCTTCTAAACCATTTGCAGTTTGGAACCAGTGGTGGAAAAAGTACTCAAATGTTTTACTTAAGTAAAAGTAGCAATACCACACAATATAAAAATACTCTGTTACAAGTAAAAGCCTCGGTATAAAATAGGGCTAAAGTGGTTAATGTATGTTTTATAATATAATAATTTATATCTGCAAAGTAACTAAAGTTTTTAAATAATTGTAGTGGAGTAAAAATACAATATTTGCCTCTGAGATGTAGTGGAGTAGAAGTAAAAGTACAGAAAATTGGAAATATTCCAGTAAAGTAAAAATACCTCAAAATTGTACTTAAGTACAGTACTTGAGTAAATGTACTTTGTTACGTTAAACCACTGTGTAAAGTGATGCACATAAAAAAATAAATAAGATTAGTCAAAAATATAGAAAAAACACACTAAAAAACTAGAAAGTAACACTAGATATCAATGCTTAGAAAGTAACATAAGATATCCATGCTTAAACTCCCATGTGTCTCCTCAGTCAGCTGTGAATTCTTCTCAACCATTTGCAGCGACCATGTCGGGCAACAACCCAAGTTTTGTCCACGTTTGACGTGGTTGGTTCTTGAGGAGGGAGGTTGCTTGCTTGCGACGCCAGTTCATTCATGGCCGTTACCATTTTAGCTTGTGTGCAGATTAGTCAGATGCCATATAACCCCCCAGGGAAGATATGGCAGCTGATCACACACGTCATATGTGATAAATATATCCATCAATACGTCAGTATGAGAAACAGTGGAATTAGACTAAACAACAGCACCCAATATGTTAACTGTGTGTATGTGTGTATGTGTGCCTGTCACAATTATTACATAATCATCTAATCACAATTATTTTTGCATAATAGTTTCCATGTTGAAAAATGGACACATTTTCAATTAAAAAGAAGAAGAAATAGCAGAGCTTACAACGCGTCACTTTGTGACTCGTTTTAAGATTGTAGATCAGCTATTTCTGCTATTTTTACATGCATAAAATTATTAAAATGTCAATCATTTATTTTTATATATTTAAGTGATTTGTCATCTGCCCTGTGCAATTTTTGATTACGAAGCATGAAAGGCAAACAGATTTTTTTAAATTCATGTATTCCAATGTGTTCAATGCCAAAAACCCAATTAAATAGATTTTGAGTGACAATTAATTGTCAACTTAAATTTGTAATCGTGACAGCCGTGTGTGTGGGGGGGTGTGTGTCTCTGTGTGTCTCTGTGTCTCTGTGTCTCTGTGTGTGTGTGTGTGTGTGTGTGTGTGTGTGTGTGTGTGCGCTTACACTGTGGGTAGCTGAGGATGCCAGGTTGGGGGAGTTGGGCTTGCTCATGGCTCACGCTGCTGAAGAGGTTGGTGGTAAATGTTGGAACGTGTGGAAGAGGTGTGACTTTAGCCCTTCTCTTCCAACTGGGACTCAGGCAGCTTTTGGGGAACAGCATAACCTGGGGACAAGAAGTTTATGGTCGTGAACACTAGTGTGCTCAAATAAGGTGACAGGTTGGTGACAAGTACGGTAAGACTATATATTAAAGGTCAGGTCTATGATGCGTTAGAACCACATTTATAATACACTTATATATATATATGCATTTAATGATCTATAAAAAGGGTAACTGTCTGATTTTTTTTGCATAACTTATAACCGGGTTTATGGTGCTGGTCATAATGCATTATAAACTCAGTGGAACAGCACATTGTAACTACCAGGTAACACTTTACTTAAAGGACAGGTTGTTATAAATTGTCATACATGATTGTAAACATTTACGAGTGTTTACGAACAATAACGAGTGTTATAATGCCTTATAAGCTCATTATAATGCATTATCAATGCGATTATAATGCATAGACCCAAACTTTTAGTTAAGCGTTACCAATGAATATTGGGGGTCAACATGGGTCCCAGAATTCCGAGAGACTCCCGCCAATCTAGTTTAATAAGAATTCTTTGCAAGTCGTTTAGTCTAAAAAATGCAAGTCATATTATTGTGTCTATGGAAGATCACAGATTGATTTGAATAAAGAAGACTAAAGAATTATGATTGCAGCGGCTACAATGACAGCTCTGACAAACAACTGTAAACAATGAAAAGCATGTCTCCATTCATTAGAATGACTATAATGGTCCCGGAGCACTTCCTCATCGCCATCCAAGGTCATTAGCTACTGTAGTCAGATAAGAGCTAGATAACAGAGTGCTGCTGTGGGGCGGACGCTTTGATAAGTGGCAGCAAGTGGCGGCACGTGCCTGCCCCCCCACTCGATCCGAATACAACAGAACCAGTGTTGCCAGGTCTGCTTATTATAAGCGACTTTAGGCTCGTTTCTCTGTAAAGTTGCTTGTAAATATTTTGGTAGTTGCGGGTTGCTTTTGGGCTTGTTTATAAAGTATAGTTGCTTATTTGGGCTTGCTTCCAAATTTTTCGGGCCACCATATCTACGTCGCACCGCCAATCTGACTGATATGCCCATATATGGAGATCTCTGTATTTATCAGTCTGTCCTTTTTATGCCCATTCATGGAGTTCCCTGATGTCATCAGTATATGCCCATATATGGGCATGCACACTTTTGTGCACATAATGGAGCCGAGTGATTTGTTTGCGCCTGATGCCATACTCCATATTTGGGTGTATAGCTGCACTGGGAACTCCTTAAATAGTTAGGCTGAGTCATGGTAACAGTCAGAGGTCCGCCCGCCCTGTCCTCCCTTCAGCCAATTTTAATATACGATAGTTTAAACCAGTGGTTCTCAAACATTTTCATGTCAAGGACCCCCAAATGAATGTGCATTTGTCCACGGACCCCCATCTGAAATTATAATTTGTGTCAGGGACCCTCGTACCAGATTTGTGGTGTTAATATGCAACACATTTTACATGTTTTTTTTCCCCTCAAGATTTTTTTGAAAATAGCAGATCTACAAGCTCACAACGCGTCGCAATGCGACGCGTTGTGAGCTTGTAGATCTTTGAAGTACTCATGTGGCCTAGTAGTCACTTCTTTTGGGCTTGTTTTCATGGACCTGGTTGCTCATTTCTCTCGCACAATCTGGCGACACTGAACAGAACATAATAGTTTAACCACAAGAGTTCAAGAAGTAATCATAATACAGTAGATACAGTAGCATGAGAGGACAATCAATCTGGCCCCAGCTGTGGGCTTAACTGTAAATAAATACATTAAGGAGCAGGCCATAAAAACCCTGAAATAAAACCCTGACAAGGTGTCAGATGCTGAATCATGCTATGCTACCATGTGTTGATGAATTGAATACATAGGACCACAGTGGAAACAAGTTCCCAGGACTTGTGTCATCCTTTTAGCCTTAATGTACCACGTGCTGACTAATAAAGTAATCAATCAATCAAAAGGTGGATTTTGCAAAAATCCGTAACATTCTACAGTTGAAACTGCCTGGGATGGAGTCTACACAAGAATGCTAAGAATGGCACTAGGTGTCACATGGAAGGACCACATCAGAAGTGTGGTCCTCTAGTCTACGGGGACCTACTGTACCACGGGTCACAGACAAGTCAGAGAGAGAAGGATGAGGCTGGCAGGGAACTGCGTCAGGCACCCAGAACTAGTGGCAAGGAAACTGACACTATGGGAGCCAACCCAGGGCAAAGCCAGGAAAGGCAAGAAGCTGCACCACCTACGTAGATGCACTGCGGTGCGACAGCTTAGCTAACAATACTGTAGATCAGGGGTCTTCAACGTTTTTCAGGCCAAGGACCCCCTAGCTGAGAGAGAAATTAAGCAGGGACCCCCTCTATTGTATAAAAGCAAAGATTTTGGCTGCCCCCCCCCCCCCCCGGTAGTAACTCTGAGGACCCCCAAGAGGTCTCGGACCACCTGTTGAAGACCCCAATGCCAGATAGGAGAGTGTGGAGGGCAACGATTCAAGAGTCCCGAGTTGGTGTCGGCTAGACCACACTCGCACATCGCATCGGAACTTCATGCATAACAATGTCAACTCTGCAGCCTTTTTAAGATTAGCCTAGTTAGCGTCGTAATTCACTGAATCTCGTATAATTATTACACGGCTATGATTAGGGAAAGGGAGTATTTACTGGTCCTCTGGGATGTGATATTACTTTTCTGCATGCACCCAGCAGATGGTTTCTCAGCTGGCTCAGTTGTGAGCACAGGGGGGGAGTTTCGGTCAGGGACACAGACTGGGTCAAACCAGAGGCCTTCTGAATCCCAGACAGCTTCTCTCGACCCACTCAGCTATGGCTGCCCCTGCATTAAGCAAGCTCATTTAAGTTTTTCCATTTCAATGTAAACAAAGGCAAAGCAGTGGTTGCGACTGAGAAATGACACGCTGCAGAATGCTTTGGTTGACCAATCAGAACGGAGTATTCAACCCAAGTTGTGACGCACACGTAAATTACTGCCCTACTTGATAATACTACAGCGTCACAAAAGTATCAAATGTAGCAGATCTACAAGCTCGAAACTTTTAGATCTGCTACATTTGATACTTTTGAATCCTGAAAAGTTAACAGTTTTGGACATACAAGATATCCACTCGACAGATAAGACATGGTATAGTTGAAGAAGAATGTTATAGAGGTCAACATATTGATATGACGATGTTGAATCATGGAACGACAAACATAAGCTCTTTCCTCCACATCCCTTTGATATGCTGGGTCGTATAAAGTGATATGCTGGGTCGTACCAAGTGGGATTTTTTTTCTCATCCTGGCTTCAACTCACCAAAAGCCTGCCAGTGTCTCTTCACTGGCGAGTGTCTTAACCCAGTAAGACCTGAGGCCGATTCTACAAATGTCTTCTAAATCCTAACAGTTTAAAAAAAAAAAAAAGTATGTTGCTATATCAGAGGTTCTAAAACCTTTTCATGTCAAGGACCACCCAAAATGATATGTATTTGGCCGCGAACCACCTCTCAAAATATGATTTTTGTTCCAGGGATCCCCCAGAAGCAAAGATTTAAGTCACAAATGTTGGCTTTAAAAAGACATATATTCAAAAATGAATTTTCACAATAAATAAATAAACTGCAGATCTACAAGCTCGTAGTGCGGCACTCGGCTTGTATATCAGCTTTTTTTGAATAGCCAAAGACATCTAAAATGACACCGACGCATTCCCGGATTGAATGTGTTAAGAAAGCAGTGTGGGTTTTCATTCAAACATTTGCCAAAGCAAAGTTAAAGGACTCCCTGCCTCCACCAATTATAGACTCTGAATGCCTTTTCCAGTGACACCACAAGAAATCCTGCGCAGTCAAAGGCACCCTGAACTCTTGGCAGCGGCTATCAAAGTCATGACAAGCCTCACTGATGCCAGAGCATAATCATATCAATGACCTTGTTTACAAGAGGATTTGGCTAAGATATAGGCCCCGCTTTTAGTTAAAAAGTACAGTCTGTCAACTGCCCCAAGAGATTACATGCTATAGCGACGCAGTGGTTTTGAGGGCCAGATGGTAGGGAATTAGTTGATTGTGTGGGACCAAAGACATGTAACATGTTTTTTTGACTTGGTAATTCTATGTTTTATATGAATTATATTTGATGTCAACTGAACTGTACAGTCTATGCCAAACTTGCCACACTGTATATCGTGTCATTCTCGATTACTTAAAATTACGCATTTTTTTCCTTTATTAATGAAATTGAATGAGATTTTTTTTTTAAAGAGAACAACAATATGTTTTTGCTATGCAAAATAAATGGGAGAGAGTGAGTGAGATGAAAATAGATTTAGATGAAAAAGAATCGACTCCCCCACCCCACACAAGTCTATCTGGAAAGAATAGACAAGGATTGACAGGAACCATCCAATAACTTGCATAACTCACAAACACATTAAGTAAATCATAAGTGTTATAGCAACACATTAACTAAATCATAAGTGTTATTGCAACACCTTAGGTAAATCATAACTCTAAATTAGCTCAACTTCAAACTCAAGGAGGGATGGGCAGACTTACTTTTATGAACCTTGGTGAGAATGATCATTAGACTGACTGATTATTAACATTTGGGTCGGCCCGGACCGCTGGCCTTGCAGTCCGGGCACCTAGGCTGCAATGCAGCTTGACAGCATGTCACTGGTTCGAATCCTGATCCCGACTACCTTTGCTGCGTGTCACTCCCCATCTCTCTCTCCCCATTTTCTGTCTATCTACTATCAATAAAAGGCAGAAAAAGCGAAAAAATATATATCTTTAAAAAAGCATTTGGGTCAAAAATGGCAAAGGCCGCCATCAAGGACAAAGTCAAAAAGTAATAATATTCCATATCTCAGGAATGGACAGACGTAGAACAAGAGACAGTGGACAGGGTTTGCACCCCTAGGTGCCTTTTTGATTAGATTTATGTGACATTTCCTCATACTGAACCAACTCTCAGAGGAGTACTTATTCGTGACCAACGTATAAGCATCAACCACAACGAATAAAATAACTTCAGGCTAACTAACTACTTTTGATCTGCCGCCCAGCGCACCAGTCTTGATAAAGCTGCCCAAAAAAAAAGAAAAAGAGCGCTTTTAACTGGCCTGGGTGTGTGTTTACATATTACTTTCTCAGTAAATCTAGACCCCAACGCTGTGGATGAGGGAGGGAGGGAGGGAGGGAGGGCAGGGAGGGTGCGATGGGGGATAAGGTTACAGAACACTAGCATCCAGGGAGCAGAACCATGGGAACCAGGGTCAGGTACCTCAGGGTACATTTGTAATAATAATAATAATAATATGCATGGGGGATAACAATAATGATCCGAACAAAAAACGTTTCCAATGGCGATCTTGCATCGGTCAAAATATGATGGCTAGGGAGCGTGGAAAAAGACCTCTGCATTCTAAAGATCTAATGCCAATCATGTGCAATTGGTCTGAGGCTTTTAACCACTTAAGCCGTATATACTTAGTTGATCGGAGTCCCCAAGGTCTCTATACTTGGGGCCCCTCTCGTTTTCGCTCTACACTAAAAGGTCTTTGCTGAACATATCCGATCTACAGGCTCACAATGCGTCACATTGCAACGTGTTGTGAGCAGTGGTGGAAGAAGTACTCAGATATTTTACTTACTTATGCTTAAGTAAAAGTACCAATACCACAATATAAAAATATCAGTTATAAGTAAAATGCCTGTGTTCAAAATGTTAAGTACAAAAGTATTGGCATCAAAATATACTTAAAGTACCAAAAGCTTTGGATAAAAGCGCTATATAAAAAGGGCAACATTTACCATTTAAAAGTAAAAGTACTACAATGTTTGAAAATGGCAGATCTACAAGCTCACAACGCGTCGCATCAGATCGGCTAATTTCAAATAGCCTGTGTATAAAATAGGGCTAAAGTGGTTAATGTATGTTTTATAATGTAATAATTTATATCTGCAAACTAACTAGTAACTAAAGTTTTCAAATAATTGTAGTGGAGTAAAAGTACAATATTTGCCTCAGAGATGTAGTGGAGTAGAAGTAAAAGTATTGAAAATAATCCAGTAAAGTAAAAAAAACTCAAAATTGTACTTAAGTACAGTACTTGAGTAAATGTACTTACTTAACACTATTGGTTGGGAGCTTGTAGATATGCTATTTCGCTGAATGTTTGCCCACAAATAGAGATAATAAGTGGTTAATGGTTTGTGAAAAGGATGGAAGTAATAGCTTATATAATATCTGGCATGACCAAAAGGAATTAGTCAAATGCTGCATCTGTATTCATGTGGGAGGAACTCTCTCGAAAACAGGAAGGCGGCCTGTCAACACAATCAGTCATAAATGGAACCAGTGTGTTCAATGTGATATTCCTAATATCCATAATGTGAATCAATAAGCCATGTTCCCAGTACAGGACTGGGTCTAGACCTCAACATCTATCACCATCTATCACTTCCTTCACCATAGATGTCAGAACCAGTGTTGCCAACGAGAGAAATAAGCAACCAGGTCTATGAAAACAAGCCCAAAAGAAGCGACCAAGCCATATGAGCACATCGGATATTTGAAAATAGACGATCTACAGGTTTTCTTTGAAAATAGCAGCTCTACAAGCTCTCGTGTCGCGATGCAAAGCGTTCATCCGTTTACCTCCTTGTAAAGAGAAACATGTAATCTGCCTTTGACACAAATATTGATAATCATGACATGCAGACACCCTATACTCCTGCATTTCATGTTTGGCCTTAATTATGCAGATTTCTGTTTATATGAGACTCAGAATGCCTAAAACTACAGAACAGTTAAGCAGAATCGCTGCTGCGTAATATCTGCCGCCCGCAGGAACAAGCTCCTCTATTTAAAGCGCAAATAACTTGAGTCAGAATTGATTACATTTCATAATCCAGCTGCCTCCGCTGTGGCTCACAGTGTATGACCTCCACTTTACAGCCTCACAGGAAGATCAGCAGCGATAGAAGCAAAATAACAATATTTTCTTCTACTGGTTATCTGTAGTATCTGATGCTCCCCTTTATAGCTTTAAGCCATTAAAGACCTGAGGCCGATTCTACAAATGCCTTCTAAACCAGTAGTTCTCACACTTTTAAGATTTTTCAAAAATGTTCAAAAATAGGAGCACGGCACGAAGTGACGCGCTGAGAGTTAGTATATCTGCTATTTTTGAATAGCCAACGCAAACATCTAAAATGACACAGATGCTTTCCCGGTTTACACAGAATGGGGCACTCCACGGAGTGCATGTCTCCACCAGGCCAGGTGGCCTATCGTGGGCTGCGTTAAGTCGTGGGTTGCAGTCATCATCAGGTGCAACTTTTCACGTCTGTGAAAAGTTGCACCTGATGAAGAAGTGAAAGCGCTTTTGGAAGTGCAGAAGTGAAAGCGCTTTTGGAAGTGCACTATTAATAGAGAGGCCCCTAAACATGCTATTTCAATTTATGGTTGATTTGGATGTTGCGTTCATGATATACAACATTTTCTGTTAAAAATAACCACTTATTTTGGAAGCCAATTACAGGCAAACAGTACGGAATAGGAAAAAAGCTGTTTGACACGAAGTTTGGTCACATGACTCAAGATCATGTGTACATAATTTGCTGAAGATTGGTCACATTGACATTTGTCACATTTGTGGTGCTTTTGGCTCTGCATTTGTGTGGAGGCCTCTCATTATGAGATTCTAATTTGGGGTCAATGCAATCATGATTTGGGGCTTTTCTTTGTAAACTGGCCTCTCCTGCAAACGTTGTAAGCCACTTATCACCAATCAATATGGAATATAAAAATGTGTACGATACATGTTTCAGAGATCCAGAGATAACGTGTAGCAACTTGTGAGTTTTGGACAAACTTTGTGGGAGAGTATTCAAAAAGTATTTATAAGAAAATGGACAATTTTAACTGTACAACCTACAGTTCAAGGCCAAGTTTATAGCCAGTTTATAGGCCGAAATGTAAATTGGACTGATATAGCGCCACCATGAGGCCAGTTTGAAAAAAATCTGGGGATGAGTGAGTCCTTAGCCTACTGGCAGTGTGCACAAGAAGTTTGGTGCCGATCAATCTAGCAATTTGCAAGATTAGGTCTGGATTGACAGACAGACAGACAGACATGCATGAAAACAAACTGTCCCCGGCCTGGTGGAGATCTGGTATCTGTGTTATTCTAACATTGATAAGAGCTGGTGAGATAAGGTAAGGGGGACAGATAAGCTGATTGTCGGAGTAATACTCTTGACCAGGGGTCGTCAACAGGGGGTCCGGGACCTCTAGGGGGTCCTCAGAGTTACTACAGGGGAGGGGGTCTGCCAAATCTTTGTGTGATATGATCTTTTTTTTTTACCTAACCACTTGAACCCTAGCATCCCTTTTCTGAGGAGAAAAGAAATAGCAGATCTACAAGCTCACAACGCCTCGCTGCGAGGCGTTGTGAGCTTGTAGATCAGCTATTTTTGGCAAAGAGGTATAGGTGTAGAGGGATTAAAAGGGCAGACCAAGTAAACAAAAAAAGTTTAATCTGAAACACAATTTTATACAATATAGAGGGGGTCCCTGCTTCATCTCTCTCTCAGCTATGGGGTCCTTGGCCTGAAAACGAAGACCCCTGCTCTTGACTATTGTATGGCATGTTTTTTTTTCTTTCCATTACATATGACAAACTGATTGCATCTACCGAGTCACTGCCACCAAAAAGCAGTGTACCATAAGGTTTTTGATGAAAATGAAATGCTGCTGACAGGTCACTTTGCTGCACCTCGCTTGCAGACAATGTAACAAACACGACACAATAAGTTCAAGTCGGTGTCATTGTGCGTTTAAGATGTTACGGCACATTTTCAGTTAACTTTTACACAGGAAACCTGCAGCAGAGCTGAGTCAGCTAAAAGTGATGTTCCACCACAATAATGGAAAAACCACATGCCAAACAATGGCCTGAGCAATTGCTGAGACTGCCCAGTAATTCATTACATTTATAGCACGATTGTTTGTTTGTTTAATTTATTTATTTATGCTGTGAATCGGTTATTTGTTTAACCCATTAAGACCTGAGGCGATTCTTGAAAAAAAATCAAAATCCTAACAGTTTTTGGAAAAGAATATTAAAAAAAAATATTAAGATCTTTCAAAAATAGCAGATCTATAAGCTCATAGTGCGGCACTCGGTGCCGCGCTATGAGCTTGTATATCTGCTATTTTTGAATAGCCAAAGAAATCTAAAGTGACTCCGACGCGTTCCCGGTCTTAATGGGTTATTAATATGTATATTATATTAGGGGTGTCACGATACGCCTAATCCACTATTCGATTCGATTTTCGATACATATTTTTAAAACGTCCTTTTTTTCAGCTTTGAGGGCTATATGATTATTAATTTAGGCTATTGTCTTGATTTGTAAAGAAAAACACATGTTTCTCAATAAGTCCCTTTTATTTGAATAATATCGAATGAGAATAACAAAAAGGGTTTTATGCCCTTACAACAACAACATTCTTGTGAAGCTCTATAACTAAATAAAATCTAAATAAATACAAAGTTGAACATGTAAGAAAAAAGGATCCAAAGACAACTGTTATTTGGCTACATGTTCTTAAACTTCTTAAAGTATGTTCATTGTTTGAACAGGTAAGAGCTTTAACAAACAAGAAATGTGAATAATAAGCCAAGCCATACTATTCACTTTTTATTTTCAAATTCTTCTTCAAGAAGATGAGCATGTTCACATTTTCTGGAGTGAGGGCATTCCTTTGAGCTGTCACAATGTCTCCTGCTGTTGAGAACACTCTCACTTGCAACACTTGTTGCTTGAACAGCAAGATAATGTTTGGAGAGCTTTGCTAAATGTGGGTAAGACTGCTCATTATCTTTCCAGTTAAGGCAATTAATTCTGCATGGCTCAGCCTTTCTATCATTTGTGCCTTCACCTTCTCATACAAGGCAGGCAACACTTTTGTGCTCATATGCGATCTGCTTGGCATTTCGTAACGTGGTTTATAGGACACTGATCAAATGATTGAACCCAGTGTTCTCCACCACTGAAAGGGGTCGCATGTCTAATGCTATTAACATCCCAACTGCGCTGGTTATTTGTCGAGCGCGGGTCGAAAGATGTGGGAGTTTGGCTCTATAAGAGCCTGGAATTGTTGGCTGTGTCATCCTTTTACCGGCCAGATCAATGTCTTTGTGATGCCTGCGAATATGCGTCCCCATATTTGACGTGTTGCCTGAGCTGGGATACGGTGTGTGTGGAGCATAATCGACAAACGGTGGCCGTTTTGTTAACGCGTCGGGTGCCCTTATAATTCACTGGGAAGCCAAAATATTGCCAGACTTTTGACTTAAGGAAGCGGGAGGGTTTTCCAATTCTTCCGTTTGTGTATCATCATTACCGTCGCTGGCTTCAGCAGTGGCCATGGTGAAATGTAACGTAGTAGTACAGACGCAACGTTACAGCGGTCTCTCTCTCTGTCTCTCCTCCAAACTCCTCTGCGGTGTGCACTGTGTGTGGGTTTGTCGTGTCGTCTTTTTTTTCCTCCCCCGTCGTAAGCACGCATGCGCGATGCACGGAAAAACACAACAGCAGCTCCAGCATGCCTTCACCCGGACGTGCAATCGGATGTGCGCATGCGGAGTATTATTATTTTTTTACCCTTGAATCGCGATACGGCTTTTGATTTCGATACACTGTATCGTACGTCATTTTCGGTTCGATACGTATCGAGTATCGTGACACCCCTAATATATATACTGTATAGTTTTTAGTGTGTCTTATGTAATCTGTTCTTTGTTGGAATGTTTGTCTGTGCAAGAATAAGGACTACAATGGACTAAGTCTTTGACTTTATTGTGTTTTTATCCTTGACGTGTTATTTCAGTGAAGAGCATGTAGTACATGTACTTTGTTTTAACGTGACGTCCAACAAATCAAAAGCTAGAATTAGTTTACTGCAATCCAAATGTACTGTATACCTAAGAAAGACCTAAGAAAATAGCAGATATACAAGCTCATAGCAGCTTGTAGATCTGCTATTTTTGAAAAATCTTGAAAATGTGTGCATATCTTTGAATATATATATATTTAAAGCGAACATTTTTAACTCAAATATTTGCTTCTGGGGGTCCCTGGAACAAAATATTTTGAGTTGGGGGTCGGCGGCCAAATTCATATCATTTTGGGGGTCCTTGAAATGAAAAAGTTTGAGCACCACTCATATAGAAACATACGTTTTACAGATTACTGTTGGGATTTAGAAGACATTTGTAGAATTGGCTTCAGGTCTTAATGGGTTAAGATAGACTAGCTGTGTCCTCATTGATGCCATAGCGGTTAAGACAGTCACCTCCAGAACCACACGTACACCTGCAGGCTGAGAACCAAAACCCTACATATCCTCACACAGCCTCTGTCTCGGTCTCTGCTGCTTACCTTATTTTGGAACCGTTAATTAATGAACAATTGATGGCATTTTGGATCCACACGATGGAAAAGAATGACACAGGGAAAAGTAAACTGCACTTACAGTACTCGTCTTTCTTTTTTTTTTACATGGCATGGTCCTCAGCCAGAGTCAGCCTAGGGATCGGCTGAGCCACCGCATCCGGGCTGGATTTCAACCGTCCCGTTTGGCAGAGAAGCAGAGACCACGGAATGCATGCAATATTCTACAACTTCTATCAGAAAGTCCAACTTTAAGAACAGACCCGATAAAACGTAAAACTGTCGGCAAATGAAAATGCCTCTCCAGAAATAGACATTGGAATATAATTTCAAAACCACAGCAGCCACACAGACAGACCCGTACTTTACAAACGGCAGGACATCGAAAGGGACGGAAGGAGTGTTTTTCAACTTCATTAGAGAACTTGGTTAGGTTTATAAAAAGGCAGACAGATGAGTGATTCATCTTTCGTGTCGAGCACTGCCGTGTTTGTACTGTACGTCACCAAATGAATTTTCCAAGGTGATTGTTTGTTTTTCTGTTCTGTTCTTTCTTAAACACTCGCAGTTTTATTTGCGTTGCAGCCTTATTTTGTGGCCTTGGTGTTTTTTAATTTACTTCAAATGATGCAATATAACATTCCACACTGTCTACAATTCAAAGAAGGGATACCACTATCGGCAATGTGATATAATTACAAGGTTCAATGTGAATAACAAACTTGACTGGAAGAAAAAAACATGTATAAGAATTTGGCTGGACAGAGAGTGGTTTAAGTAAAAAAAAAAAAAAATCAAACAAAGTCAGTCACTATAAACAGTTCATCTTGAATTGCAAACAGCACTAAAGCCATCGTAAAGGCTCTAAATTGGTATTTTATGCGACACTGAGGAAGGATGCCGGGACCATTGAAATGCTAGTGGGCAAACCCAACCAAACTCAATTCAAAGGGGCTTTACTGGCATGAGAAAACGTACGTTTACATTGCCAAAGCAAACATGATACAAACCAAACGTAAATCAAGACTAATGTGTACAAAGATAATACACATAAAATAAAATAAAACAGTAACAACAAGAATGCTTTTCTATGGTGTAACTTGTGTGAATTGCTCATACTGAAGTTAAATATTTGCTGGTCATTGAGGCTCATGCCCAGGTCACCTCTTCTCACCTGAGCTCAATTGTTTTCCTTTTCAAAGATACTACAATAGCAAAAACACCTGACCTAACAACACCCTGATGTTTGATAAGCCTTCACCCGACTTGTAGGCATTTCACATTAACCCATTAAGACCGGGAACGCGTGTGTCATTTTCAGATTTCTTTGGCTATTCAAAAATAGCAGCTCTACAAGCTCATAGCTTGACAAGCTATGAGCTTGTAGATCTGCTATTTTTTAAGAATCGTGAAACTTTTTGCTCATCTTGGAAGATATATTTTTTAAAGAGAACATTTGTAAAATATGTTGTTCTAGGGACCCCAGAAGCAAAGATTTGAGTTACAAATGTTCGCTTTAAAAAATGCATATTCAAAGATTCTTCAAAAATGTCACGATTTTTCAAAAATAGCAGATATATGAGCTTGTACATCTGCTTTTTTTGAATAGCCAAAGAAATCTAAAATGACAGATTGAGATCCGGTTTGAATGGGCTAAGACAATAAATTCAAATGAATCAATTAAATAAACACTAGTGTCACTAGTGTTTATTTAATTGACAAGACAAATATTTCAACAGCTATAGGGCGGTGAGGGGGTTAAGATGCCAAAAAGTGGTCAGTGTCAATTAATGTCGATAAAAAAACATAATGTAAACTTTTTACTGTACCTTTGTGTGCTCACTGCCGAGGAAGCTCCGATGACATGGCAGAGGTATTCTGAAGGCTGGTGTAAGGAGAGACCAGGACCTGGTCAGAGTGCAACAACACAAACAACACAAAGAAAAGGAAAGAAAAGAGAAGAAAAGAAGACGGGTTAGAGATAACTATGTACTGCAGTGCCGCATGTAGTGGTAGAGTCTCTATTGGAGCCAATAAGGGTTGGCTCTCACTCTCCTTCTCAGGCCAACATGCACAGTCAGTCTGATAACACAGCCTTCCTTCTCAGGATTATGTTTCCTCTCGGAGGCCGATGACAAGTAGCCATGTGACTCTCCATGGACACACACTCCTCGTCGTCACTGAGTCAGCGTACTGCTCACACGCACATGCACACACAACACTCACTCACACGTGCACTTTACTTTGTGTCAGGAAATTCTACAAATTGACAAAGCTGTTGCTACTGAAACGTTTGTTAACCCATTCAATCCGGGAACACGTCTACAAATGTCTTCTAAAATCCTAACAGTTTCCTGAAAAACGTACTGTATGTTGCTCTAATATCAGTGGTTCTCACAACTTTTTCATGTCATGGACCACCCAAAATGATATGCATTTGGCCTTGGACCACATCTCAAAATATTATGTTCCAGGGACCCCCCCAGAAGCAAAGATTTGAGTTACAAATGTTCGCTTTTAAAAAGAAATATGTTCGCTTTTAAAAAGAAATTTTATATATATATATATATATATATATATATATATATACACATACATACAAAGATTTGCACACATTTTCATGCTTTAAAAAAAATAGCAGATCTACAAGCTCATAGCGCGGCACCGAGTGCCACGCCATGAGCTTGTAGATCTGCTATTTTTTAATAGCCAAAGTATAAAATAATGGATATAGCTAAAATCTAAAATGACACAGATGCGTTCACGTTCTTAAAGGTTTAAATACAAAACATAAACCAGAACTAAGCATTTTAACGAAACAAGAAATACATCATAGTTGAACAACAGTGCAAAAAAAAGAGCAGCAAAAAAATGTTTACCCCAGTGATCAATATCCATCCAGTCTGAATAATAATAACATGAGTGGGAGATGTGTCCAATGTCAGGAGGAAATCACTGTTACTCTTATATAGTCGCATTGACAATGACAGACAGAGACACTCGTGTTTGTCACACAGACAATAGTTGACCAGCTGTCAAGGTACATTGTTTTGCCATAAGGGGCTGAGGAGGGGAACATGAAAGAGACAGGCCACAAATGAATGGTTTAACCACCATGTTCAAACAATGGCGCATTGAGCCTAATAACACCGTTCATTTCAAATGGTAAACAATGGTTACAAGACGACCTACTAGACAGTACATGCAATGACGCATGTCACCTTTCCTCCTTTTGTCCAATGGAGGACTTAAGTCCATGTCTTGTGAAAACCACACTAAGTTGTATCAGGGAAGAGTTTAAAGGGCTTTAGGTTGTGTATTGTTTGTTGCCCCACAGTGGTCAATTTCTTAACAGGGCAATTAAACCACATGAACCCTGGCATTCCTATTCTGGGCATGTCATAATAGGCGAACGTTCGTCAAAAATAACAGGGAAGCGTTCTGCAGCAGCATTGCAGATCCTTGGCACTTTAGTCAGGTTAAATTCAAATTAACTGCACTCCAGGACAGAATTAACATAACATTATAATTGCATATTATCTGGAAAGAACTTTGACCGGCGGCGTCACCTCTCCTCTACACCGGCGGTTACTTGGTCTACAGTGTGTGACGGTGAAAAATGCCATTTGTTTTTGTGTGTTTAAGTTTACAAATATGCACAGGACATTCACAGCATATAGTTAATCCTTTGCAGGGGATGAACTAATCTGTAATCACGTGTGGAGGAGATAAAACTAACTTTATTATTTAAAAAAACATGGTTGCCCGAGTTCACTCTACCGTTCAATTAATTGTTTTTCATTTCAAGATGGGAAAAGAATAAGCTCTCATAAGTGCTACTTCCCATTATAGATTATGCTGATACCGTGTATCAGAACACCACTCATCTTAAGCCTCTTAATGTTTTATACAACTCATTATATAAGGTGAGGTGTCCATCTGTCCATATGGAACTCATCACTGACTCACGTACAACTCGCTCAATTGGCTGCAGCCTCAAGGCAATTGGTTTCAATTGATTTTTAAATTAGTTTACTTTAGTTGCCCTTCTTATTTAGTTCCATCTACAACATCATCAAATCCACTTAGACACCTGCAATACCCTTACTTTGTTGGCCCACAAATATTAAAAAAAAAAATTGGACATTCTGCTACAAAGCTCCAATTGATTGGAATAATCTTCCTCCCTTCCTCCCTCTCTTAGATCCATTACATCCTTCTGTCGCTTCAGGACTTCCCTATATTCACATCTTGTTTTATGCTTCTAAACAGACTTGAAGGGATAAAAACACTGATGTATTTACTGTACCCTTCTTTCTATTCTATTGTTTAACAGCAGATGGTGTGGTGGTTGGTGGGGTGGGTGAGCCAGCTATCTGTGTATGAATGCATCTGTATACTTGTATTGTATGTATCTATGTCTGTTGTTTATGTTTGAGCCTTTTGGTGGCTCCTATAGGTCAAGTTTGAGCATTGTGGCTCTCTATAGACGAATCCACAGACGCGCTGCCTGTAGGTGGCCATTGCTGCGGTGTGGAGCGTTGACACCGCACTATGGCTGCCTACAGGCAGCGCGTCTGTGGATTCGTCTATAGGTTTATGGTTGAGCCTTGCGGCTCCGGTTTAAGTTCGAGCCTCTGTGGCTCCCTATAGATTTAACAGTCTGTGGTTCCCTGTAAAAGTAGATTTAGTATATCTTTCAATAGGTAGAGTCTGTAGGTGAGAGGTACTCTGTGTGGTTCCCTGTAGATAGGCCTAAGACAGAGAGATAGGTTTAGAGTCTGTAATCCTTCTAGTGATGTAGTGATGTTTTTTTTTAAATGTAAAGCACTTTGGCCTGCATTTGATGTCATGAAAGGTGCTACACAAATAATGTTTATTATTGTCTCCGCCAGGCCGAAAGGCATGGCGAGAGAGTATGTTTTTCCCCCTGTCCGTGTGTGTGTCCGTCCGTCCGTCCGTCCGTCATTCTGTCATTTTGTGTACAGCTAATCTCTGGCACCGTTGGCTTGATCGCAGTGAAACTGTGCACACACACTCCCTGGATGCCAAAGCAGAACCTCTGCCCCAAATTTTTCAAATTAGCCTTTTATAGCGCCACCAGGAGGCCGCTTTTTGCAAAACACATTTCTTGACAGTACTCCTACAGATTTTATCCAAACATCACGCAAATCAGTACACAGTATTTCTATAGTCATGTGATCAACACGGATCTGTCCAATTTTCCATATTTCATCCTGATTGGCTAAGGTTGGCTTCCAAAGTTTGCAGGATTGCTCCGTTTTCAACAAAATGCCTCAAATCATGAACGCAGCTTGCGATTTCCATGAGATTTCACACGCACATTCCCACTAGGCCGAGGAAGAAATGCCACTTGAAAATGTTCAAATCAGCCTCATGGTGGCGCTATAAATGGACGATTTGTGTTTTTAACTATAACTGCACCGATCTGCATGAAACTTTGCACGCACACTCCCTAGAGGTCAAGGAAAAACAACTGCCCTGCATTTTTCACATTTGCCTTTCATAGCGCCACCAGGAGGCCGACTTATGTAAAACTCATTTTTTTATATTAAGCCTTCAGAATTTATCCAAATTTCACGCACATCGGTACACATGATCTCTATAGTCATGTGATCACGATGGATCTTTTAAAATTTTCATATTACATCCTGATTGGCTAACATTGACATCTAAAGTTTGCAGGAGTGGCCCGTTTTGAACAAAATGCCACAAATCATGAATGCAGCGTCCGATTGCGGTGACACTTTGCACGCAGATTCGCACTACATTGAAGAACAAATGCCACCCTTTTAACATTGCCCTATTATAGCGCCACCAGGAGGCCAATTTTGCAACACTTTTCTCTTTTATATTACTCCTACAAATTCAAACATCATGCAAATCGGTACACATATAGTCAAGTGATCAAGATGGTTCCGTCCGATTTTTCATATTCCATCCTGATTGGCTAATTCCGAACATTGCTGCCCCACAATAACCTACCTGACCTGGCGGAGACCTGTGCTCCGAGGAGCACTTTTTCTAGTTATTCATGTTTTTATGAACCCTCTCGAAAATTAGATGCTGCATCTCAAATGGGCTATCCCTTCAATACAATCTGTGAAATCTGTGTAGCGTCTGCCTTGAATAAATATATGGGAGCATTTAAGATGGTTTGCGGACTTCTCTCTCCTCTACATGTGCTACTTTTTATCCAGCAACCATCGCCGCAATTCTTGGATGTGTGTGCAGCACCTGAACTGTTGCTAATCTGTAATCACAGCAGCATGACATGAGCAGCAAACAAATTAGTAAATGTGGCCTCAACTGTAACGGCAGTGCATCAGAGGTACAGTACAGCAGCTGGTTTGATCCCCCCCGACTCCTCCTGAGTCCGAAGTGTCCTTAACACATTGGGTGCCAGAGGTTTATTAAAATATTATACGTTGAGTGCCTGCATTTCTTCCATCCACTTGCGTTATACGTTTCGTGCTGTGGAAGCCCCGACGCGGAAGTGCATGTAAACAAAGCGTGCGTGCGAGACGGCGGATGGTCCCGACTAACGCCTGGAACAATAATATTTCTAACGCGATCCTCCATTGCAGCGTGATCGCCGATCGAAAACGGCTCGTTTCCACCAGATTAAAAAGAAATGGAGATATTAAGCTTTTAGTCAAGGAGATAACATTGAAAACGCCGACCGGAAGGATTTTTGACATGGAGCCAGATCCAGCCTCTTCTTCTCAGAAACTGCTTGGGTGATGTCAAAGTTTCGTTTTAGCGCCCCACGTGGCCCACATGTATAAAAATAGAATTGGGTCAAAAACGGTCCGGACCGTTTTCGGCACTTCTCGTTTGGATCCTCAAAAACGGTCCGGACCGTTTTTGGCATTCAATGTGTTAAGCAAGACACAGAACCCATCCGATTAGCAGGTGCGGTGCCACCTTGCATGGTTGCTTTAACCTAATTTTATCACTGCATTCCGAATGAACCATGACAATACATCTTGAAGTCACACTTAAGGTAGGGTTAAGTGATATTCTTTGGATAAGATTCTGCTATTTTCGCAATATTTAGAGTCACTGAATGCATCAACTCTGACATATCCAAGTGCTTGTCAGGGTGGGGGGTCCCCAGTCAAAAGTGATTATTTTGAGGGGTCCCCAGTTCAAATATGATTTGGGGGGGGGGGCTGAGGCCTGAAAAGGTTGAGAACCACTGCCCTTTAAACACATTTATTTTATTTCATATTTTCTTTAAAAAGATGAACTGGCATGGTGTCCTTGTCTCTTTGACCATGCCGAATCACGTCAACACTTGGAAATCTTATCAGTCATGCACAGGGATCAGAATGGTTCAGCACCAACACAAAGTCATCAAAGCCCTCGGATTAATTGTGTTTTCGCTCAAACAAAAAAGCAAGTCCCGTGATCCAAAATGTGTTGCTTACCAGTTGGCCAAATAATCAAACATTCCAAATCAGCTTATGGCATTCTTTACAGCTAAAGAAATGACTGTGGTGAGGGGTGTGTGTGTGTGCATGTGTGTTGTTTGTCACTGGGGGTGTGCGTGCACACGACAGAGTCACATGCAAGTCTTGCGGGGTAATAGACACACGGCCAAAGCCACAAGGAGCTAAAACTGTATCCCACTACAAAGCTTTGGGGGTTTTCCTCCGTGCCAATGTTGTTCTGATAACATCAATATCCATGCACACACACAACTAGTATGCTCTGATAATAGAAATACCCATGCACCCCACCCACCCAGGGTGCTCTACTATAAAAAGAATTAACAGGGCAGAGGGGGATCTTCAGAGTTATTTCCTTTTTTTAACTATGACCAACAGACAGCACGACTATTGCATATTATAGCTTCACCCGCACAATATGGAAACGTTTGCTCATCTTCAGTGGTGGAAAGTAACTAAGTATATGTACTGACAAGTACTGTACTTAAGTAAAGTACCAAAAACAATTGTACTTGAGTATTTTCCAATTTTTAATACTTTTACTCCACTACATCTCAGAGGCAAATATTGTACTTTTACGCCACTGCAATTATTTGAACGCTTTTGATTATCGTTACAAAACATACATTAACCACTTCAGCCCCATTTAAACTTTGTCTATTTGAAAATAGCAGATCTACAAGTTCTTGTAGACCTGCATTTACTTTGTATACATTTTATACATTTGAAAACTTGTGAAATGGGACATTCTGCATAATGAGTACTTTAAGTAGATTTGAATGCCAATATGTTTGTACTTTTACTCAAGTAAAGTACTTTAACTCAAGTAAGATACCGGACTTTCACTTGTGACAAAGTATTTCTACATTGTGGTATTGATACTTTTACTCAGTAACAAAATGTAGTACTTTTTCCACCACTGCAAATCTTTCCTCTATTGTGCACTGTCTCTAATTAAATTAGGTCAGAGAGTCAGAGCCCGGTCACTTCCAGGCTAGCAGCACTTGCCTGTGTTTGCATGTGGAATTCCTTTTTCTGTAGGGGGGTGTAACTGAAGTATCCTCTGCATTCAATCCAGACTAACATAAGCATACAGTTCAAAATACTGTTCATTTTCACAATATATAGATGGAAAAGAAAGTGAATAAATCATTTAAAACTTAACAGTAGGTTTGTTTTAAAAAATAACACCTTCTGTCTAGAAATCACACTTCTATTTTAAGTGTCAAGTGTTTTTTGACAGCCTATTTACCCATCCTTCTTTTTACGCCCTAATTGCTCATCCTTTTTTTTTTACACCCCATTTGCTCATCCTTTTGTTGACGCCCTATTTGCTCATCCTTCTAAAAACAAGTCTTCTAGATCTTCTTGGACAAATGTATTTAGTCAACAGCAAGGAAAATACAGTCACCTGACACAAACACAGAGAAACAGAGTGCTTTTCGGTTCTGCAATGATAAAATACTTTAATATTGCCACAATGCATCAATGCATCTAATACATTTCAATCTTCAGTGGACCCTGATGAAGGCTCTGTGAGCTAGAGTTCTCAACGGGCCTGAGAATTAAGGCCCGGCCATAACTGGGCCCTACTGGGCCGGCCCGAGGCTCGGCCCGAACAATTACCATACTTTTAGGCCCGAAAAAGGTGTCAGTATGTGCTGTCCTCAAAGTCACGCATCCAACAAGCTTTGAACTGAGCAGATTGGACCTTCCGTTCCAGAGATGATGGCCAAAACATCGTGAAAATGGCCACTTTCGATCGAAGTTTTGGCCATTGTTGTCCATTTTTCTTTAATAACACGGGCTAGGAAGGTCGGACGCGACAAACTAGATACCCGAGTAAAGTTCATTTTGAGCCACATCCACTGCCATTCCCGTCGGCCTTACCGTTAGGCCGCTAGGGGCAGTTGAAATTTATGAAATTTATTTTTAGGGGGTAATAGATTTTCTTTTCTTCCTGAGGCTCGGCCCGGCCCATTATTTTGGAGAGCTTGTATATCTGCTTTTTTTGAATAGCCAAGACATCTAAAATGACACAGATGCGTTTCCGGTCTTAATGGATTAAACTGCTTCAACTTAACTGTGCACCCTTGGACTCTTTTTAAGCTCACCCGAATTTCCTACCTACACAAGGAAAGGAACTTAAAATCTGTTTGCCATTTGATAAACCTCTCCAAAAGAGCACCTGATCTCTGCTATAATAAGGACCCACGCAGCGCTCGCATATCTCTTTTATGTCTAACAATTAAATGACTACGGCTGATATAGCAGTAACAAAAGATGACAGTGCTATAAAAAAATATATTTTGTTCCATTATTCAGATAAATAACTGAATACATTCATAAATAAAGATCAAATCACATTTGTAATATTATTTAAGCCACAATTGTTGCTGCATTGCTAGCATACCAACATTCCACACTCTGCCAAGCACTCAGATGTCAGAAACTCACCACACAGCCTTGATCAGTGAACTTGCCCCCACCGGCGTCTCCTGAGGCTTGATCAGCGTGTGTGTAGATCTAGCTACGAGCAGCTGATCTCTATGGATATCTGGCTGTGGTGTGTGTTGATAGTTCTGTCTCTCGTTGCTGACAGCTCTTTCTTTGGTCAGAAGTAGCCCTATAGTTTTGGAACTTGCCCGGTGCCAGTTTCGGTTGCCAGGTCCAGACCTGAACCATTCAGCGTGCAGAGACGTCGTCTGTGCAGCAAGAGGCGAGGAGGGGCCTCGTCTCTTCACAGCTATTCACTATTAGGGGAAGGGGCGGTTGGCCTAGGACCAGGACTTCAGCATGACTGTGTTAAGTTTTGTACACATAGTTACTGGAACGCTTCCAGCATCACAAAGAAGCCAACAGCTGCAGTCAATGTAGATATGCACATCCCTCCCTCCCTCTCTCGCTCTCTTTCCATGTATTCATCCATCTCTTGCGTCCTTGAAGGCGTCGGACAGCAGCGGTTATTCCATTCTGGTTGTGTTAGCTATTAGGGCAGCACCTGTTTTTTGGGGGTACAGAGGGATATAAAGGGCAACCGAGGACCATGGAAGTCCTGGCAGCTTAAATAATGCTTGCCCATTGTTCCTCTCATCCAGAAAAGGCAAACGCAATCACCACTCTGGCCTTCTATACCACAGAGGCAAAGAAGAAAGACTATTGAAAAGTTTGCGCAGCCCGACAGCATTGAATGGTAGATTCCTGCTGTGTAGATTTACAAGGAAAAGCTATTTTGGTGGGGGGGGGGGGGGGGGGGTAGTTATTTATTCAATGTAAACAATGAATAAAATGTTCTAAATACAGAAATGTACTACAAGGCTGAATTAAAGCTTCAGAATATAAAATGCATATTTGAGAAAAGCATTCTCAAATGGTCTAGACTAGAGACCATGTGCTTGGCAATTTTGCATGTATCGAGGAAAGGACAACTGTTAAACATCATTCGCAAAATAGGCTATATTTTCATAATGACTACCTCCAACCCTTCTACTACTTCAGGAAAATAAGTCTAGAAATAAAATATTTAGTCATCATAGACATGTTTGTATAGTGTCTACAGTAGGCAATTTAATAAGCTTTAAAAAACATTGGCTCACTGTCTGCGTTCTGTCTTAATCCTGGCATTCACTGAGGCTCTGGTTAGGACACAAAAGTAAATGCTTGCCTGCCTTAAGTTGCCATTGGTTTGTTTGTTTGTTTGTTTATAAGACCACAATCCACAGGCCTTACAAGAATAACAGATTACAATCATTTTAACTCAATTCTGGTGCAGGCCAAAGGCTTTTCAGTTAATACCCAAATGGTCTGGAACAATCATCTATCAAACAGAAGTCCAGGCCACCTGTAGCAGTGAAACGACATCGGTCTTTCATGGCCCGTTTCAAGCAGATTACTCATCGTCACACATTACATAATCTCCTCAGCTGATTATTGTGTCATCATGTAAAATTAACAGACATTTTGCCTGTGCAGTTCACATACTGTAACTCTCTTCACTACAACTACAGTATGGCAGCATGAACACACCTCTCAAATATATCGTTGTTGTCAGGCAAAAACCTCCCATCTCCATATTTAAACTTTTCGTGTTATTTCATAAATTAATGCCATACTTAATCATACTACAGCAGCGTCACACTAAACACTAAAGTATCCAAAATAGCAGATCTACAAGCTCAAAATGCGCCACAACACGGCAGGTTTTGAGCTCGTTGATCTGCTTTTTTCCTTTTTTGAATCCTGAAAAGTAACGGTTTTGGACATAAGAGGTTTCCATCAGACAGAGACGATGGATTCTTTAACCACTTAGGCACCATTAAAAAAATATATACAATAAAAAATAGCTTATCGGCCCGGACCGCAGGTTCGAATCCCGATACAGACGATCTTTGCTGCGTGTCTCTACTGTGATCTATAAAGCCCCAAACAAATATATATATATATAGCTTATCTACAAGCTTGTAGTTTTTTTTTATGATTTAGATTTTTCAAAAAAAATACCGTTTGCCTACAATGACATGCCTAAAATAGGGATGACAGGCTTAAAGTTGTTAAAAAACAGGATAATAAGACTACTGTAGCTTGGAGGCAAAAATGTGTGGTCCATTTACCTGTATCCTGCGTGAGAACAAGTAAGGCGTGTTACTTTTGGTCAACACTACAGCCCAGGCATCTTAGGTTGCACCGGCAGCACAAAGGGTACGAGCAAACTCTCACAAAAAATATGGTAAATACGAAGCGTTTGGTCCAGTGAGAAGAAGTCTAGACGAGGGTGGGAAAAAAAGAAACATCCCAATTATACCCTGGGTCCCTCAGAACATGCACAATAGGCCTGAAATCCAACACCAGGCCTCAAATACAAACGGGTCATTTATCCATTTCCTTGCAAATAATGCACCGTCATTGTGCGGCGCGGTTGACTGTGCCCTACCTTAGGGAAAAAGCTCAATGTCATTCCATCAATGAGGAGGAAAATGTATGAATTGATCCATTAAGACCGGGTACGCATCGTTCCCGGTCGCACGTGTCATATTAAGATTTCTTTGACTATCCAAAAATAGCAGATCTACAAGCTCATGGCGCTATGAGCTTGTAGATCTGCTATTTTTGAAAAATCATGAACATTTTTGCAAATCTTTGAATATATATTTAAAGCGAACATTTGTAACTCAAATCTTTGCTTCATGGGGGGGGGGGGGCACTGAAACTAAATGTTTTGAGATGGGGGCCAAATACATATCTAAAAATGTTTTCTAAATCCTAACAGTATGTTGCTATATCAGTGGTGCCAGGGACACCCATCTAAAAATATGTTGTTCCAGGGACCCCCCAAAGCACAGATGGAAGTTAAAAATGTGCTTTAAAACATATATATATATTCAAAGATTTAAACACATTTTTCAAAAATAGATCAAGCCGCAATAGATCAAGCCGCGCTATGAGCTTGTATATCTGCTGTTTTTCAACAGCCAAAGAAATCGTAAAATGACAGATGCTTTCCCGGATTGAATGGGTTAAATCTCCCATGAATTTCAAATTAAATTTGCAGGAAAACAGTCGACAGGCCAAGCATGCACAGTCTCTTTTCCAGAGCTTAGATTTGCAATGTTGAAATGTAGCATTTTTTCTTTTCTTACATGAATGTGACTGAACACTGAACCTTCCATATTTTGTTCCAAGTAACACTGATCTTCAAGACAGATGAGAAACACAATGGGTGCAGAGAGAAGTGAGATGGCCTTGGACTGTGGAACGTGATTTAGGCCTAAATAAGCCCAGTCCAGTTTTATCAGCATTCACAGAATGTGAAAAGGAAAAGAGGGAAGTGTTGCCCTCGGGGGGGGGGGGGGGGGGGCTATAAAACAAGGAGGGGGGGGGAGATGGAGAGAGAGGTCAGCTGGTACAACCAACAATGCACTTGTGTGGGTCAGTATAATTAGATGTACCAATCAGAACGCATGTACGCAGTTTAATGGGGTTTTAGTGTGTGACAATCGTAGCCTGAGCAGTGGGTCATGCAATGTGTTCTACTTCTGACAGAGTGCTTACGGTAATTAAACACCACTTAGCTGGCTAATGGCTCTGCCTTTCTAGGTTACAGCAAACCCATCAAACACTGCAGAAGGGGGACAATGAGATACATCTCTACGGAATCATTTGCTGAGGCGGCGTAGTAGTAGTGGGGGAGGAAACTTAACACTTTTGACAACAGTTGCTGCTGGTACATACGACATTTGACCAGTTAGCATTTAACAGGGTAGCTCTAAGGGTGCCAAATGCCAATGTTGTTCAGACCATAGATATAGAAACCTAGATACCTCATTGGCCTCTGCAGTTCGTTGGAGCGACCTGTATCGTATGGTGGCCGCCATACGCGCTGTGATTGGCCAGTGCCCGTTCCCCCCGGAAATGGGGGGAACGGGCACTGGCCAATCACAGCGCGTCTTTTCCAGGACTTAATCTAGTTGTCCCGCCCCCACCTGCCTCTCATTGGCCTACTGAACGCCCCCTTCTGTGACGCACGCGGAAATTTCCAGCTGCCCCCCCAAGGAAGCTTGGGAAGCGGAAGCGCGCCCGCCATACAGACGCTTCAGAGCCAGAGGAGGCGTCTACCTTTATATGTCTATGGTTCAGACGATTTGTCCGTCCAATATTTTGGTTCCAAAGAAAATATCCTGAAACCTACTGGCTTCAGCCAAGTCGTACCAAAGACTATAAAAATGGGAGCCAATGCCTCCCTGCTTGGCACTCGGCATCAAGGGTTGGATTGGGGGGAAAAGTCCCTGTGACATACTAGCATCATGTCCAGGGATGTACTTCTATCTACATCATGTCTAGGCCAGGGGGTGTACTTCTACCTCATGTCTAGGCCAGGGGGTGTACTTCTACCTCATGTCTAGGCCAGGGGGTGTACTTCTACCTCATGTGTCATGTCCAGGCCAGGGGGTGTACTAGTACATCAAGCTGCCTCACGCTACAGAAACAGGAGATAGGCCCTATGGGCCACATGGCTCAGCAAGGCTTACTTATTTACCACTGTCTGGATTGCCATAGAATTCGCTGTGCTTCCTGGAGGATGAACCCTACTGATTTTGGTGACAACCATAGCCTTTCTTCTAGCACCACTACTATGAACAACATTTCCACTTGCACACAATAAATCTTAAAGTCTAACACAAATTAGACCCTTAGCTTAATTGAAAAGGGTGTCCTTACATGACAAAATGCCTGACAGAAGAAGTGTGCAACTTTGATTAATTTTTACTCTGTTTCAACATATCATGCATGCTATGCACGTAAAAAAACCTTGAACCTTTGCTTTTTTCTTGCAAAGTAAAAGGTTTGTCATGATGATGGATACAATGCTGACTCTATGCATTTGCAGAGGGAAACTGCAAGGTAAAATAAACAGAGTTACAAAAGGCCCAGATAAGAAAGCTTAAACGGGGGGCCGTTATCTTCCTCTTGTCCTTCCTTTGCCTTGTTCTGCACTTCAGGATGACAACCTGAGCCAGTCTATTCAGCTGTTTATAGCGCATTGAGATACATCTATTTATTCATTTTTACCAAGATGTCTTTATAGCAGGGGTCTTCAACGGGGGTCCAGGACCCCTGGGGGGTCCTCAGAGATACTGCAGGGAGGCCGCCAAATATTTGTGTGATAGGGACTTTATTTTTACATAATCACTTGAAACCCTATTCTCGTGGGAACATTAGCCGAAAATAGCAGATCGACAAGCTTACAACGAGTCTGCTCCGCGTTGTGAGCTTGTACGTCGGCTATTTTCGGCGAAGAGGTTTGGTGTACAGGGAAATAAAGAGCAGACCAAGTACAGAGCCAAAGGTCAAGTTTACAAAGTATTCAGGGTTTAAGTCGTTAAATATCTGAAAACACACATTTAACATGAATCCATTAATATGTAGTGGGGGTCCCTGCTTCATCTCTCTCTCAGCTAAGGGGTCCTTGGCCTGAAAAACGCTGAAGACACCTGCTTTATAGAGATCAGTTCACAATAGTTATTAAGCCCTCCAGTGAAGCGACTGAAAACAAACACCAAGTGGTGATTGAGATGATAAAGATGAGATAAGGCCTAAGCCATGCTGATGTGTGTGTACATAATCTCACTTTACTGACACCTGCAGCCAGGCAAGTTTGGAATTGCAGTTTGGATGTTTTTTAAGGATTACATAATTGTGTTTCCACAATTCATCACGGAATCTGACAATACTGAAATATTTTGATTTCATTATTATAGTGATCATCACATACTTTTTTTTCTCCACAAAGCTCAGGGCTTGTCTGTCTGTCTGTCTGTCTGTCTGTAGAAGGCACATCCTACATTCATCCTCCCACCATAACCGTCTCCGGAGATCCATTATCCACAGGAGAGGCATGGTAATCCTGGGAATTCGCCCGGATATCAACAGCACAGGACTACTATATCCATGTTAATGCACAGTGGAATAAACAGAATTCCCTGAGGGTGTCTAATTTGTTTGAAAGCAACAAAAGCAAAACATGTCTTATGTATAACACACACACTGCGATGATTAAACAAACTGGGTTTTTCCAGAGTGTGTCGTTATACAAAAGCTTGTTTTGCTTCGTTGTGTTCAAACAAATTTGACACAACACTGTAGTCATGCCAGAGATTAATCAATGAGTGCCTGACGCCCCGACATCAAGATGGCCATTTATTCAACATACAAATTACACAGAACTGAGCTTGTTTGCGCCAAGCCTCCCTGTATGCAGTACCAGTGTGGCTGTTCAATCTGATCTGATCTTGTGAGAACCTCACGCACCTGTTACACCTATATAGGTATACGTTGTTGTACCTTTCAAGCCGGTACAGCATCTTTGTCACATTAGTTGTTGCTATATCCATGTATCTATGTCTTATGTTTAAACGGTATAATTTTCTCCAAAATGTAAAATAAATAAAAAATAAATGTATACTTGGTAAATGGTTTTAACATGCACAATACAATAACAATACATCATCATCAGACCAAAATGTACCCTTCAACTTCTTGTTTATCCCCCAAATTACTGGCCATCACAGGTTTTGTAGCAATGGTAGAAATATTATGGCCCCTCGTTTGTATAAATAAAATAAAATGCTAAATATATATTTTAAATTGTGCCTAGTGTTCTCAGGGGCCCACTGTCCCGGTTACCATTCAATGTGATCATCACATGAGACTGGACCAGTGGCAGTTCAATCTGATCACCATCACTTTACATGAGACTCAACCAGCTGTAGGTTGTTCAATCTGATCATCACATGATGAGACTCAACACTGTCACTGTGGAGGTCGGAGTAATGTTTCATCATACTACAGCTCAACTCTATGGCAACTATAGCCTTATATTGGACTGAACCAGAGTCTGTTCAATCTGACCATCATCACTTCACAAACACATGAGACTGAACCAGCTGTAGCTGTTCAATATGATTACATGAGAAAGGACCAGTGTGGCTATTTAAATCAGATCATCACCTGAGAGACTGAACCAGTGGCTGTGTTCTGTTCAATCTGACCATCACATTAGAGACTCAACGCTGCCACTATAGTATAGTGTGAAGGTGTAATATTTCATCATACAGCTATGGCAAGTTGGCAACTATAGCCATATTAGACTGAATCTGCAGTGTCAGTTCAATCATCTGATTACTTCACAAACACATGAGACTGAACCAGCTGTAGCTGTTCAATCTGATCACATGAGATCATTGGACCAGTGGCTATTAAAATCACATTCAGATCATCATTCAGATCACATTCTTGAGACTGAACCAGTGGCTGTTTTGTTCAATCTGACCATCATCACTTCACAAAGTCATTCACAAACGCATGAGACTGAACCAGCTGTAGCTGTTCTATCTGATTACATGAGAAAGGACCAGTGTCGGTGGCTACTTAAATCAGATCGTCACTTGAGAGTCTGAACCAGTGGCTGTTCTATTCAATCTAACTCAACACTGTCACTATAGTGTGACTGTGGAGGAGTAATATTTCATCATACAGTTCATATCAACTCTAATGACAACTTAGCCTTTCCAGCAAACTTTTAACCCCCAGCTAGAGAGAGAGCGAGAGAGCTGCCAATGTCATTCATGTCTGTCAGTCTCACGGTCATCGTCGTAGCCTTGGATCAAGAAGACTGTCATAGATGTATTTGATCGAGTCTTGACTTTTGCTAAACGTCTTCTTGATCCAAGGCTATCAACGTCGTTTTTCCAGTCATCATCATAAGCCTATTTTCTCTGCTGTCACCTGGGAAACAAACAAGGCAAGCCAACAATAAAGCGATGTCATTGATTCAACACGTATAATTCCATGCTAGCTCAGGTCCACAGCGTTAGGAGTCAACGCTCCTTAACGCTATGTTACGTTCGAGCCGTTTGCTCCGGAAGGCCCCGCACACCGCCGGTAGCGCAGGCTGCGCAGCCTTTCGTCTGTAGTAAGAAATACACATTACACTTTCGCTACTTACCAAAACAAATACGGTTTTACGATGTGGAAAGCCTACTTTCCTTAGTGGGTACACTCGGAGCCCCCCACCTCACGTCTAAAATAAACTTTTAGGCCAGAAAAGGAAATATTTCACCGGATGGAAATATGTTTTTTTTGCTCCACTGCGCTCCCTACAGATCTGGTCAATGGGATTTTTTCAATCGAGAAGATCTGTAGGGGGCGCAGTGGAGTATTTAAAAAAAACATTCCTTCCTTTTCTTTTTTTTTATGGCCAAAAAGTGTATTTTTTTAATTATTTACTAGAGACGAGAGGCTGCGCTACTGGGGGCTGTTCAGGCAAACTGCTCAAAAAGTAACATAGCGTTATAAGGATTACTCCTTCTAACGCTATGGACCAGAGCTAAAATTCCATGCATCATCATGCCATAATGTAACTGTATAGCAATGACAACTCGAGTGCCGCTGCTTGAGGGGGGGGGGGGAATAAACCAGTCAAATAATAATAAGACTACAAAACGTGCTTGGAAAATGACAGGAGTGTGAGTGAAACAAAACGCCATTTCTGGAACGCCAAACACTCTTTTAAACGCAAAACACTGGGGAAAGTTAATAGCATTCATTTATAGACACTTACCCGGAGCCTCATGCAGTGACCTGCTGCTTCTCTGTCTTCTCCCTGAATGACTGTCTGCTCTCTCTCTCTCTCTGCTCTCTGGTCTGCTCGCTCTGCCACACCGCTGCTGTATGTCCGCTGAAGGCTGCTTCCTACAGTTGTTGCGCCTGCGTCGCTCGTGATGATGATGATGGCGATGATGATGATTCATATTTCTGATGGAGAGGGTCTACCTCCTCCTCCTCATTCCTGTGAAAAATGTTCAAGTCCATGAAATGTTGTTTGTTTCTCTAAGGGACCAGTCGAAATTTACATAAGGGGGGGTATGGAGGAAAATAGGGGAGGGTCATGCCTTTCTAATTTTGGTCCAAGGGAGGGTCAGCTAATTTTACTTTGAATCCAAGGGAGGGTCATGCAATTTTGAATTGATAAAATAGTCCGTTTTTTATATACCTTTTTAGTACAGCAGAACAGTGGTCAATGACCCCTCTCCATTTCAAAGGATACAAAGAATTCAAATCAAGTAACACCTTGTCTATTTAGAATCAATGACGGTCGTTAACAAGCCATCAACGCACAGCGAGTGTGAACGACCCAGTCAAATCTATTCAGCGTCTTAACGATGGTGGTTGAACAATTAAGCAAAACTTCAACAGGCGTTATTGGAGAGATGCATTATAAATAGGCCTACTATAACTGGATATTCATAATCATTTGAAGTAATTCTGTGCATGTGATTAATGTGGATCTATATGGACAGTTGTGTATAGATGCCTAGCTCCACAAGTAAAACCAGAAGCATCAGGCCATAATTGATAGCCTAATTTGTTTTATGTAGGCAACAGTGTAGTTGTAGTCACTGTAGTTGATAATTAAAAGGGCAGAGTGACAAAAGTTTTAAACTACTGGTTACCAAATATTCAACTTTCTTCAATCTGACCAGGATTCAATGGGTTTCCCACATGTAAGATGAGAACACTATCCATTCTGCTACCACTACTACAGATACACTGTGCATTTAACAAGACTGACTACACTACAGCAATGTTCTAATCAATGTGGAAAGCAAAACATTGGACATATCAGTTTTAAATGTCATGTTGTATTTGATGGGGAGGGTTAGGGGTGTCAAGAATTTCACAATACGATACATGATGTTGGGCATGGTATCGATATGATATATTATTAATGTTCTTTTCTCATGTATCATCAACATTGGCCATCATCTTATAAATAACGTTATAAAGCAAGTTAGAAACAATTACAAAGTGCTTTGTACACACAAATAAATACATTTGTGCAAGCTTAATGGAGAAGTGAAGTTCTCACTAACTATAAACCCATTGTTTCAGAGGACAGATAGACACTAATATAACAAATATAATATAATATAAGACTGCATAACTATAAATTCCACAAACCTCATATTTTTGTCATCTGGACTTTACCAACCAAGTGCAGCGTAGTTATTTCCAACAGCTAAAAAACATCTATAATACCAGATACAGTATAATACAATCTTAGATTAGATGTAGGCCTATTTGAGAGTGCAGATGCATGTCACATTAACGAGCGTCAACGAGCATCAGCTGACACACAACACCTCCCCTCTGCAGTGCTTTAAACTGAAAGTGACTGACTGGAGTCTGTTTCATTTCTCTCCAAAATACCTTGAATATGATGGAGGACATGATTAATAATTACTATGATTATGATAAGCTTTACATTTCATATCATACAGTAAAAACTCCTAACTTTCACCGGCAAAAAAAAAGAAAGTGTTTTTTTTTGTATTAAAAAAACAATTAAAAAAATATTACGATACAGTATGACATCATGACAATACCTATCATCACATTTTAATACCACGATAGGCTATATCGTGACACAATATATCGTGACACTTCTAGGCGGGGAGGGTTACTCTTTTTTTTGTAATCACTTGGGGAGGGTCATTGATTTTTTTTTTTGTCAAAGGGAGGGTCATGGCATTTTAGATCAGGGCACATACATTTCCTCCATGCCCCCCCTTATGTAAATTTCGACTGGTCCCTAAGCATGTCCATAAGGACCATAATCCTCCTCCTAAACATAAACACAAAAGACATCGACTGTAAACACGTGGTATAATAACTGTAAATTCAGGGTTTGTCATTAAAGAATGGAGGGAGCGTGTGTAAGTATTATAACTATTTCCTGTGTAAAACAAAAAGAAGATTACGGGCAAAACACGAATCATTAATTTCCATACAATTTCCATTTTCCCCCTTTTTTTTTTAAACCGTGGAATAAACACAGGCAACAAAATGCCTTAATTATTATATAGGCCTAGGCTAGCCCTGGTTCAGAGCGTTACGCTCTGAACCAGGGCTAGGCCTAGGCCTATACTGCAAATTATTATCAAAAACTAAACAAAAAACCTTCAAACGTGTTTTCAGAGCATTTCCACATTCACACTTGGGCTTTAACAATCTTTTTGTTATTATTATTATGTATTTATTTGTTTGTTTGTTTGTTTATGTATTCATGTATTTATTTCCCCCTCCCATTAGGCGTTTCTACATGGGGGGGTTAGATTAATGTTAAATTGAGAAAAAATAATAGAACACTAGATGGCACTGCTGGCAAACAATACTGAAGCCTGAGCTCCAAGTCTAAGAATGAATGGACTTAAATCATGGCTTAGAAGCTGTCAGACATACATATATTTGAGGCATAAAGGGGGCATTAGCTTTCTGAGCATTAAAACGGGGCACAAAAGAAATCCGCCCATAGCATTATTTGTCCCAGCATCCTCCTCGCGTATAGATATTGCTTATATCCCCCCAGATATACCCTGGGGGGGTTACAGGTATAGGCAGAGGATGGGACAGTATGTGGTTAGGGTTAGGGGTGCAGAGGGGGTTATGGGGGGCTTAGGTAGGCAGAGGATGGTATGCGGTAGGGTTAGGGGTGCAGAGGGGGTTATGGGGGGGGGCTTAGGTAGGCAGAGGATGGTATGTGGTTAGGGTTAGGGTCATAGGTTCAGGATTTGTAGTGCGCCCCTCTTCCAGTTATTACACTGGCCCGGGGCACACAGAAGGAGAAAAGAAAGAGACAAGAGGAAAAACAAAGGACAAGACAAAGAAGACTAGGACAACAAGCACTCGGTCACACTAAGCATGTTTTTAGAAGTCCCTATAGGGTGGGGGCAGCTTTGATCTTCAAAGGGAGTTTGTTCCACAACTTCGGTGCCAACACAGCAAAGGTACACCCGTCCTTATACTGTGCTATACCAAGGAGTCTTCGTCTACAGTGTAGGGGGGCTTATGGGGGCTTACAGGTAGGAAGGGGCCAAACGCCTGAGGAAGGGTACTTTTTTTCTAGTTAATTCAATACATGTTATTGGCAAAAGTCAAAACGCTTATAGGAGTACTAAGTTGAAACATTAGATACATTTTGATGTTATAGTAGAAAGAGTAAAATTGTGTACGTTTAATTCCACGTGAAAGTATAAAAATGATTTTGACCCACAGGTTGAGAACCACTGCCATACCAGACAGTGATATATATAGTCCCTGTCAGGATGCTCTGGGGACTGGGGGGAGCAGAGTAAAAGGATGCTGCGTTCACACGGGCCAGATACAAAGATACATGCTACTTGCTACCATTCATTTTCAATGGAAGCCAGTGGCGACATGAAGATACAAAGCAACAGCCGACGTTTAATTGTAGCTGCTACGAAAGATACAAAGATACAATGACCATGTTGAGCAACACAGATACAAAACAACAGAGCAACAAATATGCTGTGCATCTGTGTATCTTTGTATCTGCCCGACTGTGAACGCAGCATGAGTCATGAGACCTTGAATTTCCTTAGCTAAGGAGATACAGGTGTGGTCTATTATTCTATATGTTGCTGATATGCCATAATGGAAACTCCCCAGGGCTTTTGTTTTGTGTTATCCTTTTAGCCAGTATTCAATCAATCAAACCAAAAGTCCAGGTCAGGCCCTTGTTGGTGATGTGCACACTGATGTACTTGAAGCTTCTCACCCTTATCCTTATCCTTACCCATTCCTCAAGAGGAGCGTAGAGGAATACAAGAAGACTCACTCCAAAACCAACTCACCCCAACTCAAAAAGGAAAACTCACCCCGGAGCTAGGAACACTCACCCCGGGGGGTGGGTAAACTCACCCCAGGACCTGAGAAAACTCACTCCGGAACACTCACCCCGGGGGTAGGAAAACTCACCCCGGGGGTAGGAAAACTCACCCCAGAAAAACTCAATGGTGTAAAGTACAGTGAGTTTTTGTTTTGTGGGTGGGTTTAACTTTTCCCCTCTACACCAAGTCTGTATGTTTAAAAAAGGCACATCTACCGGCTTGTGAGCTTTCCTTTTTTCACAGAATGCTTTCATAATGAGACTTTCTTTGAAGGTATAGAATTACCAAATTATGTCGTTCAATGATATTTTTGTGTTTAAAATATTGTCATCATTGTCCATGTAGACAGGAGGCAAGATTATATTGATTTCAGCAGAAAAGCCCAAAACTTGTAGAAACACTGCTCTAAATATCAGGTTTACACATAAGCTACACGTTGCTGTTCACCATAACACAACACAAGAGGTCAAATGTAGGAATAGATCAGTTTATTTGACAAAAGAGGCAGTGTAAAACAACAGGTCAGAACACAGTTACTACGACATAACTGCATAGAAGAAAATGGCCAAAAGTGCCTATCTGAGCTGTTAAAATAATAGAGGAAAAAAAGCTTGTCAAAAATAGTAAAAAAGTTGCAGTGTGATTATAAACACATTGGAATGTTCACTTTTCTGATGAAATCTACCTTGTATTTAAAGCACTTTAATTAGCTAAATATAATTGAACAACATAATTTGGTAATTCTATACCTTCAAAGAAAGATTTTTTCTTTTTTCTTTTTTTTTAAAACCATTTTTCACCATCACATTATGAAAGCATTCTGTGAAAATGGAAAGCTCACAAAGTTAAAAACCATTGGGGTGAGTTTTCCACAAAGTTAAAAACCATTGGGGTGAGTTTTCCGGAGTGAGTTTTCTCAGGTCCTGGGGTGAGTTTTCCTACCCCCGAAAATCTTGGGGGTGAGTTTTCCTACCCTGTGGGGTGAGTTTTCCGGAGTGAGTTTTCCTAGCAATGGGGTGAGTTGGTTTTGGAGTGAGTCTTCTTGATACCGCGTAGAGCAGTGGTTCTCAAACCTTTTCATGTCAAGGACCCCTAAATGGATGTGTATTTCTTTGGCAACAGACCCCTACCCGAAAAGATTTTGTGCCAAGGACCCCCGTACAAGATTTGTGGTGTTAAAAATGTCAAAAATATTCATACTTTTTCCAAGAATGTCAAGTCCCCGGACCCCACTTTGACAACCCCTGTATTAGACCACAGACCATCATAGCCACCCTGCTGACCTATATCAAATGTTGGACAATAGGTCCTTTATACTCAATTAATATTTCAATGAATTGAGTACAAAGGACCCCAATGGAAACAAGTCATAGGCTTTCTTGGGTTTAAAATCCTTTTAGCAGACCTTGTATTGAACTGCACTTTCCTGTGCTTTTTTTTTGCAGACTGCTAATAAAGTATTCAATCAATCAATCAAAATGGTCATCAAAACTAACTGTTTCCAACTTGAATTCATAGACATTTTATGAGAACAATACTGCAGATAAACATGTTCTACTTTAATGCCTCAAAAAGTAGTCTTGCCCCCAAAAAAAGCATTTCTGAATTGTAACAAGGGGTAAAAGCAATTACCCCTTGTTACAATTGCCCCTTGCCACCATGTTGCTACAATGTCAGAAGAGCAAAACTAAAGTAACCTTTACTCTTATGTTCTACTGGTAGCTACACAAGAAAAAATGTGACCTTGAATATTGCAGGGTTCAAACCAAGGTCAGCCAGTTTGCTAGAACTTGAGGGTTAGCTAATAAAGTAATCTGTATTGTTTTCATTATTGTTATTGTGTACATTACCACATATTAAGAGTTCTACAGTACTACTTGAAAATAGCCGATCTACAAGATCACAGCGCTTCGCTTTGCAATACTTTCAGTACTTCTTCCACCACTGGTGCTACTGCTTTTTCATTATAATATAAAAACTGTAATTATTATAAGTCAATGTTGCTTACTCTTAATTTGAAGTCCACCGACCGGTAGTTACATGCTTACTAAGGTGGTACTCGATAAGATGATGACGGCACAGGATAGGATAGGCCAATCACTAGCCCTGATACATGACTGCCATATATTATATGACAGTCATGGATGATCTTCAACATAGTGTTTGCACTTTCTCCTTGTTTGACCCGCACATCTACATAAACGTTCATATTTCAAATATAAAGTGCTAACCTTATGGCCACAAATGTTACAATTATGTTCGGGTCCTCAAAAGTAGCCTTATCTTCCGTATTGTTCAATAAAAAAACATTTTAATCCGATTGGTGGCCATTCTTTTGTACTTTCACCATAGGCTTTCAACTACGCGACCCTATCGGTTGGGAGGTGTATTGCACTCTGATACATTATAACTCTATACAAAAATAGCCACCAGTCGGATTAAAATACTTTGTATCGAATGATAAGGAAAATACGGGTACTTCTGAGAACCCGTACATAATTGTAACATCCGTGGCCACAAGGTCAGCTCTTTATATTTGAAATGTGAACTTTTATGTAGATGTACGGGCCAAAAAGGGAGACAACGCAAACACCAGGTTAAAGTTCATCCATGACTCTCATGACGAGATGACCGTCTTGGACGGATAGGCCAATCACTCAACAAGTCTACAGAGGGGGAGGTCAGTCAGTCTGCTAGTGCTAACAACACAGCAGGCGTACATTGAACAACAACAATAATAACACAAGAAGAGAAGAGGATAGAGAAGAGAAGTGCGGAGATATAAACACCATAAAACAGCTGAGACATGGATTCTGCTGCCTCTCCGGTAAAACGATCTATAAACTGATACTGATAGCTTACACTGTAGCTACTGTTTGTTGTTGTCCTCCACACACCACTAGCTAACTGTTAGCTAAGTTAGCCAACTTTAGTTGTCATGCTAACACTGTCTACATACTGGACGTAGACATTATTTGGACATAATTGGTTAGCCGACGCTAAGCTAAGTGAGAAACAGCTTAGATTATTTTAGTAGCCTTAGATCAAGACTCGTAGATGTATTACATTTTTTTTATCGAGTCTTGACTTTTACTTTCGTATCTACGAGTCATAGCTACCACCCCCCCCAGTTTGCCCTGAAATTTCACCAGTAAAGCCCGTATATCTCCAAATATGTACAAATGCAAATATAAGGTGCTTACCCGCTTGCCCCAAAGGTTAACTAGGTGTCCGGAGTATTTGTGCAATGTATTAGTCCATATCTTTCAATAAAGAAGTGTTTTAATCCCGTCTGTAGCCGATTCTATCCGAAGTTCCCAATGTGCGGTAGTGACGGAGCGTATCCGGTGAAAACCGGAATTACTCTCAATGTAAACGGGAAGTAAACGAAGGGGGGGATGGCGTTCGGCCACAGACGGGATTAAAACCCTTATTTATTGAAAAATATGGACTAATACATTGAACAAATACTCCGGACACCGAGTTAACATTTGGGGCAAGCACTTTATATTTTGCATTTGTACATTGTACGAGAAATACGGGCTTTACTGGTCGCTAAGACTCTCGAAGATATAAAAATGTCAAAATTGATAAAATAATCTACGATAGTCTTGATCTAAGGCTAGCTTACACTATTTTAGATGCCATATAACTTTCACAGAAGAATGAAAGTGTTTTTCCATGGTTTCCCATGGAGGTATTTGTTAACTTGGGCTAGTTTTAATGCTACACAACACATAACAACACAACACACACACACACACACACACACACACACACACACACACACACACACACACACACACACACACACACACACACACACACACACACACAGCTCTCTGGCTGCAATAACATCTGCTGTTATTGACATTGTTTTAGTTCTAATTTTAATGCTAACCACACACACACACACACACACACACAGCTCCCTGGCTGCTAACCATCTGCTGACAATGAAAGACAAAAGAGTCGCTACTGATTTTCATACTAATAATATTTTAAGGCAACAACAGTGTAAGAAATGGTTTGAAATGGAGAGCATTTCACTCAGTAACTGAGATCAGTTTGTCCTCTGGCAGGCAGAAAGGGGTCATCATCACAAACCATGTGTATAATGAGTTTCATTGTTCATATTTATGATGATTTGCATTTTGAGATAAAAAAGGCCTGTTTTTATTAAGTATTTATTTGAATACTTAATAAAGTATTCAAAGCCTACAGTAGCCGCCTCTGTAACTCGTCCTTTTATTGATTAACTTGCAGTGAAAGCCAGCTGACTCACTGACTGATCCAAAAATAAATGGCACAATTGGAAAACACTTACCTACTTTGTCTAAGGAAGCAGATTGTTAAATGACCTGGATCAGTGGTTCTCAATGTGTGGGCTAAATTATTGATAGTTTAGGAACAATGAATGGGCCCTTACAGGTCTGTGACTCTGAGAGTGTACATGGACCCTAGCCCTAATGGCTGTGATATATTATTACATACATTTCATATGTATCTGGAATACATGAAATGTATGTAATATCACAGCCATGCTACATAGGGTTGGGATCCTTTAGGATTTTAACGATTCCTGTTCCTTAAAAAGATCCCTGGCTATTAAGCCAAATATGCCTTAATACATCGTAATTGCCCTCTATAACTAACATTTAAAATTAAAAACACCTTAAATATTTTAGAAATAGTTCATGTCTCACTGAAGGGGACGACAACACCCGTCTCAGGTTGATGATGTCATTTGTCCATGTGTGGTCCAGCCCTATGGAATGTATGGAACTATAGGTGCGGGTCGCTACGCGACCCTTCCGTCTAGTCGCTGGCGCGAGGCTCTCGTGTAGTAGGCTGTAGACGTTTCGACACGCAAACCAAAAGCGAGAGCAACAGCAGTGTTTGTTTCGAGAGTCGAGACGCAAACCGAAAGCGAAAGCAAACTGAGAGACGGACACATTTCAATGTCCGCCGCTTCGTTTTCGCTCGGCTCTGGTCGGCTGCACCCGGCTCGGTAGGACCCGTATGAACAACTGTGCTGAACGACAGGCAGGCAGACACACGGCCGGCCGGCGAAGGAACAGCCACGCATGCGCGCCACTCCCAAATGTAATATAGGATGCATGTGCTAATAAAACATATTTAAAATATTGTTTTTATGCTCATATCAACCGTAGGAAGTATTAAGTTGTTTTTATTTGGACAACTTAATACTAATAACGTTCCATAGGGCTCGCCGCTGGACCACACATGGACAAATGACATCATCAACTTGTGATGGTCGTTGTCCCCCTTGGAACGGATTCCTGTTCCATCAATGCTGGATCTGGTTCCCCCGGTTCCAGATCCCAACCCTAGGGCAACATGGACCCTTGCAAGAGTTATGGGGGTGACCCTTCCGTGGCCAAATATATGAAATTGGGGGGGGGTCCTTGAAATAAAAACGTTTGTGAACCACTGACCTGGATGATGTGGTATTGGGTTGTTGTTGCAGACGATTGGAGAGCTGTTCCGCACCCTGACGGAGATGGGCTTCACTGAGCAGCAGATCCAGGCAGCTGTTCAGGCGGGCCATTTCTCTGTCCCAGCTGCAGCAGAGTGGTGAGTTAGTTAGTTGTCTTATTTATCTAAATCCTTTGCTCAGAGAAGGCAGTTATCTGTCTGTCATCAGACTGTTTTCATAATGTCACCCGTTCATCTATCTATTCACACAGGCTCTTGCAAGACCAGAATGTGCGGCACAGATTGATGAAGCAGCCCGCTCAGCCCAGTGAGACGGCGTTCGCTGCGTTCAACCCTCCCAAAGAGTCACATGCAGGGTCTTCTGATAATCAAGGTATAACCCATTCAGACCTCAGGCCCATTCTACAAAACGCAGTAGTTCTCACACTTTCAAGATTAAAAAAACAATTTTCAAAAATAACAGATGTACAAGCTCACAGCGCGTCACTTCGTGCCACGCTGAGAGCTTGTGCATCTGCTATTTTTGAATAGCCAACGCAAAAATCTAAAATGACACGGATGCTTTCCCGGTTTTAACGGGATAACTGAGCTATTATACCATTGTTTGGATAGGTTATGCTAAATATGGAGCAATTTGGTCTTTGCCTGTGGCCGAGTTTGTATTCATTGTAGCTCCTGATAAGCAAAATTGTAGGCCATGTGGAAGTTGATGTCTATTTCCTACTTTCTAAGAACCATTAAATATAATTACATAATTATGTAATTACAATAGTATTATCGCAACATGGTCTTAAAGCTACAATCCGTAGGTTTCATCATGTCCTCTCCCGGCGGGAGAGAGAGAAGGTTTTATTAAGTCCCGGATTGTAGCTTTAATTATTTGCAATGGATATTTTAGGACATTGGATCTCAAAGTGGGGTCCCAGGCATCCTTTGGGGGGGGGGGGGCTCCTTTGGGGTGGGGCTCCTTTGGGGTGGGGGGGCTCTATCGAAAATGTTTGGAAAACTTTTAGTTACATAAATCTTCTCTTCAGATGGGTTTCCGCCGGCCATATACGGTACATACCAATGTGGGTGCTTTACATGAAGAAATTCATCTTTCTAAAGCTTATCAATATGTCAGTGTTGACTAAATGTCGTTTGGATTCTGCATTTTTCCACAGCATGCCCGTCTTTGGCCCTGAACTTGCCGCAGCAGTCGTCCACCACGTCCACAGAGCCACCGCCTGTAGAGTCCAGGATCAAACAGGACAAGAGTGACTTCCAGGAGCAGCAGAGACACCGTGTGGCTCAGGAGGCCAAGGCAGAGAGGAGACAGAAGAAACAGGTCTGAAGACTCACTCCCAATCTTCCGCCATAATCTCAAGACTCACCCGTCTCCACTTGAGCCCGTAGCACTTGCCGTAGCACTTGCCCTAGCCTTGACGACCTTGCAGGATTATGCAAAGGCGAAAATGTAATTTAGATAGCATGTTATGTAGACAGATGCCAGGTTCATTTGTAGACCTGGCATCCTATAGTGTGTATAGTTTCAATGTACAGATAATTATTTTGATATTCTACTGTTAATACTGATGATAGGTTCTTGGTTTACCTATGATCCTAGATTACAATTTCAATGCATTTGATGTATTATCTCGTGTTTACCTTGCTTACTGTAAATCACTCTGAGCGTCTGCTAAATGTCTAAATTGTAAATTGAAGTGCAGTTAAGAAAAGGCTCAAATAATCAACAACAAGCACTCTCTGCATTTACTCTGACAAAACCCTTTAAACTTCCATCTTTAAGCATACACACAGAAGCAAAGTAGATTCTTCAAGTCTTAGTTGCAAGGCTCTTAGATGGTAGTAGTGTCTCTCTCCATTCAAACATTGAATAACTCATCTTTCCGTGTTTCTTCTGGTCTTAACCAGGAGCGTGAATTGGTGCTGAAGCGGATTGCTGAGGACCGAAAGAGCTTGCAGAGGAAGACCCAGACCAGTGCGACTGCTGAGAGTGAGACTTCTCCTTCCAGTGACCAAGGCCAGAGGCTAGGGGGGAAGGTTCAGACAAACGAGGATAACAACTGTATACTCATGGTGAGGCTATTCAATCTCAACTTCGCTCTGTGTGTGTGTGTGTGTGTGTGTGTGTGTGTGTGTGTGTGTGTGTGTGTGTGTGTGTGTGTGTGTGTGTGTGTGTGTGTGTGTGTGTGTGTGTGTGTGTGTGTGTGTGTGTGTGTGTGTGTGTGTGTGTGTGTGTGTGTGTGGGGACAAATTCTAAGCAGGAACAGAGGGTTTGGATTTTGATTGATTTATTGAATACTTTATCAGTCAGAAATGTAAACAGCACGTGGTACAGTCAGACATTAAGGCTAAAAGGATAACACAAACAAGTCCTGGGTACTTCTTTCCATTGTGGTCCTATGTATTCAATTCATCAACATAGCTTAACAGAAAATAACACAATAATGCATGTCATCAACAAATACAAAACACATTATGTTACAAAGGAGAAAAAGGAGAAACGGCAGCAGTGAATGTCACCTCCTTTCTGTGGAGAATTAGCATTTACCTCCCCTTGTGGTCTCCTGGTAGATGATTTTTCAGGCCAGTTTTGAAAGAAACCAGTGATTCAGTGATTCACATCTTTTAATGGATTTCACTTTGTGTCGGTGCATTCCTGCAGATTCGTCTGCCCTCCGGAGAGTCCATGCGCGAGCGTTTCCCGGCCGACGCCCCCCTGCGCAACGTGGTGGAGCACATCGCCGGGCGCCACCCGTCCCTGCACTCCTTCTCCCTGCTGCAGGGCTTCCCGCGGAAGCGCTTCGGCGAGGCGGAGCTGGCCTGCTCCCTGCGCTCCCTGGGCCTCACGCCCAGCGCCGCCCTCTGCATCCAGACCACCCCTCCAGAGACGCCCCAGGACCACCCCCCACCACCACCCAGCCCGGCGGTAACACAACAACTCCCAGCTGAGTCCCAGGAGGACCAGACGCTGTGTGCCGTTCCTCCAACTCCACCACCACCACAGCCACAGCCACAGGTCCCCGTTCAGGATGAGGCCGGGGTGGATGTGCGCGGTCAGCCCCCGCCCCTACCCCAGCAACTGTGGGAAGAGGCGGTGGGCTACGCAGGGATCCCCGGTGTGGTTCCCCCGCTGTCTGTGGCTGGACGCTCTCACTTCTGGGGTAAGATTTACAGCAACATATCAGAATTCAACTTTTTCTTTAACCCATTAAGACCTGGAACGCATCTGTGTCATTTTTTGATTTGAGCTAAAAAGCATTATTTTACACTTTGGCTATTCAAAAATAGCATATATACAAGCTCATAGCGCGGCACCGAGTGCCGCGCTATGAGCTTGTAGATCTGCTATTTTTTTTAAATCATGAAAATGTGTGCAAATCTTTATATATATATTTTTAAAGCGAACATTTGTAACTCAAATCTTTGCTTCTGGGGGGTCCCCGGAACAACATATTTTGAGATGGGGGTCCGCGGCCAAATACATATCATTTTGGGGGTCCTTGACATGAAAAGAACCACTGCCACCATAGTAACATACGTTTTTCCAAAAAAAGGATTTAGGAGACATTTTGTAGAATCGGCCTCAGGTCTTAATGGGTTAAATGGTGTGGCTGAAAGGCCATGTCTCCTAGGACAGGGTTTGTCTGTATTTCTGTGTGTATGTATGTACTGTACGTCTGTTCTCTCAAACGTTAGACCAATCACAGCTGTTGCCGCTACATGCATGACATCATGAAAAGGAACCACCAGCGATAAATGCCTAAACAACAGTGAAATGCCTGGTGAAGTGAAACTCATGAAAGTTCAATCATAGTTGAAAATCTATACAAAAATCATTTGTTTTGACGAACAGGGTGTAGAACAGGCAATTGGTATTGATGACATTGGTACACCAGTAGCATACTGACAACAGGACTTCACATTCAGTACAGGCATACAATTCTCTGCAATACAATAAATAGACAGACTATACACATAATTTCACATAAATACGTCCAGAAGGACGCCATCACAACAAGCAGTGTGATGGCTGGCTTTAATAAGCCAACCTCCACTACAGTGGAGATAGTGGAGGTCTTTTTTACTGAATGTCATAAATGTATTTTCTTGTTTTCTCTCACAAAAGACAGTCCGATATTTTGTTATATACATTTGAAGAGTATATTTTCATAGAGTAGTATAGTTTGAAGCACGGAAGTCAGCGGGTAATTATTTTTGATTGATTGAATACTTTATTTAGAAGTTTGCAGAAAGAAAGCACATGAAAGTACAGTTTAAATACAAGGTCAACTAAATAGGATTGAAAAGCCCATGAAAGCCTAATGCTTGTTTCAAATGGGGTCCCCATGTACTCCATTCATTTAACTCATTCACTGCCACTGACGTAAAAAACGTAATTTGTCCCGTTTACCAATCCTGCCACTGACGTAAAAAACGTAATTTTTTTTTTTTTTTTTTTTTTTTTTTTTTTTTTTTTTTTTCAAATTTGACCCAAAGACCAAGGAGATATGATTGTTTAAAGATCTACACTCCCATCCACTTCCTTGTTAACTTAAAACTTAAAAATTCTGTATCTCGGCTCCTGAGTACTTTTTTTTTTAAATGAAAAATCTCTGGCAGTGGGCAAACGCGGCCAGCAATAATTGTGGCAGTGAATGAGTTAATTACGGATAAAAGGGGTGGGAGTTTATAAGTTCTACTTCATCTAACTCCTTTTCAAATACTGTATGTTTATTTTTTTCCCCCTTGATATTCAGTTTTAAGTGTTTTTCTATGTGATTTCGATGAACGTGCAAATCCCCCCCCCCCCCTGTTTTTATTATCATATTCGAAATAAACATGACTAAACTAAGTATATTAGCTGTGCTACTAGGAGGCTGTTTGACTGTAATCAATCACTCAGCAGCAATGTGAGAGGCTGAGATTTCCAGATAGATAGAGCTAAGTGGTTGGCTGGGCCGTCTGCTAAAACACATTCCTCATGCTGTTGCTGCTATGCAGGGCGGGGTCATAAACTGGCTCCCGCAGACGCAGGGGAGGCGGCCAGCGAGGATGACGAGGAGGAGGATGAGGATGTCGCTGATCGCGAGGAGGAGGAGGGGCTGGAGGCAGAGGGCGAGCCGCCTCACATGCTCGAAGGTACGGTACTGCCTCTCTGTGCTTTGTGATTGGAGTTGTACCTTGATCCCTCCCCTCCTTAGGGGCGGGAAAATTGACGATTAATTGTCATACAAATTCAAAAATGGAACATATGAATATGAATGAAACATTTATTTCTGTTTGGCCTTTTAGGCTTTCATAATCAAAAATTGCACAGGGAAGATACGACAAATAACTTGCATATTATACAAAGAAATTGCTGACATATTTAATCATTTTATACTTTCCAAAAAAAATAAAAAAAAGAGTTGGAAATAGCTGATCTACAAGCTTACAACGCGTCATGAAGTGATTGCGATTTGGCGATTATGTAATATTTGTGATAGGCCGAGTTGTCCCATGCTCCCTCCCCTCCTTCTCACTTCACTCGCTCCACTTCTGTCTGTCTGTCTGTCTGTCTGTCTCTCTGTCTCTGTCTCTGTCTCTTCCACACAACTCTTGGTTCCATGTGTCTCTGAGTCAGGTTTTTTTCTTTCTTTGTCTTTTTGTATCCTGGCAGAACTTTCTGTTCTCACTGGTGAGAGAAACTGAAAACCCTGACCTGTAACTCACTGCTTTGAGAGTAACTTAAGAAATCGTTTGCTGTCGGGACAGAAACCTCTTATCTCCCTATTTTAACTTTTTGTGTTACTTTTCCCCCCCGTAAATTATCTTGTAGATCTGCTAATTTTGAAAATTCATGAACATTTGTGCAAATCTTTCAATTTACGTATTTTTAAAGCAAACATTTATACCTCAAATCTTTTCTTCTGGGGGGTCCCTGGAACAAAATATTTTCAGATGGGGTCGGAAAAATTCACTCCAAATTCACTCCAAAATTCAAATAATTTGGATGGTCCTTGACATGAAAAAGTTTGAGAACCACTGATATAGTAGTAACATACGTTTTTCCAAAAAAAAACTAGGATTTAGAAGACATTTTGTAGAATCGGAACCTCAGGCCTTAATGGGTTAAATTAAATGTCTTTCCCAGAGTAAATAGACCAGGACCTCTAGGAGGTGAAATGGTGGCCTTCTGATTACCAGGCAGCCTCTCTTACCCACTATGCTTATATATACTATGCTAATGTACTTAATAAGTAACCATGATGGGCTTATATATTAAGCAGACAGCTGCTGTACAGAAAGCGATTGACTCCCACCATCTGAACAAAGAACACTAACCTTTTAATGTACCAGTAATGTGTGTCACATGGTCAACTTACTGTGAGTAACTAGCTTCACACTGGGATTACTATGTCTGTCCTACATATCGTCACTGTCAGGTGGGAACCTCATATGTTCAAAACCATTCCTTATTATCTTACAATAAATGCACAACATCTCTGTATGTATATATGTATGTATGATGTATGTACGTATGTACATCTGTAGTTCGACTTCAGACTCGGCGGGCGTCACAGATGACCCGAGGGAGTTTACAATCCCGGCGTCGAGTCGGTCACAGCTTTCGAGCTTGTGGATCTGCTACTTTTGATGCTTTTGTGTGACACTGTAGTATGATCAAGTAGGGCGTTAATTCACGAAAAAACACGAAACATTAGAATATGGAGATTTCTGGTTTCTGTCCGACAGCAACTATATGCTTGGAGACTACAAACGTTGTGGGTTGAAAGTTTTGACAATGAGTCTTTTATGTTTTAACGTACACGCATATTGTCATCACTAATATGGAAACTGTTGCAGGAATGCCGAGGCTTCCCTTCTTCCCGGATAACAGGGTTCGAGGAGGATTTGAGCCAAGACACCACTGGCCAGAGCAAGGAAACCGCCTCCGGTAGGTGACGAGGGGTTTTCACGGGATTCACGGCTGACAGAAATATAACAACAGAGTAATGCTATACTCTGACTGTGCAGTATAATTCTGTAAATGATCTTTATAGCATTAATGTTATCAAGCACTCGGGTGGCACAGTGCTAAAGTCCGGAGGTTGTGGGTTCGAATCCACCATGTTGCATCCGGCTTTGTCGAGCGTCTACGTGAACACAATTGGCCCGTGTTCGGGGGAGGGAAGCTGGGCGGGAAAGGTAATATCACTGCATGTATTCCTACGGACTGGGGCGGCACCTGTCAGCAGGGAGTGTTGGGCAGGAGGAGTAGGACGAAGGCTCTACGTCCTCCCGGTGGTGGCTCCTCCTACTAGCAGGTGTCAATAGGATACAACAGCAGTGACAACACTCACAAAATTTGAATGGGGAGGAATCAATTAGCAAAAAACGACTAAACTGGGGAGAAAAGGGTCTTTTGGCAATTAAAGATGTATTTGTAGGATTTTCTTCCATAATGTACTGTTTTGAAATTAGTTACAAGCAACAACAAAAAAACACAAAAAATTACTTAAAAGGGATTGAACCTGTTATCTTTTAGACACTAAATGGTCAATCTAACAATTAGATCACCCTACACCTCCTCTTCTCTGTGTGTCAGGGGGGAGGCACCACCGGTGGAGGACCACCCTGCAGAGCGGGATAACTCTGGCGGTCGGGCGGCTGCGGGCCTGGCGGCGGTGGAGCGTCTTCAGAGAGCAGCAGAACACCAGGACGACCCTCAGAACGCCCAGGGACACCCGTCACCTCCCAAGAGACCCTTCAGAACGCCCAGCATCCCCTCCCTGTGTGTCCTCTCTACCCGGGCCACTGTCCAGCTCATGACAGGTCAGAGACCAGACCACACACAAAACACTAAAATGATTATGACATTTATTTCTTATTTATGGATATAGAGGTTAGACTTAATGCTCTTCGATGACAAATATTCCTGAAAAATGGGGAGACGGGTGAGAGACAAGTGCGTATATCCAAAGTATCAAAACAGCATTTTCTGTTCCCCTCAATAAAAAATAAATATATATATAAAGTATTTGATACAGGCTCGGACGGCTGGCGTAGCGGTCCGGGCCGGGCACCGTGACAGCGTGTCACAGGTTAGAATCCCGTTCCCGACGACCTTTGCTGCGTTTCACTCCCCCATCTCTCTCTCTCTCCCCATTTCCTGTCAGTCTACTGTATTCTATCAAATATAGGCAGAAAAGAAAAAAAAAACTATTTGATGCTGAGACACCAGGCTCCACCCCTGTATAATTTTGAGGTCCAACAAGAATGAACAAATCATCAAGGGGGACAAAGTGTATGAAATCGTGTTCCACTTCAACCACTCATCATGAGCATTCCTCTCCACTGTCACATAGCTCCCAGCATGCAGTACATCAGCAGTCTGTCGTGTCTGACGCCAGAGCTGGCCGACATCCTGCTCAACCACATGTCTGGCGAGAGGCTGCTGCGTCCGCGCACCCTGGAGCTGTTCTTCGGCTGCCCGCTGCAGAAGTTCATCCTCAACTGCTACCCGTACTCCACCAATGAACTGCTGCGGCAGCTCCGGGCCTTCACTGCTCTGAAGCACCTGAGCCTGGTCAACTCGCCTCTCATCACTGGTATGTATATACATTCACGCATTAAGTCTATTCAAATTCACATTCTAATTATTAACAATTTTGAGTGACCTAGATGTAGAGCCGGGCATTGTTTAATTCTCCAATGTCATATATTCTATTAAACAAAATGATATTTATACAGGGCTCTCACTGTCATTAAATTCCTGGAAATATTTTGAAATTAGAAAAACAGTTTTCCAGGCCTGGAAAAGGTTTGGAATTAATCAAATGTTTTGGAAAATGTTTGAATATCGTCAGGTGGAAACCTCATACTGTATGTCCAAAACTGTTATTTTTCAGGATTCAAAGTCTAAAGTAGCAGATCAACAAACTCAAAACGCGTCGCTTCGCGCCACGTTTCGAGCTTGCAGATCTGCTACTTTTGATACTTTTGTGTGACACTGTAGTATGATCAAGTAGGGCGTTAATTTACAAAAAAACAAATATGGAGATAAGAGGTTTCCGACAGCAACAAAAAATATTTTTTTGTCCAACATTACGTGAAACATGGTAAAATGTAGTGCTACGTGATACGTTGTTAGCTTATAGATATGTTCTTTTTGTCACATGACACCTTCGCTCGGGTCTGTCTTGGTCTATTGATAGCACACTGGTTTAAGAGTCTCATTATTGCACTGTATGATTGCTATTGGCCTGGAAATGGGGTAAAATACTTTGGAAAGTTATGGAAAGGTTTTGAAAATTCATTGTTAAAAATGTGTGGAAGGGAACCCTGTTTATATAATATTGCATAATCCTCTTTTTGTTCTCATATCATCCAGACTCTGGCCTGTCAGTCTTGTCAAGTCTGGTCAAACTCCAGTATCTCAACCTGGCCTCCTGCTGCAAACTGACTGACCTCTGTCTTCAGCACATCACAGGTAAAATGTCCTTTTTACTACGTCTACACAGTCTTGCGAGTGAGGCCCAGAGAGTCTGCATAATAAGGGGCTCATGAATAAATTGTATCTATTATGTAAGAACTCCCTCCTCCCCTCTCTCCCCAAGTGCTACGTGCAAGAACACCACAACCCCCAACATAAGCTGTTCTGTGAAACATGGTTTCAGGCTGAAACGTAAGAAAAAAAGAAAAGTCTTATGCACACCTGATCAGCTCAGAGACAGACGGGTGCGTAGGCAGGGATCAGACGTCTAGAATACAATAAAATGACCCGCCCATCGTCTACACAAGGACAACTTTATAAAATGGTAAATGGTGCATTTATATAGCGCGTTTATCCAAAGTGCTTTACATAGATTGCTTTACATGAGTGCTTTACATTCACCTATTCACACACACACACACATTCATACACCGATGGCGGAGGAAACCATGCAAGGCACCAACCTGCTCATCGGGAGCAATTAGGGGTTCAGCGTCTTGCTCAAGGACACTTCGAAACTAACTCTGGGGGAGCCCGGGATCGAACTGGGAACCTTGCGGTTCCATCCGGCCGCTCTACCGGCCACTGCCGTTGTGTTTCGGTCAATTCAGTCATTGCGCGTAGACGGTGTTATTGTATTCTAGACTGAAACATAAGGAAATACAGGCCGCTGGGTGCGCTGCGGACCCGCTAATATAATCAATATAAACGATCTACTTTGAGAACTGATGTCGGGTTACTTTGCAGAGTAGCATGTTCGAAAGGTGTGCATGAATGCAGCCCTGAGTCTGAAGCAGGTTGCTGCCAAAAACAACACACTCGCTGAATCAACCACTGTCTGAGTAAAATAAAGGCTAACGGTAGCTCTCCACCGCACCAACGTTGGCAGCGGTTAAGTGTTGGAAAGTGCCTGTTGCTGAAAATCTGCTGTTGAATGGGGGGTGGGTACACTGTCGCGTCGGGTCGCAAGTTGTAGGGAAGCGTCGAAAACCGGATAGCAGCGGGCTTGTTGTTGAAAAAGACATCAAGCCACAGGCTATTTCGAGCACCATAGTAGCCGTCTGTCGGTTCTCAGGTGCATTCAGCAACTTTTTTTCACACCTTCCAACCGACTGATCTCCTGACTTCATTCGACTGCCAGTCTGTAGTAATCTGTTTGGTGGAGAGCTACTTTACAAGATGGTCTTCTTATTTGAACCATATTATTACCTTTTTTTCTTCCAAGGGCTGAAGAGCTTGTGTTACCTGTCTCTGGACCACACCAAGGTCAGTGATACGGGGATGGTGATGTACCTCCAGTCTGCTCCCTCCTGCCTCACCCAGCTCAGCCTCAACCAGACGGCCGTGACGGAGGCCACCCTGACCGCCCTGTCCCGCTGTACGCCACAGCTACGACTACTCAGCATCAAGCAGACCAAGGTACTGTGTTTCTGTCCCAACATGTACGGTACATTAACTCTGCCATAGTTTCAAGCCACAGCCAGCTATTCCGAGCGTTTTTGCTAACCTAAAATCATGGAATGTTTTCCGTGATCGCCGTCTACACGGCGATCGCCTCATTACACGTATGGGAGAATCGGGGGGGGAAAATTGTCCGGTTCCATAGTTATGGAATCAGAATCAGAATCAGAATCAGAATCAGTTTTATTGTCACATCACAGGTTTACAAGATAAAAAAGTGGGTGAAATTCTTTTTTGTACATCGTTCCCATCGCAACGTTAGTTTCCATAGAAAGAAGAGGGGGGGGGGGGGAGAAGAAGAGGGTGGGGGGCAGGTGGGAAGGAGATCAAAACAAGAGAGCAACAGAAGGCCAGACAAGTTATCTACATATTTACAAATTACCTGAGATAATAAAAAAAAACCAAAAAAAAACTAAACTAAGGTGCCTGAGCATAGCAGCAATGTATTGTATACTGTGCATGTTATACTATACTGTGCATGATAGACAATGGACGTTAAGGTGCTTAGAGGAAAAGGAGCACAATAAAAAAAGACCCAAAAAAGTCAGTGCGTTATACAAGGGATTAAGGTGCAAAAGGTCAGTGCGTGTCCACCTAGAGTGGACTGACCCTAGTATAATCCGCATGTAGCTCCATGAGGGAGTGCAACAAAAGTCATTTGTACCTGGTGTAGTCCACAGGTGTGTCCGAGGGGGGGCTAAAGTCCAAGTCATTGTCCCTGGTATAATCCACAGGTGTGTTCAGGAAGAGCCAGAAAAGTCTGCGCCGCCTGCTGTCAGGCTGCTGAACTCATCCAGGCTTATGCCCCATTCAGCATTCTGACAGCAGCTGGATTGAAACTACACCAAAACCTGGTGGTGGAACTCTTGATACTGCGGTAGAGCCCCTTGCCCGGTCGCGGTCGTTGTAGGGGGTTGAACAGTCTGTGACTTGGGTGGTGCTTGTCCTTGATGATGCGCTTGGCTTTGACCACGCACCGCTTTTTGTACAGTTCCTGGAGCGCTGGGAGCTCGATTCCCATTATCCGCTCTGCCGATCGCACTACTCGTTGTAGGCTGACCTTTTCTCGGGCAGTGCAGTTCCCGTACCAGGCCGTGACACAGCCTGTTAGGATGCCTTCAACAGAACTGTTGTAGTACAGCCTAAGGATGCGACGTCCTACTCCGAGCTTCTTCAGGCGGCGGAGCCAGTACAGTCGCTGCTGAGCCTTTTTCCTCACGTGTGTGGAGTGCGTCTCCCATTTGAGGTCCTCCTCGATGTGTACTCCGAGGAACTTGAACTCGCTGACCCTTTCCACTGCAGCACCATCGATGAGGATGGGCGCATGGTCTCTCCGCGGCCTCCTGAAGTCCACGATCAGTTCTTTGGTCTTGTCGACGTTAAGAGAGAGGTTGTTCTCGCGGCACCAGTGTGCCAGTGATTTGATCTCCTCTCTGTAGTCAGACTCGTCGTTGTTGACGATTCGGCCTATCACTGTCGTGTCGTCCGCGTACTTTATGATGGTGTTGGAGACATGTGTGGCTATGCAGTCATACGTGTACAGGGAGTAGAGGAGAGGGCTCAGCACGCATCCCTGGGGTGCTCCGGTGTTGAGGGTCAGGGGGTCGGATGTGATGCTGCCCATTCTCACCACCTGATGTCGGTTGGACAAGAAGTCCTGTATCCAGTCGCACATGCTTGGGTGTAGCCCTAGGTGTCTGAGCTTTTTGTCAAGTATTGCTGGGACAATGGTGTTGAATGCTGAGCTGTAGTCCACGAACAGCATACGTACATATTTGTCCTTCAGCAGCTTGTTGTCCATGTGCGATAGGACGGTGTGGAGAGCCATGGCAATAGCGTCGTCGGTGGATCTGTTTTTGCGGTATGCATACTGCCACGGATCCAGCGAGGCAGGTAGCTGGATCCGCAGTTGGGCAGTTGAATGTAGTTTGTTTTCGCCAAAAAGCAACAGAGTAAAATGGATTTTTATAAATCCTATAGTACTGAACGAAACCAGCTTCATTTTGTTGTGATCACGTGATTTCTGGGTGTACTCTTATCATAAACCACTGAAAACACAAAATCGTGTCATTCTCGTCATTGGCGGCGTGAGCCTTGGCAAAATATGACGAGAAATCTATCATTGGCAGACAAAGAGTTAACTAACTATAAGACAACAAAGTGTACATATTATTAGCAAGTATCCATTGATAATAATGAGACGTGATCTTTGCTGTAGATTGTACAGACAGTACCACTTCCTGGCTAATAATAATAGAATTCTTCTGTAGCATTTTCTCCAGTGCTCTCATTTCTATTAGGTCTCAAAACATGGCCGTACCTTCTTGTCGTTGTTCCTCCCTCAGGTCAGTGACGTGTCGGCCTTGGCAGAGCTGTCCAGCCTACAGACTCTGAACCTGGATGGCACAGGAGTGACCGAGGGCTCCCTGGAGCAACTAGCTGACCACCCCACCCTGTCTGCCCTCAGCCTGGCAGGGATACCCGTAGCAGACGGAAGCCACGCCCTGCAGATCATCTCAGGTGTGTGTTTAAGGGCGGTGACTTCAGCATTATATGCAAGAGGATAACAGTCCATTAAATAACAGCCCATTAATTCTATAAGTCTGAGTGAACATTTGAACCCATTCAATTCGGGAACGCATCTGTGTTATTTTGGATTTCTTTGGCTATTCAAAAATAGCAGATATACAAGCTCATAGCGCGGCACCGAGTGCCGTGCTATGAGTTTGTAGATCTGCTATATTTTTTTAATCTTGCAAATCTTTGAATATATATATATTTAAAGCAAACATTTGTAACTGTCAAATGTCTCAACAAATTTCTACATTTTTCTGAAAAGCTATCGTTGCGTGCTCAAACCTTTTCTTCTCAAGGACCCCCAAGATTATATGTTTTTGGCCGCCGACCCCCATCAAAATATGTTGTTCCAGGGACCCCCAGAAGCAAAGATTTGAGTTACAAATGTTTCAAAAAAACATATGTATTCAAAGATTTGCACAAATGTTCAAGATTTTTCAAAAATAGCAGATCTACAAGCTTGTAGATCTGCTATTTTTGAATAGCCAAAGTATAAAAATAATGGTTACAGCTAAGATCTACAATGACTACTACTACTACTACTACTACTAGCAATACTTAAATGTCTCCTTGGTTTGCCTCCCAGGTCTCAGGCTGACCCACCTGACCCTCCCTGGACGCCACTCTGTGACGGACACTGGGTTGTCCTTCCTCTGCAGACTTAGTCAGCTCACAGAGCTGGACCTGACTGACTACACGCAAGTCACAGACCAAGGAGTCAGCCTGCTTTCATCCATGACCAGGTAGAAACCTGCAGGATAGTTCAAGATAATAATTAATACTGTCTGTCGGTTGCACTTGTTGTAACATCAATGATGTAGTAAACTGAAGCAGTTGTAAAGCCTCTATGGACAAGAGACACAGAGTGTCGGCTAACATTTGTCAATATGTTATATTACTTTACATTTACTTTACGTTATACAGTATCGTCTCTGTCGGGTGGAAACCTTGTAACAATCTGCTTTTTTCTCTGAAAGGTTAACTATTAACTAAAAGGAAAAACAACGGGATCGGCAGGTGTTTAGCTGATTGCTTTAATACTCAAGCCACACAAATAATAATTGACAAGGCAAAATGGTAAATAATAATACACTTCTCGGTTCTAAATGACTTCTGTCCCTACCTCTGTCCCTAACAAACAAAAGAAATAAACAAACAATTCAATAATCAATAATAACTTCACAAGTCCCTCCCAACCCAAACAATTCCCAAGTCCTTTACAACCCTCAATTCAGTGAATTCACACGTTCAAACATTAACATAAACAGGGTCACATAACAAGGTAGAATACACAACCGCAGTCAGACGTTTACTCGCTTTACATAACAACAATAAACAGTCCCACGTTACGGCCCGAACGGCTTCTTGAGAATGTCTATTAAGTCCTTTGAACCAAAACGAACCGCAAATGGTCTTCCGCAATCGCGTTCCAAATAATAAAGCAATGTTCGGGGTACCCCTTAAGTTTGTAATCCACCGGAAAAGAAGCTATGGATTTATCTCACCCGCGGCTCCGTCGGAATCCTCTCGGCGACCGGCGGTTCATTCATAAATCCTGGCTGGCATCACCACAGCGTCGCAACACGGCCGTTCCATCCGTCCTCCGCTGGGCTCGACAGCGCGTAACTTTTGGCTGCAGTTTACACTCAGTTCATTCTATAACTTAACCATATAACACTGGCGCCTCGGAGCTCCTCTCTTCCCACCCGTTCACACTAGTACACAAGTTGTTTGCATTGCTTTGCGCTGTGTTTCGAGCTGGTAGATCTGCTACTTTTGATGCTTTTGTGTGACGCTGTAGGATGATCAAGTAGGGCACTAATTTACAAAAAAACACAAAATAAAATCTAGAGATGAGAGGTTTCTACCCGACAGTAACGATATTCAATATTTCGTCGTTCTATTATAGAAGTACAGTGACAGTATTACTGTGGTGTCCTCTGTTTGATTTGATTTGATTTGGGTAAAAGATATACAAGTAAAATCACAATATAACTTAAACCCAGGATAACACATTAAAGCGTAATGAAACACTTGTTTCCAATGTGGTCTTGTTGCAGGCTGGTGCGTCTCTCTCTCAGTAACACCCAGGTGACTGACACTGGGCTCCCTGCACTGTGCAGCCTTCAGGAGCTGCAGGACCTCTGTCTGGACCGCACCGCCGTCACCAGCCGGGGCGTGGCCGCGCTCATCACCCGTCTGCCACACCTCCAGGTACGGACGAGACCATCATTTCGTCATCATTTATCATGATGATTAAAACGCTCGCTATGATCGTATCGTGGAGATTTTAGTTTATTGTGAAATTGTCCTCCGTCATACACTAGGATGAACTAGCTTTTGTTGAGCTGCAAATTCAGTACCACACAAAACTGACCTCTAAAGAGCACATTTGTTACGTTCTTATTTCACTCTACACAAATCGATTCGGCAAAAATAGCCGATCTACAAGCTCGGAACACGTTGCAACGCAACACAACGCGTTGTGAGCTTGTAGATCGGCTATTTTTGGCTAACGCATACCCCCAGAATAGGGATGCTGGGGGGTTCAAGTGGTTAACAAAAGTGGCATTTTAAGTTATAAGAATATTTTGATTATCGTAATAATTTTCATATCGTCTCATCCCTACCTCCAGGTTGTTTAGAGCGCCGCTGGCTTATTCCCTTGTTAGATAAGAAAGTGCTTCAACATATAGATAGAAAAAGTTATAAAAGTACATTGGAAAGTTATGAAATAAATCTGAGACAAAAGCATCATCATTATTAAATTGTGCTTTTTTAATCCACTGCTTCCCAGGTGTTGGGCTTGGCCAGCACACAGGTGGGAGACAACGTAGTGAGGAGGGGTCTGATCCACTGTCCTCAGCTGCTGAAGCTCAACCTGAGCAGGACACGCATCACAGATCACGGTGAGATCAACGTGCTAATGCAGCCATTTTATCAGGCATGCGTGGGGGGGTGGCAAGACTGACGGGTTCATGAGCTCTGGCATCTAATCATTTACAAATTAAGCGCTGAGAATAGGTCCTCCAAATGACAGCTGCATAGATAAAAGATCTCAGTCGTCACGACTGATTTCAGTCATTTGGATTCCGTACAAGCCAGCATGTCTTCTTTGAAAGTATGTCGTGCACCGAAAATAGCACTGTGGCGTGTTGTGAGCTTGTAGATCGGATATTTACGGCTATTAGTTATTTTAAAGGAGTAGCTCACCAAAAAATGATAAAATATTTTCAGAATGATAATTCACTATTTTTGAATAGCCAAAGTATAAAATAATGGTTTAAGTGGTTACTTAGATTAATGGGTTAACACCCTGGCCAGTCAGGAGGAGGAGGGGCTTATTATGACTGGGGAAATCAAAGTGCTGATTCATGAATCGTTCATATCTTTTTTTCCCTATAGGTCTAAAATTTCTGAAGCACATGTATCTGGCGCAGGTGAACCTGGACGGAACCGGCGTGACGCTCACCGGCATCGCCAGCCTCCTCTCTTTCACCAACATCAGCAGCATCCGAGCCAGCCACACGCGTTCCATCCCCCACGACGACGTGTCCGATGACGACGGGGAAGGAGCCCACTGAAGAAGTGCCGTGCCCACCTGTGCCGTGCCCGCATGCCTAAGCACAGCTGTACCTGCTGACGGGCTGGATAGTCGGCTCGGCACAGCGTCACAGCCGCCCAAAACACGCATTCTCCCGATGATTGCACTGCTTCGACTGCAGCCAGTGGCGCTAATCTCTCAATCACATGTCTACTGCTGAAGTTGAAATCTAATTTAGAAAGGAGCATTGTGTTTTTCTGAATCAGGCCCTCTATATAAGATAATGTAGATCCACCCCATATTTACTCGCAATCCCCAGAGCTGTTGATGATTCTGTAACATGTTTATGCCATGTTGTAGGTTGGAGGTTAGCTCTGGTCCATATAGCGTTAGGAGTTCTTCCTTAACACTATGTGACTCATCGGGGCATTTGTTTGTCTCTCGACTTTAGTCAAAATACACTTACACTTTTGCTACTCACCAAAACAAAGACTGTTTTAATGTGTTGAAAGCCTACTCTCCTCGCCACCTACAGATCTTGTAGGTGGCTTAGACAGAGCCAGACATGGCATAGCGCCCCCTACCGCTGCTCTTCACCCCTTAACCCTAGCACCCCATTGTTCTGTTCTGGGGGAACCCCAATGTGTGATTTATTTATTTTCTATTTACAAATGTATAGATCTAAGTTGGAAATGAAACTAAATTGCATTCAACAGTGTGCCTGTGGAGAGAAAATAAATTTGTTCTATTGGAAACATTCCATTGACAAGATCTGTAGGTGGCGCACTGGAGTAACTAAAACAAATTCTGTCGGGTGGAATAGTCTCTTTTCCGTTCAAAAAGTGTATTTTACACGGAAGGTGGGGGGCTGAGTGTCTTTCCACCGAGGAGAGTAGGCCTTCAACACATTAAACCCGTCTTTGTTTTGGTGAGTAGCAAAAGTGTATTATTTATATTTGACTAAGTCGAGAGACAGCGCTATCGGCGATATGAATCAAACGCTCAAAGAGTCACCTAGCATTGTCATATGACGCTATGGACCAGAGCTAGGTGGAGGTGGATGTCAGTGGTGCTAGGTAGGCTAGGCTGCATGCCTTGCCATGGCCAAGCTTTATATGAAAAACTGTTTAGTCCAATATAGGTCCCCCCCCCCTCTTTTGTCTGGCAAGACAACAGCTAACGGTCATCTACTGTAGCTTTAGTGTGTCACAGGTTTGAAAGTGGATGTGGCTTTCCTATTCTGCCCCAGATGGAGACTAGTGGGAACTCATGCCCTTATGCATAAATAAATATGCTATAAATCGAATGCAAATGTAATACCTAATATAATATAGCATGTGTTTTAGACTAACAAACCTGATGTATCAATAAGTCAAAAGAAAAACATCCGAATAAGAAGTAGGACTTCAAAATGCCATTTGGTTAACAATTTGGTTTTGTATTTTAGGACACAGGCTTTCAAAGTGGGGGCCACTCAGGAGTGTCAATTGATTTATTTTATTTTATTTCAATTAATAAAGTGGTACCAGTTTAAAAACTTTCAACCTGGCAACCCTATTTTGGGCACAATACTTTTTTTTTATAGCAGAAATGACTCACAACGCATTGTGAGCTGGTAGATCTGCCATTTCTTGTCTAATTCTAAGCCATTTCACATTAGAGGCCTGCAGCCTGAGGGTATGGCTATTTAGGGGTATTTGGCATGGAAAGGTTTAGGAACCTCCAGTCTTAGGGCACCACATGTGGTTTAGGAACCCCGGTCTTAGAGGGCACCACATCATATGGTTTAGAATCCCTTGTCTTAGAGGGCACCACATATGGTTTAGAATCCCTTGTCTTAGAAGGCACCACATCATATGGTTTAGGAACCCGTCTTAGAGAGCCGGTCTTAGAGAGCACCACATATGGTTTAGGAACCCTTGTCTTAGAAGGCAACACATCATATGGGAATAGCATCTGCATTCATTTATTGCTGTAGTTAAGTTGAACTAGAATGTGCCTGGTGGCTCAGCTTGTTAGTGCACTGACCATGTCGTCTGTCGGGTGGAAACAAACCTCAGTCCAAAACGGTTGATTTCAGGATTCAAATAAAAAAATAGCTCAAGTAGCAGATCCGCGTTTCGAGCTTGTGGATCTGCTACTTTTGAGTGATGCTGTAGTATGATCAATTAGGGCATGATATGGAGATAAGTTTCTGCCCGACAACAGCGATGTTCTCCCTTTTGTGTTTCGGGGACCCGGATTCAAGTTTGACTCCCAGTGTCGTCTAGTTTTGCATGTCTCCCCCTCCTTTTGTTTCTTGTCAATCTACCCTGTAGTGAAGCAATAGAAATGCCCTACCAACCCAAAAATAGAGCAACAGGTGTACATTTTATGTAAAACTCTTGTAAAATGGTTGTGAGCTAAATAGAGCTCCTTTTAAATTGATTGTTTTTTTTAGTATAGTCACCTTAAAATGGCCCACGTAATCTTTCGAGGAAAATTATATATTTTCGCCTAAATCAGTTCTTCACGACACTGGCCACCTCTGGTAAAATCGCTTATGTCCTTAATGAAAAGATCTGATGTTCCTGCCCCAGTATAATGGCCTATGTCACATTGTCTTGTGACTTAAGCCAAACAAATTCTGGAGTAAGTCAGTTAATCCATAAATTGGCCTAAATCATTGACAGCGTAGTCATATTGTTCTAAACCTTTTAGGTGCAAAGAAATTAGTTTTTTTCCCCTTTTCTGAAAAACTTGACATTTTTAGAAGGTGACGGTATGATTTAGTAATGCATCATGGTTTGATTTCCATGCTTATTTTTTGGGTTGATTCTAGTGACTTCCTCCAGTGAACTTTGAAGCTGCTCGTGGCTGTGTAATGAATCCGTTAGATTTATTTCAGCCGACCGTGGTCCAGGTTGTATATTGAAGTGACGCTCATAAAGCAACAATCCAAAGTGGTTTGGGGGGGGAGAGATACTGTTTTTGTTTACAGACAACATTTATTTTCCCAAAATGCTAATAATGGTTTTGGATAAGTGCACTGCATTCAATATGCATAATAAAAATGTTCTTGATTTTTTTTCTGCCGTTTATTTATTTAAGGGCCCATGAATATGTCTGCTTGTAACTTAAGTAAATTATTTTTCGACAAACATTATTGCATTTACATTTGTTAAATAAGGCATTGCTGCGCTGTTTTTTTTTTACACAAGAAAAAAAAAGAAACAGATTAAATATCTGAAAATATGACCCTATAAGCTGCTGCATACATGGTAAAACATCACATTTGGAAAACAAAATAATAAACTTTTCTATGTTGACAGCACAATGGAATGCATTCCAAAATGCACTGAGATGCTTCTGTTGAAATCAGCCAATCAGAGTGCAGCCTGAGGTGAAGGGGAGCAGGGGGATTGGGTCAGGTTGAGAGCGGGGGGGGGTAAGGGGGGGGGGGGGGGGGGGTGTTAGGGTACATCGTTGTCAAACTTAAATGGAAATATCAGGTAACAACAGACAGGTCCCTAAATACAAAGATGCATAAAGAGACTAGTTCTGTTCAGGTTTTTAGTTTCCTGAAATGCAAACCCAATCTCATCCCTTGCAGGGAAGCTCGAGGGTCAAATCCACGATGCATGATAAAATTGAGCGGTTCAAGGTTGTGTTGTTAGCAGTACTGTTGTTGTTGTGGTTGTTTTTAGAGGTCGTGTGCAGCTGCCCTGTCGATCTTGTTTTTCAAATGCTCCTTATAAGCCAGGATGCCGCGGTTCCACTTGGTGATGGTCTGCTTCTCGCACACCCAGATCTCCTGTGCCACCTGGTTAAAATGAAAAGAGATAGGGAGGCTTAATAATGGTGGTGTGTAGAGCAGATGATACACATCTGATTATGTGCTGCTACATCATCTTATTTTGACGAGGGACTCACATTTTTCTTCCTCTATTCTTACTACCTATTGGAATTCGTGGGTAGCTTGTACAAAAATATATATATTTACGGTAATCTACTCTTGTGATGTGACAAAGTTAAAGTGCTGGTATGCCAGTCTATGCCATTCCGATACGTCATTTATCACATGTCATATTCTCAATGCTTCCGTTGATGTTGCACTACTGTTTTATACTCTTACATTATTATTATTTTACCAACTTGTAGCTGCACTTTAACAAAAATGTATGGAATTTTGATTTACTCCTAGATGAGTAGTTCTCAAAACTTGATTTCATAGACTCACAACTCTGAGTTAGAGACCTGTAAGGGTCCATTTGGAACCCCCTCAAGGAGTCCCTGAACCCAACTTTGAGAGCCACTGTCCTAGGTTCTTTTAAAATTACACACTGATATCGGATTGGTACTCTGTATCGACTGATACACAAGTCAATGGTATCGGAATTGGTATAAGAAAAGAAATGGCATGGTTACATCTCTGATCTTTACGGGACGTTAACAGTGTGATTTTATATGTACCTGCTGAATGAGTCTGAAGTCGTGGCTAACCAGCATCACTCCACCGTCAAACTCGTTAATGGCCTCGGCCAGGGCGTCGATGGTCTCGATGTCCAAGTGATTGGTGGGCTCGTCAAGGAACAGCAGGTGCGGGTTCTGCCAGGCCAGCCAGGCGAAGCACACCCTGCACTTCTGACCGTCCGACAGGTTCCTGATTGGACTGACCTGAAGGAGGATCAATCATATTAGAAAAGACAAAAGATTTCTCAGCTAAGGCCTCCCTAACCACCTGAACACCAAGCATCCCTATTCTGGGGGGCCAAAAATTGCCAATCTACAAGCTCACTAACGCCCGGCTATTTTTGGTGAAGAGATTTGGTGTAGAGTGAAAAGAAATAGCGAACCAAGTACAGTTGAAACTTACTGTAGGTCTGTTTTACCCAAGACAAAAACAAAATAGTAGGCGACCACCTTTTTAGGAGACCGGACGCAGGTTGGAGTCAATTAATTCCCATGGAGGAGTGAACATGAGCACAGCTTCTGAACCATTTAGCTTCATGGTCACTGAACTAAATATTGGACTTTATCATCACCAGCCACAGAATCTCCCCAAGATTTTCATAGTAAAATGGCTTTTTTCCAGAGACACGAATCAGGAGAATATCTACTTTATTATCAACCTTTCTCTGTCCCAGCAACACACTCTCGCGGGATCTAGCACCAGTAAACATAGGACGTTCGCGAGATCTGTCGTCAGACGCCGGCGCCCACTTAGGATTGTCTCCAACTGGGACGGCGCATAGAGAATAGAGGGTTCAAGTAGGTTGTCTCCTTCTTCTCACCTGTTGTTTGCCTGTCAGGCCGTAGCGTCCAATGATCTTCCTCATCTCCTCCCTCTCTTTGATCGCAGGGTAGCACTTCATCATGTAGTCCAGAGGAGACAGGTCTAGCTCCAGCTGCTCCGTCAGATGCTGGAACACAAAACAAATTCATATCCACGTTTAACTGGAGCGTGCATACAATTAACCCATTAAGACCTGCAATAAATACAAATGCCTTCTAAAATGGTAGTTCTCATACTTATTAACTCTTTGACTGCGGACGACGCGTTAACGCGTCAAGTGCTACTTTGTCCAGTTGGCCGTCGACGCGTTCGACGCGCTTGCCGCGCGTTCATTGTTTAATCTCTGATTGCGCTATGCTGCTTAATATTCAATGTTATTCTCGAGTTCCACTTACTTCACGGACATCTGCATCCGGTTCCATGACCTGGATTCCGTTTCCGGTTTTTGATTTTTTTCCCCCAGTCATTTTCGTCCAAAATAGGTAAATAAACGGGTTTTCACACGGTATAACGGACAGGTTCTCTTCTATAATCTATGGTCTGGGTGACGATCAGTCATCGCCGTCGTGTATCACATCGTAATTTTCGCCGATCAAAACAATCTGGGACGACGTCACATCCGTTCTCATGTTTTTCCTTGTCTAATCTATCAAGAAGGGTGAGAGAGACCCAACGACATGATCAAGCTGTCATGTGCTGCTCTCTAGTGGCGGATTTGTGCTGGGTCTTTAAATTATGTGTCCTTAAATTATTTTCATGACAAATTCAAAATATAAAAATAAAAAAACACGAACATTGCTGGCACTGGGGGAGTACTTTATGAAAATACTCTGGCAGTCAAAGAGTTAAGATTTTTCAGAAATGTTAAAAAATAGATGTACAAGCTCGCAGTGCTGCACGAAGTGACTCACTGTGAGCTTGTATATCTGCTATTTTTGCATAGCCAACGCTAAAATCTATAATGTGATCAGCTGACGTGATCCCTGTGAAATAGACAGTAACCTGACTTCATATTTATGCATTAATTTCACATTTCTGACATAGTTCTGACTGTTATGTGTATATATATAAAATACTAGTTATGTATATATAAAATACTAGTATTTGAAGATCTGAATCTGTGTTCAACTCATTTGTCTGAGCTAGTGCCACCTTCTGGAAATCTGGGACTACAGTCATGCAGAGCCTATCAATTAATTATAAAATTGGAATTGTCATTAGAGCCACATTCTTCCTGACCGGTTCAGCATCTTACCTGGTGATATCTGCCAATCTTGACATGAGAATGCTTGCGGATCATGCCATCGCTAGGGAGCAGCTACAGGGGGGAAATGAATAAGAAAATGTTGTTATGTTTGGATCGATTCTGGAAGGGAAAAAATGATACGGTACATAAATCACCCCAACCTACCTCTCCCATCAGAAGTTTTAGCAGCGTGGACTTTCCGGCTCCATTGGGTCCGACCAGAGCCACTCGAGTATCCAGGTCAATTCCAAACTCCAGGTCTTTATATATGTGGGGCTAAAATGCAAACCAGAGCAGAAGAATGAGGGGTTGCCAACCGGATATATATTATATAAATGGAGACCGTGAAAAGGAGACACTTTTTTTCTATTACTTTATTCATTTATTTTTTTATAATAGTTTGGAAAAATTATATTGGAAAATATCAACTACATAGAACAAATAACGTACTTATGCTGTACACACACACACGCTATAATACTCACTGTGTCGTCGCTGTATCTAAAGCTCACATTCTGAACCATGATAACAGGGGGAGGGATCTTCCCACAGGGAGGAAAACAAAATGTCAGGGTCTGTGGAGAGAGAGAACACGAGAGAGCCAGGCCTTAGTCCAGAATTCAAAGTGTACTTGAGTAAAAGTACTGGTATCAAAATGTACTTAAAAGTATAAAGTACTCATTATGTAGAATGTCAGAAAAAATAAAAGACTAAACTCACTCTTGCCACTCTAAGTGTGAACCATTACTTTTATAAATGTCGATCTAAGAGGATATCGCACCAGAGCGAGCGGTGGTAACTTTTTTTTTCTTCCGAGTTCTGAGTTTTATGTCGGTCAATGTAAAAAGCCTATTTAACTGTAGCACTCGTGTCAACGGTTTACACGTTACACCACCCTGGGGAGCACAGCACGCGCTCTTTACCTTGTCATTGGAAACTTTTTCAGTCAAGCCCGAGGCCACCATCTTCTGTAGAGTCTTCTCTTTGCTCTGAGCCTGTCGTGCCAGCTTAGCAGAGCCGTGACCGAACCGGGCTATGTAATTCTGGAGGAGAGGAGGAGGAAAAGTCAGGCTTTAGATTTTTTTTAAACCCAAGAAAGACACGTTTTCTTTGCAAGAAAGCCATACATGCAGTGGCGGAAAAAGTACTCAAATGTTTTACCAATACTCAATCAATACTGCAATGTTACAAGTAAAAGTTCGGAATTCAAAAATGTACTCGAGTAAAAGTATATAAGTATTGGCAATCAAAATGTAGAAGTATTGGCATCAAAATGTACTTAAAGTACCAAAAGTAAAAGTACTCATTATGCAGAATGTGTTGAAAATAGCCGATCTACAAGCTCACAATGCGTTGCATCGCGACGCATTGTGAGCATTATTTTCAAATGGCTGAAATGTATATAGGGCTGAAGTGGTTAATGTATGTTTTGTAATAATCAAAATCTACAAAGTAACTAGTAACTTAACATTTCAAATAATTGTAGTGGAGTAAAAGTACAATATTTGAATCTGAGATGTAGTGGAGTAGAAGTATTGAAAATTGGAAATACTCAAGTAAAGTACAAATACCAAATTTTTTTACTTAAGTACAGTACTTGAGTACATGTACTCAGTTACTTTCCACCACTGCATACATGTATAGAAGAGTGAGCATTTACATATCGTCTCCGTCGGGTGGAAACCTCATATATATCCAAAACTACACGTTTCGAGTCTGTATATCTGCTACTTCTGAGTGACAGTAGCATGATCAAGTAGGGCATTCATTTACAAAAAAAGTGAAAAATGGAGATAAGAGATTTCTGCCCGACAGCAACGTTATGCAGCGTTCAGTCTCCCACCACCCCTTCAGTGGAGTAGTACCCCCAATCCACCACACGGTGTCCCCGTTTACCTTCATGTGTGCTATTTGATCTTGCTCCCAGTTGAAGCGCTTCATCTGGTTCTCCTCCAACTCGTCCCTCGTCTTCATATACTGGTCGTAGTTGCCCTTCAGGAATAAAAATAGATGTTGCATGGTCATCCCACACTGGGCAGCACAAACCTACTAGAGACACACCGTGCCATCCGTCCGCACAGGCTCACACACACACACACACACACTCTTGGTAACACATTGCAACCCCCCCACCTTCCATATAGGGCTTTATGAGATCACAGCTGGTGGCAGAGTCCATAAAAAGCACTGTAAAGGCTCTGCCGACTCAGGGCTGCTGATGCTGTTTAAGCAGGCCAATATCCTGCCTGTCTTTATTAAACTCCATATCTAGCTTCAATAGAGATCACTGGTGCATTAGGACAGTGGTTCTCAACCTTTTCAGGACGCAACCGCCCAAAATAATCACATTTGAACACTTTAGAGTGCAGACATACCCTGTATACACTTATACTGTGTGTTGGTTTGTTTACTGTTGAGTGAGAAAACAATGTTGCACATTAAGCTAATCATCCAGGGTCTTTGACTAATCATATCTCCTTGTTTTTTTTTTTCTTCACTTCACGTAGATCTACTTGATTGGCACGTGGCGGCTTTAAATAGGTTCGCGTAGATCTACGTGATTGGCAGTGAATCAGTTAATGGGTTAATAACAAGGGCTAGGAAGGTCGGGCGGCGACAAACTAGATACCTGAGTCGGCCTTACCGTTAGGGGCAGTTGACATTTCTTTTTTGGGGTAATAGATTATTTATTTTTTTGACCGACTAATTAGCATAGATTTTGGGCCGGCCCGAAAACGTCAGGTCGGGTATAATTTGAGAACTACCCCCCCACAAAATAATTTGGGGACCCCCAGTTATGGAACCAGTGCATTAGGGGAGATGTGTTCTTACCGTATAGTACTTCAGGCCCCTCTGATGCAGGTGGATGATGTTCGTGCACACTCCGTTGAGGAAGTCTTGCGAGTGTGAAATGAGCACGAGGATTCGCTTGAACCTGACGAGAAAGAAGCACAAAGTGGTTTTTTTTTGTGCAATAAAAACATTCTGGGTTTTTTATTGTAGTGTGATTGGTGGTGGGGGGTTGAGTTTTTAAAAGCATTTTATCACATCCTAATACACATCTTTGTATCATCTGCAGATTAAAAGGAGGGATCTAAGTTTGTTTGATGCTGCGTGTCAACATAGTGCAAATGGGGGCTTGTACCCCAATACTTGGCAAATACTGCATTTTATCATTCATTTAGCTGAATTTAGTTAAGTACGCACACATTAGATCATCATTTAAAGACAGGAGTTTAAATACATTCAGACCGGGAGCGGTCTTAACATTTTTAGATTTCTTTGGCTATTCAAAAACAGCAGATATACAAGCTCATAGTGTGGCACCGAGTGTCACACTGAGCTTTTAGATCTGCAATTTTTTTTTTATCGTGAAAATGTGCAAATCTTTGAATATATATTTTTTAAAGTGAACATTTGTAACTCAAATCTTTGCTTCTGGGGTTGTCCCTGGAACAACATATTTTACAAATGTTTGCTTTAGAAAATAATATATATATTCAAAGATTTGCACAAACTTTCAAAACATAGCAAATTCTACAAGCTCATAGCGCGGCACTCTATGAGCTTGTAATTGTATATCTGCTATTTTTGAATAGCCAAAGAAATCTTAAAATGACAGATGCGTTCCCGGTCTTAATGGATTAAAGAAATTAGAAAATAAAGTGGATTTGTTAGACTTGGAGATTAATTATAATAAAATAGAACCCCTCCCTAGGGGTGTGTGTGTGGGGGGGGGCTGACTTACTGTTTGAGCTCTTCCTCCAACCACACACAGGCATCCAGATCCAAGTGGTTGGTGGGCTCATCCAGCAGTAACATGAAGGGCTTGATGAACAGGGCTCTGGGTAAAAACAGAACAACATGGGGTTATGGGGTGCAGCTACAAGTTAGTAAAATAATAATGTAAATAGTAAAGTAACTTGTAAGTATAAAACGGTGGCAGTATCGACAGCTTTTCCAATTCTGGTATTCAGAAAAACCTCTAATTGGATGTTCCCTCACCTGGCCAGAGCGACACGCATCCTCCAGCCTCCGCTGAAGTCCTTGAGCTGCTTCCTCTGCATGGCGGCATCGAACCCCAGGCCGTGCAGGATGCGAGAGGCCCGAACCTCCGCCTTGTCGGCATCCAGCTCCTCCAGGCGCTCGTACAGCTCCATCAGCTTTGCACAGTCCGCTGTGTTAAGACAGGAGGAGGAGACGGAAAAGGATTACGTTGAGCATACATCAGTGTTGATTTTGAGCAACTTTTTGAATTCGTTTTAGTCTTTTAAATAAGATTCCATTTAGTTTCAGTCATATTTTAGTCGTCTGAAATGTTTTAGTTTTTGTCTAGTTTTAGTCGACTAAATATAAGATTATCGTCGACTAAATCTACAGTTGATTTAGTCGACTAAAATGGATTGTGGCAGTGCCTTGATGGCGTCGTAATGGCTGATTTTACACTTGGTTCCATGCTGAATATAGCCAATCTACAAGCCCACGCGTCGCAGCACAACACCCGAGCGCAACCAAGCATAAAATGACTTGTCTTTTAGTTCCACTGGATCTCTTCTCCACTAGTCCCTCCCTAACATCTTAGTCTATTTTTTTTTTGTTGACGAAATTGTTGAGTGCCACGCTGAGCTTGTATATCTGCCATTTTTGAAAAATCCTGAGAATCTATAAACAAAAAAAAATGTAAGCGAAAAAGTTTAACTTGGAGATGGGGGTCCGCAGCCAAATACATATAATTTTGGGGGTCCTTGACATGAAATCTTTTGAGAACCACTGACAGCAACGATTTAGAAGACATTTTGTAGAATCGGTCTCAGGTCTTCATGGATTAAATGAGCAGAACTTACAGTCCTCGGCACCGAGTCTCTCCGCCTCCTTCTCCAGCATGATCCTCTGCTCGTCCACCTCCATCACACACTCCAGAGCAGTCTTCTCACTGGGGGGCATCTCTCGTGTCAGGTGGTAGATGTCTATGTGGTCGGGGATGGGGATCTCACGGTGGCCGATAGCACACAGCAGCATGGACTTTCCTACCAAAACAATGACATTCATTAATACAGAATTACGTTTCATTGATTTCACACGCATGATAAGCCGATATAAGCTTTATATACACTGTCTTGTGTAAAAGGCAAGGGTTCCCAAACCTTTCAGGCCGTGACACCCGAAATAATCATACTTGGAACTGCGAGGCGTTGTGAGCTTGTAGATCGGCTATTTTCACAATGTTTGCCTCCTTCTTGCGTAACATTTGACAATTTGGCATTAAAAAGGTCTTAAAAAAGTCCTTAAATTGTAACTTTAGAAATGTGATGACACCCTGTATACCATTGGTTCTCAAAGTGGGGTCCGGGGACCCCAGCAAAATTTGTTAATAAAGCGTTACAATCATTTTGGCTATTAAAAAATAGCAGATCAACAAGCTCATCGCGTGGCACCGAAGCCGCGCTATGACCTTGTAGATCTGCTATTTTTGAAAAACTGATAATTTGTGCCAATCTTTGGTTATATATTATTTTTTAAAGCGTACATTTGCATCTCAAATCTTTGCTTCTTAGGGTCCATGGAACAAATATATTTTGAGATGGGGGTCCACGGCCAAATACATATAATTTTGGGGGTCCTCGACATGAAAAGGTTTGAGAACCACTGCTGTATACACTTATACAGCATGTTGGTTTGTTTACTGTTGAGTGAGAAAACTAAGTTGTAAGGGGGGCTAGCAGTCTCTTACCTGAGCCATTAATGCCGAGGAGGCCGTAGCGTCGGCCCGAGTTGAGCTCCAGGCTGGTGTCGGCCAGCAGCTCCTGGCCGTGGAAGGTGAGCGAGAGGCTGGCGATGTGGACGTCGGTGCTGTTGGGGTGGGAGGCCAGCACACCGGTCACCGCACGGGCCTCTGTCTTCTCCAGCTCAAACTTATCAATCTCCTTGGTCAAGCTTTCGATTCCTGTTTACAAAGAACCAACATTTGTCTTTTCAGCTGGAAATAAAAACTTTTATGAGAAAGTGAATAATACTGACATTGTTTGAGACGAGATGCAACGTGTCGTTATGTACATCAACCCTAATGTGTCGATATTTTGGCACTGTGAATCTGGCCATTGTACTCAGACAGTAACGATCTGACAAGAACAAAAATTAACCAGGACAAAAGGAAGTGCTAACCTCCCTTCCCCCCACCTTAAAGGGCAAGAAAAGAACAGAGCGGGGGGCTACTGTCCTTTTCTTGCACTTTAATATGCTTGAACTGTTCCTACCTTAACTGCTGTATATATATATATATATAGATAAGATGTTGTGAAGTTGGTGACACATTGTCAGCTACTGAAAAAAGCTGTGAGGTTGTAGATCGGCATTTTTTTCCCCCTCTTTCTTCGATAAATTGAGTACTAAGGACCCCAATGAAAAGAAGCCATCATAGTGCTTTCTTGGGTTTAAAATCCTCTTAACGGACCTTGTATTGAACTGTACTTCCCTGTGCTTGTCTTTGCAAACTGTTAATATGGTTGAATTGAATCAATCAATTCTTACGTAATCTTTGACAATGTGGATATTAAAAAGGTCTTAAAAGTCCTTAAATTATGATGTTAGGTATGTCGGTTTGTTTACCGTTGTAGTGAGAAAACAATGTTGCACATTAAGCTAAATCAACTGGGAAACAATGGGCTACAGAATTAAAACAAGTCATATAAATGTTTGTTTGGTTTTTATATATATATATATATATATATATATATATATATATATATATATATATATATATATATATATTACCATTGCTCTGTGCCCCGTTCTCCTGTATCTCCTCCTGCTGGGTGTCTTGTTCTTCCTCTCCATTGTCATCCGTCTTCTTGGTCCTCTGGCGGGCCTTGGCTGCCTCCTTCTTCTTCGCTGCCTTCTTCTTGGCCAGGTCGGATGGCATGGTTGTGTTTGTTTAGAATGTTATTATATTAACACCTGTGGGACCATAATGTACATCAGAGTTATTCATTTAAACCACTTAAACCCCCAGCATCGGTATGGTGGGGAAAGCTTTCGCTGAAAATAGCAGATCGACAATCTCAATTGTGAGCTAGTCGATCTACTACAGCTAAAGCTTTACCCACAATAACAGAACAGAAAATACACTAGTATTGAGCCCCGAGGGACTCCAGGATACCCACATGGGGTTTAAGTGGTTAAAGATCATCCAATCAGGATGATGACGAGACATCTGACCACTAACATTACCCAGTATTATGTGTTTTTCCATCATCACCGCTGAACTCACTGACAATAGAGCCGGTACAATCACAAAATACAGCAGCCAATACGATTTTAAGATCAGATATAACTAAATCAAAAAGCATATTCATATTTAAAATGGCGTTTTTCGGTGTATTCAATTACCAGGAAAAATTGTGTCGCAATTTTTTACCGGCATTTGGTTCCCCCCCCTGATTAACAGCTTTACTAAACCACTTTGACCATTTATTTCTTAGAATTACTAGAATACGAATAGAATACAGCTACTATACAACATATGGTTGAAGATAACGTTCACTGATGGTTTCTTTCACCTGCTGCTAACCAACACGTTGTGTTCTAAGTGGCTAGCTTAGCTTAGCTACCTAACACCATAGTAGGCCAACACTAACCTCGCGTCACCAGGCTTTTCCACCAGGAGGAAAGACTGGTGTTAGTTCTAAACTGAGCCGTGGGATCCGGTTTAGAACATGGTGGGTTCCGGTTAGCGTCGCATTGTTTTTGTTCCACACATAATGCGATTCAATAAGTTTAGTCTCGCTACTCGCACTACGATTTAGAATAAAAGATGGACATACCAAACCATTATTAAACCAAACGAAACGATTACACACAACTTAACCATACATTTTAAACTAGAGGAATCATTACGGACTCGGAGGTGCACGGCGCCGGGAGGTTCCGGTCATGGGTTCCCGCGGCCACCCGATTACGTAAAGTCATTTCCGCTCCGGACCGGATCAGAAACCCGAAAATGGTATTGGATCCCCGGCTAAGCCAACATTAGCCCTAATTTGAGCCCCCCATGTTTAATTTAACATAAGAGCGGATGACAATAGCTAGAACTAACCCCACTTCAGTTCTGATCGATATATCTATACCTACATCGATACGTACGGTTAAATATTTTGGTTAAATACTTAATTTCGCCAGTTTTCCATCTACTCCCCGGCGGGCCGAGTTGTCCAATCCAAGCTAACAGGCCTTTAGTATAGTATGAGTCAATGCTACCATTAGCATTAGCTTGACGCTAGCATTATGCTAGCATTAGCTTGACTTAGGGCCCGGCTAACGGACAAACCGGCTCTTTGAAGAAGAAGCCGGTTGGTCGATCTCTTTTCATCTCTTTACCGACCGAGATGTGAACAAAAGCTCGACTCAAAGACACATCAATGTGACTCATAATGACACTATGGAGGTTATTTAACCTTAGTGGTCCTTACCTGGAGGATCAGAGAGTTTGTACCGGGATGATGTGTCTCGTGTCTGCTCCACACTACTGTACTGTTCTTAGGAACGATGAATCGCCGGCTGCTTGACGCATGTCTCTCTCCAGGGCGCCAGACAGGCCATATATGGTTATTAAGGGGTGTTGCCAGATCGTGTGAGATAAATAAGGGTCTAGGAAAACAAGACCAATAGAAGCGACTAGGCCACATGAGCACTTTAATGGGACGATATGAAATTATCATGATAATCATTATGCTTAAAACTTAAAATACCACAATCAATGGATTAAATTCGTTTTACTGCTATGCCACCAAAATGTGGAATGCCCTACCAACAGTCATTAAAAAGTGTGAATCCTTCAAAACTTCTTTTATTGATTGAATACTTTATTTAGAAAGACATGGTAAAAGTACATGGAAGTACAATTCACAATACAAGGTTCTCTAAACTGGAAGGCTCATAAAAGCACTTGGCTTATTTAAAATTAGATCCCGTGCACTCAAATCATGATGACATTTAAGAAGACATACAAATATACACTACTATGCAGAACGTCATGCAATCAGTTTACAGGTTACTGGTATGAAAAACAAGAACTAATAGCAATAGACAGTTTTAGGAGGAGGGGGGGGGGTACAATAGACAGTTTTAGGAGGAGGGGAGGGGGGGGGGGGGTAGTTTAAGACTTTGACAGGGGCCAATTTGGAATTCCAGCCTGAAGGTGATTCTTTAGGGCAGTTTTGAAAGTGAGTAGGGTTTAACCACTCTAAAAAAGCAACTGCTTTTTGTAACTGGCCCCTGTAAAAAGTCCAAGCTTATCACCGGAAATGACCCCCCCCCCCCCTGAACTATTTACAGTACTTTATTTGTATTTCTAATTGCTACTCGTCTCGTTTATATGATGTTTTTGCATATTATTGTCTGTCATTAAATGTTTCGATGAATTGAATACACAGGACCCCAATGGAAACTGGAAACTAACCATAGTACTGTCTTGGGTTTTAATCCTTTTAGCATTCTTTTGCATTGAACTGTACTTTCTGTGCTTTTTCTGCAAGCTGTTAATAAAGTATTCAATCAATCAGTCAATCAAAAACAAGCAACTTCACAGAAAAATAAGTCCAAAGTCGCTTATAATAAGCGGACATGGCAACACTGTCAATAAGGGCGGTCGCTAAAGCTGGCCCCGCCCTTCCTCCTGGTACTGCGGTAAAAAATGGTGTCTTTTCCTGCCGGTAAAAGCCGGCTCTGCTGTGATTGGCTGGCTGGTTGTACAGTGATGTGTTGGAGTGACAGCATCTCCATCTGTAGCTTCTTCCTCTGGTTTGTTCCCATCCAGTGGTGGAAAAAGTAAAGTAGTACATTTTGTACTTAAGTAAAAGTATCAATACTGCAATGTAGAAATACTCTGTTACAAGTAAAATTCCGGAATTAAAAATGTACTTGAGTAAAACAACAAAAGCGTTGGCATCAAAATGTACTTAAAGTGCCGAAAGTAAAAGTACTCATTATGCAGAATGTCCCATTCATATGATCTTTGGAAAATAATTGTGAGCTTGTAGATCGGCTATTTTCAAATGGCCGCAATGTATATAGGGTTGAAGTGGTTAATGTATGGTTTGTAATAATAATCTAAATCTACAAAGTAACTAGTAACTAAAGTTTTCAAATAATGCATTTTGTCTTTTGTACTTGATCACTTTACATGTTGTGATCAGTACACAATATTGTGTACTGATTTAACAGCATTTAACAGCATTAAAAAAAATCTGCATTTACAAAAATCTCTCAGTTCAATTTTTTTTTGGGGATGCAGATTATTAAAAATAAAATGTCAACAAATAACCATCATTTTGAAATTCTTATAGAGAATAAGTAGTACACACATGCACATATAATGATTACATTTGCATAATGTCAATCCAGAATCTGATGAAAAGGTATGAAAACAAAATGGGTCCATCATTTAGGGACCTTTTATTGCCGTCTGCCTGCTGCACACACACACACACACACACACACACAGACCTCTCTTTAAGTGACAGGGAGAATCGGAGGCAGTCTTTTCTGTCCGGGACCCCTGGAGGAGCTCCTTAGTACTGGAGACTGAGATAAGGCTCTGTTGTATCGCTGTAGAGATAAGACATTAACATGGATTAAAGTTCTCAGTCACCACTGGACCACTATTGTGGTCTATGACATGAATCATTCAGTATATTACAGGTACAGTATAACCTGAGAAGGAGGCAACCCACCCACCCTTTGCACAGTCTTGTGGTGTGCGTTATAGAAGGACACGGCGCTAGGACTGTCTGCCATCACCTCACACTGCAGCCGCACGAAATGATCGTGGTCGTCCTCCTCCTGAGAACACAGGATTACCTCAGTGAATTATTCATTTTGCAAGTGGCGCCTGAGTTTCCAGGTCACTCAAGACACCCTCGCCACTGCTTTACAGTTAGTATAATGCATTCAGTAGGTGTATGAGAGCTCCCTTGTAAAGGATAAATATATTTTTTGTGTTTTATATGAATTATTTTCTCTATGCTGCTGCTGCTGCTGCGCTGTTGATGACCACTGTGTGTTTCATTTATTGTTCATACCAGGAGTTCCAAAGTAGTTCCATCACTGAAGCAGACTCACCAGGGCCAGGGCTCTGTCCACAGGTATGAGTCCAGGCTGGATGGGCCCTCCTCCTGTCCTCAGCACGGCCTGAACCCCCTCAGACAGCAGGAAACATTCATTGTACCAACTCTCAAAGTCTGGAACACATGTGGGAGAAGGTAGTATAGAATGTCATCTCAAAAAGAGCAAATATGGATCATAGGCACATTTCTTTTGGGGGGGGTAAACCCTCAGGGGTCTTCAACAGGGGGTCCGTGACCCCTAGGGGGTCGTCAGAGTTACTACAGGGGGGCCGCCAAATCTTTGTGTGATTTTCTTTTTTACATCAACCACTTCAACCCCAGAATCACTTATTCTGAGGGGAACATTCGCCAAAAATAGCAGATCTACAAGCTCACAACACCTCGCTCTGCGAGGCGTTGTGAGCTTGTAGATCGGCTATTTTTTTGGCAAAGAGGTTTGGTGCACTGCAGAGGGAAAAAAGAGCAGACCAAGTACAGAGTCAACGGTCAAGATTACTAAGTAAGTATTGAGGGTTTACAGTAAGTGAAATAAAATTAATTCACAGTCACACAACACTGATAGTCTATGAAGCTCTCTATGAACTCTATGAAAAGGTTTAATCTGCAACACAATGTTATACATATGTAGTGGGGGGGGGGCTGTCCCTGCTTCATCTCTCTCTCAGCTACGGGGTCCTTGTTTCCATTGAGTAGAACTGACCGGCAAGGAGGCGCACCCTGCACTGCTCCACCAGATGCTTGCAGTAGTTGACCTCCGTCCTGGTGGAGCTCAGCTCCTCGAACCTCTGACGGTACTCAGCCTTCAGCTCTCTGAGACGCAGCATCAGGGTGACCTCTGGCTCGTCCAGCACCAGGTCCCCTTCCTCACTCACAAACTGACCTACAGCGCACGCACGCACGCACACGCACACGCACACACACACACACACACACACACACACACACACACACACACACACACACACACACACACACACACACACACAGGGGTAACAGGGAACGGGGGGTAATGGGGAAACGTCTAGTGATGTACTGTAAATCTAATAAGCATGATTACAAATCCTCATTGTAGATAGGAAATTACTTTTGATTGCCTCCCTGCAAATTCCTCTTAATCACAATAACAGTGGTTAACCCATTAAAACCCGGGAGAGCATCTGTGTCATTTTAGATTTTAGCTATATGTACAGTATATATATATATATAGCAACATACGTTTTTTTCTGAAAACTCTTATGATTTAGAACAGTGGTTCTCAAAAATAGCAGATCTACAAGCTCACAGCGCGTCAATTCGAGCTTGTACATCTGCAATATTTGAACATTTTTCAAATATCTTGAAAAACATTTTCAGATGGGGGGTCCACGGCCAAATACATATCATTTTGGGGGTCCTTGGCATGAAAACATTGAAGGCATTTGTAGAATCGGAAAAGTACTTTGAGACGCTCTCCAGTCGTTGTATTGTCGAATGGACAGCGTCGTGCGGTCGATCTCTCTCTTGGCTGCGTTGACCTCGTCAGTGAGCTGTCGCAGGCGGGCGCGCCGCTCCACCAGCCTGGCCTTGTTCTCCTTCAGGAGTCGGTTGAGCTCACTGCCCTGCTCCACCTTGAAGTCCTCAAAGGCCTCCGCTTTGGGTGGAGGGGAGCTGAGAGGAGGAGACAGCAGATTATACAGGCTTGGGATCAGTGTACATTTTTACAGCAAATGTTGATTTAGTTTAGTCATAGAAATTTTGTTTAGTTTTAGTCATATTTTACTCATCTGAAAGTTTTAGTTTTAGTCTAGTTTTAGTCGACTAAATATCATAAGATTTTAGTCGACTAAATCTACAGTTGATTTAGTCGACTAAAATGTATTTTGGCGGTGCCGTGATGGCGTCGTAAAGGCTGATTTTATACTTGGTTGTATGCTGAAAATAGCAGATCTACAAGCCCACAACGCGTCGCACTGTGACGCGTTGTGAGCTTGTAGATCAGCTATAGAGCGCAACACCCGAGCGCAACCAAACAAAAAATGAGTTCTACTGGATCTCTTCTCCTCTAGTCCGTCCTTTTTTACATTTTAGTCTAGTTGTTGACGAAATTGTCAATATATTTAGTCTTTTTATTTTTATTTAGTTTTCGTCAGTAAAAAAAGGTAGTCGATCAACATTTTTCGTCATAGTTTTAGTCGATGAAATGAACAATGGCTCCTATACTCAGGCCTGGTGGTCTGTGGTTCCTGTGTGTCCTGGCTCTCTGTGTCAGCTTCATGGCTCTGCTGTTCCTTCTCATGTGTGTGTGAGTGGGCAGGATTCTGCATGGTCTCCACTGGCTGTTCCAACACAGGGCCTCCTCCCTCTGCTGCCTGTTTCTTGCTTTGGCTAGGACAATCAAAACAGTCACAAAAGAAGGGAGATTCTAAGAAGGATTTATAACCCTTTAAAAAAAAAACACATTTAGACCTGATGCCAAAAATTTACATTTTGTTGTATTGAAGTAGACTTGAAGTGTCCAGTGTCCAGCTTTATATACGGTATATATTTTGTCGTGTAAAAGTAATTTGCACAAGAGATTTTAGTGATGGGAATCTTCTAAGCTTTGGTAATAAATGCACAATTCCAGATTTTAGACTTTTTTAATGGTAATTTTCGCTTCTTCATTTACAGATATAGTTATGTGTCGTAGGTGAAATTTCTTACAACATATCAATTATCAAAGAAATCATACCATCGTTATCGAGGGCTAAATATCGTCAGAGTAAAGAATCGTGAGTTACTCGTATCGTCCCACCCCTACTTGCACGTATAGCAAGACAAGTACACACACACACACACACACACACACACACACACACACACACACACACACACACACACACACACACACACACACACACACACACACACACACACACACACACACACACACACACACACACAGTCTTTGCAGTAATCTTCCTTTCTTTCTTATGTTCTACTGTCTGGAACATGTTCTCTGCCATCATCATCATCAGTGGCTGTTGGTAGTTATGGCTGCCAGTTCCCACCTGATGTTATGTGGGAGTTCAGACTGCTCCAGACCATACTGAATAACCGCTAGTTCAGACTAGGACTCAAGTCTAAGATATAGAGGTCATCTGAATCCTCCTCCATCTCTCCTCCAAAGAGGATGACACGATCTCCCACCATGCAACAGCACATCCAAGACATCCCTGAACACGGGCCTTTCCCCTTGGGCTCAACCTTCCTCCAGGAGAGGGTCTCTGGATTGAATTTTCATAGATCATTGAAGCTCTGTATAATGTGGCGGCCACCAAATATGTACAGCTCTCCATTGTAGGCAAAGGCTGAATGACCCAAACGCGCTTTTGGAAGAAGCTGTGCAGAGGGTGTGCTCAGCCAGCAGTTGGTCTCTGTGTCAAACACTCTGATGTTGTTGTTGTAGACACACGGCTGGGGCCCATAGCCCCCCAAATAAAAACATCTTTGTCCCGATGATGGCGGTGGAGTGGTATGATGTAGCAGGTGGTGGAGTGCCTCTGGAGTTAATTAGAGACCAGACCATTGTGGCGGTGTCCAACTTGTAGATGTCATTAGTGCTTCCAGTCAGTGGTTTGAATCCTCCATGGATATACATGACCTTCCCCAAGACACAGGCTGAGTGGGCCCGCCTCCCCTCTGGAACAGTCCCAGAAACCGTGGGCATGAATCGGTGGGTGTCGACATCGAAGGCATAGATATCATCTCCCCAGATGTAGATGATATCTTCTATCAGCACAGCTGTGTGGCCGGAGTGCATGCAAGGAACCTCGAGGAGAGGTCGTCCTCTCCCAGTTGTCACTGGGGGAACTTCATCCAGCGTAAGGACACTGTGTTAAAGATGTGCACTTCCATCTGATCACTGTTGTTTTTAGGGTACATTCCAAAGCGGTACAAGATCGTCAAAACACGATTAAAAACACTGGCACTCTGATGATTTGGATGCATAGTACCTGGCACTCAATGTGTTCAAATCTAAAATGACAGATGCTTTCCCGGTCTTAACAGGTTAAATGACCCTCATTTGATAACATTTGTATCTCTGGGACCCCCCCAAATCAACACTGTAATCAGTGTTAATGTAACTCTGAGAGTTAACACTCTCAGAGTTACAGACACATAGTTGACCATTTGGTTCCTAGTATCGATCATTTGGCAGGGGACCCCCGGAACCCCCTCAACGACCCCCACTTTGAGAACCACTGAATTAGGTGTTACGTTATACTACTAGAGTGTTGCCACTACATTTCTTTCCTCTCTTAGATTCTCCAACCTGTTAATCACCTTGTCGTTGCTGCTGTTGCATCTTTGGTCTTCTTGGCTTTGACCTTGCTCACAGACGGGGGGCGAACGTGTCTCTCTGATGGAGCCGCCACCCCGACCCCAAAGCCACTGCTCTCCAGCTTCCCCACACTGCCTTGGGACTCCCGTGGCTGGAAAAGGTTTATTATGCGATGGCATCCAGTCCAGTGTTAATTTCATCGACTAAAACTATGACGAAAAATGTTCGTCGACTACCTTTTTTCACTGACAAAAACTAAATAAAAACTAAGCTATGATGACTAAAACTAAGACTAAATATATTGACAATTTCGTCAACAAATAAAAACGAGACTAAAATGTTAGTGAGGGACGAGTGGAGAAGAGATCCACTAGAACTAAAAGACAAGTCATGTTGTGCTTGGTTGCGCTCGGGTGTTGCGCTCTGAAAATAGCCTCTCTCTCTGCTATTTTCAGCATGCAACCAAGTGTAAAATCAGCCATTATAGTACAGCTGTTAAGCTCATTATATGGAAGGTATTGTGCATTTTATGATAGAAGCATGAAACTTTCAAGATATCATCTACATACCCCAAGGTTTGATTTCAGACGTGGAAGCACTTTCAGATTGACCTCTGGTGACCTTGAGCGGTCATTGACCTCAGAATTGCATTTTTCCCACTTTTTGCCCCATTATTCTCCATTATAATAATATATATGCTTTTTAAAATTACTGTCTTGTTCTAATGAATGAAAAATGAAACCTAATAATCACTCTACAGAAATGGTGATTATTACTATTATGATAGTTCTGTTATGACATTGTTATGACATTAAAAACATCTAGGAGAGAGAGAGCAGCAGTAAAATAAAGAAAAACAACATTGGTAAGAAATTGCTAATGCATTCAAAGTGCAATATAGGTACAATGCTATTCAAAGGTGCTATTCATCTCATGATGTTGGTTTTGGTTTTGGGGGCAGTGAGCGTTCAGGGTTCTGATAGACTGAAAGAACGAGCCCAATCGATGGTCTTGAAGGGCGGATCCAAACCCAGCCGCAGGGATTCCTGCGGCGCTTCCTATTGCTTCACCAATCTATGTCCCCACCTCCCCTCCCCTCCCCCCTCCCCTCCCCCCTTCCCTCCCCCCCCCCCGGCCTGTGCACGGAGCACGCTGACGTCACAAAATGTAGAGCGACGCCCCTCTGCACTCTGATTGGTTAGGAGATAACAAGGTCCTAAGACCAGCGTTCCTGCATGGTTCGCCCAGCCTTTTTTTCTTTTGAAACAAAAAAAAAGGCATGGGTTTCCGAGGCTAGGGTTCTGATGGTTTGGGGGAAGAAACTGTTGGACCGCATGCTGGTGCTTGTCCCGACTCCTGATGCTCTTAAACCTCCTACCAGATGGCAGGAGCTCAAGGATATGGTTTGAGATAATATGGTACAATTTCTGTCAGAAGCCTGTCTACCAATGACATCAATGGGGAATCCAAGCTAATATAAACTGCAGGCTTTCTATTCCTGGAAAGTTTGCATGCTATAATAGAAGCCATTGTTCTCGCATTAATAAAAAAATCCCACCCAGCGTGAAGTGGGCGGTGTGGTCATCATAGTGGTCATCACAGTTATGGAAGCTCACTTTTTTTTTTAAGTGCATAGTCGTATTTCTAGGTTATTAATGTCATCATGTGTCTCGCTAGCCAATCACAGTGCTGAATAGAGTCAGCCAATAGAGTCAGCCAATCACAGTACAGCTAGGGGTGTACTAATGCTAGGGGTGTACTAATTATGAGCCAATCACAGTACAGCGAAGGGTGTACTAATGAGGTGTCCCAACCCCACTTATAGGGGCGGCTACAGCGCCCAAAAATAAAATGAAAACACTTAAATCTTGTTTGAAATGACCAAACCTGCCTACTGATGATGTCACTGGTAGGCAACTGTCCACAGCCCTCCTCTCAGACTTCTGCTTCAGTAAGGTTATTGCTGCTCAAGTGGTCAGACATGAAATCAGACGTTAGGGATTAAGGGTCTTGCTTATGTACACCCCGACACATTGTCAGGGCTGGGAATCGAACCTGGGACCTTCTGTTTCCCAGGTGGCCTCTCTACTCATTCAGCTATGGCCCCCCTTCTTGTGAATGGGTTGTAGTGGACCTCACCTCCTTCACACTTACATAGTCTTACAGAATGGTGTCTGCAGTTAATTTCGCTGCATGCCTTCAATGCTCTGCAGCTGCAGATGGAGCCATTGCCTGGGAGTAAACAGCGTCTCTTTCCTCTGCAGGTGGCTCGCTCTGATCTGCAGCCTTCCACAACATGACCTGCAGATGAACTTGCAGTATACTGTGTGCAGAATCATATTTGTCTGTCAATACAATGCGAAGAAGAACTCTGCATCGGTATCTTTTAGGTCACTGTGCGTGGCATCAAGTTCCCCAAGCACTGTATTGAGACTAGTCATGGTACTTTCTACGAGTACTTTAAGCACATACCTTGCCCTTCTCACAGGGTAGGAGACAGTATCACATCCTAACAGGTTCTTGGAGGAGGACAACCACAAGCATCCGATAAGCACAGTGTATTTTGTCCAGGATTTACCATTGAGAATGAAGGCGATGCCACCGCAAGAAATGCTTTTATCCCAGAAATGTTCATCAATGTTCCACTGCAACTAAGGAATGTCATCAGAGTGCCAGTGGGCATCATGCTGGGATGGATGATGGTATATGGACTGCATTTAAATAGCACCTTACTAGTCTTCCTGACTCTTCAAAGCACTTTACAATGTACTTCACATTCACCCATACATTCACACACCGATGGTAGAGGAAACATACAATACCCCTACCTGCTCATTGGGAGTAGGTAGGTGAGAAGGTGAGAAGGTGGAGAATCAATACATGGACATGCATCAAGATAAAAAAAAATGTTTTGGCAAGAGATTCATTTCTGGACATTCAAAAATAGACTTAGTCTCTTTCTAAATTGGCTACAAGCTAAAACATGGCCTAATTATTGCATACTTTATGCAAATTGTGCAAATGAGGTAAGGTTGCATGACTTCACCATGATAATAGATGCATTTCTGGACATCACAAACATGGACTTTGACTCTTAAGTCACCTTTCTAAGTTAACTGAACGCAAAATGTTAGTCATTTCCAGGCAATTTGCTCATTAAGCGATTAATTTGCTGATTCTGCTTATTACAGAAATTGCCCAATATGCAACTTTTAGGAATCAAGCTTAAACTAAATCTGCTAAGCCTATAGATGACATTTTAATCATAAAGGTTTACAGGAAACAACATTTCTGGGTTTAACATGGGCCTTATGGGTGTTTCAAACATGGTTTGACAGCCCAAAATGTGTACAGCCTCTGACAAGTTTCAAAGGTCAATTCAGAAATGCTTCCACGTCTGAAAACAAACTTCATGATATATAGAAACACTGTAGGAAGTTTCATGCTTCTTTCATAAAATGCACAATACCTTCCATATATGGGCTTATCTGCCCACTACGCTCACCATATACTGCCCCCAAAACCAAAGCCAACATGAGATGAATAGCACCTTTGAATAGTATTGTACCAATATTGCACTTTGAATGCATTAGCACTTTCTTACCAATGTTGTTTTTCTTTATTTTACAGCTGCTCTCTCTCTCTCCTAGATGTTTTTAATGTCATAATAACAATGTCATAACAGAACTATCATAATAGTAATAATCACCATTTCTGTAGAGTGACTATTAGGTTTCATTTTTCATTTATTAGAACAAAACCGTCATTTTAACAGGCATATATTTTATTATAATGGAGAATAATGGGGCAAAAATGCAATTCTGAGGTCAATGACCGCTCAAGGTCACCAGAGGTCAATCTGAAAGTGCTTCCACGTCTGAAATCAAACCTTGGGGTATGTAGATGATATCCTGAAAGTTTCATGCTTTTATCATAAAATGCACAATTGGTTTGCTTAACTGCCCCACTATTACGACGCCATCAAGGCACCGGCAAAATATTTTTTTGTCGACAAAATTAACTGTGAAATCAAAATCAAAATCTTATATTTAGTCGACAAAAACTAGACTAAAACTAAAACTTTTCAGATGACTAAAATAGGACCAAAACTAAATTATATGTTAGTCATAAAACTATGACTAAACTAAATCCAAATGTGCTGTCAAAATGAACACTGATCCAGTCAAACGTCTATCAAATGTGACGCTTCACTACAAAGTATAGTCAGCCTGTCATTGAATAGAATAAAATGGGACACATTCATGCTAATTCAATAGGGGGGGCCCTCTGGGCTCACATACTGTATATGGGCCTCTCCTGGCTATTGCTGTCTCCCTCTCACCTTTCCTTCTATTCTGTTCTGTCTCAATGAATAGAACAATGCAATGGGGATGTTAACCACCCATTATCCTTATCGTTGAATTGAACATTGACTGACCTTGTTGTCAGCAGCAACTGCGCTCTCGCGATCGTCCACCAAGCTGTGGGATTGATGCAGCAGATCTCTCGCTCTCTGCTCGTGTTCCCTGTTCTCACACACACACACACACACACACACACACACACACACACACACACACACACACACACACACACACACACACACACACACACACACACACACACACACACACACCAAGGTTATAATAGTTTGGGATTTTTCATTTTAGTTTAGTTTTTCTTTGTTTTTAATTCGTTTTTTAGAGCGGATTTGCTAGTTTTTATTAGTTTTGATTTTTGAAAATGCTTATAGTTTTAGTTAGTTTTTTATTAGTTTTAGTTCTTTTTCATACTTTGGGTTATTTGTCAGGTGCAGGATTGAAAAGGTAAGTATTGTGTAATAAAAACTTAAGAAAAGATGGCATTTAAATTTTTTTTTTATAAAAGAAATTGTTATAGATGAACCACCAACCATCCAGTTCAGTTAACGAAAATGTTTTTAAAAATGTTGTTTTCGTTATTTTGTTAGTTTTCGTTAACTATAATAACCTTTGGCGCACACGCACGCACGCACGCACACACGCCACTTTCTCTATTGGCCAAAGAGTTTTTGCCCACAATTCTGAATGTGAGTTTATGAATGTGAAGTGTGAACTGTTTGTTGGGAGCACAACACTCACTGCACAGCGAGTCTGAAGTGGGCAAACACTTCATGGAGCTGTCTGACACTTATAATCTGTAATTCCATGGAAAGAGAAAGAAACAAATGGACATTGAAAAGATGTGAAGACAGTAAAGACACAGACATATATTATTAAGTATATCGTCGCTGTCGGGCAGAAACCAACCATCTCTGTTTTTCTACTTTTTTATTTTCTTTAATAAATCAGTGCTATTGAACACTCTTTACGTCTGTGTGTGGGTTTTACAAATATTTAACCAATGAAAGGTATTAAAAAGCGCTTCTGACTAAACCTCAACTCCATTGGATCCTCAAACTGTCGTTCAAACCTCTTAACTCCAATCTCTTAACTTGAGTTACAAATATTAACTTTAAAATATATATTCAAAGATTTGCACAAATGTTCACGATTTTTCCAAAATAGCAGATATACAAGCTCATAGCGCGGCACTCGGTGCCGCGCTATGAGCTTGTATATCTGCTATTTTTTTAATAGACAAATAAATCTAAAAATGATGCTTTCCCGGTGCTTTCCCTTAATGGATTCAAAACTTTTTTTTTTTCAATTTCCTGAAAAGTTTATATTTTGGGACATACTGTAGTTGTTTTCTGCCCGACAACAGAGATATGAGACAATGATGTGACAGAGGGTGGATGTCATGTCTGCTCTCTCTCTCACACTGATCTCCTCCAGGCTTCCCTCCTCCAGGTACCTCTGCACCTGACAGCGGATCTCGGCGACCTGGGCCTCGGACAGCGTGTCGTAAGGGTTGCCAGGTTGGTTGGCCTGCATGGTGAAGAAGGGTTCACACTCGGAATGTCAGCATTTCAAATCATTCAATTAACTAAAATGTTTGAGTTAAAGGTATAGTTCACCCCCAAAATGTATTTTCTTTCTATCGATTAGTCACCCCATATTTTTTTGTTTTTGTCGCATTCCTAAGCCAATAAAAGTCTAATATAGAATAGAAAAATAGTTTTTTGGGTGAACTATCCGTTTAGCGTATAAGCAATACTCACCAGGGTATTCTGTATAGACAGCTTCTGTTTCAGCACTTCAACCTCCTTCTGAAGTTTCTTGATCTGAAGCTAAACACACACACAAAAAAACGTTTACGTTTTCATGTTGATACTGTATGTCCCCTAAGCCTATGTACATGGCACACATTTGATCTCTGATGTACAACACAAATGTCGACTGAACACTTGGCACAAACAGTACTCATTAATTGATGACATGTGGGGGAAGGTTAAATAGTCCTCACCGCTGGGTCTGTGTGTTCGTTAACAGCTGGGTCACTCTGGACGCGCTTCATTCTGCTGGCGAAATGCAGAGTGGAAAGCTGCAAAGAGCATATTCATGACCACCACCATCATGATTTAGTATTGTGGTGGACAGAATTCATATAACAATCATTATGGTATGGATTAATTTAATGTACAAAGTACAAGTTGAGTAGCAGCCTATACTCTCTGCTGGGGGGATGATGTCTTGGGCCCCTGACAGACAGGTGATTCCCGCAGAGCCTAGCTCCCTGACAACAGCTGTTGTCACACCAACCTATTTACATGTAGGCCTATCCCAGGCTGAGTGTAAACCCTTTTGTTCATGGGTCTATGTGAGGACCAGTGTTGATTTTGACAGCAATTTTTGATTTAGTTTTAGTCATATCTTTTGAATAAAATTCCATTTAGTTTTGGTCATCTGAAATCTTTTAGTTTTTGTCTAGTTTTAGTCGACTACATATCATGTGATTTTAGTCGACTAAATCTACAGTTAATTTAGTCGACTAAAATGTATTTTGCCGGTGCCTTGATGGTGTCGTAATGGCTGATTTTACACTTGGTTGCATGCTGAAAATAGCAGATCTACAAGCTCACAACGCGTCGCGGTGAGCTTGTAGATCGGCTATTTTCAGAGCGCAACACCCGAGCGCAACCAAACATAAAATGACTTGTCTTTTAGTTCTACTGGATCTCTTCTCCACTAGTCCCTCCCTGACATTTTAGTCTAGTTTTTATTTGTTGACGAAATTGTTCATATATTTAGTCATATCGCCATAGCTTAGTTTTTATTTTGTTTTCGTCAGTGAAAAAAAGGTATAGTCGACGAACATTTTCCGTCGTTTTAGTCGATGAAATCAACACTGGTGGGGACTGACCATCAACAGCTGATTTCACATGAATCTAGTCTATTTCTAAAGTGCCGATTATGGGTGTGCTGGGAGGGTTGACCAGCTGGTTGTGTTGACTTTTGAGAGGGTATAAAAGATCTAGGATACACTTGAATGGTGGAACCTGGGTGGGAGGCATGCTGCTTCTCTGTGACCTGATGATGACTACAAATACAGAATGGATTGATCCCTCCTAATCATGGGTTTGGTTTGCGCTCATAATTCCGACATCCCACTACTCCGACTACTTGCATCTTCTTGATCTGTTTAACTTACATTACAGTTACTTACTGTCTCTTCAATCTGTGCTGCTTCCCCGTAGATATTGGCCACAAGTACAGTGTTGCAGTTCCCACCTACAGAGAAAGACACAATAAATAGTGTGTCATGCATGTAATAAACTGTAGAGCTGTTAAAGCGGCACTATGTCACTTTTATTTAATGAATACAATTTAATTTTGTCCAATCTGTATGGTAGAGTATGTTAATACAATATAACTTATACAATTGGGGTGGTTGTATTTTGTCTCCCTGCTCTTCTATTGGGACATTTAGATCGTGTCAAAGGTCATGTCTCACCTAGACACAGGATCTGACACGAATTTGTGTAAAAAGTGTCAATTATTAAATGCTGGTAAAAATGTCAGGACTTGCACAGGAAACCGGGTTTGAATCCGGGGTAGAAGAGGAAAGTTACATAGTGCAGCTTTAATGAGAATTAACCTCGGCTAACTAGAATTGTGTCTAGTATTGTTGTTGTAAATTCGGGTCTGAATAGAACACAACAGAAGATTATTTACGCAAAACCAAGTTTGCTTTCGGCCTCACTATGGTAGAATTAAAAGCTGGTGATAAAGACTCAAGGACTCAGGTCTTCAGCAGGGGGTCCGGGACCCCTAGGGGGTCCTCAGAGTTACTACAGGGGGTCCACCAAATCTGTGTGATAGGATTTAGTTTTTTTTCACATTTAACACTTGAACCCTAGAATTCCTTTTCTGAGGGGAACATTGGCCGAAAATAGCCGATCTACAAGCTCTCAACACCTCGCAGCGCGAGGCGTTGAGAGCTTGTAGATCGGCTATTTTTGGCAAAGAGGTGTAGGTGTAGAGGGGAAAAAAGAGCAGACAAAGTAAATAAAAAAAAGTTGAATCTGAAACACAATTTTATACAATATAGAGGGGGTCCCTGCTTCATCTCTCTCTCAGCTAGGGGGTCCTTGGCCTGAAAACGTTGAAGACCCCTGCCCAAGGACAATATTCTCCCATTCATTGTCAGTGGAGAATGTGGTGAAGCTTCCGCCAGTCTTACCCAGTGAGTCTTTGAGGGCGTGTGTGAGCTTGCTCTGTCTGAAAGGAACGTGGTCTCTGTGCTGGTCTGCCAGGGCCAGGATGGTCTGCTCCAGGAAGGACAGAGACCTGTTGATGTACATGGCCTCCCTGACCACCTGACCCTCAGACTGGAAAGAGAGAAGAGAAGGGACACTGCTTGAACTGTACTTCCCTGTGCTTGTCTTTGCAAACTGTTAATAAAGTATTCAATCAATCAATCTATCAATCAATCAAACAAAATCACTTTGATTTGGTAAATCTAACTTTTAATTTGAAGTGACATTTTTAACAAAAACCTTTTTTTGCAAAAAAGTTTTGCACAGACACTCAACACTATATATATATATATATACACAAATATATATATACAAATATATAGAAAACAATAAAAAATAACCTTACCCCAGTCTTACCCAGCCTTTCAGAACCTGCCAAGTCCACCAGATTCAGCTTAGAGGAGACGTACTTGGCATCGGACAGAATGTGGGAGCGAGACTGTGGAACATGGAAACATATAGTTCCATTAACTATATCGTCTCTGTTAGGTGGAAACATCATATGTCCAAAAACAGAAATGTTAGCATATGGAGATAAGAGGTTTCTGCCCGACAGCAACGATATTCAATTCAATATTATAATTCAATATTCATAAATCAAGTGCTGATAAATTAATTACCAGTGCCAATAAATTAATTACCTCAATATGTACAGTGAAGATGCAGTGAGACCTGGAGGAATTCTTGTTCAGGGCATGAGCTCCGATGATGCGGTTCATCTCTCCCTGAGTGAGAACATAATAACAGTCATTTACTCATTTTGACACTCACGCGTTGTGAGCTTGTAGATCGGCTATTTTCAAACATTTTTGCACTTTTACTTTTGGGTACTTTAAGTATATTTTGACGGCAACACTTTTGTACCTTTACTCAAGTAACATTTTGAACACAGGCATTTTACTTAACGTAACAGAGCATTTCTACATTGTGGTATTGCTACATTTACTTAGGTAAAATATCTGAGTACTTTTTACACCACTGTACAACACACAGCACACAACACACAAGACCTCAAACAGCAGGTTGAAGGCCTCCTCTTCAGAGTGGACAGGGTGCAGAGACAGTCCTCTGATGGAGACCCCTCCTCCCCCGCTCGGTTCCTCCACCACCGCCAGTGGTGCTGGTGCCCCTGCGGCCGGGCCTGGGCGACCCCGTACCGCCGAGGAGGACAGCAGGTCCACCAGGGTCTCGTTGTAGATCTCCAGGAAGGAGAGACGCACAGAGAAGGCGTGGTCCGACCGCCTCTGCACCTCCTGGAACACCTTGAACGCAGCAGCATGGGACAGAAGGTCAAGAGATATAGAAGCATTTATTATAAAATGGAGGACGGATTAAATCACATGAGAGAACATATTGTGTGCCTCGCCACCGGCTTCGGGTGCTGTCAATGCACTGAATGGGACATTATCACGTTTAATCAGACTATTGATTGGTCTAAGTAGGTGAGATACTGACCCACCGACGGGCTCAGTAGGTGTTTTGTCTTTATTCTGTGGGTTGATGAAAGTTGGGGCAGACGCTCACCCCAAAACATGATTTACGATTCTGTGCCTATCGGTACATAACTCGGATGGAGCTGAGTGGGCTCAAATAAGCTACTCGCTTTAGCTCGCTAGGTGGTGCCTCTCGTGGCTCAAGTTCAGTTGAGACGGCGCACCTCCGTCGCGGTCCAAAACTATACTTTATACAAAACACCTACTGAGCCCTGTGGGTAGGTCAGTATCTCACCTATACTTAGACCAATCAATAGTCTGATTAAACGCGGGTAGGTCAGTATCTCACCTACTTAAATCAATAGTCTGATTAAACGTGATAATGTCCCATTCAGTGTATTGACAGCATCCGAAATGGGTGGCCTTCTGATGGTGTAGTCGTGATTAAGACCCCTCTCTCTGGACATGTGCACCTCCACAGTGTCATCACCAGTGGGGTTTCGTCTCAATGTGACAATAAACAATGAAGAGCATTTCTCAAGGGCATCAGAATAGAGGACAGGATAGTATGAAATGGCCAAAATAGGAACACCAGGTTGAAAGTTGTTAAAGCCGATACCGATATTGTAAAAAAAAAAAAGTAAAAATAATGGCAGATATATTGGCCAGATCTACATTTCAGTTGGGCTCTAGAATAGAGGACAGAATAGTGTACATTTCATTGTCTAAGGCCCTGTTCAGACTAAGGCTGCCAGGATGAACAGGGCCTCAGATACCTCCTGAAGGGCCCGTGGAATGATGCCTCTGTGCTTGTAGGATTCTGTGGCTCCTGTCATGGTGTAGGTCTTCCCGGAACCTGTCTGCCCAAAGCACATCACAGTACCTACGGAGATACAGGACAAATTTAGCATTTTCCCCAAACCACACTTTTTGCTATACTGCTCCAACAGATTTTGTCCAAAACTCAAACAAACCGCTGCACATTATCTCTGGAGTCATGTGATTAACATGCATGATGAAGAGTTTTGATATCCCATAGCGATTGCCTATAATTAATGCCCAAAAATATGCGGTTATGTTACAAAAAAAAATGAAATATCAAACTATCATGACCGAGCCCAATTTTTTATCGCAAAGCAGAGCCAAACGCAATTTCACTTTAATAGACCCATGGTGGACCATGAAAAAATACTCGTTACGCAGAATGTCCCGTTTCACAAGTTTTCAAATTCATAAAAATCCTTTGAAAATAGCAGATCTACAAGCTCTACGAGCTTGTAGATCGGCTATTTTCAAATGGCTGAAAAATATATAGGACTGAGGTGGTTATAGGACTGAAGTGGTTAATGTGTGTTTTGTAATAATAATCTAAATCTACAAAGTAACTAGTAACTAAAGCTGTCAAATAATTGCAGTGGAGTAAAAGTACAATATTTGCCTCTGAGATGTAGTGGAGAAGAAGTAAAAGTATTGACAATGTGAAAAGTGTACTTAAGTTAAGTAGTACTTAAGTAAAATGTACTTAGTTACTTTACACCATTGCCTGAGGTAGCTACTCTACTATTGATTGGAGGTATTCAAACCACAGACAGACATACAGTACCGTTGTAGCCATCTAGTGCTCCCAGCACGACACCTCGACCCACACGGGCGTACACCTCCTCCTGGGACACATCGTGCAGGACACCGTCCAACCGGAAGGACCGAGAACTTAGCTGGTTGTTCACCACCATCGTTCTGCTGGAGCCTTTCTTCTGATAGACATGTAATGTCTGACAGAAGAAATGACAAGAAAACAATGAATAGCAACACTCATTTCAAAGAGCAGTTGGCTGACAGGGGTCCAGTCCATTCCTGTCTTTCCAATAATGCAAACTAAGATTTTCACAACAACAGTTTTCTGAAAAACTATTGTTTCTATAACAGTGGTTCTCAAACATTTTCATGTCAAGGACCCCCAAAATTATATGTAATTGGCCGCGGACCCCCATCTCAAAATATTTTTGTTCCAGGGACCCCCAGAAGCAAAGATTTTAGTTAAAAATGTTCGCTTTAAAAATATTTATTCAAAGATTTGTACAAATGTTCATGATTTTTCAAAAATAGCAGATCTGCAAGCTCGCAGCACGGCACGAAGTAACGCGCTGTGAGCTTGTATATCTGCTATTTTTTAATAGCCAACCAATGTGCTATATATATATAGCTAAAATCTAAAATGACACAGATGCTTTCCCGGTTTTAACTCATTCACTGCCACAATTATTGCTGGCCGCGTTTGCCCACTGCCAGAGATTTTTCATCAAAAAAAAAAAGTACTCAGGAGCCGAGATACAGAATTTTTAAGTTTTAAGTTAACAAGGAAGTGGATGGGAGTCTAGATCTTTAAACAATCATATCTCCTTGGTCTTTGGGTCAAATTTGAAACAAAAACTAAAACAAAAAAAACGTCAGTGGCAGGATTGGTAAATGGGAAAAATTACGTTTTGTTAAAATAGGCCATGAGTGATTAAAGATCCAATCATTTTTAACGTTTTCAATTATTGCTTTGTCTGACTGACAAAACTTTTTTTTTTCATGTTATCTTCTGAATCCGTATAAAACCAAATAGGGGTAAGCCATTTGATCTCACCTGTCCATCAGGTAGGTATTCAATGAGATCTTGGGCAAAATGTGCGGTTGGTCTTGTGCGCACAAAGACGCTCACTCTGTTCCCACCAGCCTTCATAGCGCTTCTTTCTGCAAAAAACATTACAGGCAACATAATACTGTAATCATTTTTCAATTCAATTCAAAGGCGCTTTACTGGCATGAGAAAACATACGTTTGTCGTTTTTTAAATGTACGAAAATCCCTTGAAAATAGGGCTGAAGTGGTTAATGTATGTTTTGTAAGGAACTAGTAAAGTTTTCAAATTAATGTAGAGGAGTAAAAGTACAATAGGCCTATTTGCCTCTGAGTCTGAGATGTAGTGGAGTAGAAGTAAAGTATTGAAAATTGGAAATACTCCACTAAAGTAAAACATCCTCAAAATTGTACTTAAGTACAGAACTTGAGTAAATGTACTTAGTTACTTTACACCACTGAACGTGGGCTGTTAATTACCTGCACTGTTGTGTTGTACTCTTTCAGAAGAAATGCCATTGTGAGTTCATTTATCAGCTTATTAGCGGATTGGCTCAGAGATCACACCTGGCAGCCATGGTGTCTCCCATGATTCATCCTTATGTTGACATGTTGTCATGACAACCATGGTGAACTGAGTCACCTGACCCTGGCAGCCATGTCTCCCATGATGATCCATCCTTATGTTGACACAAGTCATGACAACAACGATGGTGACCTGACCCTTTACTGCAATGGTGGAACAAATAGAAACAGTGGTGGCTTAAAATAAGAAGGAGAAAAAAACAGTAGGCTAAATAAATAAACAGCGGAATGATGCAAAAAGTTGTATATTAGACAAGCCCTGATACATGACTGTCTGTCATATCATGCCGTCATGGATGAACTTCAACCTGGTGTTTGCACTTTCTCCATTTACGGCCGTACATCTTCATAAACGTTCAAATTTTAAATTTAAAGTGCTTACTTCATGGCAACGGATGTTAAAATTATGTACGGGCCCTCAAAAGTACCTGTATCTTCCTTATTGTTCAATGAAAATAATTTTCATCCGATTGATGGCCATTTTCTCCCTACTTTTACCATATGCTTTCAACCACGCTACCCTATCGGTTGACTGGGGTCACGCCAGCCGCACTTCAGAGAGAGACAGTCGCACTGAGAAGCCCCTGAGGCCAGCTTGACTGAGGGGTACTTGCATAGAGTACTTGTCACAATGCGACTCAAAGCACAGAGTGTGGAGGCAACGATGAACCACAGGAGGGCGACACTGAGCCGTTTGTTCTTTCTAAGTGTCGAAGAAGGAGACACCAGCAGGAGCTTTCCTATGGAGCTTTCTGATGAAAATAATAGCAGATCTACAAGCCCACAACCAGTGGTGGAAGAAGTACTCAGATATTTTACTTAAGTAAAAGTATCAATACTGCAATGTAGAAGTACTCCGTTACAAGTTAAAGTCCGGAATTCAGAATTTACTTGAGTAAAAGTACAAAAGTATTGGTATCAAAATGTACTTAAAGTACCAAAAGTAAAAGTACTAAAATGTTTGAAAATACAGATCTACAAGCTACATTTGTGAGCTTGTAGATCTGCTATTTTCAAACAGCCTATGTATAAAATAGGGCTAAAGTGGTTAATGTATGTTTTATAATGTAATAATTTATATCTGCAAAGTAACTAGTAACTAAAGTTTTCAAATAATTGTAGTGGAGTAAAAGTACAATATTTGCCTCTGAGATGTAGTGGAGTAGAGGTAAAAGTATTGGAAATTGGAAATACTCAAGTAAAGTACAAATACCTCAAAATTGTACTTACCTCAAAAAGGGATACTTCACTTTCACATAAAATAAACATTAAAAAAAAATATTTAAAAAAAATGAAAGAAGTTATGGCAAAATAAAGGCCCCCTCACACATTAGTAGGACACTCTAATGCGTGAGGGGGCCATGAATTTTCCATTACTTTTTTCATTTATTTTTAATATATTTTTTAAATGTTTATTTTATGTGAAAGTGAAGTATCCCTTTAAGTACAGTACTTAAGTAAATGTACTTATTTACTTTCCACCACTGCCCACAACGAGTCGCATCCGCAAAGCATTGTGGGCTTGTAGATCTGCTATTTTGGGCGCTCGACACCGTCGTACGACTGTGCACAAATGTACCAAATGGAAAAGTAACTTTAAATAAATGGATGTTCAGCAGATACAAAACACATCAGCACACATGATGTCACGTTTATAAAATGTATTCATATAGATGTATTTATCTATATAGTCATTTATATGTATATATGTATATAAATGTATTCATATAGATGTATTTATCTATATACTCAGTTATATGTATACAGTATAATATAAATGTATTCATTGTTACACACTGGGCTCAATTCACTTTGTACTTTGCATATCCGGTCTAGAGCGGATACGGGAGCAGTCTGTTTAGTACAACTTCTAACTATACAACTTCGAAAGTTAAAGTATATTTTAGGAGTCTGGCGAGTTTGTTTTAGTTAGTTTTGAACAGCAGAGGCAGTTATAGTTCTGTTATCAAACCACTTTGATAAGTGATTATTACATCATTACAGGTTTTCAAGCTAGAGATACTTTTTGAATCAAGAACTGTGACAATGTTTGGTATAATCTGTGCCATGGGAGCTGTACTGACTAGCATTAACATGGTGAAGCCTGCTGTTTGCCTTGAGGAGAATTTCTGTCAAAGTGTGAAGAACCCCGGTTGTCTCAGCTATGATGACAGCTCTGATCATCCAGACATCCAGACATCTCCACACTCTCTCTATGTGAACAGGAGTTCAGACACACACACACATACATGACTTTGAAGTGTCATGTAAGAAGCTCATAGGTAAAATATGTTTCAATGTTATGGGTTTACAGTTAAAAAAAAATACAATATTTAGAGCACAGTAGGCTAATGTTATTTTGATAGATACAAGAAGAGTGGGCACTAAGGAAGAGTGTGCACTAAGGAAGAGTGTGCACTAAGGAAGAGTGTGCACTAAGGAAGAGTGGGCACTAAGGAGGAGTGGGCACTAAGGAAGAGTGTGCACTAAGGAAGAGTGGGCACTAAGGAAGAGTGGGCACTAAGGAAGAGTGTGCACTAAGGAAGAGTGGGCACTAAGGAAGAGTGGGCACTAAGGAAGAGTGGGCACTAAGGAAGAGTGGGCACCTTGGTGTCAAATTTGCTATTTTGTACAAAATGTAAAAAAAAAAGTAAAGTGTACATATTTGAACATGCACGGTACATCATAATCACACTTAAATGTACCCTTCAACTTCTTGTTTATGCCCAAAATGATTGGAATTACAGGTTTTGTAGCAATTTAGCAATTGTAGAAATATTAGACCTTAATGGTTTGATTGATTGATTGAAATTTGTATTAGGCAAAAGAATGTAAAACAACACAGTTACATTTATAATGCTTTTGACTAAAAGGTCCGGCCAAAAAAGTCCTTGCGGACTTGTTTCTGTTGGGGTCCTTGAATTAATTTCATAGACATATATAGTAGCAACCAAACAGTTCAAAAATCAACATGAAAATACAGATAATACAGAAAAAAATACAACTATGTACCAAAAAAAAAAAAAAAAAAAAAAAAAAAAGCATGAAAAAAATTAAAATAAAAAATAAATGTACAAAAAAAGGGGGGGGGGTGAAGCATGGAAAAATAACGATTATATACAAAAAATGCATGAGGAAATACAAAATATGTACAAAAAAGAGGAGGGGGGGGGGTCGTCTGTCTACAGGGAAACTGGTACTATCTCCTCTTTCGGCCTCCAGAAAGATGAGTTTTTAGGGCTGTTTTGAATGAGCCCAGCGAACTGCATTTTTTGAGGGATGGGGTTAGACTATTCCATTCCTTGGTGGCTGTGCTATAGAAGGAGAATTTGCCCATGTTTGTTTTATGGGTGGGTGGTACCAGATTGTTGTTTACGCTCCCTCTAGTTTCGTGGCTGTGGGTGTCACTAACTTTTTCGAGGTATTTATACAGATATGCGGGTATAGGGGGCATTTCGGGCAAATCTGCATTTACAATTTTGAAGACCAGACCCATTTTTAGTTGTTTAACCCTGTCTTCCACCCTGAGCCAGCCTAGGCTGGCAAAGTGAGTGGGAGAGAGGTGGGTCATGGGCCCCAGTCCGAGAAGTAGTCGGATCAGTTTGTTTTGGGAGGTTTGAAGCTTAGTCTGCAGTGACACTGAGGTGTTAGAGTACCAAGAGGAGCTAGCATAGTCAAAAAGGGGCTGAATCAGGGCCCCCGAGAGGGTCCTGAGGGCCTGAGGGTTGACAAAAGAGGAAACTCTGCCCATAAATCTGGTTCTCTGGTTTACTCCTTTGACCACCTTTGTTGCCATGCTTTCACCTGACAGGTATTTGTCAAGAATACATCCCAAATAGGTAATCTCTTCTTTGCTAGTGATGATTGTGTCATCGACTATGACCTTGAAGTCATCTACCTTCATTTTACTGAGGGAATGTTTAGTCCCAAATAGGATGGATTCAGTTTTCCCAAGGTGTAGTGACAGTTTGTTATCGGTAAGCCAGGTACGGATTTTTGAGAGTTCAGAGCTGAGAGCTTCCTCAACTTGCAACTTGTCCTCACCCGAGATCAGGAGTGCAGAGTCATCAGCGAACAGGAACAGTTTGCAGTTACAGGCAGCATTCATGTCGTTAATGTATAGAAGGAACAGTAACGGCCCTAGAATGCTGCCTTGAGGAACCCCGCAGCTCACCGGGAGGGATGAGGACATGGTTCCGTTGATGTCAACCACTTGTTCTCTATCCTCCAAGTAAGATCTCATCCAATTTAGTGATGTGCAATCAAAACCAATCGCCCTCAGCTTATCAAGTAGAATTGCGTGGTTTACAGTGTCAAACGCCTTTTGGAGGTCCAGCATGACCATGCCACAGTATTTGCCCGAGTCTACCTCACGTTTGATGTAGTCGGTCAAATATAGTAGGCATGTGTCAGTGGAGTGGGATGTTCTGAAGCCCGATTGGAATTCAAACAACAGTTTGCGCTCACTGAGGTAGCTGTTGATTTGTTCTTGGATTGATCGCTCTATAACCTTTGAGATGGAACAAAGGATGGAAACAGGCCTATAGTTGCCAGGATCTAATGGTCAAATGTTCAGTCATATTCTCTAATCATTTATAGCTTACATTGCTTAAGACCCTTTTCCAAAAATAAAAAATACATATATATATATATTAAAAAATATATATGTATATATATTTTTTTCTTTTTACATTTTCGACCAAATAGCCAATTTTACATCGAGGTGCCCACTTTTCCTGTTACCATTCTGATATACAAGGTGTGGTATATAATAAGGTCGACTACTTTCATTCCTCTGCAGAAGCCTTCCAACTTGATGAGGTTCCCGGTAACTTTGTTCGCTCTGTGAAGAACTGCATTTTCTCTAGCCCTAGAATGTCTGTGATCTTACATACATTTCATGTATTCCAAATACACAGTCATAGATCACCCTCGTCGACGCGCTGTGTAGTGACGATCTGCGCGGCCGTAAAAGTGCTCTAAACTCCGTCTGTACTCACCCAAGAAATTAATTCCTAAGACTTGGAGTCATATTTTGTCCTCTAGTTTCATATCCATTTGAAAGTTCTGCCAGAAAACGTGTGTTTAGTGAAATATCTCCACTTTTCCACAAGCTGCACACGGACGACTTTCTGTATGCGCGAGGGGCACGACTTGAGTGAAGGACCGAATTTACCCAAACATCCTCTTGTCATCACAAACTTCATAACAAATTGACACAGGGAAGCACAAACGAATGGGGTACACAATTGACAGGTGCTTGTGATTGGTGCAGGGTAATGAGTCACTCCATCTGCCAATTGTGTGCCCCAAACATTTGTGCTTCCCAAAGGAAGTTTAGATATATACAGTCCTGCACTCATTCCGGGCTCCTCGCCCGTACAGAAAGTCGTCCGTGTGCAGCTCGTGGAAAAGTGGAGATATTTCACTAAACACACGTTTTCTGGCAGAACTTTCAAATGGATAGAGGACAAAATATGACTCCAAGTCTTAGGAATTAATTATTGGGTGAGTACAGACGGAGTTTAGAGCACTTTTACGGCCGCGCAGATCGTCACTGCACAGCGCGTCGACTAGGGTGATCTATGACTGTGTATTTGGAATTACATGAAATGTATGTAAGATCACAAACATTCTAGGGCTACATTTTCTCCAGATCCATGCCAACCTCTCTGAAAGGCCCGCTGAGACTGGTAGCACTTTCTAAGGTGAGTTTATAACATTGTCACATTTTGTGACTATAAGGCAACCTTTATGTAATAATGTTGTGAAGCAACATAAAAAAGCAAAAGCATATTAATACATATTTTTTTGGTACAGTACATCATGGGTGGTAAAGAGCATTTAAACCAGAGCCTGCCTGTGATATTATATTAGCAGATTTAAGCAACGGTGCTGTCAAAGCTTTGATTGATTGATTGAATACTTTATTAGTCAGAAATGTGAACAGCGTGTGGTACAGTCAGATGTTTAGGCTAAAAGGATAACCCAAAAAAGTCCTGGGGACTTGTTTCCATTGTGGTCCTATGTATTCAATTCATCAACATAGCATACAAAATTAACACAATAATTCATGTCATCAGCAAATACAAACACCATTATGTACCTTGTGGTTTCCTGATAGATGTTTTTTCAGGCAAATTTTGAAACCAGTGTTACACATCCTTTAATGAAGTGGTTCTCAAACTAAACCTTTTCATCGTGTCAAGGACTCCCAAAATGATATATATTTGGCTGCGGACCCCCATCTCAAAACATTTTGTTCCAGGGACCCCCCAGAAGCAAAGGTTTGAGTTACAAATGCTTGCTTGAAAAATATATATATTCAAAGATTTGCACAAATGTTCTCTATTTTTGAATAGTCAAAGTATAAAATATGGTTAAAGTGGTTAAAATGATTGTGAAGCTATATTAACACATTTAGCTGGGGACCCCCTGGTAGGATACTTTATTGGCAGTTTAAAAAAAAAGTCACAACAGTGTCATTCATTAATAAAACGCCAACGTGAACTGTACAAAAAAGCCGAAACTTGTTTCCATTGTGGTCCACCTTGAGACATAAACAACACACAGACTGCACAAACAACCATGAAACAGAGATTTGGTCGTGTGGTACCACCCCAAGGACCCCTGGGGGTCCCCGGACCCCACTTTGAGAACCAAATCAACCAATGCTTTAATGGATGGCATTCCACATGTTGGTGGCAGAGCAGTAGAATGAGATTTTTCCCATGTTTGTTCTAAATATTGGTGATACCAGATCATAAGTCGCTCCCTCTGGTGTTGTGGGCTTCACTCACTTTGGAGAAGTAGTTTGACATGTATGAGGGTGTTGAGGGCACTGTGTCTTTGTGACATTCTTTGCAGATTTCGTCCCGAACACATCTGACGATGAGGGGAGGTACAGAATGGGGGCTCAGGCTAACGTTGGACTGTTCAACCTGGAGAAGCTACTGGAGGCTCTCAGTCCTGTTCTTACCCCACAGCACCAGCAGGGGTCAGTATATACCATGATACTGTGTTAACCATTGTTTACAGCAGTGGTTTTCAACCTTTTGCCCCCTAAATTGATCACATTTGGCCGCGGACCCCCATCTGAAAATATGTTGTTCCAGGGACCCCCAGAAGCAAAGATTTGAGTTAAAAAACTTTGCTTTAAAAAAAAATATATATATTCAAAGATATGCACACATATTCAAGAATTTTCAAAAGCAGATCTACAAGCTCATAGCGCAGCACTCGGTGCCGCGCTATGAGCTTGTAGATCTGCTATTTTTTAATAGCCAAAGCCAAAGCCAAAGCTAGTGGTTAAAATGATTGTGACGCTATACTAATTTTGCTGATCCACCAGTGGTCCACCAGTGGTCCACCAGTGGTCCACCAGTGGTACCAGGGGGTCCCCGGACCACTGGTTGAGAACCACTGGTTTACAGTGTAACTTTCAGCCAAATAAATATCTCTTCTCGCCCTCTGCAGGGCTGAGACAGTTCTAAAGGGATACAGTCTTATATACCACATTAGGTAAGCTAATATTGCAGAATATACTAGCAGATCTATAAGCTCACATCTTGTTTGATTGATTGATTGATGTACTTTATTTAGTAAGACATGAGAACAACAGTACATGGAAGTACAAATTCACAATACAAGGTCTACTAAACTGGAAGACTCATTAAGCACTGAGCTTGTTTAAAATGAGATCCCCACGCACACAAATCATGATGACATATAAGAGACAGACAGATATACACACTACTATACAGAGAGTCATACAATCAGCTTACAGGTTACTGGTATGAAAAATGAATAATATGTTCAAGAGAAGAAAAATTCGGGGAGGTGGGGGTGGGGGTGGGGGGGGGGGTAGGTTAAGACTTTGACAGGGGCCATTTTCGAATTGCAGCCTCCTGAAGGTGTATCTTAAGGGCAGTTTTGAAAGTGAGTAGGGTTTTACACTCCTTTACTCCTTCCTTTGTTGAGCCAAATCTGGGTTGAACATGATTCGTGGAGCTGGAGTATTTTGACAAGTTGTCACAGTTGAAGTTCATCCATGACATATGACCATTTTGGATCCATGGCTAGGTGTTGAAAGGACATGGCAAATTTGATAAATGTGACCAAATTTGACTGGGAGACAGTCATCTAGGATTTTTTCATTTTCAATTAATAGTTCCTTTAAAACACACCCCTGGTTACAACACAGCTTAATAGCCACTAGATGTCTCTCCCTCCCTCAACCACTCTGTAATTTATTTTGTACAGTAAGGCATGACTTTTCGTTTTGTTTTTCACAGAAGCCTAACAAACTGATTTAAATGTAAATAGATAAAATCGGAAGATATGCATACATATGTATGTATGATTTAGTTTTTTTATTATTATTATTATTATCATTATGTTCATATATGTATTTCTTTTCTTTTCTTTTTCTTTTTTCTTTTTTGTTGCCATTATTATGTTAGCTATTATTGAATCTGTATCATCATTCTTATTATTACCTGAGGATTACAAGTTTAAGGTAAAAGTAAAAAAATGACTTAATTATGAAAGGCCACGGGCACAGTAGATAGCTCCCACCTGTACAAAGGTACAGGTGTTTTCTTTTTCATGCGGGAAATATTAAAAGGGTTAAAGGGATGGGGGTGGGTGGGTATATGTTATGTGTTAAGTGTTATGTGTTTTGCTAGGCCCAACTGCAGTTTGCTAAAACTAACCACATCCAGAGTCCTGTCTCTCTTAAAATATGTAGTTTCTAAGAGAGTTTTTGTTACATTTAAGAATCCCCCTTTTTTTTCGGCCATTCCTTGTAAAGCGCCATTATGTTCACCATTCGATCCTGGCAGGATTAAAACGATTTAATGACGAATATTAAATTTGCAACATGGAATGTTCGAGGGATTAATCAGCAAGTAAAAAGAAATCGTGTTTTATCACATGCAAACGAACATAAAATAGATATTTTGTTTTTGCAGGAGACACATCTTTCAATAACCGAGAGCAACAAATTCAAGCGCAAATGGGAAGGGATGTTTTTTTCCTCTACTTTCAATTCTAGATCCAGAGGGGTAGCAATCTTAATGAAAAAAGGGGTAAACTTTCAATTAGTAGAAAGTGTGATCGACCCATGTGGTCGGTATGTTTTGGTTAAAGGCTTTCTCGATTATGTAGAAATTGTTCTCCTAAATTGTTACTGTCCTAATTATGACGACCCCAAATTTATAAATGATTTGACCTTGAAATTGTCTTCTTATCGAGAACCTATTATTTGGGGTGGGGACTTTAACTGTATTTTTCATCAGTTTGATACTACATCCTGTCGGAGACATCCTGTCTCCAACGTGTCCAAAGTGCTAAGTGAGAATTTAAAAGATATAGGTTTATGCGAAATATGGAGAACATTATATCCTACCAAGAAAGAATATTCGTATTATTCTCAAGTACATGATTCATACTCAAGAATCGATTTTTTTATGATAAGTAACACTCTTATAAATTGTACTTCAGAATGTAAGTATCTATCTAGTATCTAATTATATCTGACCATTCTCCCTTGCTGATTAATATTCAACTCAATACTGCAATAAAACCAACTAGAACATGGCGTTTCAATATTACATTACTAACAGATACAAATTTTATAGAATTCATGAATAATCAAATAGATATTTTTATGGAAGCTAACCAGATACAGGACACTTGTCCCATATTAATCTGGGAAACTTTTAAGGCTTTTTGTCGGGGCTGTACCATTTCTTACTCCTCCTCCTTAAAAAAGAAAATTAAAAAAGAGACGCTTGTCTTAGAAAAAGAAATTAAAGAATTGGAAATAAGACATAGTAATGATAAGAATGAAACCACCTTACAACAATTAAATCAAGCAAAATTAAAATTTTGTACTTTAGACACTACAGCAGCTGAAATATCTATTTTAAAAGCCAAACAGAACCATGTTGAACATGGGGAAAGCGCAGGCAAATTACTTGCATGGCAAATTAAAAAAGCAGAGGAGGAAAGAGCTATTTATAGTATAACCTGCCCCGATGGAAGCATTACAAGAGATCCTTTGATTATAAATGGAACATTTAGATCTTTCTATCAAGAACTCTATAGGTCTGAAAATAATGGTTCTGTGGAGGACATACAGTGCTTCCTGGATGGAATGGTTTCCCCTACTATATCCACAATAGAAAAGACAGAATTAGATAAAAATATTTCTCAGGTTGAGATTACAAAAGCAATTGATAAAATGAAAAATGGAAAATCTCCCGGAAGTGACGGTTTGCCTGTTGAGTTTTACAGATGCTTTCAGACAAAGATCTTGAATCCACTCTTGAATATGATAGAAACAGCGTTAAAAAAAAAAGAATTACCTGAGTCTCTGAAGCTAGCTATTATTACTCTTTTAAAGAAAAAGGATAAAGATCCACTCCTTTGTTCATCTATGAGACCTGTGTCATTACTAAATGTTGACTATAAGATAATCACTATGATGTTGGCTATACGTCTGGAGACAGTCATACAAAGTCTTATCCATCCGGATCAGACAGGTTTTATGAGAGGTAGATTTTCATCAGATAATATTCGAAGATTTTGTAACGTGATATCTCATACTCGTAAGGATAAATCCCCCATGGTGGTAGTATCGATAGACGCAGAAAAAGCGTATGATAGAGTAGAGTGGAGGTACTTAGTGGAGGTATTAAAATATTTTAATTTTGGCCCAGTTTTTATATCTTGGATTAAATTACTTTATCAGTCACCGAAGGCATCTGTAAAGACCAACAGTCAGATTTCTGAACCATTCTATCTAGGAAGAGGAACAAGACAAGGGTGTCCGATTTCGGGCTACCTATATGCGCTCGCTGTCGAACCATTAGCAATTAAGATCAGGTCTCACAACAGGATAGTAGGAATAGGTATTGGAGCAGAATACCACGTCATGTCTTCATACGCAGATGATATCCTATTATATATATCGAAACCAGAACACTCATTACCAGCTTTATTAGAATTGTTAGAAAATTATGGAATAGTATCTGGCTTCAAAGTCAACTGGGAAAAGACGGAAATAATGCCCATTTCCAATTTTGATAGTAGCTCCTTACAGAACCGGTTTCAGTGGAAATGGACTCAGAACCATATAAAGTATTTGGGGGTAAAGATTATAGATAACTTGGAAGAATTGTTCAAAATAAATTATGTCCCAATACTTGAATCCATAGAGGCAGACCTGAAACGATGGCAGACGCTTCCAATATCTATTTTAGGCCGTGTAAATGTTCTAAAAATGAATGTCTTACCTAGACTATTATACTTATTTCAAATGCTCCCTATAATGGTCCCAGAATATGTGTTTAAGAAAATTCAATCTTTATTTTCGTCTTTTATTTGGAGTGGTAAAGTTTCTAGAGTTCGTTTAAATGTATTGTACCTCCCTTTGGAGTTGGGTGGACTCGGGGTTCCAAATATGAAATTGTATTATTGGGCAGCACAACTAAAGCCATTAAAACAATGGTTTAGTGAACCATGTGCATGGGTCAGAATAGAAAATCATGATATGTTACCGCTGGATTTAAATTATGCTTTGTATTGTGGAATGAAAAATCTAAAGAAAATAACAAATAACCCGTGTATACTCCACTCTGTGAACATATGGGATTCTGTCCATAAGTTTTTGAACTGGAGAAGACCTCTATCACCCTATGCTCCCATTTGGAAAAACCCCACATTACCTTTTATCTTCAATGGTAGTATATTTAAGCAACTGGTGGACAAAGGTATTTCAACTTTTATAAATGTATACAAAAATGGAATTTTGCTTTCTTTTAGAGAAATCCAAGAAAAATTTGGTATACCTAATTCACATTTTTTTTGTTTTTTACAAATAAGAAGTTTTATTCAGTCCACACAACATACACTTGACGAACCAGAACCCTCTACAATGGAGAGGATCCTGAGACAAACAGAAAAACCAGTAAAATTATTGTCTAAATTATACCATGGGCTGATAGAGGCTTTTCCAGCTAATACTTTGGCTACAAAAACAAAATGGGAGACAGATGTGAGAGAGGGCATCAGTGAGGAAGAGTGGGTACAGATGTGGTCAAGCATACATTCCGAATCATATAATTGGAGACATAAACTTTTACAATTTAAGATCGCACATAGAACATATTATACTCCAGTGAAATTGAACGCTATGCATCCAGAAATGTCCTTTCTATGCTGGAGATGTAAGAAAAAAAAAGGTTATTTTCTACATATGTTATGGTCCTGCCAAAAACTTGTCCCGTTTTGGGAAGATATATGTTCCTTTATGTCCTCTTGTCTTGACCTTAGGCTGATGCCCTCCCCTCGCCTCTGCTTGATAGGTAGTTTCAAACAGGGTGACAGTTTCCAAAGAAAATTGAGCAACCTGGCATTCATTGCTGCCAAAAAATGTATTGCTGTAAATTGGAAAGCCCCTTCCCCCCCAACACTAGCCCAATGGAAGACAGAAATATCAAGTTATATACCGCTAGATTACTTACACTACAAAATTAAAGGAAAGTTGGACATATATGATAAAATATGGACCCCATTCATATTCTCAGATGGGCTGATGTAAGAACTAGACCCTGGAGGGTGTCTGGAAAGACAGCTGCATCAGCAAACCTAGCAATGTGTTTTTGTTTGTTTTGTTTTGTTTTTTGTTTTTTTTCGTTTATTGTAATATTTTATTTTGTTATTTTTCGTGGTGTTTTTTGTTTTGTCTAACACTGTATTGTCTTTAAAAATGAAATAAAAACATAAAAAAAAAAAAAAAAAAATAGCCACTAGATGGAGCAGTGTACCTCTTGACCAAAGCAGATAGCCAACAGCAGTGTCATCGTAGCATGACATGTGAGTAAGCACTCAGATCAACCTACAACTGTTCAGATCGCATATTACGAGTGCTCAAATCAAATGTATTTGCTCGTGAATTTTGCAACATATCTATCTCCATACATCCTCCTCATTGTAACCCAATGCTAGTAGACATAAATTTGCTTATATGTTTTAACAGTACTATCCAAAAACAATTTTGGTTATCTTTCCAACAACCTGGCAATATTCAGAGCATTTCCATACTTTAAGTACATACTATAAGTTTATATTCTTTTTCAATTAGTATAATTTAAGAACGAGAGCTTACTTTAAACTACAGCGTATCTCTTCTCCGACGTCACGTCATTGGCGGTGACCGTGTTGCCGGTCTGGTGTATAATCATAGACTTTCATCTCATGTGATTAACCACTTGAACCCTGGCATCCCTATCCTGGGGGGAAGATGACCTGAAAATAGCAGATCTGCAAACTCAACGCGATGCAACGCGTTGTGAGCTTGTAGATCGGCTAGAATACGTTGTAAGCTTGCATTATCGGCAATTTTTTGTGAAGGGGGAAAAAGAGCTGACCAAGTACAGAGCCGACCCTGATCAACTAAGTATTAGTTTAAAAGGTATAGAGGGTTTAAGTGGTTAATGGACACCTACACACGCACCCACACCCACACCCCCACACACACCACTAACCTGTTCTTCTTTATTGCTGATAACCACCAGATCGGCTTCTGTCTCCAGACATCGTTCTCTACTCTTCTCCCAACTGTTTTGTTCAGTAGATTTGTTATAACAGCTGTCTCCAAACTGCTTCCATCCACTGGGACACGATTTGTCTAAACAGTTGCAGTGATGGATTTTCATTGCACTGATTAAATTTCAACACAACAAATAGTTATAATAGCAGTAAAATATAAAACTTGTCTAAGAACCCTACGATAAAGACTCCATCTTTAAAACATTAAACTTTTATATGTTAGATAAATAGAGAAAGAGAGAGAGAGGGAGAGAGAGAGAGAGAGTTGTAATAGCAGGTATATTTAATGTATGTCTACATTACAGAAAACTGCCATTTTACTGCCAAAACAAAAATATGTCCTTCTCACATTATGGTCCTATGACATCATAAACCAGCAATGATGTAGTTTTTACCACTACTGTATATCCCTTACAATAATTAAAATATCAATAATACACAAATTAATTCTCACTTTTAAGCTGGTTTGCTTGACTCTCTCTCTCCAGGGTGAGGTTGTTGTTGGTCTCTGACAAGGTCAGGTTGTTCTTGACTAGAGAATCTGGAGAATCTGCAAAAGGCAAAAATGCTCATATAATGTTGATGATAAGCGCCATTGTTAGCTCAAGCATCTATGTCGAGCAAGACCAAAAACAAGACCTTTCAAATAGGCATAGTCAGACCAGAAGGATTCAGGGAACACAACGGGTAGGTAGTGGCCTGGCGGGTTGGAGGCTCACAAACGGGGAGCGTTTTATTTTGTTCGATTAATTTAAACTGCTGTTTGTGTTATGAGTACATGCACACTGAGCGGGATTATAACAAGCCTATGAAGCGAAGTCGTTATTTTTATCTTTTTTACGTAACACGTAAAATCATCAACCTGCTTAAATGGAGGCATCAGCAAAATAGAAGTTTGATGTGAAATAATCACAACTCATTTTCGTGACATCGTCGATGGGGAATCCAAGCTAATAGAAACGGCAGGCTTTCTATTTCTGGAAAGTTTGCATGCTACTGTATAATGGAAGATTATGGAAAATAGAGGAAAACTTAGTATCCAAGTATCCAACAATGGTACCATATTATAATGAGCATTAGTGAGGACCAATTATATGAAGATGAAATTGACTTGAGAGAGAAGCAAAGAGAGAGCAAAGCAAGAGATCAGGGGAATAAATATCCAGGAATGAATGTCCGAGGGCTGGGGAATGTGGTCAGAGGAGCAGACTGTTACACGATGTGATAGTTCTTCTGTGCCATGGAATACTCACTTTTAATGGCTGTGATGATAGCCACCCCAACCAGCAGAAACATCCCGCACACACAGCAGCAGCAGCAGCAACTCTTTTTAGCATTTTAGAGCACTGTCCTGTAACGTAAAGTACAGCTACTAGGTGTGTAGTGACTGAGAGAAAAACAAGAGGAGTCTAAAATCCCCGCTAGCTACACCTGCAGGCCACAGTGCTTTGAACTGTGTTTGCAAACATATGCTGTAAAAAATATGTAAAATATATCCTACTTTGAACATTCCCTCAAAAACAATACTTTAACACATCAAAGCAATAATTCTTTGTACACTTGTTACACTTGAAATCAAAATATTTTCCTGAAGGAAAGACAATGCATTGTTTTTGTACCACTTTGAAAAAGAGAAAACACCTTGACAACCTTATCAAACTCACCCTTGGTCTTTCCTACAGACAGTACAGGGATGACCACCCTCTCCTCGGTGTCCCCCCTCTGTCCTCCGTCTCCATTCCTCTGTCCCACCGTATTTGTCATGTCTGGCAGGACATAAATATCTTTAGACATCAAGGATGAGAGGCTTGTAAAGTAGCTATTGACTACAAATAGACCTATCACAATAACTACATGATTACTAGATAGCTCAAATTGAACTGAAGTTAACTGAACGTCACTCCACTGCATCAAGTTACAATGGTAGATGAGGCAGTGTGACTGGGGCTAGAGTTGGGGACATGCACATAGGACCCAACCAGTGCCCAGTGGTGGAAAAAGTACTCAAATTCTTTACTTAAAGTAGAATTTTGGACTAAGGTTTTCTTACCTTTTCTACAGTATGACGTTATGATATCTTAGGATGAATGGTACACTAGAAAAATGTCATAACTCCATCCCGGGTCCGCCACAGCTTAAAACGTGCGCCAATAGGCCTTGCGCTAGATCGCGTATTTTAATAGCTTTCTTTTTGTGAGATCTGACGTTCATAGTGACAGAGCACTATGCAAACAAAAACTAAGTCTCGCTAGACGAGATTGAAATCTCGAGATTTCGATCTCGTCTAGCGAGACTTCTGTTTTTTTTATTTTTTTTTACCATGTTCTGTCACTATGAACGTCAGATCTCATAAAAAAAAAAGCTATTAAAATACGCGATCTATAGCGCCTATTGGCGCACGTTTTAAGCTGTGGCGGACCCGGGATGGAGTTATGACATTTTTCTACTGTAACATTCATCCTAAGATATAACGTCATAGAAAAGGTAAGAAAACCTTAGTCCAACATTCTCCTTTAAGTAAAAGTACCAATACTGCAATATAGAAATACTCTGTTACAAGTAAAAGTCTAGAATTAAGAATTAATAAATATCTGTAGACATCAAAGATGATGAGAGGTGTTGGAAGTTGGTAAAAGTATGCGATTAATGTTGACACTAACATATTTATCTGTAACGTTTTCGTTTTTACAAGGTTGTCTTCTTCTTTCGTGTATCATCCTCAAATGTCCAACTCAGTAACGAGTAGCCACGCCCTTGTCTCTGGTCCCAGTTGGAAGAGGCCAGCCTCCGAAGGTGGTCGATACAGGGGGCAGGTGTTAATAATGTGTTCGGCAGACTGCTCAGGCTCGCCACACTCGCATGCTGCACTGTCTGTCAAGCCCCACTTCTTCATAGCTGATTTGAAGCAGCCGACTCCAGTGCGTAGGCGGTTCAGTAGGGTCCATTGCCGGCGTGGTAGGTCCGCTCCTTCAACACCACCTCCCGGGTCCCAGATGTAACTGTGGATACGGGAGGGCCCAGCAGACTCCCACTCCAGCCTCCAGGATGCTGCCATCCATGCATTTGTGGACAAGTCCTCCGGGATGGAGCGGAGCATCTCTTGTGCCGCCTTGTTGTAAGGGTGGCGGGACTTGAGTCTGTTTGGAGGCTCTATTTCCACAGTAGTGTTGTGCAGGATGTGCCAGTCATGTATTTGGGCTTTCCTTGCTAGCTTAATGGTTGCAGCCTCTCGTCGGAGGCCGGCCGGAGCAATTCCTGCAAGGACTGGCAGATAGGACACAGGAGTGGGCTTCAGGCAGCCTGTTATGATTCGGAGGGAGGTGTTGATTATGGTGTCTACCTTTTTGACATGTGGACTCCTACACCAGGCTGGGGCACAGTATTCAGCTACCGAGAAGACCAGGGCTTGGGTGGAAATTCTTAGCGTATTGACGGAAGCTCCCCAGGTCGTACCAGCGAGACGTCGGATGAGTGAGACCCTTGATGTTACCTTGGCCCTCACGTCTTCTAGATGTTGATTAAAGGACAGTGTTCTATCCAGACGTACCCCGAGGTATTTTGGGGCTTGTTGGCACTCTAGGCGCTTGTTGTCGACAAACACGTTAATTTCCCTTTTGGCTTCCCTGTTGTTGAGGTGGTATGCCGCCGACACCGTCTTGCCTGTGCTGAGCTGTAGGCGCCACCTGCGGAGGTAGGCAACCAAGATGCCCATGTCCTGGTTGAGACCATCTTCCATTGCCTTCCAGGTTGGTCGTCGTAGCATAATGGCCAGGTCATCTGCATACCCATACTTCCCCGATGTTGTCTCCGGTAGGTCGTAGATGTATATGTTAAACAGCATCGGGGCAAGGACAGAGCCCTGAGGGACGCCATTTCTCAACCTTCTGAGCCTGCTTCGCTGACCATCGCTGGTCCGTAGGATGAAGCTGCGGTTTGACAGCATCTCCATAATGAAGTTCACCATTTGGCGATCTGGAATTGTCCTCAGAAGCTTTAGGTGGAGTCCACGGTGCCAGACGGTGTCATACGCGGCTGTCAGGTCCAGTAGCACAACCCCAGCTTTATCGTTGGCCTGGAAGCTGTCTTCAATGTCCTGCGTGAGCAGAGTCACCTGGTCCACTGTCGACCTGCCCCGACGGAAACCAGCCTGTTCCCTCGGGAGTTGTGGGTCCACCACTGACTCAATGCGGCTGTGGATCATCCTCTCCAGGATTTGAAATGGGACGCAGAGCAGCGAGATGGGTCTGTAGGCCTTGGGGTCTTCTGCAGGTTTGTTAGGCTTCAGCAGGGCTATGACAGACGCACGACGCCAGGTCTTGGGGAGCTTGGACCTCCGGAAGCAAGACGAGAGGAACGCACAGAGCCAGGCAGATGTAGTTGCACTGGTGGATCACAAACTCTGGGTGGATGTTATCATGTCCTGGTGACTTGCCTTGCTTCAGTTTGCTAATGGCCTCTCTGAGCTCAGCTGTTATGAAGTCTCCTGAAAGGTTCGCATTGGCACTAGCCGCCCTGGAAAGGGAAGAAACCTCTCGTGATGTCAGGCGGGCAAAGTTCTTGTCTGCTCCAGGGAACTGGCCGTTCTTGAGGAGCTGAGACGCGATGGCATCTGCCGTCACCGGACATGTGGGGGGAGTTGTTTTTCTACCGGTCAGCTGGTTGATGGTCTGCCACGCTTTGCGGCTGGAGTGGGTGAAATCGACTGACTCGATGGTTTCAGTCCATCTAGCCTTACGGGTGGCGTCCAGCTTCTGGAGAAGTGCCGATGCCGTCACATCCACCTCTTCCCTCGAGCTAGCCTGCTGATGATCGAGCAGGAGGTGGCAGCATTCTTCATCCCAACCCGGGATATAGCTCTCGTTGAATCCTCGTGGGATGGTTTTCTTTGCTGCCCTCAGTAGGACATTGCAGTAGGCAGTGTACGCACCATCCACATCAGGAAAATCCGGGTCCAGGAGACCGACTGTTCTTTTTTCGGTCTCTGCTGTGAATGACCGCCAGTTGGCCTTCCTAAAATTCCATCTCCTGACCGGTTTTCCCGCTACTGGCTGCACCAGTGAAGGGACCTGGATGATGGACGGTCGGTGGTGGGATCTGGGGAACCGGTCAATAACGCGCCTCTCTGGTGTGGGGTCAGTACTGCGACACATAGCGAAGGCCAAGTCGGGGTTGGTGTGGGTGTTCCATCTGGAAGAATGGAAGCTTGGGTGTTCTTTAGGGTCGTACAGGAGCAGGGCATCTGCGTTGGAGGCCCATTCACTCAGCGCCTCCCCATCTGCCGATGTGTGGCTGTATCCCCAGTCAGTATGCTGGCAGTTGAAGTCCCCGGCGTAGATGGCGGGTGCCAGGACCAGCGGGAGTGCCGACGCGGTCAACGGTGTTGGTGGAGGCTTGTAAACGTTGACCACGGATGTTTCCTGGATTTTGGTAACCAGCCACTCGACACTGGAGTCAGGCGAGGACCGGCCACCGTCCGTCCAGCTGATGTCAGCCCTCACAAAGGTTGCCAGACCATGCCGTCTACTGTAGATGGACCCAGCGAGATGGAACCCGGGCAGCCTGAGCTTTTCCTCATCCATACAGTGGGTCTCCTGAAGAAGGACAGCGGCTATTTTATTGGACTCGGCCAGTTGGTGTACGACCTCCAATTTGGCGGTGGTAAGGCCCTCTATATTGAGTTGGAGCACTGAAAGACCTTGGTGCTCGACAGTCGGGATGGACGCCCGTCCTGGCGTGGACCTGCATCTCCCCGGCTTCTTACGCCTCGGTCTTCCAGCTGGGTGATTGGTTGTCGACATTCGTTTCACAAGCTGGTCTTGCACCATTTCTTGTTACTTGCAGGGGAGGCCGCGTGGAGGCTGTCGTCTTCTCCCCCCTTACAAGGTTGTACTCTGACACAGCAAGAGGAGCTTACTAATGCATTGCTACACACCCGGTTACAACACAGCGTACGTTCAAGGTATCTGAGATTAAACTAGAAAAAGTGCTCCTCGGAGCACAGGTCTCCGCCAGGTCAGGTAAGTTATTGTGGCCTCCTGGTGGCGCTATAATAGGCCAATGTGAAAAGGGTGGCATTTCTTCCTCGGCCTAGTGGGAATGTGCGTGCAAATTTTCACGGAAATCGCACAGCGCGTTCATGATTTCAGACATTTTGTTCAAAACTGACCAATCCTGCAAACTTTGGAAGTCAACCTTAGTCAATCAGGATGGAATATGAAATATCGGACAGATGCGTCTTGATCACATGACTATAGAGATACTGTGTACCGATTTGCGTGATGTTTGGATAAAATCTGAAGGATTAATATCCAAAAATGTATTTGACATAAGTCGGCCTCCTGGTGGCGCTGTAAAAAGCAGATGTGAAAAATGCAGTGCAGATGTTTTTCCTTGGCCTCTAGGGAGTAGGCGTGCAAAGTTTCACGCAGATCGGTGCAGTTATAGTTAAAAATGCAAATCGGCCTGTTATAGCGCCACCATGAGGCTGATGTGAAAAGTTTTAAGTGCCATTTCTTCCTCGGCCTAGTGGGAATGTGCGTGTGCAATTTTATGGAAATAGCAAGCTGCGTTCATGATTTGAGGCAGTTTGTTCAAAACGGACCAATCCTGCAAACTTTGGATGGTAACCTTAGCCAATGAGGATGGAATATGGGAAATCGGACAGATCAGGGTTGATCACATGACTATAGAGATACTGTGTACCGATTTGCATGAGGTTTGGTTAAAAACTGTACGAGTAATGGGAAAAAATGGGTTTTGCACAAATCGGCCTCCTGGTGGCGCTATAACAGGCCCATGTGAAAAATTTGAGGCAGAGGTTCTGAATTGGCATCCAGGGAGTGTGTGTGCACAGTTTCGCAGCGACCGGGCCAACGGTGCCGGAGATTTGGTGCTAACACACAGACAGGACACACGGACGGACGGACGGACACACGGACGGACGGACGGACAGGGGCGAAAACATACTCTCTCGCCATGCCGACAATAAGTTATGATGCTCACCTAAAAGAATGAGGAGCTATCTGATACACGTCTTACCTCGATAACAACAGTTGGAGAAAACACATGACTTGACGCTTGACTTCCTGATATCATCATCGGAGAGCCTCTGATTTAAATAAATAAATAAATGTTGCGGTTGAGTGAGGACTGAGGATACGACCTTTCACCTACTAGTCATGCCTTTCACTGTAAAATTGAGAGTACAGATGTCCTGACGTCACTCGCTCATCCCCTGGGTCTTGGAAAAAACGTGGAACGCAGGGAACAAGTTTTTTTATTTTATTGATTTAATACTTTATTTAGAAGTTTGCAGAGAAAAAGCACATGATGGAAGTGCAGTTCACAATACAAGGTCAACTACTGTAAATAGGATTAAAAAATAACCAGAAAAGCCGCAATGGCTTGTTTCAAATGGGGTCATCACGTACTCAATTCATGGAGACATTAAATGACAGACAGATAAACACTACTATGCAGAACATCATATAAACAGTTTAAAAGTAAGAAAAACTAAACACTATGTACAGTAAACAGTTCGAGGGGGGGGGGGGGGGCACTAGGCAATGACTTTTACAGGGGACAGTACTGTAGCCTCCTGAAGGTGTTCCTTTAGGGCAGTTTTGAAAGAGAGTAGGGCTTTACACTCCTTCACTACTTTTGGTAGGGCATTCCACATTTTTGTTGCAGAGCAGGAGAACGAATTCAACCCCTTGTTTGTGCCAAATCTGGGTTGGACGTGATCAGTGGAGCTAACTCTGGTGTTGTGATTGTGGACTTCAAGCCCATTGCAAGTTGCTGTACTCTGTCCTCAACCCTGAGCCATCTGACCCTAGCAAAATTAGCTGGGGTTAGATGAGTTGTATGTTTAAATCCAAGAAGTAGCCTTACCAGTTTGTTTTGGGATGTCTGGAGCCTTGTTTTTAAGGCCTTAGTGGTGTTGTGGTACCATGAGGAGCATGCATAGTCGAAGTGACCTTGGATGAGGGCCCCTGTAAGAATCCTCAAAGCATCAAAATGTACTTAAAGTACCAAAAGTAAAAGCACTCATTATGCATCATTTCACGTTTTCAAATGTATAAAATGTATACAAATCTTTTGAAAATAGCAGATCTACAAGCTACAATCTTGTAGATCTGCTATTTTCAAATGGCCGAAATGTATGTATGCTGAAGTGATTAATGTATGTTTAGTAATGATAATCAAAATCTACAAAGTAACTAGTAACTAAAGTTTTCAATTATTTTTTGTGGAGTAAAAATACAATATTTGCCTGTGAGATGTAGTGGAGTAGAAGTACTAATAATTGGATATATTCTATTACGTTATCGTTCATCCACCATGATGCCGGGTCAACTTGTGCTCCTTTCTTGGACATTGTGTTTATTATGTGGATAATTATTTTTGTCAGCCAACTAGATTTGCAGACTTCAGCCAAGTAATAGGCTACTTGGGTTAGCTAATACGTGCACCAGCACGTTATAGGATTTACACTTTGTGGATGTAAAGAATGTCTGAACTAATAACCCTCAGACATGGCCATCAGTTGAGTTCGAGAACATTTCCGTTTACCTGATAGAGAGTCCTGGTAGTACTTAAATTTACTTAATTCATTAAAATCTTGTAATATTTAATGGTACATCATTATCAGACTTCATTTTATCCTTCGACTTCTTGTTTATGCCCAAAATGACTGGATATACAGGTTTTGTAGCGATTTGTAGCAAGTGTATAAATATTAGACCTTAATTGTTGAATGTGTAAGCGTATTCTAATCATGTATTAGCGGAGGCTTCTTTACTTTACTTAAAAACATTTTTTAACATTTTGGAAAAAAATGCCAATTTAATATTAATTATGTTTTGTAATAATCTACAAAGTAACTAAAGTTTTCAAATAATTGTAGTAGAGTAAAAAGTACAATATTTGCGTCTGAAATGTAGTGGAGTAGAAGTAAAAGTATAGAAAATTGTCCAGTAAAGAAAAAATACCTCAACATTGTTCTAAAGTACAGTACTTGAGTACATGTAGGCCTACCTAGTTACTTTCCACCACAATAGTTTTGCAATGACATTGCAGCTCAACTAATCATATCTTCTTTGATGTTATCCACTGCTGCACTTCAACAACTACCCAACTATGACAAGTATAGCATAATAATACACTTTATTGCCAGTGTTATACTGTATATATATATATTTCATCCCCCAAGTCTCCTTCAAATTGCAATACTTACATGTCAGTGTGTCCACTAGATGGGGCTGTGTACCTCCTGACCAATGCAGATAACCAACAGCAGTGTCATCATAGCATGACATGTGAGTAAGCGCTCAGATATTATATTTGTTTTAATATCCACATATTTAGTACGAGACATCTTTAAAAAAATGCAACACTATGAGAGAGTGAGAGATGTTTCCTGTGACAAGCAACAGGAATTTCTGCATTGATCTTCTACTGCCAAAGTATTCAATCAATCAATCAATCAATCAATCAATCAAAGTTTCTAAACCTGAGGCCGATTCTACAAATGCCTTCTAAATCAGTAGTTTTCAAACTTTTTCATGCCACAAGGACCCCCAAAATTATATACATTGCCCCCCCCGCACCCCCATCTGAAAATGTTTTGTGCCAGGGACCCCCAGAAGAGAAGATTTGTGTGAAAAAAACTACATTATTTTATTAATTAATTCAAATTAATTAGTTCAATTTGTTCAAAAATAGCAGATGTACAAGCTACTGTGAGATCTTGCTTGTAGATCTGATATTTTTGAATAGCCAACGCAAAATTCTAAAATGACACAGATGCTTTCCTGGTTTTAATGGGTTAAACATCAGAATTTGTATAGGCCTAATGGAATTTCTACTAAAAACAAAAGAAAGGGAAATAAACGGTTCTCTCAGTCTCTACTTCTGGACTCTAATCCTTGTTTTTACTGCAGAGCAGAGAATAGCTGAGGGGTTGATGAAGCGACATGGAGGGTTTCTCCTCATGACATTAAAACCAGTAGTAATGAATTGACCTCAGTGTTCACACTCCAGTAATTGCTGCCTGGGCATAGATGTAGAGACAGACCGAGGCAGGCCTCCCCTATCAATGTCTACTGACTCCTATTGGGCTTCTGTTTCTTCACAAAACCCTTTGAAGTTACACCGTTGCTCAGTGGTGGAAAGTAACTAAGTACATGTACTCAAGTACTGTACTTAAGTTCAATGTTGAGGTATTTGTTTTTACTTTATTGGAGTATTTGCAAATTTCAATACTTTTACTTCTACTCCACTACATCTCAGAGGCAAATATTGTACTTTTTACTCCACTACAATTATTTGAAAACTTTTGTTACGTGTTACTTTGTAGATTTGAATTATTATTAAAAAACATACATTAACCACTTCAGCCTTATTTCAAATTTGGCTATTTGAAAATAGCCGATCCACAAGCTCACAACGCGCCGCGATGCGAGCTTGTAGATCTGCTATTTTCAAAAGATGTTAATACATTTTATACTTGTGAACTTCTGAATAATGAGTACTTTTTACTTTTGGTACTTTAAGTATATTTTTCTGCAAATACTTTTGTACTTTTACTCAAGTAAATTCTTATTACCGGACTTTTACTTGTAACAGAGTGTTTCTACATTGCAGTATTGATACTTTCACTGAAGTAAAAACAATGTAGTACTTTTTCAACCACTGCCGTTGCTAAGTAACCTTTCCTGCTTGCTGTGTGTGTGTGTGTGTGTGTGTGTGTGTGTGTGTGTGTGTGTGTGTGTGTGTGTGTGTGTGTGTGTGTGCGCGTGTGCGTGTGTGCACTGTGTCCTAAACGAGCAAGTGAAGCCATTTCTCTTGACCCTCCTATAAGAAGAACGTTAGGCAATCTTCTTTCTATTCATTCGCTGAAGCAAGGAGCTGCAGGCCATGATTTATTGAATGTATAATTGCCACTTCTATTTAAGCCGAATAAATGAATCTGTGAAAGTGCAGGGTCAATACACTTGACAAAAAGAAGAAGGGAGCGGCTTTTGCTTATAGAATTTTAGCTGACGTTTCTCTCTGGTTTTCGTCCAACAAGGAAGGACAGACACCCTGATTTCCTCAAAATACTTGAGACTAGAGATTAGATATGGATGTTCTGTACTCAGTGCCCTACATGCTCTTCTGTTGTGATATTACCAGGCCATTAACAAGGAAATGAACTCAAAGCCCCCACTGAGTAAGAAACTGTATGTAAAATATTCTGTGTTTATTAGGTGCACACTGCACATGCATGGGAAAGTGAGCTTTTTACTTAAGTAAAAGTATCAATACTGCAATGTAGAAGTACTCTGTTACAAGTTAAAGTCCGGAATTCAAAATTGACTTTAGCAAAAGTACAAAAGTGTTGGTATGAAAATGTACTTACAGTACCAAAAGTACTAAAATGTTTGAATATAGCAGATCTACAAGCTCACAACGCGTCGCATCACGCCGCGTACTTCATGCAGACGTTTGGTGGCTCAGTCGGGGCAACGTGCTGCAGCGTTTTCTGGATTTACTGCCAGAGATCATCATTTTTCTGAAGTCGAGGGACGAGGAGTATGAGCAGATCATTGATGTGTGACGATGCTTGGTTATTGGACTTAGGTTTTCTTACGGACCTGACAGCAAAACTAAACAACATTAACCGAGAATTGCAAGGGAAGGACAGAGGCATTGGTCAAATGATCAGTTCAGTCAACGGATTCAAAAGGATGCTCGATTGGTGGAGCTCTCAGATAAAATGTGCAAGGCTGACACACTTCGCAAATCTTGAGAAGGTGTCACAGACAACCTCACAGACAACTGCTTTTCATCCCGAACAATTCTGTGCCCAATTGAACAAACTGAAATCAGAATTTGGCCGTAGATTTGTTGAGGTACAAGGCATGAGTTAAGTAGCTGCTTTTGTATCAAACCCTTTCCTCAGTATTGACATTGAACAGCTGTCAGTTAAAATGCAGGATGTGTTTGCATTAACTACAGGTGTTGAAATGGAGATTTTTGAACTACTAACTGACTACCAACTGGAGGGCAGAGCTAGAAACCTGGTCACTTGTGAAGTATCCCCTGATTGTGTCTTGTGCACTTAAGCTGCATGCCTACTTGAAAATAATAAAATCCAAGTTTAGAACTCGTATGACTGACTCACATCTTAATGACTGCCTCAGACTGGCATTCACTAAGTATCAACCAGATTTCAAAAGGCTTGCAGATAATGTGCAGTCACAGAAGTCTCATTAAAGGTGGGCTGATCCTGAGAGTATTGTATCTGTCACCATATCATGCAAATATATGGTCATGGATGCATTTTTGTCATTTGAACAGAATATCTGTAAATGTGAAAATTCTGAGAAATTGAGAACTGAGAAACTAAATATTGTGCATTGAAGAGAAGAAATCTGTAAAAGCAATTTATTTCATGTCCTTTGTGTTTTGTTTTATTTAAAAATAACTCAACAAATAAGTGTATTTGTATTTTTGTCCTAATATTTATATTTCTAATACGTTTTTCTTAATATTTAGGCATTTATTATATAACTATCATCTTTATTCTTATTTAAACTACTAGTCTTTGTGTGGATGTATGCACATGCATTGAGCCTGTCAGAAATTGCAATCGTGACAAGTGTTTTTTTTAAACATATTTTTGTGGTAGATCACGGCTTACAATTGGAAATAAAATGTGCTCTTGGGCTTGAAAAGGTTGGTTACCACTGCATTATAGAGTACTGAAGTCCTGACGTCACTCATCCATCCCCTGGTTCGTAAAGTAATTTCGCTATGGAGAATAACATTGGGTCATCTTAGAATCGTCTCATATAAGAATTGTGGTCCAAAAATAAACAAACTGTCTCGGTGATATTGTCAGGGAGGAGGCTCTGTATCGTTTATGATAGTCAGTCACTCATATTTGAAACAGTCTTAACTAATTTGTCGGAAGTAACATTAGCGTTTTTTCACCGTCAGTTGATGGTTCATATATTTAATCTATTATATTTTCAATCTGTGAAGGATGTGTAACACTGGTACACTTGTAGATCTGCTATTATCAAAAGATTTTTATACATTTGAAAACTTGTGAAACGGGACATTCTGCATAATGAGTACTTTCTACTTTTGGTCATTTTTAGGTACATTTTGATACCAACACTTTTGTACTTTGACTCAAGTAAAATTTGAATTCCGCACTGCAGTATTGATAGTTTTACTTTATATTTGAGTACTTTTTTTCCACCACTGCCTGTATGTATGGTTTAGAAGTGATCCATTGCTCATGCCAGTGTTACCGGGCCTGTAGCAAAACCGATATATCGGTTATATATACCCGACAACAGCATGTCAGTATTCTACGTCAGTGTGACGTTAGCATGATACGTTGAACAGACGTTGAGAATTGGTTACTTACCAACACAACCTAAAATCAACCAGATATCAACGTCAGTTGACGTCAAATAAATACGTTAATATGACGTCAATATCAGTACGTCGTTCCGACGTTGGATTTTGGTTGACCAACGTCGCAACCTAAATTCAACTAAATACCAACGTCAAATGACGTCGCGTGCCAGCTGGGTAGAGGGGAATGAGGCTGAGGTAAAAAAACAAAACAAGATAAAATATAGCTACAAGCAGCAATAAGCGGGTTCGAGGGATAAGGCAGAGGAAGGAAGAGGCAGGCAGAGAGAGAGAGAGAGAGAGAGAGAGAGAGAGGGGGGGAGGGAGAGAGAGGTGAACCATGCATTAATTAACAAAGTCATGATTTTTGTTCAGTAAATTATATTTGGACTGGTTAAATTAGGGTTTTAACCAGGGACCTACAGACTTGCTGGTATACTGACTGAGCCATTGGATAGACAGAATTGGATTTCATGTGTGGTAAGTTATCATACAGCATGGATTGCTTATTATATATCTACAAGCTCATAACGCGTCACATTGTAGATCGGCTGTATGTGGTTACTGTAGGTGTTGTATTAATAATTAAACCTGCAAAGTAACAAGTAACTGAAGCTGTCATATGCTGTAATTGTAGTAGAGTATAAGTAACAGAAATCACACCCAGTGTGAAGTGGGCGGTGTGGTCACAGTGGTCATCACAGTGATGGAAGTTCACTTAAAGAAAAGTAATATTGTGGACCAACCATTGTACACCCCTAACTTAAAAGAAACCATAAATGTGTTTTTTTTAAGTGCATAGTCCTATTTATAGGGCTATGCACATGTGTCATGTTTCACTAGCCAATCACAGTCCTGAATAGACTGTGATTGGCCAATCACGGTGCAGGGTTAGGCGGGTACACTGGTGGCCAATCACAGCGCAGGATTGGGGGGGTGCAAATATCCAAACCTCACATATAGGGGCGGTTTCACCGCCCAAAAATGGAAAGTAAAGTAAAAGTACCTCAAAATTGTACTGTGCATTGTAAGCACTTGTATTGGTACTTGAGTAAATGTACATAGTTACTTTTCAGCACCATTGAGGAGCCAATCACTGACAGGCTAGGTATCACCAGGTGCACTGATTGCTAGAGTGCAGAGGGACATGGGTTGATATTAATGGTCTTAACTCAAAATGTATATATCACACAGCTTAGATTTTTTGATTAAATAGGAGTGTGATCTGTAGTGTAAAAGTTGCAAGTTCATCAAATGTCAATGTATATTGTTTCTTGTGTCTGGGTAGCTCAGTTGGAAGAGCTATTGACTCTGAACCGCAAGGTCATGGGATCGAATCCTGGCAAAAGCAACACAGTATATGAGTAATCTCGTTCCCTGGTGTAGAGCATTACAGGTATAGACTCATTTGTTTGTTAATGTTGCTACCCTTAAAATGGCCATGGCCAATAATGTTAGCCTGGTATCCAGCCTGCTTCGCTACGTTCGGCTGACTTTTTTTTCTCTCTTCGCTTCTCAGTCTGGAAAGCCTCCCATTGGAAGGTTTTGCAGAACTACACTGGAACTACATATGTTACGTTGGGCAACGTCGTATGTTATGTTGGGCAACGTCGTTGCTGATTGGATGTTGTTCAAACGAATGACGAATCACAACGATCACACTGTTTTTTTGGTCCCGCCCCGCACCACAGACCAATCAGAAGCCACGTTAGGTTTCGAAGCTTTTGGCATGTCCCGCCTCCCTTGGAGATAGGAGGCTTTCCAGACTGAGAAGCGAAGAGAGAAAAAAAAGTCAGCCGAACGTAGCGAAGCAGGCTGGATACCAGGCTACAATAATGTGGCATTGGGCGCTTAAAGTTAAATATAAAAAAAAACACATTATTTCAAAGAAAAAGACACCAGGCCACTAATGAGTTGTGACAGTTGTGATTGGTGGTGAGTGAGAGCAGGTGAGAGGGGTGGATCCAATCCATGGGAATAGGGGGAAGGTTGCTGACTAGATGACTCTTTTCTACACCCACCCTCACTAACCTTAACCTCAGTAAAACAACGACTTAACCTAATTTATTCAAATGATGATCACCTCAACACATTGTTGAGGACAGGGATCGAACCAGCGACCTATGAATTCACAGGCTGCCTCTCTTCTCATTGAGCTAGAGATATGGCCTCCCTGATGGTGTCTGTTGATATCTATAGGTTTTCCCGTCCGTTATGAACCAAGCCTCTGTTTCACTAACTACTCTAGATCACTGGTTCACAAAACATTTACCAATAAAGTTTTTTTTTTGTCTCCTCGGAATGGAATCTAGTGAAAATAGTCGATCTACAAGCTCACGACGCGTTGCTATCTGAAAAGTTGTGAGATTGTAGATCGGCTATTTTCACAAGAAAGTATGTCATACATAAAAAACAACTACTCTCAAAAAAGCATTTCATGTAATTTTTTAAAAATTGCACATGTCTGAATTAACAGGGTCATGTTTTGTACAATGCAATATGAATGTAAACTGTAATGAGTGGGGTTTAAACCAGGGACCTTCGGAACAAGAGGCTAACACTTACTGATTGAGCTATTCAATCCACAGCCTTAGTCAGTGAAAAAGGAGAATCCAACAAAACAAAACAAAAGGGGGAATGAAGTACATCATACATTGAAAATAACTACTCTCAAATTTACAATTTCATGTTACATTTAACAATTGCACATTTATTCATTGATACAGTCATGTTGTGTGCAATGTAATTGAGATGAAGTCTGCATGAGGTGAGACTCGAACCGGCGACCCTGTGGTTGCAAGGCATATGGTTTACCAATCAGCCATCACTGCTCAATATGGCGGAAAATCTAAGGGCGGAGCTTACTGGTCAAAGTGATAGATGTGGTCCTCATTAGTCAAGGCACATGTGTAAGCAAGTTTCACGGCTGTCGGCCAAACGAGGCATGACTTTTGCCTGTTTAAAGTTTGCATTTTCAAAAAATTGCTATAGCGCCCCCCTTTGACTAATTGGAGTGAGATTGGTTTCAGTGATACTTGGAATGACCCTCTACATTACTGCAAAGTTTCAAACAAATGTGAGTCTGCATGTATGTGTTAGGGGCAAACTAATAACTTTTAAAGGGACTACACCAGGGGTGTCAAACTCATTTTGGGGTGAGGGCCAGATTGGTCAAATGGTGACTTGATGGGGGCCGGAACCAGTTGCGGACGCACATGCGCGCTCACACGCACTCAGACACTGCTACTAACTATGCATATCACTTTTTTAAAAAATGTATTAAGAAGAATAGCTACTTTAATTATTGACATTAAAAACAAACAATGCAATTTGTAATATATAATAATAATAATAATAATAATAATGATAAGGGTATTAATAAAAGTGGTGTCCATTTCAGGGAGTCCCAATAGAAAATCCTATGGCCCGTGGACAACATACTGCCGGTGGACTCGGCACGGTCCATTTCCCATATTGGCTATGGAGCGTGGACACTAAGTCTCTGTAACGACTACATTTTCTCAATGGGGGGCAGCAGAGAGCCATGGTCTCGCCTACTACAGCCTGGTTGAGCTTCAAACAGCCTTGTACTGCCATGGTTGGTTCCCAAAGTGTGGTTCAGGGACCTCTGGGGGTCCCTGAGGGGTTTCCAAGGGGGTCCATGGCTGGTTCCCAAAGTGTGGTTTGGGGACCCCCGGGGTTTCCAGGGGATCCATGACTAGTTCGCAACAACATAGAGCAGCCATGGCTGGTTCCCAAAATGTGGTTCGGGGACCTCTGGGGGTCCCTGAGGGGTTTCCAAGGGGGTCCATGGCTGGCTCCGAAAGTGTGGTTTGGGGACCACCGGGGCTTCTAGGGGGTCCATGGCTGGTTCACCATAAGTGTAATAGTGTAATAAGTGTAATATTGTAAGAGGTGTAATAGTTTAATAGCGCAATAGGTGTAATAGTGTAATAGTTGTGATAGTGTAATAGTGTAATAAGTGTAATAGTATCATAGCACAATAAGTGTAATAGGTGTGATAGTGTGATAGTGTAATTGTGTAATAAGTGTAATAGTATAATAGCACAATAAATGTGATAGGTGTAAAAGTGTAACAGTGAAATATGTGTAATAGTGTCATATTGTGATATTGCATTAAGTGTAATAGTATAATAGTGTAATAGTGTAATATGTGTAATAGTGTAAGAGCGCAGTAATAGACCCTGGATTCTGGTGGAGCCTATTGCAGCCTGGTGCACCCTTGTCTAGCCTATTCCAGCCAGATCCAGCCTTGTATAGCCTAGTACAGCCATCCAACTACCCCCTCTCCTTTTCTATTCCCAGTTGGGAAGGCTAGACTGGGCTGGACTTGGGTGTGCTGGGGAATGCTGTGCTCTGGTGGGCTGTATTGGGCCCTGGTGGGCTGTGCTGGGCTCTGTTAGGCTGTACGGGGCAGTGCTGCACTATAGAGTAGAAATGTTCATGTAAAACTATTGGCCGTGGACACAAACTCATGTAAAACTATTGCCCGTGGACACAGTGGTTAATCTCAAGTGCAAAGGGGCTACAGGGCTGAAAAGAGCCTAGTACAGCCTAATAGAGCCTATTAGAGTCTAGTAAGTCCTAGAACACCCTAGTTTAGCCTATTCCAGCCAGACCCAGCCCTGTATAACCTAGTACAGTCATCTTACTACCCCCATACCCTAATGTAAAAAGAAAGCCACAGCCAGACTGTACCATGATGATTACATTAAACTTGTTAAAAGTGTCAGGGCAAGTCCACTGTACCAGGAACAGAGAGGCTGTCAAATGCCCATATTATAATCTGCCATGAACGCATGTCAACATTCAAACACATGTAGGCCTAACTTTAAATCAACATAAGTGTTAGTTTTCTTATAAAGTGCTTCTAAGTCGCTCCAGTTTGTTTGTGTCGACAACAACCGTGTTGTTTGTGGTGTTTAATTAATCCACAGAGAAAATCTCTCGCAAGCCACGTTGCTGCCGCAGCGGACCAGCGGTTCTTGTATTCCTGACACTGTATTTGTTTTTACTGAGGATAAGGTTAGAAATAAGTTTAGGGTTAGCCATATTATTAGTTTTACTGAGGTTACGTTTAGGAATAAGGTTAGGTTTTAGGCATAGTTTAATGAGGTTACGTTTATCGGATTTCCTGGGGTGACTGTTTTGGGGCGAGAGTTTTGGTTTTCGTCTGTAGTGGGCAACTGCGCATGCGTTCGCAATAATGCTATCAGGATCAGATAATTTGATATTATTATCAGATATGAGTTTATATTTTGTAATTTTATAATTATAAGTATATTGGGTTTAGTTCCAAAGAAGTTTTACTCTGGGAAGGTGAAATCAGACTCCTCCATTCATTGCACTGACCCAAGTTTATATATTTGTAGGCCAAAGACATTTTGTAATGGTCAAGGTTTCTTTATACCTGCCCTATGATCTCTCTCTCTCTCTCTCTCTCTCTCTCTCTCTCTCTCTCTCTCTCTCTCTCTCTCTCTCTCTCTCTCTCTCTCTCTCTCTCTCTCTCTCTCTCTCTCTCTCTCTCTCTCTCTCTCTCTCTCGGTAGGTGTGCCCTGGGATCTTTTGGCTATGCCAGGTGTACCTTGGCACCAAAAAGGTTAGGAAACACTGCCCTATAGGCTATTCTCCCACTGGGCTGGACTTGGGTGTACTGGAATGTAATGAACTGCTGGGCTCTGGTGGGCTGTATTGGGCTCTGGTGGGCTGTGCTGGGCTCTGTTAGGCTGTACGGGGCAGTACTGCACTATAGCCTAGAAATGTTCATGTAAAATTATTGGCGGTGGACACAAACTCATGTAAAACTATTGCCCGTGGACACAGTGGTTATATATATATATTATATATATATATATATATATATATATATATATATATATATATATATATATATATATATATATATATATATATATAATTTATCTAAAAGTCAGAGGTCACGTTGTGCACAAATATGATGTGGCATTCTGCCACTAATGAAAAAGAGATACAGGGGGCTAGCAGAGGAAGACATAATTATGTGAATACTTTGATTTGAGTGAGGTAGAAAATGAAACACATTGTATTTCTTTATCCTTTATTACTAGTACTATCATGTAAAATAGCTACTTTCATTATTGGTATTGCAGCCTTCAAGAAATTTTGTATGAGAGAAGCTATTTGTTTAAGAAGTGCCAATAAGAATAAACCATTTGATAATAGAATAATTCAATTCCTAATACAGTCTCTGCTATATTTTGTAAATGGCTACAAAACATTGTTTGAGGCAGGACAATAATTATTTTTATTTTATGTTCAATAATGAACAATGATCTAATATTCAGAAAATGCCTTACTAGACTCTAACAGGCTCTATTAGGCTGTACTAGGCTCTTGTCAGCCCTGTAGACCCTTTGCACTTGAGATTAACCAATGTGTCCACGGGCAATAGTTTTACATGAGTTTGTGTCCACCGGCAATAGTTTTACATGAACATTTCTAAGCTATAGTGCAGTATTGCCCCGTACAACCTAACAGAGCCCATCACAGCCCACCAGAGCCCAGCACAGCCCACCAGAGCCCAGCACAGCCCAGCACACCCAAGTCCAGCCCAGTGGGAGAATAGCCTATAGGGTATGTGGGTAGTTAGATGACTGTACTAAGCTATACAGGGCTGGGTCCGGCTGGAATAGGCTAAACTAGGGTGTTCTATGCCTTACTAGACTCTAATAGGCTCTATTAGGCTGTACTAGGCTCTTGTCAGCCCTGTAGCCCCTTTGCATTTGAGATTAACCACTGTGTACACGGGCAATAGTTTTACATGAGTCTGTGTCCACGGCCAATATTTTTACATGAACATGTCTAGGCTATAGTGCAGTACTGCCTCGTACAGCCTAACAGAGCCCAGCACAGCCCACCAGAGCCCATTATAGTCCATCAGCGCCCAGCACAGCCCAGCACATTCCAGCACACCCAAGACCAGCCCAGTGGGAGAATAGCCTAGGTTATGGGGGTAGTTATACGACTGTACTAGGCTATAAAGGGCTGGGTCCAGCTGGAATAGGCTAGAATAGAATGTTCTATGCCATACTAGAGTCTAATAGGCTCTATTAGGCTGTCCTAGGCTCATGTCAGCGCTGTAGCCCCTTTGCACTTAAATTGTAATAGTATAATAGCACAATAAATGTGATAGGTGTAAAAGTGTAACAGTGAAATATGTGTAATAGTGTCATATTGTGATATTGCATTAAGTGTAATAGTATAATAGTGTAATAGTGTAATATGTGTAATAGTGTAAGAGCGCAGTAATAGACCCTGGATTCTGGTGGAGCCTATTGCAGCCTGGTGCACCCTTGTCTAGCCTATTCCAGCCAGATCCAGCCTTGTATAGCCTAGTACAGCCATCCAACTACCCCCTCTCCTTTTCTATTCCCAGTTGGGAAGGCTAGACTGGGCTGGACTTGGGTGTGCTGGGGAATGCTGTGCTCTGGTGGGCTGTATTGGGCCCTGGTGGGCTGTGCTGGGCTCTGTTAGGCTGTACGGGGCAGTGCTGCACTATAGAGTAGAAATGTTCATGTAAAAGCCCACCAGAGCCCAGCACAGCCCACCAGAGCCCAGCACAGCCCAGCACACCCAAGTCCAGCCCAGTGGGAGAATAGCCTATAGGGTATGTGGGTAGTTAGATGACTGTACTAAGCTATACAGGGCTGGGTCCGGCTGGAATAGGCTAAACTAGGGTGTTCTATGCCTTACTAGACTCTAATAGGCTCTATTAGGCTGTACTAGGCTCTTGTCAGCCCTGTAGCCCCTTTGCATTTGAGATTAACCACTGTGTACACGGGCAATAGTTTTACATGAGTCTGTGTCCACGGCCAATATTTTTACATGAACATGTCTAGGCTATAGTGCAGTACTGCCTCGTACAGCCTAACAGAGCCCAGCACAGCCCACCAGAGCCCATTATAGTCCATCAGCGCCCAGCACAGCCCAGCACATTCCAGCACACCCAAGACCAGCCCAGTGGGAGAATAGCCTAGGTTATGGGGGTAGTTATACGACTGTACTAGGCTATAAAGGGCTGGGTCCAGCTGGAATAGGCTAGAATAGAATGTTCTATGCCATACTAGAGTCTAATAGGCTCTATTAGGCTGTCCTAGGCTCATGTCAGCGCTGTAGCCCCTTTGCACTTGAGATTAACCACTGTGTCCACGGGCAATAGTTTTACATGAGTTTGTGTCCACCGGCAATAGTTTTACAATAACATTTCTAGGCTATAGTGCAGTACTGCCCCGTACAACCTAACAGAGCCCAGCACAGCCCACCAGAGCCCATTAAATTCCACCAAAGCCCAGCACAGCCCAGCACATTCCACAACACCCAAGTCCAGCCCAGTGGGAGAATAGCCTATAGGGTATGTGGGTAGTTAGATGACTGTACTAGGGTATACAGGGCTGGGTCCGGCTGGAATAGGCTAAACTAGGGTGTTCTATGCCTTACTAGACTCTAACAGGCTCTATTAGGCTGTACTAGGCTCTTGTCAGCCCTGTAGCCCCTTTGCACTTGAGATTAACCAATGTGTCCACGGGCAATAGTTTTACATGAGTTTGTGTCCACCGGCAATAGTTTTACATGAAAATGTTTAAGCTATAGTGCAGTACTGCCCCGTACAACCTAACAGAGCCCAGCACAGCCCACCAGAGCCCATTAAAGCCCACCAGAGCCCAGCAAAGCCCAACACATTCCAGCACACCCAAGTTCAGCCCAGTGGGAGAATAGCATAGGGTATGGGGGTAGTTAGATGACTGTACTAGGCTATACAGGGCTGGGTCCAGCTGGAATAGGCTAAACTAGGGTGTTCTATGCCTTACTAGACTCTAACAGGCTCTATTAGGCTGTACTAGGCTCTTGTCAGCCCTGTAGCCCCTTTGCACTAGAGATTAACCAATGTGTCCACGGGCAATAGTTTTACATGAGTTTGTGTCCACCGGCAATAGTTTTACATGAACATTTCTAGGCTATAGTGCAGTATTGCCCCGTACAACCTAATAGAGCCCATTACAGCCCACCAGAGCCCAGCAGAGCCCAGGACATTCCAGCACACCCAAGTCCAGCCCAGTGGGAGAATAGCATAGGGTATGGGGGTAGTTAGATGACTGTACTAGGCTATACAGGGCTGGGTCCGGCTGGAATAGGCTAAACTAGGGTGTTCTATGCCTTACTAGACTCTAACAGGCTCTATTAGGCTGTACTAGGCTCTTGTCAGCCCTGTAGCCCCTTTGCACTTGAGATTAACCAATGTGTCCAGGGGCAATAGTTTTACATGAGTTTGTGTCCACCGGCAATAGTTTTACATGAAAAATTCTAGGCTATAGCGCAGTATTGCCCCGTACAACCTAACAGAGCCCAGCACAGCCCACCAGAGCCCATTACAGCCCACCAGAGCCCAGCACAGCCCAGGACATTCCAGCACACCCAAGTCCAGCCCAGTGGGAGAATAGCCTATAGGGTATGTGGGTAGTTAGATGACTGTACTAGGCTATACAGGGCTGGGTCCGGCTGGAATAGGCTAAACTAGGGTGTTCTATGCCTTACTAGACTCTAACAGGCTCTATTAGGCTGTACTAGGCTCTTGTCAGCCCTGTAGCCCCTTTGCACTTGAGATTAACCAATGTTTCCACGGGCAATAGTTTTACATGAGTTTGTGTCCACCGGCAATAGTTTTACATGAAAATGTCTGAGCTATAGTGCAGTACTGCCCCGTACAACCTAACAGAGCCCAGCACAGCCCACCAGAGCCCATTACAGCCCACCAGAGCCCAGCACAGCCCAGCACATTCCAGCACACCCAAGTTCAGCCCAGTGGGAGAATAGCATAGGGTATGGGGGTAGTTAGATGACTGTACTAGGCTATACAGGGCTGGGTCCGGCTGGAATAGACTAAACTAGGGTGTTCTATGCCTTACTAGACTCTAACAGGCTCTATTAGGCTGTACTAGGCTCTTGTCAGCCCTGTAGCCCCTTTGCACTTGAGATTAACCAATGTGTCCACGGGCAATAGTTTTACATGAGTTTGTGTCCACCGGCAATAGTTTTACATGAAAATGTCTAGGCTATAGTGCAGTATTGCCCCGTACAACCTAACAGAGCCCAGCATAGCCCACCAGAGCCCATTACAGCCTACCAGAGCCCAGCACAGCCCAGGAAATTCCAGCAAACCCAAGTCCAGCCCAGTGGGAGAATAGCATAGGGTATGGGGGTAGTTTTATGACTGTACTAGGCTATACAGGGCTGGGTCCGGCTGGAATAGGCTAAACTAGGGTGTTCTATGCCTTACTAGACTCTAACAGGCTCTATTAGGCTGTACTAGGCTCTTGTCAGCCCTGTAGCCCCTTTGCACTTGAGATTAACCAATGTGTCCACGGGCAATAGTTTTACATGAGTTTGTGTCCACCGGCAATAGTTTTACATGAAAATGTCTGAGCTATAGTGCAGTACTGCCCCGTACAACCTAACAGAGCCCAGCACAGCCCACCAGAGCCCATTACAGCCCACCAGAGCCCATTACAGCCCACCAGAGCCCAGCACAGCCCAGCACATTCCAGCACACCCAAGTCCAGCCCAGTGGGAGAATAGCCTATAGGGTATGTGGGTAGTTAGATGACTGTACTAGGCTATACAGGGCTGGGTCCGGCTGGAATAGGCTAAACTAGGGTGTTCTATGCCTTACTAGACTCTAACAGGCTCTATTAGGCTGTACTAGGCTCTTGTCAGCCCTGTAGCCCCTTTGCACTTGAGATTAACCAATGTGTCCACGGGCAATAGTTTTACATGAGTTTGTGTCCACCGGCAATAGTTTTACATGAAAATGTCTGAGCTATAGTGCAGTACTGCCCTGTACAACCTAACAGAGCCCAGCACAGCCCACCAGAGCCCATTACAGCCCACCAGAGCCCAGCACAGCCCAGCACATTCCAGCACACCCAAGTTCAGCCCAGTGGGAGAATAGCATAGGGTATGGGGGTAGTTAGATGACTGTACTAGGCTATACAGGGCTGGGTCCGGCTGGAATAGACTAAACTAGGGTGTTCTATGCCTTACTAGACTCTAACAGGCTCTATTAGGCTGTACTAGGCTCTTGTCAGCCCTGTAGCCCCTTTGCACTTGAGATTAACCAATGTGTCCACGGGCAATAGTTTTACATGAGTTTGTGTCCACCGGCAATAGTTTTACATGAAAATGTCTAAGCTATAGTGCAGTACTGCCCCGTACAACTTAACAGAGCCCAGCACAGCCCAGCACAGCCCACCAGAGCCCATTACAGCCCACCAGAGCCCAGCACAGCCCAGCACATTCCAGCACACCCAAGTTCAGCCCAGTGGGAGAATAGCATAGGGTATGGGGGTAGTTAGATGACTGTACTAGGCTATACAGGGCTGGGTCCGGCTGGAATAGACTAAACTAGGGTGTTCTATGCCTTACTAGACTCTAACAGGCTCTATTAGGCTGTACTAGGCTCTTGTCAGCCCTGTAGCCCCTTTGCACTTGAGATTAACCAATGTGTCCACGGGCAATAGTTTTACATGATTTTGTGTCCACCGGCAATAGTTTTACATGAAAATGTCTAGGCTATAGTGCAGTATTTCCCCGTACAACCTAACAGAGCCCAGCACAGCCCACCAGAGCCCATTACAGCCCACCAGAGCCCAGCACAGCCCAGGACATTCCAGCACACCCAAGTCCAGCCCAGTGGGAGAATAGCCTATAGGGTATGTGGGTAGTTAGATGACTGTACTAGGCTATACAGGGCTGGGTCCGGCTGGAATAGGCTAATCTAGGGTGTTCTATGCCTTACTAGACTCTAATAGGCTCTGTTAGGCTGTACTAGGCTCTTGTCAGCCCTTTAGCCCCTTTGCATTTGAGATTAACCACTGTGTACACGGGCAATAGTTTTACATGAGTTTGTGTCCACGGCCAATAGTTTTACATGAACATGTCTAGGCTATAGTGCAGTACTGCCTCGTACAGCCTAACAGAGCCCAGCACAGCCCACCAGAGCCCATTATAGTCCACCAGAGCCCAGCACAGCCCAGCACATTCCAGCACACCCAAGTTCAGCCCAGTGGGAGAATAGCATAGGGTATGGGGGTAGTTTTATGACTGTACTAGGCTATACAGGGCTGGGTCCGGCTGGAATAGGCTAAACTAGGGTGTTCTATGCCTTACTAGACTCTAACAGGCTCTATTAGGCTGTACTAGGCTCTTGTCAGCCCTGTAGCCCCTTTGCACTTGAGATTAACCAATGTGTCCACGGGCAATAGTTTTACATGAGTTTGTGTCCACCGGCAATAGTTTTACATGAAAATGTCTGAGCTATAGTGCAGTACTGCCCCGTACAACCTAACAGAGCCCAGCACAGCCCACCAGAGCCCATTACAGCCCACCAGAGCCCATTACAGCCCACCAGAGCCCAGCACAGCCCAGCACATTCCAGCACACCCAAGTCCAGCCCAGTGGGAGAATAGCCTATAGGGTATGTGGGTAGTTAGATGACTGTACTAGGCTATACAGGGCTGGGTCCGGCTGGAATAGGCTAAACTAGGGTGTTCTATGCCTTACTAGACTCTAACAGGCTCTATTAGGCTGTACTAGGCTCTTGTCAGCCCTGTAGCCCCTTTGCACTTGAGATTAACCAATGTGTCCACGGGCAATAGTTTTACATGAGTTTGTGTCCACCGGCAATAGTTTTACATGAAAATGTCTGAGCTATAGTGCAGTACTGCCCTGTACAACCTAACAGAGCCCAGCACAGCCCACCAGAGCCCATTACAGCCCACCAGAGCCCAGCACAGCCCAGCACATTCCAGCACACCCAAGTTCAGCCCAGTGGGAGAATAGCATAGGGTATGGGGGTAGTTAGATGACTGTACTAGGCTATACAGGGCTGGGTCCGGCTGGAATAGACTAAACTAGGGTGTTCTATGCCTTACTAGACTCTAACAGGCTCTATTAGGCTGTACTAGGCTCTTGTCAGCCCTGTAGCCCCTTTGCACTTGAGATTAACCAATGTGTCCACGGGCAATAGTTTTACATGAGTTTGTGTCCACCGGCAATAGTTTTACATGAAAATGTCTAAGCTATAGTGCAGTACTGCCCCGTACAACTTAACAGAGCCCAGCACAGCCCAGCACAGCCCACCAGAGCCCATTACAGCCCACCAGAGCCCAGCACAGCCCAGCACATTCCAGCACACCCAAGTTCAGCCCAGTGGGAGAATAGCATAGGGTATGGGGGTAGTTAGATGACTGTACTAGGCTATACAGGGCTGGGTCCGGCTGGAATAGACTAAACTAGGGTGTTCTATGCCTTACTAGACTCTAACAGGCTCTATTAGGCTGTACTAGGCTCTTGTCAGCCCTGTAGCCCCTTTGCACTTGAGATTAACCAATGTGTCCACGGGCAATAGTTTTACATGATTTTGTGTCCACCGGCAATAGTTTTACATGAAAATGTCTAGGCTATAGTGCAGTATTTCCCCGTACAACCTAACAGAGCCCAGCACAGCCCACCAGAGCCCATTACAGCCCACCAGAGCCCAGCACAGCCCAGGACATTCCAGCACACCCAAGTCCAGCCCAGTGGGAGAATAGCCTATAGGGTATGTGGGTAGTTAGATGACTGTACTAGGCTATACAGGGCTGGGTCCGGCTGGAATAGGCTAATCTAGGGTGTTCTATGCCTTACTAGACTCTAATAGGCTCTGTTAGGCTGTACTAGGCTCTTGTCAGCCCTTTAGCCCCTTTGCATTTGAGATTAACCACTGTGTACACGGGCAATAGTTTTACATGAGTTTGTGTCCACGGCCAATAGTTTTACATGAACATGTCTAGGCTATAGTGCAGTACTGCCTCGTACAGCCTAACAGAGCCCAGCACAGCCCACCAGAGCCCATTATAGTCCACCAGAGCCCAGCACAGCCCAGCACATTCCAGCACACCCAAGTTCAGCCCAGTGGGAGAATAGCATAGGGTATGGGGGTAGTTAGATGACTGTACTAGGCTATACAGGGCTGGGTCCGGCTGGAATAGACTAAACTAGGGTGTTCTATGCCTTACTAGACTCTAACAGGCTCTCTTAGGCTGTACTAGGCTCTTGTCAGCCCTGTAGCCCCTTTGCACTTGAGATTAACCAATGTGTCCACGGGCAATAGTTTTACATGAGTTTGTGTCCACCGGCAATAGTTTTACATGAAAATGTCTAAGCTATAGTGCAGTACTGCCCCGTACAACTTAACAGAGCCCAGCACAGCCCAGCACAGCCCACCAGAGCCCATTACAGCCCACCAGAGCCCAGCACAGCCCAGCACATTCCAGCACACCCAAGACCAGCCCAGTGGGAGAATAGCCTAGGTTATGGGGGTAGTTATACGACTGTACTAGGCTATAAAGGGCTGGGTCCAGCTGGAATAGGCTAGAATAGAATGTTCTATGCCATACTAGAGTCTAATAGGCTCTATTAGGCTGTCCTAGGCTCATGTCAGCGCTGTAGCCCCTTTGCACTTGAGATTAACCACTGTGTCCACGGGCAATAGTTTTACATGAGTTTGTGTCCACCGGCAATAGTTTTACATGAAAATGTCTAAGCTATAGTGCAGTACTGCCCCGTACAACCTGACAGAGCCCAGCACAGCCCACCGGAGCCCATTAAAGCCCACCAGAGCCCAGCACAGCCCAGCACATTCCAGCACACCCAAGTTCAGCCCAGTGGGAGAATAGCATAGGGTATGGGGGTAGTTAGATGACTGTACTAGGCTATACAGGGCTGGGTCCGGCTGGAATAGGCTAAACTAGGGTGTTCTATGCCTTACTAGACTCTAACAGGCTCTATTAGGCTGTACTAGAATCTTGTCAGCCCTGTAGCCCCTTTGCACTTGAGATTAACCAATGTGTCCACGGGCAATAGTTTTACATGAGTTTGTGTCCACTGGCAATAGTTTTACATGAACATTTCTAGGCTATAGTGCAGTATTGCCCCGTACAACCTAACAGAGCCCAGCACAGCCCACCAGAGCCCATTACAGCCCACCAGAGACCAGAACAGCCCAGGACATTCCAGCACACCCAAGTCCAGCCCAGTGGGAGAATAGCATAGGGTATGGGGGTAGTTAGATGACTGTACTAGGCTATACAGGGCTGGGTCCGGCTGGAATAGGCTAAACTAGGGTGTTCTATGCCTTACTAGACTCTAACAGGCTCTATTAGGCTGTACTAGGCTCTTGTCAGCCCTGTAGCCCCTTTGCACTTGAGATTAACCAATGTGTCCACGGGCAATAGTTTTTCATGAGTTTGTGTCCACCGGCAATAGTTTTACATGAAAATGTCTAGGCTATAGTGCAGTATTGCCCCGTACAACCTAACAGAGCCCATCACAGCCCACCAGAGCCCATTACAGCCCACCAGAGCCCAGCACAGCCCAGCACATTCCAGCACACCCAAGTCCAGCCCAGTGGGAGAATAGCATAGGGTATGGGGGTAGTTAGATGACTGTACTAGGCTATACAGGGCTGGGTCCGGCTGGAATAGACTAAACTAGGGTGTTCTATGCCTTACTAGACTCTAATAGGCTCTGTTAGGCTGTACTAGGCTCTTGTCAGCCCTTTAGCCCCTTTGCATTTGAGATTAACCACTGTGTACACGGGCAATAGTTTTACAAGAGTTTGTGTCCACGGCCAATAGTTTTACATGAACATGTCTAGGCTATAGTGCAGTACTGCCTCGTACAGCCTAACAGAGCCCAGCACAGCCCACCAGAGCCCATTATAGTCCACCAGAGCCCAGCACAGCCCAGCACATTCCAGCACACCCAAGACCAGCCCAGTGGGAGAATAGCCTAGGTTTGTACTAGGTTATAAAGGGCTGGGTCCAGCTGGAATAGGCTAGAATAGAATGTTCTATGCCATACTAGAGTCTAATAGGCTCTATTAGGCTGTCCTAGGCTCATGTCAGCGCTGTAGCCCCTTTGCACTTGAGATTAACCACTGTGTCCACGGGCAATAGTTTTACATGAGTTTGTGTCCACCGGCAATAGTTTTACATGAAAATGTCTAAGCTATAGTGCAGTACTGCCCCGTACAACCTAACAGAGCCCAGCACAGCCCACCGGAGCCCATTAAAGCCCACCAGAGCCCAGCACAGCCCAGCACATTCCAGCACACCCAAGTTCAGCCCAGTGGGAGAATAGCATAGGGTATGGGGGTAGTTAGATGACTGTACTAGGCTATACAGGGCTGGGTCCGGCTGGAATAGACTAAACTAGGGTGTTCTATGCCTTACTAGACTCTAACAGGCTCTATTAGGCTGTACTAGGCTCTTGTCAGCCCTGTAGCCCCTTTGCACTTGAGATTAACCAATGTGTCCACGGGCAATAGTTTTACATGATTTTGTGTCCACCGGCAATAGTTTTACATGAAAATGTCTAGGCTATAGTGCAGTATTTCCCCGTACAACCTAACAGAGCCCAGCACAGCCCACCAGAGCCCATTACAGCCCACCAGAGCCCAGCACAGCCCAGGACATTCCAGCACACCCAAGTCCAGCCCAGTGGGAGAATAGCCTATAGGGTATGTGGGTAGTTAGATGACTGTACTAGGCTATACAGGGCTGGGTCCGGCTGGAATAGGCTAATCTAGGGTGTTCTATGCCTTACTAGACTCTAATAGGCTCTGTTAGGCTGTACTAGGCTCTTGTCAGCCCTTTAGCCCCTTTGCATTTGAGATTAACCACTGTGTACACGGGCAATAGTTTTACATGAGTTTGTGTCCACGGCCAATAGTTTTACATGAACATGTCTAGGCTATAGTGCAGTACTGCCTCGTACAGCCTAACAGAGCCCAGCACAGCCCACCAGAGCCCATTATAGTCCACCAGAGCCCAGCACAGCCCAGCACATTCCAGCACACCCAAGTTCAGCCCAGTGGGAGAATAGCATAGGGTATGGGGGTAGTTAGATGACTGTACTAGGCTATACAGGGCTGGGTCCGGCTGGAATAGACTAAACTAGGGTGTTCTATGCCTTACTAGACTCTAACAGGCTCTCTTAGGCTGTACTAGGCTCTTGTCAGCCCTGTAGCCCCTTTGCACTTGAGATTAACCAATGTGTCCACGGGCAATAGTTTTACATGAGTTTGTGTCCACCGGCAATAGTTTTACATGAAAATGTCTAAGCTATAGTGCAGTACTGCCCCGTACAACTTAACAGAGCCCAGCACAGCCCAGCACAGCCCACCAGAGCCCATTACAGCCCACCAGAGCCCAGCACAGCCCAGCACATTCCAGCACACCCAAGACCAGCCCAGTGGGAGAATAGCCTAGGTTATGGGGGTAGTTATACGACTGTACTAGGCTATAAAGGGCTGGGTCCAGCTGGAATAGGCTAGAATAGAATGTTCTATGCCATACTAGAGTCTAATAGGCTCTATTAGGCTGTCCTAGGCTCATGTCAGCGCTGTAGCCCCTTTGCACTTGAGATTAACCACTGTGTCCACGGGCAATAGTTTTACATGAGTTTGTGTCCACCGGCAATAGTTTTACATGAAAATGTCTAAGCTATAGTGCAGTACTGCCCCGTACAACCTGACAGAGCCCAGCACAGCCCACCGGAGCCCATTAAAGCCCACCAGAGCCCAGCACAGCCCAGCACATTCCAGCACACCCAAGTTCAGCCCAGTGGGAGAATAGCATAGGGTATGGGGGTAGTTAGATGACTGTACTAGGCTATACAGGGCTGGGTCCGGCTGGAATAGGCTAAACTAGGGTGTTCTATGCCTTACTAGACTCTAACAGGCTCTATTAGGCTGTACTAGAATCTTGTCAGCCCTGTAGCCCCTTTGCACTTGAGATTAACCAATGTGTCCACGGGCAATAGTTTTACATGAGTTTGTGTCCACTGGCAATAGTTTTACATGAACATTTCTAGGCTATAGTGCAGTATTGCCCCGTACAACCTAACAGAGCCCAGCACAGCCCACCAGAGCCCATTACAGCCCACCAGAGACCAGAACAGCCCAGGACATTCCAGCACACCCAAGTCCAGCCCAGTGGGAGAATAGCATAGGGTATGGGGGTAGTTAGATGACTGTACTAGGCTATACAGGGCTGGGTCCGGCTGGAATAGGCTAAACTAGGGTGTTCTATGCCTTACTAGACTCTAACAGGCTCTATTAGGCTGTACTAGGCTCTTGTCAGCCCTGTAGCCCCTTTGCACTTGAGATTAACCAATGTGTCCACGGGCAATAGTTTTTCATGAGTTTGTGTCCACCGGCAATAGTTTTACATGAAAATGTCTAGGCTATAGTGCAGTATTGCCCCGTACAACCTAACAGAGCCCATCACAGCCCACCAGAGCCCATTACAGCCCACCAGAGCCCAGCACAGCCCAGCACATTCCAGCACACCCAAGTCCAGCCCAGTGGGAGAATAGCATAGGGTATGGGGGTAGTTAGATGACTGTACTAGGCTATACAGGGCTGGGTCCGGCTGGAATAGACTAAACTAGGGTGTTCTATGCCTTACTAGACTCTAATAGGCTCTGTTAGGCTGTACTAGGCTCTTGTCAGCCCTTTAGCCCCTTTGCATTTGAGATTAACCACTGTGTACACGGGCAATAGTTTTACAAGAGTTTGTGTCCACGGCCAATAGTTTTACATGAACATGTCTAGGCTATAGTGCAGTACTGCCTCGTACAGCCTAACAGAGCCCAGCACAGCCCACCAGAGCCCATTATAGTCCACCAGAGCCCAGCACAGCCCAGCACATTCCAGCACACCCAAGACCAGCCCAGTGGGAGAATAGCCTAGGTTTGTACTAGGTTATAAAGGGCTGGGTCCAGCTGGAATAGGCTAGAATAGAATGTTCTATGCCATACTAGAGTCTAATAGGCTCTATTAGGCTGTCCTAGGCTCATGTCAGCGCTGTAGCCCCTTTGCACTTGAGATTAACCACTGTGTCCACGGGCAATAGTTTTACATGAGTTTGTGTCCACCGGCAATAGTTTTACATGAAAATGTCTAAGCTATAGTGCAGTACTGCCCCGTACAACCTAACAGAGCCCAGCACAGCCCACCGGAGCCCATTAAAGCCCACCAGAGCCCAGCACAGCCCAGCACATTCCAGCACACCCAAGTTCAGCCCAGTGGGAGAATAGCATAGGGTATGGGGGTAGTTAGATGACTGTACTAGGCTATACAGGGCTGGGTCCGGCTGGAATAGGCTAAACTAGGGTGTTCTATGCCTTACTAGACTCTAACAGGCTCTATTAGGCTGTACTAGGCTCTTGTCAGCCCTGTAGCCCCTTTGCACTTGAGATTAACCAATGTGTCCACGGGCAATAGTTTTACATGAGTTTGTGTCCACTGGCAATAGTTTTACATGAACATTTCTAGGCTATAGTGCAGTATTGGTAACTTATATTTTTCCCATCATTATTAAACTATTACTGTTGGATGCAATGTAAACAATACGATGGAAAGCACTTCCTGGTCAGTGTTGCCAGGTTTTGTGAGAGAAATAAGCAACCCTGTCTATGAAAACAAGCCCAAAAGAAGCGACTATGAACTGTACCTTTGTCACTTCTGTTATGTACAGTGGTGGAAAAAGTACTCAAATGTTGTACTTAAGTAAAAGTATCAATACTGCAATGTAGAAGTACTCTGTTACAAGTAAAAAGTCAAAATGTACTTGAATAAAAGTACAAAAGTATTGGTATCAAAATGTACTTAAAGTACCAAAAGTAAAAGTACTAATGTTTGAAAATAGCAGATCTACAAGCTCACAACGCGTTGCATCACGGCGCGTTGTGAGCTTGTAGATCTGCTATTTTCAAATAACCTAGGTATAAAATAGGGCCAAAGTGGTTAATGTAGGTTTTACAATATTATAATTTATATCTGAAAAGTAAGTAGTCACTAAAGTTTTCAAATAATTGTAGTGGAGTAAAAGTACAATATTTGCCTCTGAGATGTAGTGGAGTAGAAGTTAAAGTATTGGAAATTAGAAATACTCAAGTAAAGTACAAATACAGTACTTAAGTAAATGTACTTAGTTACTTTCCACCACTGCGTTATGTATTCTGAGTTTTTCACTTCCAAGGAGTAGTAGTAATACAATGTACAGTAGGAGAGGACTTTGCCTTGTGAGACAAAAAAGTGTTTAGTTGAATGTTAATCTACATAAGCTAAATACTGGATATCAGTAAATATGCTTCTTTAGCCATAAGTGAAATACCTACTTATTTCACTGCTGTGAATTGTTTACACAAAAAGGTAATTATTTGTTTAATTTTATTTTTATTTATTGAACTTCATTTCAGAAAAAGCTTCTCTTCTTGAGCCATAAGTTAATGACTTAACAAGTTCAATGTTGGGTTGTTTACAAAAATAAGCTATTTCTATTCCAGCTAAATGTTTAAATATATACATGATACATGTTGGAAGCAATGAAGCAATTCATATCTTTTAGTTCTCATCCTTATTTATTAGGATCTAGAACAGTAAATAAATGGTATGCCATTTGGTAATGTTCCATTACTTCCAATTACTTTTTAAACGTACACAGTGAATACTAAACTGAAGCTTGACTTAAAAAAATGTTAAAGATTTTTTTTTTATTTTTTTAATCGCAATCAAATCGCAATCGCAATATCAGTCAGAAAAATCGCAATTAGATTTTTTCCCAAAATCGTTCAGCCCTAGTCCACCGGCAATAGTTTTACATGAAAATGTCTAAGCTATAGTGCAGTACTGCCCCGTACAACTTAGCACAGCCCAGCACAGCCCACCAGATTCCATTACAGCTGGGGCTGGGTCCGGCTGGAATAGACTAAACTAGGGTGTTCTATGCCTTACTAGACTCTAACAGGCTCTATTAGGCTGTACTAGGCTCTTGTCAGCCCTGTAGCCCCTTTGCACTTGAGATTAACCAATGTGTCCACGGGCAATAGTTTTACATGAGTTTGTGTCCACCGGCAATAGTTTTACATGAAAATGTCTAAAAGCTATAGTGCAGTACTGCCCCGTACAACTTAACAGAGCCCAGCACAGCCCAGCACAGCCCACCAGAGCCCATTACAGCCCACCAGAGCCCAGCACAGCCCAGCACATTCCAGCACACCCAAGTTCAGCCCAGTGGGAGAATAGCATAGGGTATGGGGGTAGTTAGATGACTGTACTAGGCTATACAGGGCTGGGTCCGGCTGGAATAGACTAAACTAGGGTGTTCTATGCCTTACTAGACTCTAACAGGCTCTATTAGGCTGTACTAGGCTCTTGTCAGCCCTGTAGCCCCTTTGCACTTGAGATTAACCAATGTGTCCACGGGCAATAGTTTTACATGATTTTGTGTCCACCGGCAATAGTTTTACATGAAAATGTCTAGGCTATAGTGCAGTATTTCCCCGTACAACCTAACAGAGCCCAGCACAGCCCACCAGAGCCCATTACAGCCCACCAGAGCCCAGCACAGCCCAGGACATTCCAGCACACCCAAGTCCAGCCCAGTGGGAGAATAGCCTATAGGGTATGTGGGTAGTTAGATGACTGTACTAGGCTATACAGGGCTGGGTCCGGCTGGAATAGGCTAATCTAGGGTGTTCTATGCCTTACTAGACTCTAATAGGCTCTGTTAGGCTGTACTAGGCTCTTGTCAGCCCTTTAGCCCCTTTGCATTTGAGATTAACCACTGTGTACACGGGCAATAGTTTTACATGAGTTTGTGTCCACGGCCAATAGTTTTACATGAACATGTCTAGGCTATAGTGCAGTACTGCCTCGTACAGCCTAACAGAGCCCAGCACAGCCCACCAGAGCCCATTATAGTCCACCAGAGCCCAGCACAGCCCAGCACATTCCAGCACACCCAAGTTCAGCCCAGTGGGAGAATAGCATAGGGTATGGGGGTAGTTAGATGACTGTACTAGGCTATACAGGGCTGGGTCCGGCTGGAATAGACTAAACTAGGGTGTTCTATGCCTTACTAGACTCTAACAGGCTCTCTTAGGCTGTACTAGGCTCTTGTCAGCCCTGTAGCCCCTTTGCACTTGAGATTAACCAATGTGTCCACGGGCAATAGTTTTACATGAGTTTGTGTCCACCGGCAATAGTTTTACATGAAAATGTCTAAGCTATAGTGCAGTATTGCCCCGTACAACTTAACAGAGCCCAGCACAGCCCAGCACAGCCCACCAGAGCCCATTACAGCCCACCAGAGCCCAGCACAGCCCAGCACATTCCAGCACACCCAAGACCAGCCCAGTGGGAGAATAGCCTAGGTTATGGGGGTAGTTATACGACTGTACTAGGCTATAAAGGGCTGGGTCCAGCTGGAATAGGCTAGAATAGAATGTTCTATGCCATACTAGAGTCTAATAGGCTCTATTAGGCTGTCCTAGGCTCATGTCAGCGCTGTAGCCCCTTTGCACTTGAGATTAACCACTGTGTCCACGGGCAATAGTTTTACATGAGTTTGTGTCCACCGGCAATAGTTTTACATGAAAATGTCTAAGCTATAGTGCAGTACTGCCCCGTACAACCTAACAGAGCCCAGCACAGCCCACCGGAGCCCATTAAAGCCCACCAGAGCCCAGCACAGCCCAGCACATTCCAGCACACCCAAGTTCAGCCCAGTGGGAGAATAGCATAGGGTATGGGGGTAGTTAGATGACTGTACTAGGCTATACAGGGCTGGGTCCGGCTGGAATAGGCTAAACTAGGGTGTTCTATGCCTTACTAGACTCTAACAGGCTCTATTAGGCTGTACTAGAATCTTGTCAGCCCTGTAGCCCCTTTGCACTTGAGATTAACCAATGTGTCCACGGGCAATAGTTTTTCATGAGTTTGTGTCCACCGGCAATAGTTTTACATGAAAATGTCTAGGCTATAGTGCAGTATTGCCCCGTACAACCTAACAGAGCCCAGCACAGCCCACCAGAGCCCATTACAGCCCACCAGAGCCCAGCACAGCCCAGCACATTCCAGCACACCCAAGTCCAGCCCAGTGGGAGAATAGCATAGGGTATGGGGGTAGTTAGATGACTGTACTAGGCTATACAGGGCTGGGTCCGGCTGGAATAGACTAAACTAGGGTGTTCTATGCCTTACTAGACTCTAATAGGCTCTGTTAGGCTGTACTAGGCTCTTGTCAGCCCTTTAGCCCCTTTGCATTTGAGATTAACCACTGTGTACACGGGCAATAGTTTTACAAGAGTTTGTGTCCACGGCCAATAGTTTTACATGAACATGTCTAGGCTATAGTGCAGTACTGCCTCGTACAGCCTAACAGAGCCCAGCACAGCCCACCAGAGCCCATTATAGTCCACCAGAGCCCAGCACAGCCCAGCACATTCCAGCACACCCAAGACCAGCCCAGTGGGAGAATAGCCTAGGTTTGTACTAGGTTATAAAGGGCTGGGTCCAGCTGGAATAGGCTAGAATAGAATGTTCTATGCCATACTAGAGTCTAATAGGCTCTATTAGGCTGTCCTAGGCTCATGTCAGCGCTGTAGCCCCTTTGCACTTGAGATTAACCACTGTGTCCACGGGCAATAGTTTTACATGAGTTTGTGTCCACCGGCAATAGTTTTACATGAAAATGTCTAAGCTATAGTGCAGTACTGCCCCGTACAACCTAACAGAGCCCAGCACAGCCCACCGGAGCCCATTAAAGCCCACCAGAGCCCAGCACAGCCCAGCACATTCCAGCACACCCAAGTTCAGCCCAGTGGGAGAATAGCATAGGGTATGGGGGTAGTTAGATGACTGTACTAGGCTATACAGGGCTGGGTCCGGCTGGAATAGGCTAAACTAGGGTGTTCTATGCCTTACTAGACTCTAACAGGCTCTATTAGGCTGTACTAGGCTCTTGTCAGCCCTGTAGCCCCTTTGCACTTGAGATTAACCAATGTGTCCACGGGCAATAGTTTTACATGAGTTTGTGTCCACTGGCAATAGTTTTACATGAACATTTCTAGGCTATAGTGCAGTATTGGTAACTTATATTTTTCCCATCATTATTAAACTATTACTGTTGGATGCAATGTAAACAATACGATGGAAAGCACTTCCTGGTCAGTGTTGCCAGGTTTTGTGAGAGAAATAAGCAACCCTGTCTATGAAAACAAGCCCAAAAGAAGCGACTATGAACTGTACCTTTGTCACTTCTGTTATGTACAGTGGTGGAAAAAGTACTCAAATGTTGTACTTAAGTAAAAGTATCAATACTGCAATGTAGAAGTACTCTGTTACAAGTAAAAAGTCAAAATGTACTTGAATAAAAGTACAAAAGTATTGGTATCAAAATGTACTTAAAGTACCAAAAGTAAAAGTACTAATGTTTGAAAATAGCAGATCTACAAGCTCACAACGCGTTGCATCACGGCGCGTTGTGAGCTTGTAGATCTGCTATTTTCAAATAACCTAGGTATAAAATAGGGCCAAAGTGGTTAATGTAGGTTTTACAATATTATAATTTATATCTGAAAAGTAAGTAGTCACTAAAGTTTTCAAATAATTGTAGTGGAGTAAAAGTACAATATTTGCCTCTGAGATGTAGTGGAGTAGAAGTTAAAGTATTGGAAATTAGAAATACTCAAGTAAAGTACAAATACAGTACTTAAGTAAATGTACTTAGTTACTTTCCACCACTGCGTTATGTATTCTGAGTTTTTCACTTCCAAGGAGTAGTAGTAATACAATGTACAGTAGGAGAGGACTTTGCCTTGTGAGACAAAAAAGTGTTTAGTTGAATGTTAATCTACATAAGCTAAATACTGGATATCAGTAAATATGCTTCTTTAGCCATAAGTGAAATACCTACTTATTTCACTGCTGTGAATTGTTTACACAAAAAGGTAATTATTTGTTTAATTTTATTTTTATTTATTGAACTTCATTTCAGAAAAAGCTTCTCTTCTTGAGCCATAAGTTAATGACTTAACAAGTTCAATGTTGGGTTGTTTACAAAAATAAGCTATTTCTATTCCAGCTAAATGTTTAAATATATACATGATACATGTTGGAAGCAATGAAGCAATTCATATCTTTTAGTTCTCATCCTTATTTATTAGGATCTAGAACAGTAAATAAATGGTATGCCATTTGGTAATGTTCCATTACTTCCAATTACTTTTTAAACGTACACAGTGAATACTAAACTGAAGCTTGACTTAAAAAAATGTTAAAGATTTTTTTTTTTTTTTTTAATCGCAATCAAATCGCAATCGCAATATCAGTCAGAAAAATCGCAATTAGATTTTTTCCCAAAATCGTTCAGCCCTAGTCCACCGGCAATAGTTTTACATGAAAATGTCTAAGCTATAGTGCAGTACTGCCCCGTACAACTTAGCACAGCCCAGCACAGCCCACCAGATTCCATTACAGCCCACCAGAGCCCAGCACAGCCCAGCACATTCCAGCACACCCAAGTTCAGCCCAGTGGGAGAATAGCATAGGGTATGGGGGTAGTTAGATGACTGTACTAGGCTATACAGGGCTGGGTCCGGCTGGAATAGACTAAACTAGGGTGTTCTATGCCTTACTAGACTCTAACAGGCTCTATTAGGCTGTACTAGGCTCTTGTCAGCCCTGTAGCCCCTTTGCACTTGAGATTAACCAATGTGTCCACGGGCAATAGTTTTACATGATTTTGTGTCCACCGGCAATAGTTTTACATGAAAATGTCTAGGCTATAGTGCAGTATTTCCCCGTACAACCTAACAGAGCCCAGCACAGCCCACCAGAGCCCATTACAGCCCACCAGAGCCCAGCACAGCCCAGGACATTCCAGCACACTCAAGTCCAGCCCAGTGGGAGAATAGCCTATAGGGTATGTGGGTAGTTAGATGACTGCACTAGGCTATACAGGGCTGGGTCCGGCTGTAATAGGCTAAACTAGGGTGTTCTATGCCTTACTAGACTCTAATAGGCTCTGTTAGGCTGTACTAGGCTCTTGTCAGCCCTTTAGCCCCTTTGCATTTGAGATTAACCACTGTGTACACGGGCAATAGTTTTACATGAGTTTGTGTCCACGGCCAATAGTTTTACATGAACATGTCTAGGCTATAGTGCAGTACTGCCTCGTACAGCCTAACAGAGCCCAGCACAGCCCACCAGAGCCCATTATAGTCCACCAGAGCCCAGCACAGCCCAGCACATTCCAGCACACCCAAGACCAGCCCAGTGGGAGAATAGCCTAGGTTATGGGGGTAGTTATACGACTGTAATAGGCTATAAAGGGCTGGGTCCAGCTGGAATAGGCTAGAATAGAATGTTCTATGCCATACTAGAGTCTAATAGGCTCTATTAGGCTGTCCTAGGCTCATGTCAGCGCTGTAGCCCCTTTGCACTTGAGATTAACCACTGTGTCCACGGGCAATAGTTTTACATGAAAATGTCTAAGCTATAGTGCAGTACTGCCCCGTACAACCTAACAGAGCCCAGCACAGCCCACCAGAGCCCATTACAGCCCACCAGAGCCCAGCACAGCCCAGGACATTCCAGCACACCCAAGTCCAGCCCAGTCGGAGAATAGCATAGGGTATGGGGTAGTTAGATGACTGTACTAGGCTATACAGGGCTGGGTCCGGCTGGAATAGGCTAAACTAGGGTGTTCTATGCCTTACTAGACTCTAACAGGCTCTATTAGGCTGTACTAGGCTCTTGTCAGCCCTGTAGCCCCTTTGCACTTGAGATTAACCAATGTGTCCACGGGCAATAGTTTTTCATGAGTTTGTGTCCACCGGCAATAGTTTTACATGAAAATGTCTAGGCTATAGTGCAGTATTGCCCCGTACAACCTAACAGAGCCCATCACAGCCCACCAGAGCCCATTACAGCCCACCAGAGCCCAGCACATTCCAGCACACCCAAGTCCAGCCCAGTGGGAGAATAGCCTATAGGGTATGTGGGTAGTTAGATGACTGTACTAGGCTATACAGGGCTGGGTCCGGCTGGAATAGACTAAACTAGGGTGTTCTATGCCTTACTAGACTCTAATAGGCTCTGTTAGGCTGTACTAGGCTCTTGTCAGCCCTTTAGCCCCTTTGCATTTGAGATTAACCACTGTGTACACGGGCAATAGTTTTACAAGAGTTTGTGTCCACGGCCAATAGTTTTACATGAACATGTCTAGGCTATAGTGCAGTACTGCCTCGTACAGCCTAACAGAGCCCAGCACAGCCCACCAGAGCCCATTATAGTCCACCAGAGCCCAGCACAGCCCAGCACATTCCAGCACACCCAAGACCAGCCCAGTGGGAGAATAGCCTAGGTTATGGGGGTAGTTATACGACTGTACTAGGTTATAAAGGGCTGGGTCCAGCTGGAATAGGCTAGAATAGAATGTTCTATGCCATACTAGAGTCTAATAGGCTCTATTAGGCTGTCCTAGGCTCATGTCAGCGCTGTAGCCCCTTTGCACTTGAGATTAACCACTGTGTCCACGGGCAATAGTTGTCTCCGCCGAAGGTGGAGAATATGTTTTCGCTTTGTGTGAGCAAACATTGTTAGCCAAGCTAACATTGGGCAAGCTCCACGTGACATGTGTCAATTTGTTGACACCAATGCCTCTGATTGGCTAGAGGGACGCGTGACGAAATAAAATTCTATAAATAGGTGTGTCACTTCAAAAAGCCACTACTTTTTGAAGTGAGGTAAAACAGGATCAATCAGACTTGATTGGAACAGTACCTTCAGTAAGTCCAAGTCACCCGTCTGTGCGTGTGTGTTTCCCTCTGAGAACACCTAACATTGGTCAAGCAAAGGCGCAGAAGGCCAAAGCTAAGAAAGCATACTCATCTACAATTGTAACGTAGAAGAGGACTAGAGTTGAAATGATCCCACAACAAAGCCGAACTCTTAATACGTGTCAATATGTTGACATCAATGTCTCTGATTGGCTAGAGGGACGCATGACGAAATACAATCCTATAATAAAAAGGTGTGTCACTTCAAAAAGCCGTTTACGTTTTTGAAGCGAGGTAAGACAGGATCAATCAGTCTTGATTGGAACAGTATCTTCTAGTCCAAATCACCCGTCCGTGCGTGTGTGTGTCCCTTTGAGAACACCTGACATTGGTCAAGAAAAGGCGCAGAAGGCCAAAGCTAAGAAAGCATACTCATCTACAACAGTAACACAGAAGAGGACTAGAGTTGAATTGATCCCACAACAAGACCGAAATCTTAATACGTATTAATATGTTGACACCAATGCCTTTGATTGGCTAGAGGAATGCATGAAGAAATACAATTCTATAAATAGGTGTGTCACTTCAAAAAAACGTTTACGTTTTTGAAGCGAGGTAAGACAGGATCAATCAGTCTTGATTGGAACAGTATCTTCTAGTCCAAATCACCCGTCCGTGCGTGTGTGTGTGTCCCTCTGAGAACACCTAACATTGGTCAAACAAAGGCGCAGAAGGCCAAAGCTGATCAAACACACCAATCAACTGCTGAAACTGTTCAAGACAATGAAGATGAAGAAGACAGACAAGTATTTGAACAAACCAGTCAATTATGACGACTCCCATATGATAGATTGCTTCAATGTAAACAGAGCATTGTCTGTCTTGGAAGGAGACTGGTTCTGTCCAAGCTGTCGTCCCAAGCAGCGCTCTGTCCGTCCCGTGTCCTCCCGTAAGTTCTCCACTACTGATGAGGTGGATGAAGACGAGGAGGAGGAATCCTCCTCTTCCTCCTCCTCTTCCTCTTCCTCCGAGTAAATTAGTATTATTGTCTGTTCCCCTGACGGAGGTTGTATCTCATTACTTATTGTATCTCATTACTTATTGTTATGATAATATAATTGCTATAATATAGTAACATGTTCTATTTTACGTAAATTAGAACATTCCTAAAGAACTATGGTTAGAGATAAGGTAGGTGATTTCATTTGATTAAAATAGCACGGGTCCGCTGGCGGAGACTTGTGCTCCGAGGAGCACATTTTCTAGTTTTACATGAGTTTGTGTCCACCGGCAATAGTTTTACATGAAAATGTCTAAGCTATAGTGCAGTACTGCCCCGTACAACCTAACAGAGCCCAGCACAGCCCACCAGAGCCCATTAAAGCCCACCAGAGCCCAGCACAGCCCAGCACATTCCAGCACACCCAAGTTCAGCCCAGTGGGAGAATAGCATAGGGTATGGGGGTAGTTAGATGACTGTACTAGGCTATACAGGGCTGGGTCCGGCTGGAATAGGCTAAACTAGGGTGTTCTATGCCTTACTAGACTCTAACAGGCTCTATTAGGCTGTACTAGGCTCTTGTCAGCCCTGTAGCCCCTTTGCACTTGAGATTAACCAATGTGTCCACGGGCAATAGTTTTACATGAGTTTGTGTCCACCGGCAATAGTGTTACATGAACATTTCTAGGCTATAGCGCAGTATTGCCCTGTACAACCTAACAGAGCCCAGCACAGCCCACCAGAGCCCATTACAGCCCACCAGAGCCCAGCACAGCCCAGGACATTCCAGCACACCCAAGTCCAGCCCAGTGGGAGAATAGCATAGGGTATAGGGGTAGTTAGATGACTGTACTAGGCTATACAGGGCTGGGTCCGGCTGGAATAGGCTAAACTAGGGTGTTCTATGCCTTACTAGACTCTAACAGGCTCTATTAGGCTGTACTAGGCTCTTGTCAGCCCTGTAGCCCCTTTGCACTTGAGATTAACCAATGTGTCCACGGGCAATAGTTTTACATGAGTTTGTGTCCACCGGCAATAGTTTTACATGAACATTTCTAGGCTATAGTGCAGTGTTGCCCCGTACAACCTAACAGAGCCCAGCACAGCCCACCAGAGCCCATTGTAGCCCACCAGAGCCCAGCACAGCCCAGCACATTCCAGCACACCCAAGTCCAGCCCAGTGGGAGAATAGCCTATAGGGTATGTGGGTAGTTAGATGACTGTACTAGGCTATACAGGGCTGGGTCCGGCTGGAATAGGCTAAACTAGGGTGTTCTATGCCTTACTAGACTCTAATAGGCTCTGTTAGGCTGTACTAGGCTCTTGTCAGCCCTTTAGCCCCTTTGCATTTGAGATTAACCACTGTGTACACGGGCAATAGTTTTACATGAGTTTGTGTCCACGGCCAATAGTTTTACATGAACATGTCTAGGCTATAGTGCAGTACTGCCTCGTACAGCCTAACAGAGCCCAGCACAGCCCACCAGAGCCCATTATAGTCCACCAGAGCCCAGCACAGCTCAGCACATTCCAGCAGACCCAAGACCAGCCCAGTGGGAGAATAGCCTAGGTTATGGGGGTAGTTATACGACTGTACTAGGCTATAAAGGGCTGGGTCCAGCTGGAATAGGCTAGAATAGAATGTTCTATGCCATACTAGAGTCTAATAGGCTCTATTAGGCTGTCCTAGGCTCATGTCAGCGCTCTAGCCCCTTTGCACTTGAGATTAACCACTGTGTCCACGGGCAATAGTTTTACATGAGTTTGTGTCCACCGGCAATAGTTTTACATGAAAATGTCTAAGCTATAGTGCAGTACTGCCCCGTACAACCTAACAGAGCCCAGCACAGCCCACCAGAGCCCATTAAAGCCCACCAGAGCCCAGCACAGCCCAGCACATTCCAGCACACCCAAGTTCAGCCCAGTGGGAGAATAGCATAGGGTATGGGGGTAGTTAGATGACTGTACTAGGCTATACAGGGCTGGGTCCGGCTGGAATAGGCTAAACTAGGGTGTTCTATGACATACTAGAGTCTAATAGGCTCTATTAGGCTGTCCTAGGCTCATGTCAGCGCTGTAGCCCCTTTGCACTTGAGATTAACCACTGTGTCCACGGGCAATAGTTTTACATGAGTTTGTGTCCACCGGCAATAGTTTTACATGAAAATGTCTAAGCTATAGTGCAGTACTGCCCCGTACAACCTAACAGAGCCCAGCACAGCCCACCAGAGCCCATTAAAGCCCACCAGAGCCCAGCACAGCCCAGCACATTCCAGCACACCCAAGTTCAGCCCAGTGGGAGAATAGCATTGGGTATGGGGGTAGTTAGATGACTGTACTAGGCTATACAGGGCTGGGTCCGGCTGGAATAGGCTAAACTAGGGTGTTCTATGCCTTACTAGACTCTAACAGGCTCTATTAGGCTGTACTAGGCTCTTGTCAGCCCTGTAGCCCCTTTGCACTTGAGATTAACCAATGTGTCCACGGGCAATAGTTTTACATGAGTTTGTGTCCACCGGCAATAGTTTTACATGAACATTTCTAGGCTATAGTGCAGTACTGCCCCATACAACCTAACAGCCCAGCACAGCCCACCAGAGCCCATTACAGCCCACCAGAGCCCAGCACATTCCAGCACACCCAAGTCCAGCCCAGTGGGAGAATAGCCTATAGGGTATGTGGGTAGTTAGATGACTGTACTAGGCTATACAGGGCTGGGTCCAGCTGGAATAGGCTAGACTAGAATGTTCTAGGCCTTACTAGACTAGAATAGGCTCTATTAGGCTGTACTAGGCTCTTGTCAGCCCTGTAGCCCCTTTGCACTTGAGATTAACCACTGTGTCCACGGGCAATAGTTTTACATGAGTTTGTGTCCATCGGTAATAGTTAATGCTGGCTGTGTACACATGTCCACTTCCAATAGTTTTGGAAAATAGCCTGCCACCCTGTGGAATTATGCTTGAACTGCAGAAAAGGACCCTAAATACAAAAAAAGGAAACAAAAATCATCCGTGGGACTGATGGGCGAACAAGTGGTATCCACACGCAGAGGGGGGCCCAGAAGACATTTAGAGTCCCCCCGGTGAATTTTCACGCCCCCACAGACTGTACAGTGGAACCCAGAAATTTGGCCGTGTCCACAGGGCATAGGGACTATGGCTCGTGGACACAAAACACGATAAGGGTAATAATAATAATAATAATAATATGCTGTATATATACTGGTTGGGGCAATTGTAACTGAAGAAAATCTTCAAAGTCTAATGTTGGCAGGTATGATGTTTCCCCGGATCCAAACAGTTAAAATAGCAGATCTGAAAGCTCACAACACGTCCCGGGCTTGTAGATCTGCTATTTTCACTGTGTGTTTTTTTTATTTATTAATTGATGGAATTTCTTCTTTTTTATTTATTAATTAAATTATTTTGAGAAATCTTAAATATTTGTTTTTTTATTGATGAAGATTTTAGATTTGTGGGTGGGAAATCTTTTGAAAGAATAATATAATATATTTTTGTAGGAAACGGAAAAAAAGGGACCTTTCCTGGGACAAATGGGTCCCGACCAACTGTTTGGGAAACAGTGATCTAACCCAGTGGTTCTCAACACTTTTCTTTTCTTTTTTTTTTTTTAAATATACTTTACTGGAATTATTCAGGGTTTACAAAAAATATACATTTACATGACATGCAAATAAGCATTAAAAAGGTCTTAAAGTTCCTTAAATTGTCACTTCACTGTCATCTGGGGACCACCCCAAATCATGTGGGGACCCCCGTGTGGGTCCCGACCCACATGTTGAGAACCACTGATCTAACCAACTTGACCAGCTTATAAACTGGTCTTTGCTGGTCTGTCCAGCCATCTGACCAGCTAAGTCCAGCTGGTAAGCTGGTATTTGCAGGTCAGTCCACCCATTTGACCAGCAAAGACCAGCTACCAGCTTGGCTTTGCTGGTCAGTCCAGCCAGCCAGCTGGCTGACCAGCAAACACCAGTAGAATCCAGCTTAGTGACCAGCTAACCAACTACACTGACAAACCAGCCCGACCAGCCTGACCAGCTTGTCCAGCCTGGTATGCCATCTAAACCAGCTTAAGACCAGCCAAGACCAGCTAATACCAGCTAAAACCAGCTAAAACCAGCAACCATCTTAAGCTGGTTTGTGCTGGTTTTTTCAGCAGGGTAAATCGCCTAAAATCCTATAATAAAAGGAATAACTGGAAAAAGGTGTGCTTTATTTCAATGGTAACATCCATACTGTATAAATATCCTCCTGTGTTAAAGTAAAATTACTCCCATTTCGTTAACAGTCCAGTGTATGTTATACTCTATCGTACGAAGGTATCGCATGGCAAAAATAGCCGATCTACAAGTTCACAACGCATCACCATCTTGACGCGTTGTGAGCTTGTAGATCAGTTATTTTGGCCACGTAACACGATCGTACGACGGAGCATATAGGCTACTGGAATCAGCTGTGTTGATGAGACGATGACTCGGAGTGCTGCGCTTACAGGGACTATTTAGTCTCAGTCAAACAAACTCTTCTCTTTACAGGGAAACGGATAAGCGAAATGTTTTTTATTATGAATTGCCCCACAATATGAATACATTTGGATGTGTTTTGTTGGTAACTGTTGTATAATCGCAATATTACACTCGAGGGTGTGCTTTACCTTACATTATTAGCACTTCTGTGATCGCGGCGGAACTCGGCTGACGCCTCGTTCCTGACCGCATCACAGGCGTGCTAATAATGACGGTAAAGCACACCCTCTCGTGTAATATTGCTTAAGTAGCCTACCGCGAATGAGACGCGTTGTGAGCTTGTAGATCTGCTCTGACGCAGTTGCTGCGCTGCTCAGGAGCGCAGCTGGCTGTCGGAGAAAAACACTGAATTGAAAATGAATTGAAATGTGTAACTTTATTTAATATCAAAATAATATAGGCTACTGATATAATATCTTATATAATTATAATTATTAATAATTCATAATTATTTTTTTTTAAATATATTTTTCTATTTATTATTGCTGTTCGCAAGCCCGAGAATCTGGATAGAATCTTGTAGTGTGAGATGCCCCCGATTTTTTTAATCGTGTAGTGTGTGCATGTTTAAGATAATCTGATAAGAGAATCTTGAAAGATTATCTTGTAGTGTGTGATGATACCCGATTTAAAAATCGTTAATATTAAGATTATCTCGTAGTGTATGTCCACCTTAACTGTCTCCTCATGTCATAAAGACTCACCAGAGGTAATCTCTCTTTCCTTTAAGTTTGTTCAAGGTTTTCTACCGGGGTTATCTGAGGTTACGTCCCTGGCATGGTTTCTCACAGCTAAATCAACTTGTCAGATATGTCTAATAACCATATATATATATTATTCCAAACATTGTATTAGCATTAATTTATTTTGCACAATAAAATACATATTGTTGAGACAAAACTTTGTATACTACCCATGCTAGGGCTTCAACCCACAAAAAGCTATAGGAAAGTATTAATTCTGTTTTTTTTTGTTTTGTTTTTTTCTCCATTGTCTTCTGTAACACAAAATCTGACTTAATTGACGTTTACAGGAAGCTGTTGCAGGAGCAGATTTGCTCAGTTACATTCTCTTATCTTGTACCTAAAAAAAACAAATCATGTTTACAGGATAGAAGGTGTATTAACTTAATTGCATCATGTTGTTCAACTTGTTTGAAGGGTTGATGTTTCTGGATGGCAAAGCAAACTCCGTCGTAGTAGTCATCTGGTTTGTTGGAGGAAAGTGAAATGTTTTTGATATAGAGACATTGAAGATGAATCCAGTTGATATGGTGTTGTCAAGTTTGACCAGCTTACTTAAAATTGCCAATTTACATGAGTGTCTGTTTGTACATTAATTTGTGTGATATTTATAGGGGAATATATTCAAATCAGTTAATTTTTTTAATCAATATGGTTAGTTTGATTTTGGATGTTTCATCGACTACTTCCAGATCCTACTTGGATGTTGGGCCGTTGTATGTATTGAATTCTGGTGGATATGTTTTGATAGCTTTTATGTGGATCTGTGGATAAAAAAAGAAAGAGATTTTTTTCAATTAAATTCAATTTTATTAAAGTTGTCTCAAGACACTTTACATGTAAAGAAGAGACCCGACAGTCCCACCCTGAACAAGCAATTTTGCGACAGTGGCAACGAAAAACTCCCCCTTAACTGGAAGAAACGTCAGGCAGACCAGACAAGACACCATTAGCTTAGTTCTGGTACAAAAGATTAAATCATAAAGATTTGGCTTGCTTAGTCTTGTTAGTTGTGATGTTTTGACAATTATTTGACACTTATGGTCCCAGAAGTTTATTGTTTTGTATGTTGTTGATTTTTGTATAGCATGTGGCATGAAGTGCATCTGTTGATTTTGTTGTTGGGTTGGAAGTCGTCATGGTATTCAAACATGTTTTAATTGTCAACAAACACGATTTAGAAACCAATTGTGCATTTGCTCATGTGGTTCAAAGGTTATAGCCAAAACCTTTTTCAGGTGGCAGCAATATTGGATTTGGCCACTATGATGACCCCAACTGGCTTGGGCACCCTAGCTAAATCATTAGAGAATGCCCTTGATTATCAGTGTTGGGAAAGTTCACTTAAAATATGAACTAGTTCAAAGTTCAGTTCACAAATTTTAAAATGAACTAGTTCAGTTCATAGTTCAAAATAAAAAAAATTGAACTAAAGTTCATGGTTCAAAAAATGAACTAGTTCAGTTTTTTTTCGTTAATTTTTTTCAATATATATATATATATATATATATATATATATATATATATATATATATATATATATATATATATATATAATTAATAAGACCTACAAGCTCACAATGAGTTGCATCGACGACGCGTTGTGAGATTGTATATCTGCTATTTTAGGCACGGGACACCGTCGTGCTGCAAAGTGTAAATTAGGCTCTAGCCCAGAGAGAACAGCAGCAGCAGCAGCAGCAGCAGAGAGAGAAAGAAAAGGCATCAATAGCGAAAAGTTGTGAAAAATACTTTGTTTTAAACACAAGCAGTACACCCGGTCCCAGCAACGTTGTTGTTGTTCATGCGTGTGTGTAGCTAATACAGAGCAGAAGCTTTCTTTAATTACAAAATGATCTTGCGTCGGAGACTCTGCAAGAAAAACAAACAGCTGTGGGTCATTATCACTCAGCATGCTACAGTGACACAACAACTTATAAACGGACATTTATTTTGTAAAGCTAAGTGTTGCTTCTCTTGCATTTTTATCCCGAGGGGCTATCTGTAATCACGGAGCTGCATAGTAGTCTGTAGTCTGCACGTAGGTGAGACTGTTCACTCCCCGCTGCGCAGAGGAATGACAGACACCGCCTTGCTTTTCTCTTTTTTGGCTGATGGTGCGTTCATAACGCCTCGGAAACACAGAATAGGATGAAATACAACATGACAAACCGATGTAACCATGGACATTTGGGACACTCTTGAACGAAGTGAAACTGTGAGAGAACGCTGTTCACAAACGCCAGAATGAACGCGTTCACAATAACGTTCATCTAGCGGATATACAGTACGTTCAGTTCACGTTCGCCCAAAATATGAATGAGTTCATGAACGATCGTTCATTGAACGCGTTCAGGCACAACACTGTTGATTATATCTGGAACTAATTTGCCGCTTTTCGATTGATTTGCGCAAAAAGATTCCTATGGCCCTGGACTGTAATAAGTTGACACATTGTAGCGGTTTCATTTCGCTATTCTGGCATAAAATGTGAAATTAGACATTTTACACTCTTCTATGAGAATTCGGAAAATCTTGAGCACCTCAGAAAATCTTTAGCTCCGAAGGTTTAGAAGATAGAGCCATGTTTTAAAGTAGTGCACAGGGGTATGGTCATTTTAAAAAGGCCATGGTTATTTTCAGGTATTTCATCCCAGATAGAGAATTTCTCACAGTTCCTAAGTTGTTCCTTGAGGTCATATTAGCCAAGAACAGTTGAGATACTCTTTTAAGAGCATACACATCTTAGCCAGGTCCTAGACTTCTAAGCAGTTCCAATCAGCAAACATGGCAACCTCACAATTCTACAGTCAATATTATCATACACTTTAGAAATACAGCCACAAACCACCACCCCTAATTTAAATGGCCAAGTCACAGCAGCTATACCAGGGAGACGACTTCAATCCAAACTAGAAAAAGTGCTCCTCGGAGCACAGGTCTCCACCAGGTCAGGTAGGTTAGTGTGGGCTAGCAATGTTTGGAATTGGCCAATCAGGCTGGAATGTGAAACATTGGACGGATCACTTGTCTCCGGAATCGGATGCTGCGTTCATGATTTGCGGCATTTTGTTCCAAACGGGCCACTCCTGCAAACTTAAGATGTCAATCTTAGCCAATCAAGATGGAATATGAAAAATCAAACAGATACACCTTGATCACATTGACTATAGAGATCATGTGTATCAATTTGCGTGAATTTTGGATAAAATCTGAAGGAGTAATATCCAAAAATATGTTTTACATGATAGTCCATGAGCCAGACAAGATTTCATTATCGAAAGAGTGGGCAAAACCATACCTATATTAAATTGTTCATAGGGTCAATACGAGTAAATAAATATATGATAACCTTTCCACAGGAGTAGATTTTTCATGTTATCACACATTTTGTTATTTTCCCCATACGTACATGACAGGTGAAAAAATTACAAAATTTAAAAAAGAGTTATCATAATGAAACTTCCTGAGTTGATTACTTACATGAAGACAATGATTTATCGTATTACAAGTTTTCTGAAATTGTATATTTAAATATGAAAATTAGGCATTTAGTCCATGAGCCAGAGCCCCAAAATTGAGCCAGATATTGAATATTCCCTCGTTAAGAACCTTTGACTCCAACATCTTAACAAAATGAAATAAGTATGTTGACTCTGGCTTTGTCCAATGTTCCAATGTTGATTCTGGAAAGTTATGCAAATTTAGGCATATTTTCCTAATGCCTAATTTGCATATTTAAATATACAATTTCAGAAAACTTGTAATACGATAAATGATTGTCTTCATGTAAGTGATCAACTCAGGAAGTTTCATTATGATAACTCTTTTTAAAATTTTGATTTTTTTTCACCTGTCATGGGAAAATAACAAAATGTGTGATAACCATGAAAAAGCTACTCCAGTGGAAAGGTTATCATATATTTATTTACTCGTATTGACCCTATGATCAATTTGATATAGGTTTGGTTTTGCCCACTCTTTCGATAATCATTGCTCAATTTTGGGGCTCTGGCTCATGGACTATGAGAGTTGGCCTCCTGGTGGCGCTATAAATGGCAGATGTGAAAAATGCAGGGCAAAGGTTTGTCCTTGGCATCTAGGGAGTGCACATACAAAGTTTTACTCAGATCGGTGCAGTTTTAGATAAAAACACGAATCGTCCTCTTATAGCGCCACCATGAGGCTGATTTGATATTTTTCAAGTGGCATTTCTTCCTTGGCCTAGTGAGAATGTGCGTGCAAAATTTCACGGAAATTGCATGCTCATTAGTTAGTGGTGCACGATAAATATCGGCCCGATAATTATCGGTCCGATACCAGGAATTATGACGTCATCCCGATAAAACCGATAACACTAATTATCTCCGATAATAGCTCCGATAATATATAATATTTGTCAGCTGTGATCTGCATGGACTCTCTCGGTTAGACACCGTTGTGTGGAGAAGTATAACTCTCGGTTAGACACCGTTGTACTGGAGAAGTATAACTCGCTTAGACACCGTTGTGACTGGAGAATCTCCTCACACGTTGTAGCAGCAGCACAGCCCCTCCCCTCCCCACACACACCGTTAGGCTACACACAGAGAGAGAGAGAGAGAGAGAGAGAGAGAGAGTGAGACGGTATGAGGACTGGTCTCAAACGTGTTAAAACGTTTTGGATGACCACTGTCTGGAATAATAACTGATCATCATACATACAGGTCTACTACTAACCTTTGTTGCTGTTGTCATCTTAAAAATTGACCAACCAAAGTAACATTTTAGAGTGTTCTCCAACTTGCTTGGAGATCCTTGGAGATCCTTATCCTTATATCCTTTATGTGGTGGATGCGTTTAACGCATCCACGTTGCGTTTAACGCATGTTGCCAATCAGCTGTGTAACATTAGCAGGTTAACAATGGCTCGTTGAGCCTATGCATTTGACCCTGATTTGACCACAAAGGCAATCAAAAGCACTAATTCATGACAGCTGTAAGTAACCGGTTGTCTATCGTCTGTGTCTTGTGTATGTTTAATAGCCAACTGATTGTTTTCTGTAGCCTAGGGATATCATATCAAGTTATTCCCTGAAGGGGTAGACCCTCTCCCTCATGCTAAACTTAAAGTGACTTCTAAGGTTACTTCTCCTCAAAAAGACAACTTTATTTTCCTTTCTCAATGACAAGTATAATATTATTATTGCATTTTGGCTATGTGCAATAACTGCAAGCCAATGTTCATAGGCATTGTCAGTATTTGTCTTATTTCTTGAGTTCCTATTTCTTTAGTTGCCAATAATTCAACTGTAAGCCAGTGTTTTGAATCTTTTATTGCGACACAATAAATAGTAAAAAGAAATTCTACATGCATAAATAATACAAAATAAAATAATAACGATTAAAATGATTCTATGATTAAATGTATTCTATTGTTCAAAGCTATGTTAAATCCACCTTTGCCCACTAGTATTTCTTACCATAAGGTGTGCTAATGCTACAGATTCATATACATTTGAAAACTATTTATTTTTATTTTTTAAATATATGTATATATATTTGTATTATCGGTTATCGGTATCGGTATCGGTCTTGAGAAGCAGGAAGTTATCGATATCGGTATCGGTTTCAAAAAAACAATATCGTGCATCCCTATCATGAATTGAGGCATTTTGTGCAAAACGGAGCACTCCTGCAAACTTTGGAAGCCATTCACAGCCAATCAGGATGGAATATGAAAAATCTGAAAGACCCGTTTGGTTTAACGACTATAGAGATACTGTGTACCGATTTGGGTGACGTTTTGGAAAAATCTGTAGGAGTACCATCAAAAAATGTGTTTTGCAAAAAGCGGCCTCCTGGTGGCGCTATAACAGGCCAATGTGAAAAATTTGGGGCAGAATTTCTGAATTGGCATCCAGGGAGTGCACAGTTTCGCTGCGATCAAGCCAACGGTGCCGGAGATTAGCCGATCACAGACGGACGGACACACACACTGACACACGGACGGACGGACAGGGTGCAAAAAATACTCGCTCGCTAGTGATGCGTGGGTCGGGTTTTTTCATGACCCGCCCCGCCCCGCCACGGAACCCAACCCGCCTCAACCCGCCCCGCGAACCCATATATAAATCTATGGCTCAACCCGCCCCACGACCCGCGGGGTGGGTTGAGCCCCGCGGGTCGTACCTATAATTCTGTAAAATCAAGGTTAGAAAATAATCTTCAAGTATACACCCCAAGTGTATTCAAAGTGTTTTATTGTTATTATTCTTATTCTTATTAGGAATAAAGACAAAACAAGAGCATAAGATTTTTCTTCTTTTTTTGCGTGTGAGAGCGACTGACCCGCTCACCCGCAGCCCGCATAATTGCCTCTGAAATCCTGACTCGACCACTCGCGCCGCGGGTCGGCCCGCGCATCACTATCGCTCGCCATGCCTTTCGGCCTGGCGGAGACAATAACAAAACCAACAGATGCAATTCATGCAACATACATGTTACAGATGACGATATTCAATACAATAACTTCTGGGACCATAGTTGTGTCAAAACATACAAAGTAACAAGGTTAACACTACATGTTTAACCAAGAACAATCTAACACACATATTCATCAACTCATAATGCATCAAAGAACACCTAATAAAAAAGGACAATTTCACTATTCAACATGCACAAACTCATCCTCCTGCACAAACTCATCCTTTAATTTTTTTCAATTTTTTTTATTTTCATGATTTTTTTTGTCTAGATTTTTTCTAACACAGGCTTTTGTGAGTTTTACTGTTTGAGATTCTTCATCGTCCTTGTTAAATTTTTCTGGTTGTAGGTTGTCCTTTCTTCTTTATCCTCATGATGTCCTTTTTGTTGTGACAGATCGTTGTTGTTTATAAATAAAATCAATCTTTCAGAGTTCAGAGTTTGAATGGATGTAGAATTATGTGCAGGATATAATTTGCATACAGATGTGAGGGGACTTAATTTGATTGACTACATGAAAATAATACATTTTTTATTTGAAAAGAAAAACCCTCTCTCTCACACTTATTCCAGTATGCCAGTGATTACCCTCCCCTGTGCCAATGTTTGCACCTAATGTTACCGACCCCTGGCCTCAACTCAAGTAAATTTACTTTGTTACTGATATTTTCAAATAGCCAGTGTTATATAAGGTTTTAGTGGTTAAACTGATTTTGACGCTATATTAACACATTTTGCTGGGGACTCCCTGGAACCCCCTCAATGACCACTGGGCAAGTGCATGGCGCTGCTCATCAAACATCACGCACTCATTTGAATGAGTCACTGTTGACAGCATGTCACCTCGCCGCCTATGCTTTTTTGTCACAGTTTGAGGCAGGAGATGGTGGACCCAAACGCAGAACAGAGAGGCTGAACAGGAATAGGGACACACTAGGAAACTTGGAGTCTACCAGAACACTGTAGCAACTCCATAAACCCACACTCAAGGACAAGGAGGGTTTATATACACACAGGGATAACCAGGCACAGGCAAACACAACTGACAATCAGCACAGGGATAGGCTAGGACAGGACACAGGTGGAGACAACTAATAATCACCACAGAGAGAACAGGTAACAGTAACTAAGGAAAACAGGACACACTGGGACATCACTACAAAATAAAGGCACATGTGTGACGTAAAATCCTTACTAAAACTAAGAAACAAGGAAGATACATTACTTCCAAATTAAAGGAATACAATTCAGAATCAGAATCAGAATCAGTTTTATTGTCACATCACAGGTTTACAAGGTAAAAGAGTGGGTGAAATTCTTTTTTGTACATCGTTCCCATCGCAACGTTAGTTTCCATAGAAAGAAGAGGGGGGGGGGGAGAAGAAGAGGGTGGGGGGTAAGTGGGAAGGAGATCAAAACAAGAGAGCAACAGAAGGCCAGACAAGTTATCTACATATTTACAAATTACCTGAGATAATAAAAACTAAAAAAAACTAAACTAAGGTGCCTGAGCATAGCAGCAATGTATTGTATACTGTGCATGTTATACTTATACTGTGCATGATAGACAATGGACGTTAAGGTGCTTAGAGGAAAAGGAGCACAATAAAAAAGACCAAAAAAAAGTCAGTGCGTTATACAAGGGATTAAGGTGCAAAAGGTCAGTGCGTGTCCACCTAGAGTGGACTGACCCTAGTATAATCCGCAAGTAGCTCCATGAGAGAGTGCAACAAAAAGTCATTTGTACCTGGTGTAGTCCACAGGTGTGTCCGAGGGGGGGCTAAAGTCCAAGTCATTGTCCCTGGTATAATCCACAGGTGTGTTCAAGGCCTATGCCTCATCCAGGCTTATTCCCCAATTGTTAAGTAAAACTATAATTAAGAAACAAGGATCACAACAAGAAAACAACAGGGAAGCAGAACACAACACAGATCATGACACTTTTAAAGATACTATTTGATAGGGATGTCCCGATCACGTTTTTTTGCTCCCGATCCGATCATTTGATTTTGAGTATTTTGAGAGCTAGATATGGCCTCCCTGATAGTGTCTGTTGATATTTACAAGTATTTCCGTCCATTATGAACCAAGCCTCTGTGTCCCGAACTACTCTAGATCACTGGTTCACAAACCATTTACCAATAACTAATAAATAATTTTTTTGTCTCCTCGGAACAAAAACTAGTGAAAGTAGCCGATCTACAAGCTCACAAAACGTTGCTATCTGAAAAGTTGTGAGATTGTAGATCGACTATTTTCAGAATGAAGTATGTCACACATTGAAAAAACATACTCTCAAATAAGCATTTCAGGTTATCTTTAACAATTGCACATGCATTAATTGACACAATCATGTTGTGTGCAATGCAACTTAAATGAAGTCGGCATCAAATGAGGCTTGAACCAGCGGCCTTGAAGTTGTAAGACACGCACTTAAGCGAGAAGCCATTGGACCAACAGACCTAGTCTAGTGAAAAAGGAGGTCAGACAGATGATACCGTTTCACGCAAATACCTAAAAAACCCTGGGTTTAAGTGTTCTTCAAACTGCTCAAAATTGCGGAAAATCTAAGGGCGGAGCTTACTGGTCAAAGTGATACATGTGTTCCTCATGTGTCAAGGCACAAGTGTAAGCAAGTTTCATGGTTGTCGGCCCAACGAGGCATGCGTTATGCCTGTTTAAAATTAGCATTTTCAAAACATTGCTATAGCGCCCCCCTTTGGCCAATTGGAGTAAGATTGGTTTCAGTGATATTTGGAATGACCCTCTACATTACTGCAAAGTTTCAAACAAATGTGAGTCTGCATGTATGTGTTAGGCGCAGATGAATAATTTTCATAAAACTGCAATAGTTAAAATCTATCTCCTCCTGGGATTTTTGAGTAATCTGCATGAAACTTTTTACACATGAACGTAGGACCTCTGCCGACAAAAAGTTAGTAGCGGATTTTCGATAAGTGAAAAAATTCAGAAGTTATGAGCCAATGACTGTTTTTCATATAATTCAAAATGGTGGGAGATCTAAAGGTCAGAGGTCAAAAGTCAGAGTGTGAAAGTTGTTCAGCATGAGGAGACGCATATTTGAGTTTCATGGCTGTAGGTCAAACAGGGCATGAGTTGTACCTGTTCAAAGTTGGCATTTTGCGATAGCGCCACCTTTTGACGAAAGATTGTGAGATTTATTTCTTGATAGTTTTTCATGACACACTACCATATGGCAGAGTTTCGTAAAAAGCGACAGCACGGTTCAGCCAGAACTGCGAAAAGTGGCAGAAGAAAAATAATGCCTGAGCTCTGGCCCCGTAATTAGACTATTGTCATTCAGGATGGAAAATAAAGTTGACCTTGGCTTTTGGGGAGAAGTGGAACTTAATTTAAGTTCCAGTCATTTAAGTTTAGCGTGAGGGAGAGGGTCTACTCTGAGTACTACAGCAGGGGTCCCCAAGGTTTTTTAGGTCAAGGACCACTTAGTTAAGGGAGAGATAAAGCAGGGACCCCACTACATATTGTATAAAATTTGTGTTGAAGATTAAACCTTTTCATAGATAGATTCATAGACTTGTTTGACAGCACTGTCATCAGTGTATTTATCATACGTTTCAAACTCTCAGTACTTAGTAAAGTTGACCCTAGGCTCTCTGCTTGGTCTGCTCTTTTCCCCTCTACACTCTACCTCTTCTAATGGTCCCCTCAGAATATAGGGATATTAGGGTTCATGTGGTCAGGGCCGGATTACCCATAGGCCGTTGGGGGCAAGTGGGGGCGAGTGCCCTGGGGAATTAAATAACATAACCTTAACATAACCCTAACCCTAAAACCGAAATGAAGTAACCAAAAACCGAAAAGAAACTAACAAAATCCGCCAATCTTTCGCGCAAGTGCACGATTTCGGCGCCCGCGCGCTTTGCGCGGGGGGCACCTCAACTTGAGGTCGCCCTGGGGCACCACATAGTGCTAATCCGGCCCTGCATGTGGTTAATGTAAATAAAACAAAAAGGTCCTATCACACAAAGATTTGGAGACCCCCCTGTAGTAACTCTGAGAACCCCCTAGGGGTCCCCGACCCCCTGTTGAAGACCCCTGCTCTACAGGGAATTACTTGATATCTACACTACAGAAAACATTCAGTTGGATATTAAACACACACACACACACACACACACACACACACTCTGCAGCCTGCAGTGCCTTACAGAGACGAGAGAGACTTCTCCATAGGAGGTGTTTTACAGAGGGAGAATACTTTTCCATATGACTGTTAATGATTACTTTAAAGAGGTGGTGCCATGTTTTTGCACTTTTTCTGTTTTTCATGTGTCTATGAGGTTGATAGAACTTCATTAAGCCCCCCGGTGGTGGTTTTATGGTGTTTTATGTCTTCTCTGACTATTTGGAGTTTCTTCCTGGAGGCTGAAACCTTGAGGGTCAAACGTGCCAATAGAGAAACAGCGCTTTGACATAGTAAAAACATACCCTCCCCCTCATTATCATAACACAGCAGGTGTGGGCATGAGGAGGAGGAGGGACTAGGGACAGGTGGGTGGTGCTAAGGTGGTGGAGGAGGTGCTAAGGTGAGAACCAGGTATATTTAACGAACTGGAGGCGTGCCCACATAAAAACATAATTTTAACAATTTCTGTACACTTTTTTGAAAAAAATCTTCCTCCTAGTATAACCATAATACCTGATGATTATGTTTTAGGGGGGGGGGGGAAATCACGGCACCCCGTCTTTAAGACGTGAACATTGTCATTTTTTGTTTTGTAACGTTAAATACAATAGATTTTATTAATAAATTATAAAAAAAAAAATATATATATATATATATTTTTTTCCCGATTCCGATCTTTTGAAAATGACGTGATCGGCCCCGATCCCCGATCGGGACATCCCTACTATTTGACACTGTAGGCTAAATAGTTTGCAATAAATTTTTTTTTTCTATTTCTATTTCTAAAATATTTCGTTTTTGTTTCTGTTTAGACTGTACAACGAATAAAGTGATATTTTGATCACTGTCAACATGTCTTCTCTTGTTTAATAACTAAAGGCAATCTAGCTAAGCAACACATTCAAATGAGATTATAATATAACATATTATGTTACAGGACGACCCATTTTCAACCTATCTTCATATAATTGGTCCTCACTTATGTTCAGGATAAAATGATAAAACATAATTCTACTCGGTCTGTGTCGGCCAGGCCACCGGCCAGGGGTCCTTGATGGGGTTCCAGCCAGGGGGTCCCCAGCTAAATAATTAATAAAGCAAAGCAAAACAAAAAAAATTTGTGTGTATATTACATTACATTAAAGTCATTTAGCAGACACTTTTATCCAAAGCGACAATAAGTGCATTCAACATAGGTAGGGAACGAAAATACTAATCACCAGAAGTATTAAGTGCATTCTCTTCTAAAACAAGCAACTAAGAGTATACCTAGCAGCACTAAGGTAAAAGTGCAATATATCAGCTACCTACTTTCTTAAACAGATGAGACAAAAAGGAAAATCAAATGAGCAAGAGCTAAAAAAAAAAAAGTGTATCGAATAAAAAAGATCCAATCAAACGATAAAACAAGAGCTCAAACAACTAGTTAACGAGCTCTTGTGTATTTTAAACAACAACACAAATCTTGAATCGGGGTCCCTGGCACAACATTTTTCAGATGTGGGTCCGCGGCAAATACATATTCATTTGGGGGGCTTTGATGTGAAAAGGTTTGAGAATCAGCTGTCTTAAGCAACTAAAGCCCATGGTGACAGAACTACAGTACAATACCGTATGTTAGTAGAAGATAGTTTTACATACATACAGTCAGGTTAAAGGTTATTTTTAGAATTGCTATAGTCATGTGATCAACACAGATCTGTCTGATTTTCCATATTCCATCCTGATTGTCTAAGATTGGCTTCAAAGATTGGTTAGTTTTTAACGAAATGCCTCAAATCATGAACGCAGCGTGCAATTTCCGTTAAATTTTGCACGCACATTCCCACTAGGCTGAGGAAGAAATGCCACTTGAAAATGTTGAAATCAGACTCATGGTGGCTCTATAACAGGCCAATTTGCGGTTTTTAACTCATTACTGCACCACGTACACTCCCTAGAGGCAAAGGAAAAACCTTTGCCCTGCATTTTTAACATCTGCCCCTTAGAGCGCCACCAGGAAGCCAATCTGGGGACCCTTGTAAAAGAAAAGGAAAAACAGCGCCCTCTGCTGTTTTTTACCTTTTAATTTGACTCTGGGGGGGAGCTCTCAATATAATTTGGGTACAGGAAATAGGCCCGTTTGGTCTGCCCTCAGCCTGCCTCCTCCGGTGGTGCGCCCATGTTTTCATTCCCACTGGATAACATTTCTTCCACAGAACACAAACAGCATTTCTCTCACAGAACATGGATGTTATTGTAGACAACAAGGTTTTTGCTAGCGTACTTACGAGAGTTGCTCAATTACACAACATTGAACATGTATAACCTCTTCAGCACATCTGTTTGAAGTATTTGATAGATCGGCAAGATGTTTTGCATGTTTGCCGACTGGATTTGAAAAAAGACACATTTTTCAAGCTTGGCCGACCGTGTGTTCGCTCCTTTCCGAAGCCTTCCCAGAGAGATGGACAAAGGACGCTATTGTTTTGGTTTATGTAAGGTAGAACAAGTTAAAATGTTGACAGACCAAGGCATTTCCACAGCATATGCTGGGCAGAACGCAAGTACAGACGAAGCCATCGCTACGGGTCAAGTATCTATTGTTTATGGATCTCAGGAGACTTTTGTTGGAAATGACAAATGGAGGAAAATACTACAAAGCGATGTTTATCGACAGAGATTAATAGGATTGGCTGTAGACGAGGTCCATACTGTTGTGCAATGGTAAGTGTTGATACTGTTGTTGCATTTCCTTCCTTGCTATCAGCCCTACCAACTGTATACTCACTGTACAGTACGGTCCTATTTCACGTTGTTTTCGAAGTACCCTCCCTGTTTAAACCTACTACTTTTCTGAACCTGGACTGTATGAACTGCAAACTATTACATGTTAAAATGTAGACCGATGCTATAGGTTCCATCCTATAGTTTCTATATTTTCAATGTACGTATTATTATTCCTGATTGTCAAGACTGATGGTAGGTTCTCCATTTACATTTTTTTACATTTACATCCTAGATTGATGTTAGCTAGCCTGTAGCGCAACCTCTCGTCTTAAAAAAAAAAAAAAAAAACACTTTCACTATTCTTTATTTTTACTACAGACAAGAGGCAGCGCTACGACAGTGTTCGGGAAACGGCTCAAAAGTAACATAGCGTTAAGGATAACTCCTTCTAACGCTATGGACCAGAGCTAGATTGAATTATGTGTTTACCTTGCTTACTGTTAGTCGCTCTAGATAAAGAGCGCCTGCTAAATGACTAAATTGTAAAAAGAGATGTTAGAGACCAAAGGACTTCCTAGACTTAAAGGAGAAATTTGGACTAAGTTTTTCTTACCTTTTCTATGATGTTATGATATCTTAGGATGAATGGTACAGTAGAAAAATGTCATAACTCCATCCCGGGTCCGCCACAGCTTAAAACGTGCGCGGATAGGCCTTGCGCTAGATCGCATATTTTGATACCTTTTTTCTTTCTTTTTTTTTTTTTTAGATCTGACGTTCATAGTGACAGAACACTATCCAACCAAAAAAAAAAAAGAATCTAAGTCTCGCTAGACGAGATTGAAATCTCGAGATTTCAATCTCGTCTAGCGAGACTTCTGTTTTTTCTTTCTGTCTCTATGAACGTCAGATCTAAAAAATAAAATAAAATAAAAAAGCTATCAAAATATGTGATATAACGCAAGGCCTATCCGCGCACGTTTTAAGCTGTGGCGGACCCAGGATGGAGTTATGAAAATTTTCTGTGTGTGTGAGTGTGAGTGTGTGTGTGTGTGTGTGTGTGTGTGCGTGCGAGCCAGCGAGCGAGAGAGAGAGAGATCATGCATCATGCTAAACGTGTTGCATAGCTAAACCAGTACTGATTTTTTTATTTCAACATTTTGGGGGGGCGGGGAGCAGACCTCTGTTGCACCATTCCGCAAGTGGTGTGGATTAGTTGGAGAGCTGCGTGGCATCTTCAAAGTGGCTGTGCCCGTCCTGGCTTTGACTGCCACTGCATCCGTGAAGACAAGAAAGCAAGTCAAAGAGCATTTGGGAATGGAGGAGTGCGTTGAAATAATCAGAAATCCTGACCGCCCAAACATACGGCTTGCAGTGAAAAAGGTGCCTGTTGACCCATCAGAGACATTTGCATGGCTGTGCAAAGATATTTCTGTTAAAGGACCACACACTGAGAAGACAGTTATATATACACTACAAGCCTTATTGACTGTGGCAAACTGTACAATGAAGTCTTACAAAGGCTTCTTGGAGAACAGATAATACACACTGTCGTAGCTTCTGATCTGCCAGGTAACAGACGTGTGGATCACAGTATCATGATTGTTTCTTGTGTATAAACCTTTCTACTTGATGCATATGTGATGACTCTCTCTGCTCTCCTACTGCTGTGAGCATGTTGGTTGACTACACATTTACTCTCATCTGGGACTTTGTCAAACATCCACAAAATGTGTTAATCAATTAATTAACTCAAAATGATTCATTGTTTATCTATTGATTAATGATTAGATAATTGTTTCCTCAATCATTCAGTCATTATTCAGTTTTCATTGAATATTAATTTGATATTATTCTAGTTCTTCATTATGTTATTGTATGATCATCAGTATAATTGTTTAATAAAATGATTCTTGAAATTGTTCTTCTGTTTTAATATTCATAGTGTTGTCATGACAACCTAGTCATGGTTGTCATCAAACAGGTGATTGTAATGTGAAATGACAATGTGTCACTGTAAAATGGAAGTCAATGAGGAGAACATTTTTGGATCAATTTATATTTTTTCCCATTTTTTTCTCTCCCCAATTTAGTTGTTATAACAATTAATTTCTCCCCACACAAATTTCTGTATGTCACTGCTGTTGTATCCTACTGACCTGTGTTGCCAGATTTTGCGAGGGAAATAAGCAACCAGGTCTATGAAAACGAGCCCAAAAGAAGTGACTATAGGCAACATGAGCACTAAATTAAATTAATTAAACCTATATGCATATGCTTGAAGATCGGCTATTTGAAAATAGCAGATCTAGAAGCTCACAACGCGTTGCGATGTGAAAAATGTGGAATATTATATATTTTAGCAACACATATCTTGTATAGGGGTCCCTGGCAAAAAATATTTTCATATGGGGGGTCTGCGGACAAATACATATTAATCTGGGGGGTCCTTGACATGAAAATGTTTTAAGAACCACTGGTTTAAACAACATTAGGAAACCCCCCCCAAGAAAAACTGTTTTAATATTTGAAGATGTTCCCAAAACACTTTCCAGGGTTAATTCAGTGTGACCAGAAGCAGGGATAAAACATGTCCCACCAGCCATACAAATGAATGACTAGAGGGGGATATCAATTGCAGAGGCATAGAAGCCTTTAGTAATGACAGCTTTTAAATAAAATGCATGTATTTTATTTTAACCCTGGGATCTGCTCTGCTCTGCTCTGCTCTGCGCTTCCGTGTGCGCTGCTCTGCGGCTTGCACCGTGACCTCAGCGTGCCTTGTATGCCTTGGTGTTTTAATTCACTGGTATGCTTCCTTCCTTACTAACAGAGTACAGAGGGTGAAAGTGAACAAAACCCTCTCCTCAGCATTAACTACTAATGTTGGTGCTCCCCAGGGTTGTGTAAGCTCAGCTGTACTTTTCACCCTTTATACTGACAGCTGTCGTACTGAGGAATGTCTGTCTGAATGTCGCACTGACAAACCAGACCAATACATTCTAAAGTACTCTGATGATACAGTCTTGATTTCTCTTTTGGATAGTTCCAGTGATCCTGGACTGCACCAACACAGAGTCAATAAGGTGGTGGAGTGGAGTGATAACAACGCTCTTATCATTAACACAAAAAAGACAGAAGAGATTGTTTTTGGTGCTCCACTAGAGATACACAGATCCCCCATTACTATTCATAGTGAACAGATCAACCATATGTTCGTATACATACCTAGGAGTAGTAATAGACCACCTTTTGTCATGGAAAGACCAGATTGAATCAGTGGGTAAGAAGACAAAACAAAGAGTCTATTTCCTTCGCCGTCTGAGATCTTTTGGTGCTAGTAGACAGATTCTTCTTTTGTTTTTCACTTCTGTTATTATGAGTGTTCTGCAGTACCGTATACCACCTGGTATGGATGTCTGTCTGTAGCTTTAAAGTCACAACTGCTGCAGCAAGTGAACTATAAGAATCTGGCCCGGTCCACGTTAGAACCCACCATACGCGCCTGGACGTAGGGCGTACCTTCTTTTTATTTACCTTGGTTTGGGAGCGTGTTCAGGATAGGGGAACCAGTTAGCTCATAACGTGTTCAACCTCCACATAATACTTTATTTCAAGCCCCAGTGAAAAGACAGTCATAAAACCATTTTATTTCACACAGAACTCCATCAAACAAAACAATAATGGTCTTTGGATGTATTTCTCTTCCTTGGCGTTATAGAAACAAGTTTCGTTGCGCTGAACGCAGCTCACAAAATACCACTTTAACTTCCTGGTGTTGCGTCGTATTTAGTGACCCATCTAGTTCAGTTACCGCAGCGTCCTCCATGTTTTTGGCATTGAGAGCAGCAACTGGTGGTGATTATGAGGAAGAACAGCGACCCCTCTGGTCAGTCGGGTTGAGTAACAGAATTCGATGGGTCACCAGATTGTCCGTAACAGCGGTGTCCCCCTCCAAGCAGCACGGCAGCGTTAGAACAATAACAAACATGTTCAAAACATGTGCTTCTGCGCTGTGTCCACGAGCTTTGACGTGCACGCGCTGCTTCTCATTATCAGCAACAACAGCAGGTATGACACATTATACAAAATATATATAATGAGTATTACTAAAACTGCTTTATTATCCAGCAGTGGTGTAAAGTAAGTACATTTACTCAAGTAGCCTACTGTGTACTGTACTTTTATTTTACTTGAGTATTTCCAATTTTCAGTATGTTTTACTTCTACTCCAAGTAACAGCTCAGAGACAAATATTGTACTTTTACTCCATTACAATTATTTTAAAACTTTAGTTACTAGTTACTTTGTAGATTTTGATTATTATTACATCAAAAAAACATACATTACCCACTTCAGCCCTATTTACATTTCTGCTTTTTGAAAATAGCAGATCTACAAGCTCACAATGCGTGGCAATGTGATGCATACATTTGCATATACATTTGAAAACTAGGTGAAATGGGACATAATGACTCTACTTTTGATACCAATACTTTTGTATTTCTATATTGCCGTATTGATACTTTTACTTTTACTTAAGTAAAAAAATTAAGTACTTTTTCCACCACTGTTATCCAGTCCAGAAAAGCTGTCAATGTGGTCAAAGTCTAGAAGCCAGACTTTTACTGCGTCATACCTCTGGCCTCGGTTGCCGCCTAAAAATAACAGATCTACAAGCTATCAACACATCACAGTTGGGACGCCTTGATAGCTTGTAGATGATTTGTTCTTTTTAGGAATGATTGTCTTATAAATGAACCTGTCGTAGGCAAGTTCGTTTTTTGAGTGGATTGAAATGCAGTCAATGTGGTTCATTATTTCTGTCTATATGAGGCGAGGACATGAATGAATGAACGGATGAACGAATGAACGAATGAACGAATGAACGAATGAACGATTGAATGAATGAATGAATGAATGAATGAATGAATGAATGCAAGAAAGAAAGAATGCTGAAATGTTTGTATTCATTTTGTTTGACAGGTGGTGACAGTGTTCGGCCACTAGAGGGGGTCAGAGTGCTGGACTTGACAAGGTAAGGCATCTGGATTCTGGAAGTGTGAATTTTAAATTATACATCTTAAACATGTATATTATCACGCATAATGTGTGAGGCGGCCGTGATTTTTCCACGACTTTTTTAATTTATTTGTTAATAAAAAATGTAAATGTTTATTCTATTTGAAAGTGAAATATTCCTTTAAAGCGAAGCTGAAATGTCCCATTTCTCTTTCTCTCTTGTGACTTTTGATAACTTTAACTTTAACTCGGTCTAGAGAGATTTTGTTATTAAACTGTAGCCACAAGCAGTTTAGATGTTATCTGCATCTAAGTTGTAACAAGCTCCATTGACAGTCCATTCATGAAACAGAAAAGTCCTTTCTGATTGTATTAAAACGATGAATAACTCACCAATATTGCAGCTGTATACGGACAGCTTTGGTTCTCGTATTTGTTAATCATAACATTATCATGTTATGATTAACTTTCTGTCAATAAACTCTGAGCAGCCAGAATTCTTTCCTGTGTTAGTTTGGAAGCAGTTGTTTTAAATCACAGAAAGTTGCTCATAACATGACAATGGAGGATTCTTTTGGAACACAATCTTGACACAGACAAAGAGGATAAGCCACGCTTATCTGCTTTCTGTACAACTGCAACATTGGTGTTTTTATCGTCATGCAATACAATCAGATAGGACTTTTGTGTTTCATGTATGGGCTGTCAACAGCTTGTTGCAACGTAGATAGTCTCCGTGGCCAGACTGTTGCCTCCCACAATTTTCAAACGCTTCCGGTCACACAGTCTGGATTAATGGGGAAAGCGGAAGCCCCGCCTCGTCTTTAGTTTCGTCTTTACAGTCGCACAAATGTATCCTAATATAAATCAAAATCATCTAAGTATATATCGCTTGCTGATTAGCAGAAATGAAAAAAAAAAAAAAAAAGTAACATTTTAATATAACTCTGATATCTGGATGACAGACACAATGTAGAAAGTCACTGTTAATTTACAATCTCTGAAGCCTGTTTGAATTGAACTCAACTCAACACAGCCAGAGAGACCGTTTTAAAACATCTGTCCCTCTCTTATACTGTGTGTGTGTGTGTGTGTGTGTGTGTGTGTGTGTGTGTGTGTGTGTGTGTGTGTGTGTGTGTGTGTGTGTGTGTGTGTGTGTGTGTGTGTGTGTGTGTGTGTGTGTGTGTGTGTGTGTGTGTGTGTGTGTGTGTGTGTGTGTGTGTGTGTGTGTGTGTGTGTGCGTGCGCGCGTGTCAGGGTGCTGGCAGGTCCGTTTGCCACTATGATTCTTGGTGACCTGGGTGCTGAGGTCATTAAGGTGGAGAGACCAGGTGGGTGGATATGAAGCTGTTTGAATCACTATAATCTTTATTGACACAAGCGGAGAGAGGGAGAGTAAGGATACAAAAAATAGGAAAGAAACGGGTCAAAAGAAAAATCAACCATTATTATGTATATGTATGCTTATTACACAGTTTGGTTGAATGCTTGATTCTGATTGGTCAATCACTGAATTCAGCTGTGTGTTATTTCTGGATAATGACTGATGAGCTCTATAACAGACCGGTGTCTAATCAAAGGCTCAGAGCACCTGCTGCGCTGCTTGATTTGATCCTGTATCCAACATGACAGCCATGTAAACAAACACACAATGTCGTTTAAAGCCAAACATTGCTCTCAAGAATGTTTTTCAAAACATTTGAATCGAGAAATAGACAATAAAATGCAGTAAACGTAAATTGATTCTATTTGATCAACACATCCTGTTGCTTTTCGAGGCGACCATGTTGCGCTGGACGGACGGCCGCACCTGGCATAAATTAATGGAATACTTTCATTACCGTAAGCAAGGAAATACTTTGTTTTGTTGTTATTTTTAGGTAATTTAATTAATTCATGTATTAATTAGCCTTATACGCAGGCTAATTTAGGCTGATAAATTTAGGCTTCGCCTCAGGGTGTAATCATCCTGTCAGGGTTTATTTCTCAACAATGACCGGCGCGCCGTCAATTATCCCTTATATATAGCATAAAAAGTAGAAGGTCTGTTACAAATGTATGCTCCTTATGAATGGGGAATCATTTAAGATGGAAATAAACAGAATTTCCACTGGCAAGAAGCACTGTTGCAACAAACAGAGACATAATCTACTCTACCAAACACACATCTCTGAATCTTTTCGTGCTGTGTGTGTGTGTGTGTGTGTGTGTGTGTGTGTGTGTGTGTGCGCGTGCGTGCGTGCGTGCGTGCGCGCGTGACACAGGAGCGGGAGATGACACCAGGTCTTGGGGTCCACCGTTTGTGGGAACAGAGAGTGTTTACTTCCTCAGCGTGAACCGTAATAAAAAGGTAAACACTCTGTTCAAACTGTCATTTTGCTTCTCAAACCTTTTTCATTTCAACGACCACCCATAACTCTGAGGACCCTTTTCCACCGGGGTTGAACCTGTTCGGTTCTTTCTTCCCGCCTAATTTTGAACCAGTTCGAGTGTTTTGACTGAAAATAAGAACCTTAAAAGTTCGTTCGGAACAGGGACCACAGAATCGGTGGTTCATCTTGTGAACCGTGACGACATACGCGTGTCAATAATCAGTTGGTTGGAAGAAAGACGGAAGACGCGATGCGATATCATATCTAAACATAAACAATGCCAACAGCACGAACGCTCGCAGGTAATCTAAACGATCCGCCATCCTAATTAAACCCAAATAGCTTTATAAGCATTAAAAAACATACATTGATATTGCTAAAGCAAAAATGAAACAATCCAACCAAAACCAAGATTTAGATGTACGTACAAATGGGATCCAGATGTGTAAACAGGGGGCTGTCACATTCACGCAGGAAAACACGTTGATACTGTTTACTTCCGTTTGTGTTGTGTTGTTTTGTGGTGTGGTGTTGTGTTGTGTTGTGTTGTGTTGTGTGTGTAATGACGTATCATTCTTCTTTTCAATATTTGGTGTTTAGGTACATTAGCGCCACCAACTGAACTGGGGTACAAAAGCTCAGTTGAAATCTGGTGGAAGTGCAAGCCGGTTCGCGGCCAGTTTGCTAGAAAGCACGAAGGTTCCAAGAATCTTGAATGCCACTGGTTCTAGAACCAGTGGCGTTAGTTCAGCAAAAGCTAAGGTATGGCAAGGTTAGGGTTGCCAACTCCCAGAGATTAAAATAAGGGACACCTATCCTGGGCGCGCAGCCAAAATCTTTTTTGGGGGTCAAACCCCCCAAAACCCAGAAAACTATGCATTATACCTATAACACAATACAAACACAATGGTCTTACACCTGCATTAGGCTACTATTCATGATTCTTTAAAAACAAAAATAATATATTTATATATATATTTTTCCTGGAGCCAAGGTATGGCACCTGCCATACATTATTGACGCCCCTGTCTAGAACCAAAGTTCTCTTTGTGGAAAAGGGGCCTGAGAGTGTACAGATGGAACCAAATTCCATTTGTATGCTCTCAGTTACAGACCTGTAAGAACCCCCTCAAGGAACCCTGAGGGTGTTTTATTAAAATTATGGATTATGGATTCACAGCTGTTCTAGGATCTGTGCCATGACATGGTCAGAAAACATCATGTTTGATACTGTACGTCACATGGTTTCTCTGAAAACAGTCATATCACGAGATATTGATTGGAATATGCAGTAGCCAATGGAACAACGTTAATCTGAATTTCAATTCCAGCTAACCAAAAAAATACACTTTTTTTTGCCATTTTAGGGAAACACAAGAAATAACAGATGAAACAGATTTTTGATGTCATAACACCTTTGAATCAATATGATAATCAGATGCACAGTGTTATACTATACTTACAGCTGTTCTGGGGTCTGTTTTTACCCTGCAGAGCATTGCAGTGGATCTCAAACATCCTAAAGGAGTCCAGATCATAACAGAGGTACAAGTCGGATCTTTTATTGTGTGTTACTGAAGCTTTGTCATGTGAATGTACATGTCATTCATTCATTCATTCACAATTTACAATGTAGGCATTTAGCAGATGCTCTTTATCCAAAGTGACTTACAATAAGCAAAACACATAAATAGACTGCAGAGAGATAGTGTAGTGCCTCAGTAAACTATACACGAATCCACGGAGCGCTGCCCTGCGCGCAGCCATTGCTGCGGTGTCAACGCTCCGCGGACGAGACACCGCAGCAATGGCCGCCTACAGGCAGCTACAGGCAGCGCGTCTGTGGATTCGTCTATAGGATCACACGTAAACCAAGAACCTAGCGTCAGTCTACTCTAAACAATAATAATATGTACATTGAAACTGTAGGATAACAGTCAAACAATGAACATCTGTCCAAATAACCTGCCATCTACATTTTTATGGTATGGTCAAGAAAAACAAGCCTGATTAATGAATGAATGAATTCACTCACTCACTCCTCACTCACTCACTCACTCACTCACTCACTCACTCACTCACTCACTCACTCACTCACTCACTCACTCTTGTGTAATTGTATCAACTATGAATGTATCAATTTGTGAATAAACTTTAATATCTCTCTCTCTTTCTCTCTCCCTCTTGGTGTGTGTGTGTGTGTGTGTGTGTGTGTGTGTGTGTGTGTGTGTGTGTGTGTGTGTGTGTGTGTGTGTGTGTGTGTGTGTGTGTGTGTGTGTGTGTGTGTGTGTGTGTGTGTGTGTGTGTGTGTGTGTGTGCGTGCGTGCGTGCGTGCGTGCAGTTGGCAGCAGTGAGTGATGTGTTGGTGGAGAATTATCTTCCAGGGAAGTTGGATCAGATGGGTCTGGGATTCAACCAGCTGAGTGCTGCCAACCCAGCTCTCATCTACTGTTCTATATCAGGTACAATACTGATACTACTACTAATACTGCAATACTGATAATACTACGAATACTGCAATGCTGATAATATTACTACAACCCAGCACTCATATACTGCATCATCTGCAGCAATACCAATTATTATAATGTTACTAGTCCATACCCTGTGATGTGCGCACCCCAACTATATGCAGACCTTTGGGTTATGCGCTCGGTGTGGCATCCATATATTTGAACTTTTGGGTTATGTGCTTGGTGTGCATTGTGCATAGTTAGACTTTTGGAGAGGATTGCTGTGTGCAAGTTCAGATCAATTGAAGTTGCGCCATGATCCAAGGAATCCGGGGGGGGGGGGTGGGGGGTGGGGGGAGTGGAGATTTTGATTGCGCAACCTACGGTTCAACAGTTATAGTCCAAAATGGGACAAAGCGAGGTCACCATGAAGCCGTTTTGAACACTTTGGGGTGGTGGTTCTTTCTTCACCTGCTGGGAGTGTGAGTGCAAAGTTTCATGGCGATCGGTCCAACGGTGCCATAGATTAGCTGTTCACATACAGATGGAGAGGTGCGAAAATATACTGTAGTCTCCGGCCTTCGGCTGCCCGGCAGAGACAATGAAATTGCTTCACTTCACACTGGTCAGCGTTAGTGGGGGGGGGAGCGAGTTTTTACACCTGGGCAATAGACAATTCGCAGTTGTTACACACCGTGCAAATGTATCAGGGGCGCCGATATTTATAAGCTCTAGTGTGCCCCGTTCACGGAAAATTTACTTTTTTGGGGGGGGTTTTGTAACTTTATTTCGGTTAATTCGGTTTATTCAGTGGCGATCTGAACCAGGCGATCTGATACATTTGTATTTATTTTTTATTAATTTTTTGACCAGCACCCAGTGGGTGCTCCTCACCCACAGTGGGTGCTTTAGCCCCGAGGCACCCACAGTATCGGCGCCCTTGAAATGTATAATTATGTTTTTCTGGGATGAGACACGGGTAATGCTTCGAATAATCTGATGAAAAGTGGGTTTTGCATTCCTTTTTCCCCCTGTCTGTAATCTACAACAATAAGATTAGACCGACCACAATCCGGACTTTTCTTTTCTCTCCTCGCGCCTCTCAGACCAGAGGTCTCTTTTAACTGTCCTGCAGTTCCCACAGAGCATCACTAGATGTCCCCACACACCAGCAGGAAACCCCACACACGGCTCCACATAGGAAGTGCACAAGTTCACATTAAATGACACATGAAATGAATTTGATGCGATTCTTTATAACTCTCTTATCCTTTTATTGCTTCGTCTAATATTTCACCGCTTGAGACGATAAAATAAAATCAATTTGACACAGATCCAATTATCCTATATAAGTAATTCAGTTCCAGACGTGTGTGTGTGTGTGTGTGTGTGTGTGTGTGTGTGTGTGTGTGTGTGTGTGTGTGTGTGTGTGTGTGTGTGTGTGTGTGTGTGTGTGTGTGTGTGTGTGTGTGTGTGTGTGTGTGTGTGTGTGTGTGTGTGTGTGTGTGTGTGTGTGTGTGTGTGCGTGCGTGCGTGCGTGCGTGCGTGCGTGCGTGCGTGCGTGCGTGCGTCATGTTGTATTCATTGTCGCTGTTGAGCAGAAACCTTGTATCTATATTTCTAAAACGTTTTATGTTCGTCGTACAAGAGTGTCACGTTAAAATGGCGAATTGCGACATGTTGTGAGCTTGTGGATCGGCTGTTTTTGAAAAGTATTAACACGAGCTTGTGACTAAATAATAACTACTTAATAACTGTTACTTCTAAAAAGTAACAGTTTTGGCCGTGACGTCACCCATTGATTTATACAGACCCATTTTGAAGCTAATTCAGCAAATTCAAATGCACCATCTTGGAATTTCCAGTCCCGAAAAGCAAACCAGAAACTAATGCTATTGGCTGGAGGGGCAGCGAGGGCGGGTCGTCACTCAGTAGAGCCAGCCTTGAACATTTTACAATTAACTCTTTGACTGCCACAAAATAAAACATTGTTTGCCACGCCACTGCCAGCGTTTTTCAATTGTTTTTACTAACCTTTGGAAAATGGGGGGGAAAAAAATGTCCGGTTGTGGTAATCCGTTGCATAGTTGTGGCCGGTTGAATGTGGCTTGTTTTTGGCAAAAAAACAACAGCGGAGATAAAGAGATAAAGCCATTTTTCCACCACGAATAAACATAAAGTAATCAAGCTGTTTTAAAACAAAATGACGTAATTTCCGGGTCTATCCTTTTCTGACAGGCAAGGGATCATTCATAGGTTAGCGAACAGCGCCATCTGGTTGAAAACCACTGAAAACCCAAAACTCGTCAAAGTCGTCCTTGGCACTGTGGAACTCGGGCCAACTGACGAGTGTACTCGTCCATGGCAGTCAATGAGTTAATGGGACCATCATTTATAAAAAAAACACGTATCATGATAATTGAACGAAGACTTTAAACTAGTGACTGTTTACTATGACAATGTTTACTAGGTAATGAAATCAAGTGTACAATCTGATCAAATCCGCATTGACGGCATGTGTATGTTTTGTAATAATAATACAAATCTACAAAGTAACTAGTAACTAAAGTTTTCAAATAATTGTAGTGGAGTAAAAGTACAATATTTGCCTCTGAGATGTAGTGGAGTAGAAGTAAAAGTATTGGATATTGGAAATACTCAAGTAAAGTACAAATACCGTACTTAAGTACAGTACTTGTGTACATGTACTTAGTTAATTTCCACCACTGTTTATTGGCTTCATTTCCAGCGGTGAATGCTTACCGCCTGGTTTGGACAAGGTTTCCACCTGACAGAGACAGTGTATTTATTAGGGTTGTGAGCAGCTGTTGCCAGGCAGATTTACACACGTCTTAATGTTATTGTTGTGTTTGATTGATCGTTTGCAACGTATTACAATGTGTTGTGTTTTTATTGTCCTTACGGCAAAACGTTTTATTTGTCGCTTTTGACGGAAAATTGGAGCAAGGCGCTTTTAAGTTATTCCAGCTGACACACGCACGCACGCACGCACACACTCACGCACGCACGCACGCACGCACGCACGCACGCACGCAAACACACACACACTGAGTCTTTCCCTCTCCCCAGCCCTCTGTTGCCTTTCCTCTCTGCATTATCTCTCTCTCTCTCTCTCTCTCTCTCTCTCTCTCTCTCTCTCTCTCTCTCTCTCTCTCTCTCTCTCTCTCTCTCTCTCTCTCTCTCTCTCTCTCTCTATCCATCCCATCTCTGTCACTCCCTTTCTTTCTTTCTCTCTCTCTATCTCCCCTCTCTCTCTCTCCCACTCTCTCTGTTTCTCTCTCTCCCCTCTATTTCTCTTAGTCTCTCTATCCATCCCATCTCTATCACTCCCTTACCCGACCTCTCCTGTTCTCCATCCCTCCATCCTTGTTCTCCCTCCTCCACCTCCACCCCCCCTTCCTTCCAAAAAAGACTCCATTTCCCATGAGGCCTCATTAGAGTGTGACAGCTGCTGCATGCGAGACTCTCTACATAGTTGTAGATTTATGACGTCCGACATCCTGACTGGCTCACTACACACACACACACGCACGCACGCACGCATTTGTGTGTGTGCGCCCGCGTGTGCGCACACATTTCTTTTGCTATACTTGTGAGGACGATTTTATGACGCCAGTTTTATTAAACTTTTTTTTAACATTAAAGCCAAAAATAGTGATCTACTAACTCGTTGTGATCTTGTACATCTGCTATTTTCAGTGCCCGACATTGCCGCACAAATGAGTGCAAATCAGGCATAACTCCAATCCTGACCCCTAAACCTAACCTCTAAATGTCTAATCATAACCCCTAAACCTGACCTCTAAATGTCTAATACTAACCCCTAAACCTCTAAACCTAACCTCTAAATGTCTAAACCTGACCTCTAAATGTCTTATCCTAACCCCTAAACCTGACCTCTAAATGTCTAATCCTTACCCCTAAACCTATCCTCTAAATGTCTAATCCTAACCCCTAAACCTGACCTCTAAATGTCTAATCCTTACCCCTAAACCTGACCTCTAAATGTATAATCCTGACCCCTAAACCTAACCTCTAAATCAGTGGTGTGGTCTAGGTTTTTTTTCGGAGGTATACGATAATCATTCCCTGCACGAGATGCGCATGGTCGTGGGTATACGCTAGCGCGTTTTCAATGGATGAAATGGTTAGTAGACTGTATACGCTTTTCCCCAAAAAAATTTACACTGTATACGGCGTATACAGCGGGACACGGTAGAACACACCACTGCTCTAAATGTCTAATCCTGACCCCTAAACCTAACCTCTAAAATGTCTAATCCTAACCCCTAAACCTGACCTCTAAATGTCTAATCCTAACATCCTAAACCTAACCTCTAAATGTCTAATCCTAACCCCTAAACCTGACCTCTAAATGTCTAATCCTAACATCCTAAACCTAACCTCTAAATATCTAGTCCTGACCCCTAAACCTAACCTCTAAATGTCTAATCCTAACCCCTAAACCTGACCTCTAAATGTCTAATCCTAATCCTTCTCTACTATACTTTGTAGTACATTTGGCCCTCACAAGTACAGTAATACAAGCGCACACGCGCGCACACACACACACACACACACACACACACACACACACACACACACACACACACACACACACACACACACACACACACACACACACACACACACACACACACACACACACACACACACACTCCCATCTCCCATTTTAACCCCACAGTGTCTACTGGGAGGCTGACAACATCATAATAATTGTCCTGTTTTATTTTAACTTTTTTTTTACGGCGTAGCTCTGCAGGAGTCTAGCTGTCTTGTTTGTGTGTCCGAACTCGGATCTGCTGGATCAGTCAGTGCTACATTTCCTGTGCACACTGCCAAAGGGCCAAGGACGTATCTACTCATTTCTTTTCCCCACATTATGTAATTGAGTTCCAGACTGTGTCATGTTGTCTTTTGTTGCTGTCAGGCAGAAACCGGCTTGTACAGTATCTCCATATTTCAACGTTTCAATGCCCTATTTCATCGTCTGTGTGTGTGTGTGTGCGCGCAAGCGGTTTAGTGTTTGATTACTCTTTAACACATTCGGTGCCAGAGGTTTATTAAAACAGGGTACATCAATTGCTGGCATTCTTACAATTTACGCCGCACTGTTTACGGCTGTAGACTCCATGACAAGGACGCAGATGTAAACAAAGGCACGATGGTGGAGGGTCCCGTCTATCGCCTGGAACAATAATATATCTAACGCGACCCGCCATTGCAGAGTGATCGCCCATCGAAAACGGCTCGTTTCCACCACGTTAAAAAATAAATGGAGATATGAAGCTTTTTCTCAAGGAGTTATAATGGGTGCGGACGGGAGGTTTTTCTTTTTGGCATGGATCCACTTCCGTCCTCTCCTTCTTTCAAGCTCTGTGAATCATTCCAAAGTTGCGTTAGAGCGCCCCATGTGGAAAAATAAATAAATATATAAATAAATCTCCTCGCGGAGAGCTCCGGTTATGGCACTCAACGAGTGTATTTGCAAAACCGGGAATTCCCGGTTTTGGCACTCAATGTGTTAAGATGAAGTGGTATATGACACTTCAACCTGTTTCTCTAAATAGAGAATAGAGAGAAATAGACAGACAGACAGACAGACAGACAGACAGACAGACTGTCAGTCAGTATGAGAGACAAGCCAAACCCCAATACTCCAACACTCACTCACTCTACTCGTGCCTTAGGTCCCACCTCCGAGCGAGGAGGAGAGGATTATATGCGAGTCCGGAGGAATCAAGTAGGTTGTACTGACAGCCACATTCTAATTCCTCACTCTTGTCTGCCTGCTTGCTCACTCACTCGCTACTCCTGCATGCCATGTTGTATATTAGACGCTGTATTTCTCATATATGAGCTGTTAGACATGCATTCTTCCACACCATGCCAATCAAACAGCATGATTGACCCATACCAGTGTTGATTTTGACAGCACATTTTGATTTAGTTTTAGTCAGTCTTTCGAGTTTTTATTTTTTATTTTTGGCGGGCCGTGATGGCATCGAAATGGCTGATTTTCACTTAGCTGCATGCCGAAAATAGCATATCTACAAGCTCACAACGCGTCGCGCTGCGACACGTTGCTTTTAGATCAGCTATTTTCGGTCTGTGACACCTGCCCGCACCCATGATGACTTGTCTTAGTTCTACTGGATCTCTTCGCCACTAGGATTCCCCCAAACATTTTAATCCATTTTTTATTTGTTGATGAAATTGTCAGTATATTTAGTCATAGTTTTAGTCATCATAGCTTAGTTTTTATTTTGTTTTCGTATGTGAAAAAAGGTAGTCGACAGACATTTTTCGTCATAGAGTTAGTCGACGAAATCAACACTGACCCATACCCATTATTTAATTTGTTGCTTCAGTAGCTTTGGCCACTGTTTTTTGGATGTTTAAAAATGCACTTCATTATCTCTTCCAGTTTAACCTAGTGGGACACTTTCACCCTCAGACCGTTCAACACACGCATATGCACATGTTATGTTTACATTTTGAGGTTATGGAGCAGAAGTGTTGACCCCCATCTCCTAGACAGCGTAGCCACATGGTGTCCATCCCATAGCCAGAGGAGACTTTGTCCATCCAATAACAGAACAAATAGGCGGTCAACACTTTCGGCGAGTGGACGAGAACAGGCTGAAGTGAACGCTGGATGTACGCTCGCTGTTTGACGCCGCAAGCGGCTTGGGGAGCTCACTCTCTCCAGACAGACAGACAGACAGACAGACATAAAGACAGACAGACAGATAGACAGACAGACAGAGTGTATTCCAGATGTTCAGTGAATGTTTGAGGTTTGGTTGAAGCTCACACTAATCGTCTTCACAGCCAATTAGAGAGCATCTCACAGGGCGTGTGTGTGTGTGTGTGTGTGTGTGTGTGTGTGTGTGTGTGTGTGTGTGTGTGTGTGTGTGTGTGTGTGTGTGTGTGTGTGTGTGTGTGTGTGTGTGTGTGTGTGTGTGTGTGTGTGTGTGTGTGTGTGTGTGTGTGTGTGTGTGTGTGTGTGTGTGTGTGTGTGTGTGTGTGTTTGTGTGTTTGTTTACTATGCTTGTGAGGGCCAAACATCCCCATAAGTATAATAGAATGTGAGAAATATATAGTGTGAGGACTGGTCCTCACAAGTGAAATGGTTGTTTTATGGTTTAAACAAGACAATATTTTTATATTTAGGTTTACAATCAGAAAACTATTCATAGAGGTTCGTTTTAGGGGTTAGAGTTGAAGTTATGCCTGATTCAAATACTTAATTGCACTCTGGTGTCACACACCAAATCCGGCTTTGAATTAAGGTTAAAAATGGCCCAAAGAAATTGGATTAATAACATCGCCGTCCCAAAATGTTGAGGTCCCTCGCAATTGTTGTTATAGAAACATGTGAAAGAGAGAGACAGAGAGAACATGTGTGTCTCGTTATGTAGTAGGGGGACATAGCCCCCTCGATATGTCACTCTCTCTTCCTCTCTGGCTTTTCTCTCTCTGTTCCGTCCATGACACACTCACACACACGCACACACACGCACACACACACACGCACACACACACACACACACACACACACACACACACACACACACACACACACACACACACACACACACACACACACCACACACCACACCACACACACTCGCGCACACGCTGTGTGGTTGTGTTTGTGACGTGTTGAGGTTTTTGTCCTGCTGTGTCAGAGGAAACGGTGACCTGCAAGACATTTAGAAGATACTGAGGTTTTAGAAGAAAAAAAACACTCTTTCGCAATTGAATGTTATTTACTGCCTTTCTGGGCTATTTCTAGACCATGCCAATCCCATTGAAATGAGGGGTCATACACTGCTGCCGTCTTCTCCTTTTTGTTTTCTTTTCTTCTCTGTAAATATAGCTATTTGTTGATGACATGTATTAATTTGTTAATATTCTTTGCTCTGTTGATGAATTGAATACATAGGACCACAATGGAAACAAGCCTTTTTGTTTTATCCTTTTAGCCCAATTTTTTTTTTACTATAAATGATAATAGTAATAATATAATAGTGTGCCACTGCTGCCAGCGAAAAAGAGCGATTTTACTGTATCTTTGAAAAATCATGGAATATTCTCTGTGACCTCCGTCCTCATGGACATCGCCTCATTACACGCACAGGTTGTCGTCGTAGAGGGAAAACATTTTTATCCGCACAGGGTAATCCATTGCACAGCTGTGGCCGTTTGAATGCAGCTTGTTTTTGCCGTAAAACAAGAGGAACGGAGATATAGCGATTTCCCCATAGGAAATAAACAGGAAGTAAATAAGCTTTTTTTTTTTTTAATGAAAAACGAAATCTCGTCTATCTCGTAACTTTTCAGTGATCCCCCCCCCCCTTTAAACATGATCATCAGGTATTATGGTTATACCAGGAGGAAGGTTTTTTCAAAAAAGTGTACAGAAAGTGTTAAAATTATGTTTTTATGTGGACACGTTCATTAAGTATACCTGGTTCTCTCCTTAGCACCTCCCACCTGAACCAGTCTCTCCGCCTCCTGTCCTAGTCCCTCCTCCTCCTCATGCCCACACCTGTTGTGTTATGATAATGAGGGGGAGGGTATATTTCTACTGTGTCATTAAAGCGCTGTTTTTCTATTGGCACATTTGACCCTCAAGGTTTCAGCCTCCAGGAAGAAACTCAAAATAGTCAGAGAAGACATAAAACACCATAAAACACCACCAGGGGGCTTAATGAAGTTCTATCAACCTCATAGACAAATGAAAGACAGAAAAAGTGCAAAACCATGGCACCACCTCTTTAAAAGGATAACACAAAAAAGGCACAGGGGCTTGTTTCCATTGTGGTCCATTGTACTCAATTCATCGAAAAGGCATAGCATACATACACTACTTTACACAAAAGAACACCAATATATCTACTGTATGTACAGAGAAGAAAAGGGTGGGAGGGAAAGGGTTATATGACTCATTATAATTGAAGGAAGGCCATGCTTAGTTTAGTTTGAGTGTCGAGGCTTTTTTATGTCTGTTGGCAGGGCATTCCACATTTTGGTGGCAGTGTAGTAGAATGCATTTACCCCCCATGTTTGTGTCGGATTTTGGGGGAACAAGGTCATGGGAGCTCCCTCTGGTGTTATGCCCATGTGTCTCACTCTAGTGAAGTAGTTTGACAATTGACAGCAACCCAGCTTAGCAAAGTGACCTGTTGTTAGGTGACTCCCTGTCTGCACTGTTGCCTGGTCTGATTATTATAAGCCACATTGGGCTTGTTTTCCTTCTTTTTTTTAATTCTATCCAAATACAATTTTATATTAATTTGTAGCCTATTGTGTTCACAATAAGCAACTTGTCATATTAGTCAGATCCGGAATAGTATATGAAAGCCATTTAAAATATTTATACTATTGGTACACACCAGCTGCTCCCAAATAATTAATTACATCATGTTGCGACAACGCTCCTACAGGCAGCCATGGACCTCCAGCTGGTCGACCACAGGGCTGGGCGGTGGTACACAGACATACAGTAGCACATGGGTATAATAAATTGGCCAGTTTTAGGAAAGGTCTATATGTACTCACGTTGGCTGTTATTGTTCTATTTCCACCATTCTAATGGATTGTGTAAACATCTCTGAAGTAGCTCCATAGTTTCTTCTGAAGTGACGCAGTTAACTTATACATCCATATTGTCCCCATTATCTTTCATCATCCACCTTTGTTCAATAATCCCGAACAGAGCTACACTTTAAGTTTACATCAATTATAGCCTCTCAAACCCAGATACATTGCTGCGACACGTAATGTGCGTCGCCTACCTACCCAAAATAACAGACATACAAGCTATCAACTCGCTGCGTCATGTCGTGTCGACAGCTTGTAGATCTGCTATTTTCACAATATTTATCTGTGTATCATCAAATATGGTTATTTTGGGGGGTCGATGGCCTGAAAAGATTGAGAACCCCTGCTTTAATGCAGTAAACATGAACGTAGCGTTTACGTGGGGAATATAATAATACTGTAATATATATAATATATAATATAATATTCACCCGCAGCTGGGTTTAACGAGACAGCAGCAAAAATAAAAATGCGACGTTTCCGTGCTCACAGATGATCCGATCATCTTATAAAAAATTTAAGTGCTTAAGACTTTAGCCCAAACCCAACGGGACTTGACCCGGCCCGTCGGCACCGGCTGGGCCGGGTCCAAATGTGTCGCTTTGGGTCCACGTTTTTTTTTAATCCAAATAAATTCATATATTAACACATCCACTGCCAAGGGCTAATCTCATAATGTACTCACCAGTGCCAAGGTGTTTTTGTTGTTTTTTTGTTTTTTTCATGTCGCCATAGATCTTGTTAAAATCCTTAAGATTGAGCGCTACACAGTCTGTTTACATCCGCGCGATCTCCCTGTATCTCCCAGTGAAAACCACGTGTCAAACGGGGCATCCATGTTTGAGTTAGAGCGGATTACGTTAAACAGTGAAATGCGAGGAGAAAAAACTACAGGAAGAGAATTGAGTTTCAGTTTCGTCTGTAGAACGAGGGCGGGCGTGATCGTGAAAACCGGATCCCAAATAATTCTATTTCCTGTCATCAAACCGGAAACGGAAGTGGATCAAAAAAATTCCGAAAGTGCACCCGGACCGCGCATGCGCGAAAAGACCGCAGCCCGTAGGGCTACGGTCTCGGCGCTTAACAGTTGGATTTAACGGCCCGTAGGACTACGGTCTTGGCAGTTAATGTGTTAATTAATTTATAGCGTATTGTGTTCACAATAAGCAACTTGTCATATTAGTCAGATCCCCAAGAGTATATGAAAGCCATTTAAAATATTCATACTATTCTTACACAGCTGCTACGCAGCTAATTAATCACCAGCGCAGCGCAAAAGTAGGTCAAATCAATCAGCTGTCTGTCAGTTGTCACGGCAGCAGCAAAGCTCCCTTTAAAGTTTAAACCATAACATGACATAGAATGGCTCTTCAGACAAACCATTGAGATTGAAAAGCTTTCTTCATGTCTTCCTCACCTCAAAGTAAACTTGGATTATTTCTTCAAATGACGAGCACAGGCAGCTGGCAGTAGGCCTACAAGGTAACATTGGATGTGATTTCTCCATCGCAACTCTTTCCCATCAAGCAAAGTAATCCAAACTATTTCGTACTGCTTATTTTGCTTGTTAAAAGCATGATTTTATTAAGACATGACAGCAATATGGAAAAAACGAAAATATCTCAATTTAAAATATATTTCATAGAATAACCGAATATAATTTTTTTAATGGTTATAGGGGCACTGTATATATTTATATAGCCTATTTGCTCCAAGCTGTTTTTTAAATAAAATATAGACTGTTGGAATAGGGTAGAATGACTCCACGAATTACCAAGATTTAATGAAAAAAAAGGCTTCTTTAGAAAAATGACTGACGGGCTGGGCTGGGCCTAATTTGTCAATTATTAGTCGAGCCAGGCTGAAATATTTAGGGGATATGAAAGCTCTAGTTTGAAGTGCTCATGTGGCCTTATAGTCGCTTCTTTTTGTTTTCATAGACCTGCGGTTGCTTATTTCTCGCCAAGGCTGGCAACACGGCTCATGGGGCAACATGCCCTCTGGTCATTTAGCATGGGGCCGATGTTTCGTTTCTAAGTCTAAGATTGCCTTTCAGTAAAACCACATTTGATAGACATAAATATCACCTACATATTACTGATTAGAGAGAATTACATTTTTTTGTTAATTATTTCCTGCATAATCAATGAATAAAACTGACGTGTAAAGTGGAGTATTGCATTGCAGACGCACAACTTTACTTTAAATAGCCTATCATCTTATATAAATACAATTAACACAAGGAATTGACACCCTTCCTTCTGCTGATTATAGTAAAATTAGAATCACAGAGATTTGTTGACAATAATAGCCTAGTAGAGAGAGGTGCGCACTTTGCGTGCTGTCTCCACAAAGCCATTGCAGTGTCTGTGTGCACTTGGCGGGTGCTTTTAGAACCCACTATCCCCCCTCCCAAAGCCGTACCCATGTGTGTGTGCAGAATGGCAATGTGGGGGATATCAACAACACGCCCACGGGCACGCCTCCACGCGCAAATAGCGGTGTCGGCATAATGGGTGACGGGTAGAGCAGGTGCTACAATAACATTTTGGGGCAGGGCAGCTCCATTATCCGTATTTAACAGGTTTAGGGTAGGGTTTAGGCTGGAGGAGCTGCCGCGGAATAGCGCCCTAGGTGCCAAAACCGGGATTTACCGTGAAGTCAATCTTTTAGTTTTTTCCCGTTTTTTTCCACAAGGGGGGGCTAGCGCAGCTCTGGAATCACCCACAGTGACTCTGAGAAGGAAGGGACAGATGAATCACGTGCCAAAAAAACTGTCTCCCGTCCGCTCCCATTCGTATCTCCTTGCAAAAAAACTCCATATTTCCTTAACTTTTTACAGTGAGGAAAACGAGTCATTTTCGATCCGCGATCACTCCGCCATGGTGACTCGCGTGAGAGATGTTATTGTTCCAGGCGTTAGCCAGGACCATCCACCATCGTGCACGCATATATGTTTACAATGAGGGGCTCGTCGTGGAGTCTACAGCTGTAAACAGCGTAGCGCTACAAACGGTGAGATCTCTGGCACTCAACGTCACTTTTTTAATAAAACTCTGGCACCGAATGTGTTAACAGTACTTACCAACTCAAGCAAAATTGTAGTTATTATTTAGTCACAAGCTCTTGTTGATACTTTTCAATGATTCGATATTTATAAAACCCATGTAAGCACTCTTACTTACACTATAAAATAAATACAATTTATTTATTTTATAGTGTAAGTAAAAGTTAATAGCCAGACTTCATTGTGTGACTCCATTTGTGTGTGTGTGTGTGTGTGTGTGTGTGTGTGTGTGGGTGTGTGGGTGTGCGCGTGTGCGCGTGTGCGTGCGCACGCAGGTTATGGTCAGACCGGCCCTCAGTCACAGACTCCAGGTTATGACTCCATCGCCTCTGCCGTATCAGGAATGATGCACATTACTGGACCTGAGGTGAGTGTGTGTGTGTGCGTGTATGTGTGTATTGTAGCTTTGTAGATTGTGTAGCGGCTACAAACGTCTGGCGTTTGTATCTTCTTGTCGCTTGCTTCCAAATGAATGGTAGCATGTAGCTTTGTATGTTCATGTGGCTGGCTACCATTCAAAATTAATGCTACCCATCCCTGGCTCCCCGTCTCTCCAGCTCTTCAGGTCAGGTCGGGATACTCATTTCATCCAATCAGGAGTGAGAACTCATACAAGATACCGGATTGAGAAGTGAAATTCAAAGTAATGACACAAATAAAAACTGGAACTGGAACACTAATTGAAGCTGATGAATGTTTGTAGTGTTCTCTCTCGTGATTGGATGACATTGGTATCCTGACCTGACAATGTATTTGATGTTTGCTAAAGATCTGTAGAGATGAGACATTTTATTCATTCTTTCTTTTGTCGTGTATTATGAAGCATAAACTGCAGGTTAGCAGGCTTTAGATGTAATAAAATGGAGGAGAATAGAGAAGAGACGTCAAGGTTTCCAGGTTCTAGAATCTCCAGTATGTTTATTCAGATTCAGCAACAAACAACCAGCATTCAGAGAAGCAGCCAGGGGCAGAGCCCCTGTTCCTCAGCCCTTCGGCCAAGGACTGCACTAGTCCTGAGTTAGATTTTAGTCTCCCTCTTATAACACAATGGATCCACATTTGAATAGCCTACAGCCTGTTCATGTGGGTGGCTGTTGACCAAACAAATGGTAGTCTTACCGTCTCCAGGTTAAACAAAGAGAAATGCTAAGTGTAGGCTACCCCCCACCCGGCTTGGTCATCCCTGAATACACTGTCTGTAGCTACTTGTGAAGCAAGCATATGGCTTTGGAGTACATTATGTTATGAGGGTTTTACTTGCATACTGTTCAGATACCACACAACTATTCCCCCCACGAAAGAATTAAACTTCTTTCGCAACCAGGTATATTGAATAGAACAGTTTGCAAGAAAAACATAAAAAAACAACAACTCCCACTCACTTAGCCCGACCCCCCATGACCAATCAATGGCTGAAACCTAAACAAAGAAGACATTCAGTAGATTCAACACAAACAACACATCAGAAAGAACAACTTAGATACAAGCATCAAAATTACATAATGGTCATACAGTGATTTACCTTAAATTTCAAAATAAAAATAAACAAACTGTTTCACAAAATAAGAAAGAATATCAATATTTAGTAACGGATCGGCTAACATTGGACGCGTGCGTCATGGATCACATGACTTTCGACTGACACCGAAGGCAAAGGCTGGAACTATTTAAAAATAAAACAAGCTTAAAAATAAAACAACTCAGAAAACCCTATTCACAGAAAATACATCAATACGGTGCTGAACTTTCTCTTTATACCACTTCTTCAATTCATCATAACCATGTCTCGAAAATAAAAACACCAGTCAAAATGCATTCTCATTCCCTAATCAGTGCGCAGGTCTCTCTGTTTACTTTAAACCCTAGGATAAAATATTACACAGCAAACAAACTTTGAGAGCTGACAGAATACAATTGAAATATAAATCACACTAAAGATGCACTTCTCCCTACCTTTTGTCCCCCCACGCCGAGCACCAACCTTGTAACCAAAGATAGAACCTTTCGAGTACTCCTATTAACTACACATGATAACTTCAACGGAGATGCCTACATTGATAACAGAAGAAAGTGTTTCTTCAATGAAATAATAAAACAAAAAGTAAACTCACATTAAATACAAGTGACCAAAGAGTGAAACAACTAAAATCCTCACATCACACTTTTACGCACGGCAACAAAAATAACGCTCCGTGGTTCAAATCACTTTATCACCAAAATACAACCTCTTGTCCCGAATGTTCAGTGTTCCATCCAATAATGCTTTTGTCGCCTCTATCTCAATGTCCACGCACCCAGCAGAATAGCTGAGCGCAGGTCCAGATGGTATCATTGTTCCAGCCAAAAAGATAGCCGCTCCTCACCAACTCATCCCCCCACGGAGAACTTCGACCAGCAAGTTCTTCGCTCCGCCGTCCACCCAGCCAGGCGCTCCGCAGAGAAGAGTAGTCAGTTGAGTAGCCATCCGAGATCCGGTCACGAGCGGCCGCGCAGTCATCACAACGTCGCCGTCGCAAGGCATTCATCGTAGGTCGCCCTGAAGTCTCCATGGTCCGCTCCGCGGTGGTCCACCTCGCCGTAGGAAGACACCCACGGACCCGATCCTCCGCACAGCCAGGCCCGCTCCCGCGGTCACCTCAAGATACACAGGTTCTTTAATCGAAGCACACACTCGCAAAAGTATGCACAACGATGGAGCTGGCTCGCCATTGTGTCGTGTATTATGAAGCATAAACTGCAGGTTAGCAGGCTTTAGATGTAATAAAATGGAGGAGAATAGAGAAGAGACGTCAAGGTTTCCAGGTTCTAGAATCTACAGTATGTTTATTCAGATTCAGCAACAAACAACCAGCATTCAGAGAAGCAGCCAGGGGCAGAGCCCCTGTTCCTCAGCCCTTCGGCCAAGGACTGCACTAGTCCTGAGTTAGATTTTAGTCTCCCTCTTATAACACAATGGATCCACATTTGAATAGCCTACAGCCTGTTCATGTGGGTGGCTGTTGACCAAACAAATGGTAGTCTTACCGTCTCCAGGTTAAACAAAGAGAAATGCTAAGTGTAGGCTACCCCCCACCCGGCTTGGTCATCCCTGAATACACTGTCTGTAGCTACTTGTGAAGCAAGCATATGGCTTTGGAGTACATTATGTTATGAGGGTTTTACTTGCATACTGTTCAGATACCACACTTTCTTTCTTTCTTTCTTTCTTTCTTTCTTTCTTTCTATCTTTCTTCCTCCATCAAAAAACGTGTCAGTATTAATGGGTATTAACGTGTTTACTTGTGTGTTTATGATGTGTGTTATTGTTCTCATGTGTCCGTGTCCCATCCAATAATACTGCTGACATTGTGTGTTGGTTGCTAGGATGGTGAGCCGGTGAGGCCGGGCGTTGCCATGACGGACCTAGCAACGGGCCTGTACGCACACGGAGCCATCATGGCCGCCATGCTGCTACGCCACAAGACAGGAAGAGGAACACACCTGGACTGTAACCTGCTGTCTTCACAGGTACACACTCTGTGTGTGTGTGTGTGTGTGTGCGTGTGTGCGTGTGTGCGTGCGTGCGTGTGTCCAAAAGTATTGGCTTCAAAATGTACAATGTAGTAAAAGTAAAAGTGCTCATTATACAGAACATCTACAAGCTCACAACGTGTCGCATCGTGGCGCATTGTGAGCTTGTAGATCGGCTATTTTCAAATGGCCGAAATGTATATAGGGCTGAAGTTGTTAATGTATGTTTTGTAATAATAATCAAAATCTACAAAGTAACTAACTCAAGTTTTCAAATAAATGTAGTGGAGTAAAAGTACCATATTTGGATTCGAGATGTAGTGGAGTAGAAGTAAAAGTATTGGAAATTGGAATTACTCAAGTAAAGTACAAATAACTCAAAATTGTACTTAAGTAACAGTACTTAGTCACTTTCCACCACTGACTCCAGGTTGGGGTACAGTATTGGGCTACAGAGAAGATAAGGGCTTGCATGGAGATTCGATGTTGATGTCCTTACAAGTATAGTAATACAAATGTGTGCGTGCGTGCATGCTTGTGTGTGTATGTGTGCGTGTGTGTGTGTGTACGGTAGCAGCGTGACAAAGCACTAACAGTTAAAATAACAGCTTTGAGAAAGTATAACGAATCACCTGCTTGTCTCTCTGTGTGTCTGTTTGTACAAGTGCACCAGAGTGTGTGTGTACGTGCGTGCGTGCGTGCGTGCTTGCGTGTGCGTGTGCGTGTGTGTGTGTGTGTGTGTGCGTGTGTGTGTGTGTGGACACGTGCGTGTGTGTGTTGTGAGGAGTGCTGACCAAAACCAACCACAGAGTCACTTGATTTGCATAAACAGCAGTCTTTTATTGGGGGGAAACTTTAACAAAGGCAGGTAGGGGAAAACTATAACACAAATTCCTCCCGGATTGGGGTATTTCAATAACAGTTCCTAGTCCATGCATGAAGTGCCCTATGGTGCCTAGGAAGAGAGTAGAAACCATAATTAGTCTTAATTCAAGCCAAGCCATATAAGGACACATTCAGTACCCATATTTTCCGTATTGTCCAATAAAAAACATTTTAATCCGATCGGTGGCCATTTTCTCCGTATTTTCTCCATGCTTTCAACTACGTGACCCTATCGGTTGGGAGGTGTAATTGCACTCTGATACACTATAACTCTATGAGAAAATGACCGCCAATCGGATTAAAATGCTTTTTATTGAACAATACAGAAGTTACGGTTACTTATACCCACCCGAAGTCAATTGTAACATCCGTGGCCACGGAATAAAAACTTTATATTTGAAATCCGAACGTTTATGTAGATGTACGGGCTGTAAATGGAGAAAGTGCAAAAAACAGGTTGAAGTTTCGTCATGACTGTCATAATATGACCGTCATGTGATGCTGCTTTAAATTTAGTAGCAGCAAGCGAACTATAGTAACTTGTAAACAACCCAGTGACAAACCTATATTATTATTATTCATAATAATAATATTCACATTATTGTCTGAGCGTAAAGCACACAATGCTATGTTCCACAAATGTGCTCAATCCTGCGCAAAATATCTGATCTTCAAGCATAAAACAGTTGCTGTGTGACAAGCTGTATGCTTGTAGATCCTATCTTTTTCCACCGCTTTGCAGTGAAAGGGAAAGTGGAAAATGGGTCGCCAAATTTTGCGAGAGAAATAAGCAGGTCTATGAAAATGTTACTGCATACTGCATGCCGAGGCTAATTTGCAACACCAGTCCCTGGTTAGACCTTTCTATATAAATATATACCTAATAAAAATGCATGAAGCTCTAAACTAAACAAGTATGAAAAGATATTTATATCTGCAAAGTAACTAGTAACTAAAGTTTTCAAATAATTGTAGTGAAGTAAAAGTACAAGATTTGCCTCTGAGCTGTAGTGGAGTAGAAAAGTATTACCATTATAATGTAATTATATATATAATTATAATATTAATAATAATAGAAAGACGTGAAAAACAAGCCCAAAGTCGCTTATAATAAGCAGACATGGCAACATAAACTCGCATAGACTCGCTTCGCAGCTCGTCTACGGGCCGCTCTGCGGGGGGTCTAGAGGTGTCAACTGCTCTTGCCTGGGGGAGAGAGGGGGAGAGCGGTCAATTTAGCCGAATATAACGGTTGGGATGGTATATATGGTATATATTTCATATTTATAATACGTTTCAGAAGAAAAAAAAAACGGAGATGATTTGAAACAAATATTTAGGAAAAGTCATGAAAGGGGAACTTTCTCAGAGCTTCATGAGAGAAGATAATCCACTTTAAATTCTCAAAATCGGTCATATTGATAGCTTAGTCATGCAAGTGTTAACAAGCCATATAAGGACACATGTTGGAGTGTGTTTTAGCTTACCGCCCGAGCCTGCGTCCATTCACCAAGGGAGTGAGTTTCATCTGAGGAGAGGTTCAGCAAACATTTATAGGGTTGGGCTGATCAGACCAGGCTGTCACCACTCTGGCAATCAGACCTGAGGTGTCATCATATCAAGCTGATTGAGGATGAAAACAGGCACATACCTTCCTTCCACTACTTGCCCAAGTGCTCTGCACTGTCTCTGGTGCTGAAACCTCTCCTCAGCCCTCTGCTCGCCTTGGTGGAGACGCCAGATAGCTCGGGCCCCAAGCGACACTCCACATATCCCCCCCCTAAGCTCGCCGCCTGTGTCGGGAGCTTCTGTTTCTTGGTCTTCATATAAGCGGGATAGAGCGTCCGCATTCTTGATGGCCCTGCCTGGTCGGTGCTCCACCTTGAACTTGTAGTCCTGCAAATCTAAAAACCAGCGGGTTACTCTTGCATTCCGGTCTTTACTGGTTGCCATCCACTTTAGAGGCGCATGATCAGTCACTAGAGTAAACTCCCGTCCCCACAAGTAATATCTCAGGTGATGAACGGCCCACTTGATGGCTAAACATTCCTTCTCCACAGTGGAGTAGTTGCGTTCATGTTTTAGGAGCTTGCGGCTAATGTACGTTATTGGGTGTTCTTCTCCATTGATCACCTGAGCCAGCACCGCTCCCACCCCGGTTCCAGATGCGTCCGTCTGCAGGACGAAGGGCTTCTTGAAGTCAGGGGCTACCAGGACCGGTCCCTCACATAGGGCCTGTGGGAGCTTCTGGAAAGCGGCCTCTGTTACCTCAGTCCACTGGACATGGTGTGGCAGACGGTTGCGGGTCAAATCGTGTAACGGCGCTGCAATAGTGGCATAATTGGAGATGAATTTCTGATAATATGAGACCAGGCCTAGGAACGATTTTACCTGCTTCTTAGTCGCTGGTCTGGGCCAGTTTTGTATCCTTTCCACCTTTCGGGTCTGCGGCTTCACACACCCCCGGCCTATGGTGTAACCCAGGTAATCGGTCTCTCCCAGGCCCATTCGACACTTCGTCGCATTGGCCGTCAGCCCGGCCTGGCGGAGAGCCCCCAGCACGGCTTCTAGATGCCTCAGATGGTCCGTCCAGGTGGGGCTGTGAATGACTATGTCGTCCAGGTAGGCAGCGGCATACAAGCGATGGGGCCGCAGGATCCGGTCCATCATCCGCTGGAACGTGGCCGGGGCGCCATGGACCCCGAATGGAAGGACGGTGTATTGATAAAGACCCTCAGGTGTGGAAAAGGCCGTCTTTGGCTTCGCCCGTGCGGTCAGGGGCACCTGCCAGTAGCCTTTTGTGAGGTCGAGGGTGCTGAGAAACCGGGCGGGTCCGAGTCTCTCTATCAATTCATCCACCCTAGGCATGGGGTAGGCGTCGAACACGGCCACGTCATTTAGCTTCCTGAAGTCATTGCAAAACCTGATGGTCCCGTCTGGCTTTGGCACGAGGACTATCGGACTGGACCAGGGGCTGTGGGACTCCTCGATGACTCCTAGGTCAAGCATCTTTCTCACCTCCTCACTCACAGCTTCACGGCGAGCTTCCGGGATACGGTAGGGTCGCTGTCTCACCACAGTCCCTGGAGGGGTCTGGATATCATGTTCCATGACTGTCGTTCGGCCTGGTAACTCTGAGAACACATCCCGACTCCGGTCCTGGAGCTCCCGAAGATCCTGCTGCTGGGACGGGGAGAGCTCTTTCCCTATAACAACAGGGGTTGGTTCCTGAGGAGAGACAGATGTTAACAGGGCCGGACAAGGAGGGGCCTCCGCGGCCAGCCACTTCTTCAGTATGTTTACATGATAAATTTGATGGCCCTTCCGCCGGCCCGGCTGCCTTACCCTGTAGTTTACGGGTCCCACTTTCTCCACAACTTCATAGGGCCCTTGCCACTTAGCCAGAAACTTACACTCATGGCTTGGTACCAACCAGCACCTGCTCCCCCACCTTAAACTCTTGGATCAGGGCGCCTCTATTGTAGGTTCGAGCCTGGTCTGCCTGGGCCTTTTGCATGTGTTCCCGAACCATAGGCCACACCCTCCTCATCCGGTCCTGCATCTGCTCCACGTGGTCGATGACGCTGCGATGAGGGGACGGCTGGCTCTCCCACGACTCTTTGGCCAGGTCCAGGAGGCCTCGGGGGTTCCGTCCATACAGGAGTTCGAAGGGGGAGAACCCAGTGGAGGCCTGGGGCACCTCCCGAATGGAGAAGAGTACGTAGGGCAGCAGTTGGTCCCAGTTCTTCCCATCGATGTCGGTCAACTTCTTCAACATGCTTTTCAACGTGCGATTAAACCTCTCTACAAGGCCATCGGTTTGTGGGTGATAGACCGAGGTACGCAACTGCTTGACCTTGAGCCATTTACACATAGCAGCAAGCACCCGGGACATAAAACAGCTGCCTTGGTCCGTTAAAATGTCTTCAGCCACACCCATCCGAGTGAACAACAGGAATAGCTCTCTGGCCACTGCTCTAGCTGAGGCAACTCTAAGGGGTATGGCCTCGGGGTATCTGGTGGCATAATCCATAATTACTAAAATGTACTTGTGACCTCGGGCAGACTTTGGGAGGGGGCCAACAATGTCCATAGCTAAGCGTGAGAAGGGCGTCTCTATAATAGGCAGGGGAACCAGCGGGTTTCGCTGCTTAGGTCGGGGTGCCGTCTTCTGGCACACAGCGCATGCTCGGCAGTAGTCTTCTACTGCTTTCTTTATCCCTGGCCAGTAGAACCGGCCCAGGATCCGGTCGTAAGTCTTCTGTACCGCCAGGTGGGCGCCCAGTTGGTGGGTGTGCGCTAGGTACAACACTCTAGAAACGTACACTTTAGGCACCAACAACTGTTCAACATTGTCCCCCCCCTCAGTTCTTACTCCACGGTACAACAGGCTATTTTTAACTAGGAAATGTGGTGAGGAAAGCACACTCACCCCCTCGCACAGCTGTCCATCCACCGCTGACACACTCTGGCGGGCCTGTTCCAGGTTGGGGTCGGACCACTGGGCACTGGCAAACTTCCCTGGCGTCCTGGACTCCGGGTTTTCTAACTGGGGAAACTCTGAGAACGGCTCTGAGGACTGGTCAGTCGCTTCGGCCTGGCCTCGCGTTCTCGCTCTGTCGGCGTCAGCGCCGCTCCTCCCTCCTTCACTGCCGGGGCCGTCACCCCCGGAGCTCTCACTCAGTGGACCTTCTGTGTCACCTGGGAACGCTGGGCAGGCAGGTAGTGGACGTCGTCTCGCTCGGCGGGCTCGTCCATGTCTGGGCCGTCGGGTTTCTTGACGCCTCCCTGCCGTCCAGTACCGTTCGAACAAGACACAGTCGGTGCCGATGAGCAGGGGCACCGGCAGCTGGGGAATCACACCAGCTTGGATAGTGGCATCTCCCCTCGTGGTCTGTATGTGGAGGCGGGTGGTTGGATACCGGCGCACATCCCCATGGACACAGGTCACCGGCACTGTTGTGGCATCTACCGTGTCCACCAGGTCTGCCCGGACCAGAGTGATGGCGCTGCCCGAGTCCAACAGGGCGCAGGTGTCTTGGCCGTCCACCTTCACCGGCAGTGTTGCCTGTTGGATCTCCTCATGAGCCCAGCAGGATGTCACGAACAGGCTGGGCCGGGGCGCTTCCGAGCTGACAGCGGACGCCATCGTGACGTCCTTGTCGGGACAGGACCAGGATATGTGGTCCGTCTGACCGCAAATGTAGCATCTCCGCTGCTGTGGCGCCCGTGGTACCGAGACCGGGGCCAGCGGGGCTCGGTTCGGCCGCGTCTGGGTCGCTGGCGGGAATCCTCTCCCTCTGTCTCGTACGGCTCTCTCTTCCACAGGAGCCCTTGCGCTGTCAGTTTTAGTAGCCTTTAACATTTCAGTGCTCACTTGATAATTTTCTAATAACGCAACCATCTCATTGAGTGAGTCGGGGCTCACTTGGGACGCATATCTGCGGGCATCGGGCGGCAAGGCACGGATACATCTATCTACCACAATGCGTTCAATCCAGGGCGGTTCTCCGTCGCTGGTTAGCCAACTTTGTGTATGTCTCAGTAGGGCGGCTACCTGAGGGCGTGGAGGGAGAGACTGTGTAGAGCTGTGATACCGCTGGGCCCGGGCTGGCAGACTGTAGCCCTGGCGGGACAAGACGGCTGTCTTCAACTTGGTGTAGTCCCTTGCGTCTGCCAGGTTGAGCTTCTCCGCTCAGAAACGGAGCCAGGTTCCCGGCCCAGTCGGCCTGTGGCCATTTCTCTCTGGTGGCGGTGCATTCGAACAACTCTAGATAGGCCTCCACGTCATCCTCAGGCCCGAGTTTGGTAAGCACCTCACTGGGTGATCTTAAGACATTGGCATCTCTCTCAAACTTCTTGCACAGTTCCTGTACTGCCGCATGTAGATCCGCTTGGCTCGTTAACAGGGCATTGAGTGCAACAGCATGTTCCATGTTTCCCCCCTGGGTCGGTGATGATCAGCAGCTACCCGTATTCTCCACCATTTTGTGAGGAGTGCTGACCAAAACCAACCACAGAGTCACTTGATTTGCATAAACAGCAGTCTTTTATTGGGGGGAAACTTTAACAAAGGCAGGTAGGGGAAAACTATAACACAAATTCCTCCCGGATTGGGGTATTTCAATAACAGTTCCTAGTCCATGCATGAAGTGCCCTATGGTGCCTAGGAAGAGAGTAGAAACCATAATTAGTCTTAATTCAAGCCAAGCCATATAAGGACACATTCAGTCTTAACAAGCCATATAAGGACACATGTTGGAGTGTGTTTTAGCTTACCGCCCGAGCCTGCCTGCGTGCGTGTGATGTTTTTTTTATTATATCTTTGATATAAATGGTCTCATCCAGATACTAGGTAGAGTACCGTAAATTTCGGACTATAAGCCGCGACTTTTTTCCAATTTTTCGACCCTGCGGCTTATATAACGGTGCGGCTTATCTATGGATTTTTACAGCTAACGGCCACTAGGGGACCTCCTAAATCTATGGATTTTACAGGTTACAGTCCACCACTATATAAATAAAGTTTATTATTATTATTATTATCTAATGTTGACCCCCCCTCCCAACCCCCCGGGGCTCCGCTCCGATCCCCCCCGCCCCCCCGCGCACCTCTCGGTCCGCACACCGCTCAGAAAAAAGAAAAGAAAAGTATTTTGTTGCGTGTCTAAATCACTTTCTCTTTTATCCCAAATGCGTCCCAATCAGTACCCACCATAGAGGCAAGGCAGGCGGCCGCCTGCCCAACTAAAATCTAGCATCCCCTAGAAAATAAAGTAAAAGACTGAAAAACAGGCAGTGAAAAAAATCTTAAATGCTTAAATGTGGAATAAATAATGGACCTTGATATGAAAAAGGTTGAAAACCAATGGCCTAGAGGAGAGGGGATGAGAGGGGAGAATGAAGAGACGGACAAAAACGACAGAAGAAAGTGGTTGTCTCTAGTAGTCTACACCCTCCCCAATAGAGCGTCGCAGTTCCCGCCCACTTCCTGTTTTTTTTGGTGCCGGAAGAAAAAACTCAATGCATTTTTCCATTGACATTTCCAAAAATATTTATATCTATTAATTTAAGCCTCGAATCAAGCCATCACGAGATGACATGAATCATGACCATAAAACGTTTTTTTCTGTGATTTTATTTTATTTTATATTTAATTATATGATATACTATATTTAATAAATACCCTTTGTTTTGCCGTTTTCAACAAAAAAAAATATCACAGAATCAAACGTTTATGGTCATGATTCATGTCATGTCATGATGGCTTGATTCGAGGCTTAAATTAATAGATATAAATATTTTTGGAAATGTCAATGGAAAAATGCATTGAGTTTTTTCTTCCGGCACCAAAAAAAACAGGAAGTGGGCGGGAACTGCGACGCTCTATACCGGTTAGGGTTGGCAGTGACAGGGACTATACAGTACATAATATTGTCTCTGTCGGGTGGAAACCTCATAGAGCTTGTAGATCTAGTTTTGTTGCTTTTGTGTGACGCTGTAGGATGAAGATTAGAAGGTCATTCATTTACACCACTGGAGAGAGAGGCTCGCCGCTCGCGTCGCAAAAGCCAGTGTTGTTAATTCAGCCAAAATCATTTGCGTTTCAAATCGTATTGTTTGATCGGCTGGTGATATAACTTTACAGTCACAAGGTATTTATAAACATACTTGTGTGGATGACGGTGACGGAGAATTTCCCCCGCATAGTTACCGTCCAGTCCTGTATTAAGTTAAACATTATTATAAAACAGAATGAGAGTGAGCGAGCGTGCTCAAAGGGGGGCTGTTTATTTGAGACTATTGCACAGAGATAGAGAGAGAGACACACAGAGAGCGAGCGATCTGTGTGTGTGTGTGTGTGTGTGTGTGTGTGAGTGTGTGTGTCGTTGACGTTGTCTGTGAGTGTTGCCAGATTTTGCGAGAGAAATAAGCAAGAAGGTTTGTGAAAACAAGCCCAACATAAGTGACTATGAGCACTTTTAACTTATATACAAATACATTGGATTTATGAAAATAGCCGATCTACAAGCTCACGTTGTAGATAGGCTATTTTCAAAGAAGAACATATTGGAGAAAAAAAGATGGAAATTGTGGAATATTTCCAAATCCACACAGATCTTGTATGGGGGTCTGTGGCACAACATATTTTCAGAAGGGGGGAGGTCTGCAGACAAATATTAATTTGGGGGTCCTTGCCATGGAAATGTTTGAAAACAACTGGTTCAAACAACATTAGGACACAAGGCCAAATAAGCAACTAAACTGTCAAGCAACTTTACAGAAGAAACAAGCCCAAAGTCGCTTATAATAAGCGGACATGGCAACGCTAGTGCTGCGTAAGTGCGTAGCCTACTTGAAGAGAGAGAGAGAGAAAGAGAGAGACGCATCACGGCCCACGGGAGACGTCGATTAAAATGACTTGGAATAAAAACAAATGTATGTATTGGGTCTGATCCTGGATAGCATCTTAGTGAACTATCCTACAGTGTGTAATCCCTGGTCGGGGATCAATCTATAGTGTGAAAACCACAACGATATATGACAGCCGATTTCAAGAAATAAACTCCTGCAGTGTGTAATGCTTAACGATCAGACGACCCCCGACCACTTTAAAAGTCCTACAGTGTGTACCTGCCCTTAATCGGATCGCGGCATCTCTACTTGTTTGTTGAAATGTTAATAAATGGGAGCTTCCCCAAACAGCCATCTCTTTCCCGACCGTCCCCTCTGTGCACGGACCCTTACATATGGTAATTAAACATTAAAACACCCGTGGCTTATAGTCCAGTGCGGCTTATATATGTACAAATCATTCAATTTAGCTGCTGCGGCTTATATTCAGGTGCGCCTTATAGTGCGAAAATTACGGTAGTATTGAATTCATATTGAATTCATGAAATATTGTTTCACGTTGTTTTGTGTGAGTTTGTGTAACTAGAACAACTTAATACACACACACACACACACACACACACACACACACACACACACACACACACACACACACACACACACACACACACACATACACACACATATACTTAAACACGCAGGAGCTTCCCATCGGTACACTGTTGCCATGACTCTGCAAGCTAGCACAGCTGTGTGTGTGTGTGTGTGTGTGTGTGTGTGTGTGTGTGTGTGTGTGTGTGTGTGTGTGTGTGTGTGTGTGTGTGTGTGTGTGTGTGTGTGTGTGTGTGTGTGTGTGTGTGTGTGTGTGTGTGTGTGTGTGTGTGTGTGTGTGTGTGTGTGTGTGAGAAAGACTTTCATGAATTTTACTTGTTCATGTCTGTTTATGTTAGCTTTTACTTGCTCGTGTGTGTTGCATGCTCCGCGTCGACTAAACAGGACAGATTGTTCCTGTAAATGTATTGAACATTCAACAATGAAGCGGAGCAGATAAACCGTCCTCCATGTCAGGGACATTTAAACAAACCCAGTGTCCAGCTGCTGTTGGAAGCCCTCTGACGGTGAGCTATGTGAAACACCCACGGTGCGTTTGATAAGTGGTGTCACATAGGGTTGGGATCCTTTTACAATTTGAACGATTCCGGTTGCTTAACAATTCACTTTTAACTCTTTGCCTGCCACCGGCGAGACTTCTCGTCGGATTCTGCTAAGGCTCAGCCTGCTGTCGACGAGAAAGACGAGATGCTTTCAGTGGTTTTCCACCAGATGGCGCTGTTGTCAACCGTATGAATGATGCTTTCACTGCCAGATGACGTCAGACCCGGAATTGACCTGGAAGTAAAAAAAAAAAAACGGCTTGTTTACTTCCTGTTTATTTCCTGTGGAAAAATGCGGTGTAGTTCCAGACTCTATATAACATTCAGGAGGTGTAGTTCCAGACTCTATATAACATTCAGGAGGTGTAGTTCCAGACTCTATATAACATTCAGGAGGTGTACTGTTGTTCCAGACTCTATTTAACATTCAGGAGGTGTAGTTCCAGACTCTATATAACATTCAGGAGGTGTAGTTCCAGACTCTATATAGCATTCAGGAGGTGTAGTTCCAGACTCTATATAACATTCAGGAGGTGTATTGTAGTTCCAGACTCTATTTAACATTCAGGAGGTGTAGTTCCAGACTCTATATAACATTCAGGAGGTGTAGTTCCAGACTATATAGCATTCAGGAGGTGTAGTTCCAGACTCTATATAACATTCAGGAGGTGTAGTTCCAGACTATATACCATTCAGGAGGTGTATTGTAGTTCCAGACTCTATATAACATTCAGGAGGTGTAGTTCCAGACTCTATATAACATTCAGGAGGTGTATTGTAGTTCCAGACTCTATTTAACATTCAGGAGGTGTAGTTCCAGACTCTATATAACATTCAGGAGGTGTAGTTCCAGACTATATACCATTCAGGAGGTGTAGTTCCAGACTCTATATAGCATTCAGGAGGTGTAGTTCCAGACTCTATATACCATTCAGGAGGTGTAGTTCCAGACTCTATATAACATTCAAAGATTGTGTAATAGTAGTCTGGCTTACCAAGACTATCTGTGAGCTATGTGAAACACCCAGGATGCAACATGAACTTTATAAATATATGGAGTTATAAATGTGTATGCGTTTTATAAATGAAGTTATAAATTGAAAAGAGCTTGTTTAAATGGACTAAATGTGGAATGATGTGAAAACAAACTTCAACTCAGGACTTGAGGAATGCCAAGCATCTGTTCATGATGTAACCAGTGGTAGGAAGTTCATATGTACTTTATTTAAGTACAACTTCTAGGTACTTTTGATTTACTTGAATGTGACCGTTTTCAATTACTTGTAGCTCTACTCCAATACACCTCAGAGGCAAATATTGTACTTTTATCAACTATAATTATTTGAAAAACTTTAGTTGCTCCTCTGCTCTGCTGTGCGTGCAACTGTGTGTGTGTGTGTGTGTGTGTGTGTGTGTGTGTGTGTGTGTGTGTGTGTGTGTGTGTGTGTGTGTGTGTGTGTGTGTGTGTGTGTGTGTGTGTGTGTGTGTGTGTGTGTGTGTGTGTGTGTGTGTGTGTGTGCGTTGCTGCGTGCGTGCGCTGTTGCGTGCGTGCGTGCACTCACAATGTATGTGTGTGTATGTTTCACAACTACTGATTTAGAAGACATTTTATAGAATCGGCCTCAGGTCTTAATGAGTTACAGCTGCATGCATTCGGTAGATGTGACTTTGCTTACAATAGGTTGTTTGCCAGGCCTGCTTGTAGATTATCGCTATGTTTATTCATTTATCTTTTTTTACCTTTTGCCCACAATGGCATCAACGATAGAAACAATGCGAGCACAACTAACTCACAGTGTCAGTGATTCACTGTTAAGCCATTAATACCGGGAAAGCATCGGTCATTTTAGATTTCAACCATTATCTTATACTTTGGCTATTCAAAAAGATCAGATCTACAAGCTCATATAGTGCGGCACCGAGTGCCGCACTATGAGCTTGTAGATCTGCTATGTTGAGCTTGTAGATCTGCTATTTGTTTGAACAATGTTAAAAATGTGTGTAAATCATTGAATATATATATTTTTTAAAGCAAACATTTGTAACTAAAATCTTTGCTTCTGGGGGATTCTACAAATGTCTTCTAAATCCTAACAGTTTTTTTGTAAAAACTTATGTTGCTATAATCAGTGGTACTTTTTAAATGTCAAGGACCCCCAAAATGATATTTATTTGGCCGCGGACCCCCATCTCAAAACATGTTGTTCCGGGGACCCCTCAGAAGCAAAGGTTTGAGTTAAAAATGTTCGCTTTAAAATAATATATATTCAAAGATTTGCAGAAATATTCACGATTTTTCAAAAATAGCAGATCTACAAGCTCATACTGTGGCACTCGTTGCCACACTATGAGCTTGTAGATCTGCAATTTTTGAATAGCCAAAGTGTAAAATAATGTTTAAAGGGGTTACACAGATGCGTTCCAGGTCTTAATGGGTTAACTGGCTACACGGCTCAAAACTGTTCAATAAAAGAAGTGCCAAGCACTCACTGAAATATCCTTCAGGTATGTTTAATTAGATATAGGCACAGACAAGCCATGACCACCATGGTTCTCACGCTGAGGAAGGCTTTACGCCAAAACATTTCCGTTGGCTTGCAATGGTGGAAAGTAAACCGAAGTACATTTACCGTTAATAATTTATACTCCACTACATCTCAGAGGCATATATTGTACTTTTGTACTCCACTACGATTTTATTTGAAAATAGCCAATAGAGTACTTTTACTTTGGTACTTAACGTATATTTTTATGCCAATACTTTTACTCAAGTAATATTTTGAATACCGGACTATTTTTTTATATTGCAATATTGCAAGATACAAAATAAAAAAGGAGTACTTATTCCAACATTTGAAACTTGCCTGTGCCTATAATTAATTAAAATGACCTAAAGGACATTTCTATGAGTTCTCACAGTTTTGTTCCTCATATTGCCTATAATAACATTAATATTATAGTAATATTATACAATGCCATAAATAAGGATGCCAGGTTGACAGTTGGTGAAAGCAACACTACCATGTCTATTTTACACCATATTGAATAAGACACCAGAAGAATGTCAATGAACTACCAACTACCAACTTAACTACCCATTAAAACCGGGAACGCATCTGTGTAACCACTTTAACCATTATGTTATACTTTGGCTAATAGAAGATATACAAGCTCATAGTGCGTCACTTCATGCCACACTATGAGCTTGTAGATCTGCTATTTTAGAAAAATCTTGAAAATTTGTGCAAATCTTTGAATGTATGTACACATATTTTCTTTTTATCATTTTAAACCCACATATTTGCTTCCTGGAACTAAATATTTTGAGATGGGGGTCCGCGGCCAAATACACAATACATTTGGAGGTCCTTGACGTGAAAAAGTTTGAGCAACACTGATATAGAAACACAAGTTTTTTTCCGATAGACAGTTAGGATTTAGATATTTTTTTAAATCGGCCTAAGGTCTTAATGGATTAATTTAACCTACTAATTTATATCTGCCCAGTTGTCTGCTGTGCACCACTTCATAGCTCACTGATGAAACACACATTTAAAGAGAGGTGACATAGGAGGAGAGTTGTCTCTCCTGTCTGTCTGTCTGTCTGTCTGTCTGTCTGTCAGCAATTACATTGCTGCTATGCTCAGGCACCTTAGTTTAGTTTTTTTAGTTTTATTTATTATCTCAGGTAATTTGTAAATATGTAGATAACTTGTCTGGCCTTCTGTTGCTCTCTTGTTTTTGATCTCCTTCCCACCTGCCCCCCACCCTCTTCTTCTCCCCCCCCCCTCTTCTTTCTATGGAAACTAACGTTGCGATGGGAACGATGTACAAAAAAGAATTTCACCCACTTTTTTACCTTGTAAACCTGTGATGTGACAATAAAACTGATTCTGATTCTGATTCTGATTCTGTCTGTCTGTCTGTCTGTCTGTCTGTCTGTCTGTCTGTCTGTCTGTCTGTCTGTCTGTCTGTCTGTCTGTCTGTCTGTCTGTCTGTCTGTCTCTCTCTCTCTCTCTTTCTCTCTCTCTCTCTCTCTCCCTCTTGACACGGTCGAGGCAGATGGCCGCCCACCCTAGAGCCTGGGTCTGCCTGATATTTCTGCCAGTTAAGGGGGAGTTTTTCGTTGCGACTGTCGTAAACATTGCTTGCTCACAATCTCGGGTCTCTGCTCTATATGTAAAGTGTCATGAGACATCTTGTTGTCATCTGGCACTTTAATAAAATGTAATTGAATTGAAACATCCGCACAGTAAAGTATAGCTCCCAAACAAATGTATGTATTTCAAGGGCAACATCTTGACCTTGTAGGTCTTCATCAGGCTAAAGGATTTCGTTAACATAATGCTGCCTATTCCTATCATTTGTTTTTTTTTAGGGGTTTCATTTTGTTTTCCTTCAAGGACGTGCAGGGCAGATTTAGATGGTCCACGAGATGGTTCTAGCCCTCTTGCCATATGTTGCCTATTTGTGATTTGTATCGACTCAAACTGTAAGCGTGTGCACTGACCACGTCGGGGATCAGATCCCACCACTTTTAAGCTGTCTTCTGTCCGTCATAAAAAAAAAACATGCAATTAAATCTGTCTGTCTGTCTGCTTGTCCGTGTGTCTCAGGTAGCCTGTCTCACCCACATTGCAGCCAACTACCTGAATGCAGGGCAGGAGGCCAAGCGCTGGGGAACGGCTCACCAAAGCATCGTACCCTACCAGGTGAGAGAGAGAGAGAGACCGGTCCGAACGAACCCGAGAACACATTCTAAACTAGAAAAAGTGCTCCTCGGAGCACAGGTCTCCGCCAGGTCAGGTAGGTTATTGTGGCCTTCTGGGAGCGCTATAATAGGCCAATGTGAAAAGGGTGCCATTTCTTCTTAGGCCTTTCATGGCAATCGGACACTGCATTCATGATTTTAGGCATTTTGTTCAAAAAATGTGTTTTGCTAAATAAGACCTGCTGGTGGCGCTATAACAGGCCAATGTGAAAAGGGTGGCATTTCTTCCTCGGCCTAGTGGGAATGTGTGTGCAAAATATCAACGCACGCTGCGTTCATGATTTGAGGCATTTTGTACAAAACGGATCCTGCAAACTTTTTGCAAAAGCCAATTAGGATGGAATATGAAATATCGGACAGATCCGTGTTGATCACATGACTATAGAGATACTGTGTACCGATTTGCGTGATGTTTGAACACAAACTGTGGAAGTGATATCAATTTTTTTTGTGTGCAAAAATCGGCCTCCTGATGTAATGGCGCAGACAAACAGACAAACATACATCGCATGTCTCATTTTAAAACCGAAGATTAAAGAGATTAATATAATAATAATAATAATAAAAAGCTGGTCATCAGGTCGTCACGGGTCCATACGGGTCCATCCATTTCAAATGGATCCGACCGAGACCCGTGGCAATTGGAACTGATCCGACACGTGCCCCGAGAGACAAGTCAATATTTTGGCCCCAACCCGGTCCGGTTCTCGGTTCGGGGCTCGGATCTTCGGTTCCGGGCGGACCTGTGCTTCCCCTCTATTCCAAACACCCAGTTGAAAATGTTTAAACTCTCAGCAAGCAGATAAAAAAGCTACACGTGAACGCACAGCGCAGAATAGACGCTCAGCGCCTCGTCACAGTGCTGGGGTTTCCAAAAATTTGCCGGTCAAGCTGTAAACAATTAAAAACATACAATGCACTCAGCAAAAAAAAAAGTGTTTGTTGAGCTGGCTTCAACCTCAACCGTCAACATCAATCGTATGTATTGTTTCCAATCCAATCCACTTTATTTATAGATTATATTTGAAACAAACAGCGTTGACAGACAATCAAAGGTAGATCATGTTGGTTTCAACTGATGTGCAACCTTGAAGTGAAATGTGCATGCAAGCCATTAAATTCATGTTCCTTGATTTTACCGGTATTTGGCAAGACATTCAAGGAGTCAAAAGCTTTATTAGAACGACAGATGTTTGTGCCAGTGATTTGATATCAATGACATGGCTCTTGTCTCTCGAGACATGACGTCACGTCAGGTCTGGCTAGAATCAATAAGATAGTTGATAAGCCAAAACCTTCTTTTGATTTCTGATTCTCAATAACTTGGGAATCAATTCCGTGACAGAATCGATTCTCGATCTCCACCCCTAACTGTATGTAACTGTATGTTACATGCTCAGAATAGGGACGCTAAGAAGCAACCAAGAGAATGGGAATAGGGAAGGACACGAGACGAGAGAAGGGGATACAGGGAAGGAGAGGAAATGAGACAAGAGGAGATGTTTTAAAGGGGAAGACCACCCATTTTCAATATTTAACTATGTCATTAATATAGCATAAAGGAGTTGTGTGGAAATAAGAAAAATTTTAAATGTTAAAAATTTTAAATGTTAAACCCAAATTGATTTTGGGTTTAACATTGCAAATTACACCGTGATGACTCATCATGGTGTAATTTGCAATGTTAAACCCAAAATCAATTTGGGTTTAACATTTAAAATTTTTAACATTTAAAATTTTTCTTATTTCCACACAACTCCTTTATGCTATATTAATGACATAGTTAAATATTGAAAATGGGTGGTCTTCCCCTTTAAGGGGTTTGTCTGTGGTTAATCCTTCCCTGAGGAACCATTCCCATCACACACACACACACACACACACACACACACACACACACACACACACACACACACACACACACACACACACACACACACACACACACACACACACACACACCACAGAGTAATCAGTTAACATCCATGTCCTTATCAGACCAATTAAACCGTTAGACTGAATGGAGTATAATCGTTTCATGTTGGAATCGTTCCCAGCGTCTTATCCAAGCCTCAAGTCGCATTTGTGATTCGTCGCACGGCGGTGTCGCGCGGCTAACATAGCCGATCTGTAAGCCCGCCCACGCGTCGCGGACGCAACGCATCAGGGTTTGTAGATTGGCTATGTCCACCGCACGACACCATTGTACGACGAAGCATGAATTATGCATTAGTCATCTCCAGACTCCACTACTGCAAACTCCCTCCTAAACTGTGTCTGGCCACACGCTCACTCAGACATCTTCAAACGCTCCAGAATGCCCGCACACGGGCTCAGACATCTTCGAATGATCCATGCGCTTGCTCTTCAACCTCCCCCCAAAATGGGGGGAGGAGGGATGTGACCACGCATGGCGAGACACTTACTCATCCATAGGCTACAAATATGTGACAGGCATATTTGCAGGCACTGAACTGAACGTACAGTATTTTAATAAACCTCTGGCACACAATGTGTTAAGCCACGTTTTCACTACAGTGCCAGAATTCTTGCAGCAAAATAATTAGATTTAAAGAACAACAGTGGTGTAAAGTAAATTACATTTACTCAAGTACTGTACTGTACTTTTTTTTTTACAATACTAGAGTATTTCCAATTCCCAGTAATTTTACTTCTACACTTCTACTCCACTACTTGCCATCTCAGAGGCAAATATTATTTTACTCCACTACCATTATTTGAAAACTAGTTACTTTGCAGATATAAATTATTATATTATAAAACAATTTTCGCAATGCCATTTCAAACATTTTACCTTTACTTTTGGTACTTTGAGTATATTTTGATGCCAATACTTTGTAATTTGACTCAAATAACATTTTTAACACAGGCCTTTTACTTGTAACAGAGTATTTTTATATTGTGGTATTGCTACTTTTATTTAAGTAAACTATCTGAGTATTTCTTCCACCACTGAAGAACAATAATTAAAGAACAGAGTATAAGCGAGCGGTTTGAGCTCATTCTTTTTTCTCTCTCTCTCAATCAGTTGCGACCAATGTTGCCAGATTTTGCGAGAGAAATAAGCAAACATGTCTATGAAAACCAGCCCAAAATAAGTGACTATTTTAGGCCACATGAGTACTTTAAACCTATATGCATCGGCTATTTGAAAATAGCCTATTTACAAGATCACAACAAATAAAAAGCAACCCACAACTACCAATATTTACAAGCAACTTAACAACTTAATTTAAAACAAGGTTGCTTATAGGAAGCAGACATGGCAACACCAAAGCCGTATGTGCAGCACTGTTAGCGACACAGTCACTTCATTTCATTCAGTATGCATGCGTTTCTCTTTTCTCTCTCAGTGGTGGTCTTCTCAGCCATGGTCCTCCGTATGCTAATGACCTTGGCCATGGCTTCATGGCTTGGCCATTGTTCTCACAGAACAAGTTTGTCCACTACTCAATCGTCGGCAAGGGGGGGTGGAGGGGATAACAGCCTCAGTGCCATTTTTTTCTTTCTTTTTTTTTTCTCTCGTTTTTTTTCCATTCAGTGGTAGTATTAAATGGCGTTTTCTAAAATTACATCGCGGGCCACATTGGACCACGTCGCGGGCCAAGAAACATCAGTTTGATAACGCTGATGTAAACAAAAGGCTTTTTATTATGTTTTATTTTATTTCACACCTGGTTACATTTGGCTACACTGCCATTTGAACAAAATACAATGTATTGGAATGTAAATATAATGGCAATGCAATCCACGGATGTGGAAAAAAGGCTACATCGTTGTTGCCTATTATAGACCACTGACATTGCACTGTAGTAAAATAAAATCGTTGTAATGCAATGCTTTTGTATATGACTTCAGCACTTGTGTGGCGTCAATCCTGAAGTATTTTTATATTTTCAAACTGCCCCCATTTGAAAAAAATATGTATATGTAATAATAATAATAATAATAATAATAATAATAATAATAATAATAATAATAATAATAATGACAATAACTTTGGACACCACTGCCAAACTTCAAAACGTACTGTATTGTTTTGAGGCTGCATGGAAATCACACATTTTATGCAACTGGATAAGATCATGTGATACATTTCTGAATCACCGCCTGGCGTCAGGCTGGTCTTAGACTTTTGCTGTCCCACTTGGACCTACATGTGGGTTATACCAGGGACAGTGACTTGGATTTTTTTTGCTCTTCCTCATGGATTTACCTGCAGATTATACCAGTGTCAGATACTTTATGTGGATTATGTGTTCGACACGTGCTGACACTTTGCACCTTAATCCCATGTACAACACAAATTTTTTCTCTTTTCTCGCACCTTAATCTCTTACATTGACTGCCAAGGCCGTAAATGTACGTCCTTATCATGTTTACAGTGATTACGGCAGAGCGTGCTGTTATCTACCCTAGGAATGATGATTTCAGACCCGGAATTGACGTAAAAAAAACAAAAAAAAGCTAATTTACTACCTGTTTACTTCCTGTGGGAAATCTCCGTTCGTCGGTGGTCACGGAGAATATTCCATGATTTTTCAAAGGTACAGTAAAATCGCTCGTTTTCGCTGGCAAGGGGACAATAGACGATGTTTTAACTCTGGCAGTCATGTAATGTGACAATAAAGTGCAAGGTGGGAGATCGTATCATCTTCTTTGATGATGACCTTTCATCTTAGACTTACTAAGTCCTAATCTAAAGACGTTATGCAAGCTAGCAGTTATTCAGTACGGTCTGGAGCAGTCTAAACTCGGGGAACTAGCAGCTATGACTACCAATAGCAACAGAAAGACAAAAGAAAATGAAAAGGGCCTGCAAATTTGGAATAGCCAATTGGAATGGAATCTGCTAAATCTGACTGATACATCTTGATCACATGACTACAGAGAAAATATGTACCGGTGAGTTTTGGACAGAATTTAGTAGTAGCAAAACGTGTTTCGAAGAAAACCAAGTTCATCCTTGGCCTACTGGGAGTGTCCCGCCGATCCGTCCAACGGTGCCCGGAGATTTGCTGCTCACAGACAGACGGACAGACAGACTCACTCACAGGACCGAAAACATAATAATCCCTCGCCTTAGGCCGCTACGGCCTCCCTGCGTGAATAAAGAAATACACGTTTGTTCTTTTGTTCATTCTTTTGTTCGTTTGTACGTGTGTTCGTTCATTCGTTCTGTAACTTATCTGTAACAATTATATTCTTACATGTATGCATTTTATTTCTTCCCCACATCCTAAATTGTAATTTATTTTCAACACTTACGTTGTTGAATGCATTGTATTACTCAATACTGCAATGTAGAAATACTCTGTTACAAGGTAAATTCTGGAATTAAAAATGTACTTATTTACTTAAAAAAGTATTGGTATCAAAAATGCACTTAAAGTACTAAAAGTAAAAGTACTAAAATGTTTGAAAATAGCAGACCAACAAGCTCACAACGCGTTGTGATGCGACGTGTTGTGAGCTTGTAGATCTGCTATTTTCAAATAGCCTAGGTATAAAATAGGGCTAAAGTGGTTAATGTATGTTTTATAATATAATAATATATGTTTATCTGCAAATGAGGTTAATTACTCGAGAATTTCGAGAATAAATACATCTTGAATGAATGAATGAATGAATGAATGCATTTGTTGGTTCAATTGTTCGTTCATCATCGAAGTAGTATTCAGTCCAGTTCAAGCTGCATGCAGTTTGAACACACAAGAAGACATTCTGTATTGTCTTGCTGTTGGTCTTTGTGTCTCTGCCTTCCTGAAGGGAGGAACATGGTTTGCTCAGGGGCCCGTTGCGTTGACAGATAGACGTGGTGTCGTAGGGGACAGCGGTTTGTGACCCCGTTCCTTTATCCAGGGCACGTTGTCCCTGTCGTCTAAACCAGTAGGGTTGTTCCAAGTTCACACCGGGTTTGAACCCATATCCCAGACGTGCGCACACGCACGCACGCACACACGCACACACACGGACAGACGCTTGTGTTACTTACCTTTACTTTCACAGTGTCCATTTCTTAAATTCTACTTTACCTGTGGGGACATTTGGTAACAAGTATAGTAATACAAGTACACACACACACACACACACACACACACACACACACACACACACACACACACACACACACACACACACACACATAGTTCAGGGGTTTGGGGGGTTATTCACTTTTTTTTGTGTGTGTGTGTGTGTGTGTGTGTGTGTGTGTGTGTGTGTGTGTGTGTGTGTGTGTGTGTGTGTGTGTGTGTGTGTGTGTGTGTGTGTGTGTGTGTGTGTGTGTGTGTGTGTGTGTGTGTGTGTGTGTGTGTGTGTGTGTGTGTGTGTGTGTGTGTGTGTGGTTAATGGTTATTGTTCTCTTTACATGTGGTTTTTAACTTACATTCCAAGTAAATTGGTGTTTCATTGAAAAATACTTATACTCTCTCTCTCTCTCTCTCTCTCTCTCTCTCAGGGTTTTAAAACCAGAGATGGTTACATTGTTGTGGCTGCAGGAAACGACAAGCAGTTTGTCAAAGTGTGTCAGGTAAGTGTGCACAGGAACAACATATTAGACAAAGAAACAAACCTGGGGCAGAGGATGACACTAACGGTTGCCCGACTGCCGTGGCAGGTAAATAAAATGGTCGGGCAGGTAGAGTTTGCTTTCAGGTTGCCCTTACGGGCAAGTGTGTTTAAGTGGGGATTGCAACAGTTTTTAATTCGCTTTAAACACAACACAAGATATCTGTCTATAAACACTTGAACAGAACGCTCTCGCTCCCTCTCTCTCTCCCACACACACACACACACACACACACAAAAAGTTAAAAGAACACCTGATGAAAACCTGATGAAAACATGCCTGTACTAATCCCCAGACACACGAAGTTTAATGTGTAATAAGTGATTTAGATATAGTTTTAATTGTACTACTTGATTGTACTTTTTATTTTTTATTTCTTTCTATTTTTATTTAGATTATAGTGATTGTAAAGTTGGTGTAAGGAATGTCTCTGTTAAAATGTTTGTCTGTGTCGGACCCCAGGAAGACTAGCTTTTGTCATGGCAAAAGCTAATGGGGATCTTAATAAACAAAAACAAAAACAAACAAAAAACACACACACACACACACACACACACACACACAGCGTGCAGTGGCGCTGCGCGCGCGTGCATGTTACCCACCCGTGCGCGCGCACCAAGGGCACACTTTATTTCGGTTTTAGGGTTAGGATTAGGTTAGGTTAGGTTAGGGTTATGTTATTTAATTCTTATTTTTGCCTGATTTGACCGATTTATTATCAAAAAAATAAAATAAAAATATTTTTTTAATATGAAATCACGGATCTCTGAGGGTGTCGCGTCGTATGCACAGTGAATGGCTGTGATGCCAAGTTCTCACTATGAACCCCTTTGTTTCAGAGGATAGACAGACACTAATAACAAATATAATGCAGCTGAGAAACTTTGGTCAACTTCATTATGTACTTGCATAATACATGGTCTTTTGGTTGCAAAAAAATACCTAGTCTACTTTGGATCTGATGGATAGGGTTCTGTGCAGTCCATTTAGAAACACTTGGTTGGACCCTACCTGGTCGTAGTGTCACTGTTGCCTGGTCCATATCTCCTGACATTATCAGAATGGCAGCTGCTAAATCCTCTGATCTCTGATGACCGTAACATTCTCCGTGTCCTCCTCTTCAATGCCTTCGGTTTTGGTCAAACTACCCCCCAACTTGGAAGCACCAGGAGGTTGTTTGTTTATAATTATTCACAACGTGGTCGCTAGTTTGAGTCGTGGCGGGGGTCTATCACTTTCTGTTTCTTTTTTCTCAGTAGCGTCTCAATTTGCGGGACGCATGAAAAGTCACTGAAATGCGGGACTGTCCCACACAAAGCGGGACATATGGTCACCCTACATGTAGGGCTAGGCTTTAAGGCAGCCAGTCATAATAATTCTTTCACGTTTCGAGTGTTTAGCTTTAGCTTTAATTTTAGCTCATTCAAGCCTTCTTTCCCTGTGAGTCAGATAGTAGCGACTAATTAACTCTATGGGCGGCCGTGTGCATGACATGAGCACAGCTGCATCCCATCCGCGTTAATCTTTTCCCGCACAACTTGAAAAAATACAAGAATGCATCCGGCAGCTTATACAACTGTATGAAAAGTGTCAGATTCTAAACAACAGTGCAGTACTGGCGTTTGTCGTTAGCAAAGCTTAGCATGTGTCAGACGGACGTATAAAATAAAAATAAGTGTTATTTTTTAGAAGCAAGTAAGTGACTTATATTTTGTGGGATTCAAAATAAGAGCATAGACAGCTATGCTGTTTTTGAAGAATGATTTTTGAGTTTTTCAGCCCGCGACCCCAAAACAATGCGGCCATTGACTCGCGACCCCACCTACAGTAACCCTGGAGGTAATTTATGCACATAAATGTGCACGTTCGGTGCGCATTTGTAATGTATTAAAATGGTAAAATGTACTATTTGTAATCATTTTTAGATTTTTTGCATAAATATATTAAGTTTTGTCTATATCGTGCAGCCCCATAATTTGCAAGTAAAAAGTAAAGTGTTAAAAGTAACGGTAATTAAAATTGTACCTATCATTTTATAATGCAGATTTACATTAAGTGTGCATGTCCTTCGGGCAAGTAGAACATGACCTGTACTTGCCCGTGCCTCTGAGACCTTAGTGTCAACCCCTATTGGGTGACAGGGCTTTGTCAGTTGCCACCCCCTCCCTATAGAACTCACTCAAAATCCTTTTAGACTTGCATACCCATATTTTTGCCAGACCCAAGGGGTCGGGCTTACATGAGGCTTTGTATCTGTTTCGTCCATACATGGGCAGGGGTCATTTGTCCTCCGGCCCCAGCCAAAAAAAAGTTTGTGACGTCCCCTTTCGTCATACATGGGCAGGGGTCATTTGTCCTCCGGCCCCAGCCAAAAAAAAGTTTGTGACGTCCCCTTTCGTCACGAACTATTCATGACATCATGAACTTCAGTTATAAAGTGGTTTGTAGGTGTGTCACATACTAGGACTTCATTTTGGGTCTGGCAGAACCAGGTCTCCTGGTCTTGTTAGACTTGCATTCCCTACCTAATTTAAATCCCCCTTCTTTATCTTTAAACATGTTGTGTTGCTTATTTTTTTTACCTTTATAACTTAGCTTAGCCAATAAGCCTAGCCTAGCCAATTCACATTCGTCACGTGAAGCCAGACATGGAAATCACGCGATGCCCAGCACAAACGTCACGCAAAGTCCGCCACAAACGTCACCCTAAACCCAACACGAACGTCATGCAAAAACCAGAACAAACGTCTCACAAAGCTGTCACCCAAGGAGTCTGATAGACCTACCAGAGAAGACTAGAACTGACACCGCAGCCGCAGACTTCAGGATTCTTAGAATCCTTCGCTTCCTCCTCAGGCCTGTTTTTTCTTTTTTTTTTCGGTCCTCAGGATCCAAAAGCCCCTTCCAATTGCCCATTGGCACGTTCCATCAAGGGGTCATCTGAAGCTCACACCCCAAATCTATCGCTCCTGGAGTTGTGCCCCAGACAGATATTCTTTACAGAGACATTTTTCTTGGGACAGAGACTTGGTGGCTTATGACACTTCCTTTCCCAAACAGTGGGTCGGGGCCAATATGTCGGTCACGGACCAATTGTTATGGGTCCCAAGTAAATACTCCTATTTTTTTTTGGTTTCCTCTTTGTATTATTATTATTTCAAAATATATATTTTTTAATCTCAAATTGCAAATGTTTTCATACTTTGTTTTTTCTTCCAAAAAAGAATTCAAACGTTATTTCAAAAGAATTCCATATATCTTTTTAATTAATATATATATATTTTTTTAAGAAGTAGTGAAAATAGCAGATCTACAAGCTTTGCCCATTGCGACGTGTCATTGTAGATCGCCTATTCTCAGTAGTTTGGGTACCAGGACGACATACAATTTCTCGAGCTAAAACGTTTGGGAACCACTGGCTTTTGATGATGATGATGATGATGATGATGATGATGATGATGATGATGATAATAGGACAATTATGACATCATTATTGGTTATTGTTTTTTTCAGGTTCTGGGACTCGGTGAACTGTCACATGACCAGAAATACACAACAAACAAACTGAGAGTTCAACATCGCACACAACTAATAGACACCCTGTCTGCAAGGTACACACATCTACTACACACCACACAGATAATAGACACCCTGTCTGCAAGGTACACACATCTACTGCACACCACACAGTTAACACATTGTGTGCCAAAAACGGTCTGGACCGTTTTTGAGAAGCTATGCGTTATGTGCCATAAACGGTCCGGACCGTTTTTGGACCATTTTTTTTTTAAATATATTTTTCCCACGCGGGGCGCTCTAACGAAACTTTGGGATCATCCAAGGAGTCTCTAAGAAGGAGAGGCCGGATGTGGATCCATGTCAAAAATGCTTCCGTTCGTCCACTCCAATATTAACTCCTTGACTAAAAGCTTAATATCTCCATTTCTTTTTAACGTGGTGTAAATGAGCCGTTTTCGATCAGCGATCACTCTGCAATGGAGGATCGCGTTAGAAATATTATTGTTCCAGGCGTTAGTCGGGACCCTCCGCCGTCTACCACGCAGGCGTTGTTTACATGCACGTCCGCGTCGGGGCTTCTGTGGATGGAAGATATGCTGGCACTGGATGTACCCTATTTTAATAAACCTCTGGCACACGATGTGTTAATAGACACCCTGTCTAAAAGGTACACACATCTACTGCACACCACACAGTTAATGGACTCCTTTCTGCAAGGTACACATGTCTACTACACACCACATAACTAATAAACACCTTGTCTACAAGGTACACACATCTACTGCACACCACACAACTAAGAGACTGTCTGCAAGATACGCACACATTCATCTTCAAATGCTTGTCTGTCTGTCTGTCTGTCTGTCTGTCTGTCTGTCTATGTCTGTCTGTGCCCAAATACATCCACATATGGAGATGACGTCATAGATAGATAGATAGGTAGGCTGATTGATTGATTGATTGATTGATTGTGATCCCATAGGAAGTAGTTGAATATGACTGCCATTAGTACTCTGATAAAGGCTACTGCCAGTGTTGCCAGATTATGTGAGAGAAACAAGCAACCAGGTCTAGTAAAACAAGCCCAAAAGAAGCGACTATGGGCCACATGAGCACGTTAAACATATACATCAGCTATTTGAACATAGCAGATCTACAAGCTCACAACTTGTGAGCTTGTAGATCTGCTATTTTCAAATAAACTCTTTGGGGGAAATTATAATAAGCAGACCTGGCAACACTGGCTACTGCACTAGTGCTGATGAGTTTGTTGTATTAGGGCCATCAAGAAGCATCGGCTTCCCTGATTGGCCAGCCCAATCCAGCGTTTTTTTTCTTATTTTTTTTCCTGCGGACAGGCCAAGCTTTGTGTGACGTCAGTGCCGCTTTAGCCAATATAAGCAGCAGCTTGAGCAACATTTACATCCATTCTCTAACGTCATTGTTTTTAACAGGCCGAGATATTTGATCGATCGAGTTTCATCCACCATTGAATTGACACCATTTCACACCTGGCAAATGTCCTCCATGACAAGGCTTGAACTTGACCTTGAGCTGGACTTTCTACTGAAGTGCCAATCGGCACATTCTCAGACATCACTAGCAACATGTGCAGAAGCATCTTCCATAATATCCTAATGGTCTGGGATATTTCATAAAAGCAAAGCCTCAATCTGTCATTGCCTCACCTGTTTGAACTATATTACTAAAACATCACCATGTTTCATATTGTGCTAATTGTTTGGGAAACAGCGCTAGTGTGGGGGGCGCTCCTTCACACCGTTTCCCAAATTGCACAGTATAGGACGCCATGTTTCAGTCGTGAGATTTAATTTTGCTTTAATCCATGCATCTACACTACAGCGGATTTTGGGTAAAGTGCTGCGACAGCTTAGAACAGTTTTTTCACACTCTCCTGTCATCACAGTTTGCACATGACACAGGAAATAAGTGGCCACTGGCCAAAACGAAAAAAGTTGCTCTTCAGGAGAACACTTCATGAGTGTTTGGTGTAATGTTTCACACCTTGCTGCTCTTCGACAGACTCCCCCCTCCCCCCTCTCCCCAACACACGCACGCACGCGCGCGCACGCACGCACGCACGCACGCACGCACGCACGCACGCACGCACGCACGCACGCACGCACGCACGCACGCACGCACGCACGCACGCACGCACGCACGCACGCACGCACGCACGCACGCACGCACGCACGCACGCACGCACGCACGCACACACGCACGCACACACGCACACACTGGTCCAGGTTATGAAGGCATGCACACAGAGGTCAGTAGGTCCCCTCATCTCCATTTTGTTCAGACAGAGAGACTATTCACACACACACACACACACACACACACGCACACACGCAATTTAGAAAATTAGAAGCTGCTGTCTCTGAATGTGTGTGTGTGTGTGTGTGTGTGTGTGTGTGTGTGTGTGTGTGTGTGTGTGTGTGCGCGCGCACGCACACCTGTGCGTGCATCCGTGTGTGCATGCGCTTTGTATATTAAGTCAGGACAACTAATGAATGGATTAAAACGGTTTTTAATTAATATAAAATGAGCCATATATTTATCATGGTCTAGACGATGAATGAATCTGCTTGTAGGTACTCTGAGAAAGCACACTACATGTCCCCTATCAATAGGGACCTTCAGAATCTCCCCATAGTGCATAAAAGCCAAACATAGCAGGTGGTAGCTGGGGTGGTGGAGGGTGAGCAGCAAGCTTTAAAAGCAGCAAACAACAAGCACAGAACGAGCCTCTGCCTGATTACCAAAAACGTATTTTCTCCCCTGGCTAAGGGAAGAATTCCGCTTTAGGCTAGTGGTTAAGATGTTGGCTTTCCACGCGGGAGACCCGGGTTTAAATCCTGGGCGTTATACATACCTCAACGTTTAATTAGGGTCCTCTATTATGAAGTGAGTGACTGTGTGATTGGTTGAGAATAGAAGCATGGAGCTGTGAGCTAATTTGGTGGAGAGGATTTCACTCTACTAGATCGGCCTCATTTGATCACCATGGTTACCCGGTGATGCAACCTATTGGATTACACTGTGAGCTAAATTGGGCCCTGCTCATGAGGTGGTTCTAACCCTGAGTTCCGGGAACCCAGAACTTAAAAATGATTTCAAAATAGCCGATCTACAAGCTCACAGTGCATCACGATATGAGCACGATATGACGCGTTGTCAGCTTTTTGCACTTAATGTTTTTTTTAAATATAATAATCTTATCTTACTACTATATAATTGACAAAAGCTCCGAAAGTTTGTGCGGGATTCGCAAGCACAGGATCACTCCACATGCCTCCAAGACCTAGCCTGGTATCCAGCCTGCTTCGCTACGTTCGGCAGACTTTTTTTTCTCTCTTCGCTTCTCAATCTGGAAAGCCTCCTATCTCCAAGGGAGGCGGGACATGGCATAAGGTAGTGATCGAACCGTGGCTTCTGATTGGTCTGTGGTGCGGGGTGGGACAAAAAAAACAGTGTGATCGTTGTGATTCGTCATTCGTTTGAACAACATCCAATCAGCAACGACGTTGCCCAACGTAACATATGTAGTTCCAGTGTAGTTCTGCAAAACGAGTCAATAGGGTGCTCTCCAGACTGAGAAGCGAAGAGAGAAAAAAATGTCCACCGAACGTAGCGAAGCAGGCTGGAT